>NC_137903.1:59240023-59840023 GCF_963455335.1 Martes martes | reverse complement strand
GATGTGCCTCCTGAGGCAAAGAAAACAAAGGCAAAAATAAACCATTGGGACTAACATCAAAATAAAAAGCTTCTGCACAGCAAAGGAAACAACTAACGAAATCTAAAGGCAACTAATGGAATGGGAGAATATACTTGCAAGTGACATGTCCAATAAAGGGTCAGTATCCAAAATATATAAAGAACTTACACAACTCAACACCAAAAACAAAACAAAACAAAAAAAAAAAACCCTCCAAGTAATGCCATCATAAAATGGGCAGAAGACAAGAACTGACATTTCTCCAAAGAAGACATACATACAGACACCCTTCAGACATGTGAAAAGATGCACAACGTCATTCATCAGAGAAATGTAAATCAAAACCACAAGATATCATTCCTTACACTTGTGTGAATGGCTAAAATAAAGAACTCAAGGAATAACAGATGTTGATGAGAATGTGGAGAAAAAGAAACCCTCATCCACTCTTGGTAGAAATGCAAATTGGTGCAGTCACTGTGGAAAAAAGTATGGAGGTTCCCAAAAAATTAAAAACAGAACTACCTTAGGATCCAGTTATCGGACTACTGACTATTTACCCAAAGAACACAAAAGCACTAATTCAAAGGGATACACGCACCCCCCCCATGTTTATTGCTCATTATTTACAATGGCCAAATTATGGAAGCAGCCCAAGTGCCCATCCATAGATGAATGGATAAAGAAAATGTAGTGTGTGTGTATATATATAACAGAATATTAATCAGCACCCCCCAAAATGTAATCTTGCCATTTGCAACAACTTGGGTGGATCTAAAGAGTATTATACCAAATGAAATAAGCCAGGCAAGAGAAAGACAAAAACCATATGATTTCACTCACATGTGGAATTTAAGATACAAAACAAACAACAGAAAAAAGAGAGAGATAGAGACAAACCAAAAAACAGACTCTTAACCATAGAGATTAAACAGATGTTGACGAGAGGAGTCGTGGGGGGGGATCTAGGTGAAATAGATGAAAGGGATTAAGAATACACTTACCTGCTGAGCACTGAGTACTAAATGTAATGGTTGGATCACTATACTGTACACGTGAAACTAATATAACATTGTATGTTACACTGGAATTGAAATAAATAAATAATAAATCAATCAATCAATAAAGACAAAGAGGAAAGTAAAACTGAGTTAGATAGCCAAACAAAATTGGAATAAATTAAATAAATAGTGTAACATGATTTAACTTAAGTTAATTTTAAGTGAAGATTACATGCAAAATAAGCAAAAAGTATGGCTTGGCCAACAGCTGAGGGCCTACAGGTCTCTCAGGACAACCTCTCTTCTTGCCCATCCAGGAAATGAGGGGGCCTTGTCCTGTGAAGCTACAGTCACTGAAGCAGAATACCACAGTCAACAGATCAAAGAAATAGGATTAACACTGACAGTAAGTCTGGCTTTCATGATACAAATCACATGATAAAAGTATGTAAAGCCTGAAGAGTTCCATCCATGATAGTAAGACAACAGGCTCCCCACTTAGAGAAAAACAATTAAAGTCACTGGATCTTTCCCTTCAGGAGGATGAACATAATTGTCTTTGCCCTTGGTCATCTGGAACACTCAGAACAGCCACCCCCCCCCTCAAAAACAGTAAGCTCCCCACTGGCATCTGGGTCCTGGGAATGATTCTAGCAAGTGCTCACCTCCACATTCTACCTAACTGGTTGTGGAGCCACATCGAGGCTTGCTGCTTCATGATCAAGGCCCTGACTCAGGGAAGTGGGTAAATGAGGAAGAGAACCTAAAGGAAACAGGTAGAAATGACCGCCCTGAAGGGAATCACAAATCAGAAATTCAACCTACAAATCCCAGGAACACTTAAACTTGACTTCCTAGGCCAGGATCAGCCTGAAAAGGCTCCATGGTGTCCCCAGCCCTAGACATGACCTGACAGATTTATAATGAGAAAATTATATACAAAAGTGTTATTTAAAAAAAAAAAGTTATCTTATACCTCAGCCTTGATTATTTGCAAATCTCCACTCTAGCACCCATTTAATCACACTCAACGCTGGGGCACTGGGGTGGCTCAGTAGGTTAAGTGACTGACTCTCGGTTTTGGCTCTGGTCATGATCTCAGGGTCACGGGATCAAGCCCCCCATGTTGGGTTCCATGGTCGGCGCAGAGTCTGCTGGTCCCTCTTCCTCTGCTCCTCCCCAGTTCATAAAGAAATAGCAAAAATCTGTGATCACATTCAATGCATAAGAGAGCAGGGAATCTGAGTCGGAAGTTCAAGTTCTGTGACCTTGCCAAGTCATTGTTGTTTGCTTGGCTTCTGCCTCTCCTGACACGTGGCAGGGGGTGCATCAGGAGCTCTCTGAGGTTGCTTCCAAATGCGTGACTTTGTGATTCTATGATCACTGAAAGTGCATTGTCAGAGGGCCCAGTAGACATTCAGGTGAACCTGTTCAATGCCTTTATTTAAAACTGTCATTATCATTATAACATCTCTGGATAATGTTCCCAGATCTGGGAAAACAGAAACAAAGACCTTGGTAGAAATGACTTTGAGCCTTCTCTCCTCCTTCTCTGGATTGTCTCTGGCCCCAGATCGGGCTGGACTTTTGGTTTTTAGGAGTGATTCAGAAAGACAAGGGCAGTATTTGTACAAAGCCACAGCTCTTGTATCAACAATGAGAAAAGAATGATCTGCCACTCTCCTCTCATTTTCTTCGCTCTTGCATGGAGGCTCGCTGAACTGGTTCGCCCAGTTGTGGAATCACGAGTGCATTTTCGAATGGTCTTCAAGAAGACATTCAGAGTGGTTCCAAGAAAAGACAGTAAAAGACCACGGTTAAGTGCAAAGACTATCCAGTGTATAAACCCCATTGTGAACAAAAGAGCCATCTGCAGTGGCCATTCAAAAAAATCATGACTCAGAAATGACCTCTAATTACAGAAGTACATTTACTTTATTCAAACATTTCATTGATGGATTAAAGTACAAAGTTTGCTTTCTGGTTGGAGAACATACCACAGCTATGACTCAATGCTCCCTGACCAGTGACTTTCAGGAGAGAAAAAAACGATCCAGGCTGGTTAATGAGGACTCACATTAGACGTGGCTTTCCAGAAACTTGATTAAAGTGGCTTCCCCGCACTATAGAGAATGTGACTTTTTGTCATTGTTTCCTCTTTTCTTCCTTTCTCTGTATTCTTTTCAACATAAATCCATTTTGGACAAATTTGGGGGAAGTTTCAAAGTTGAGCAAGATAAGTCCCCTGTGCCTCAGTTTCCACATCTACCAAAAGAGAAGGAATCAAATGTTCTAAGATAGGTAAAAGCATTGTTTCCAGACTCTGAAAACAATGCCTGGGTTGCAGCAACTATCCCACCAGTGTTTACAACTAGTACTTTTTTTTTTTTTAAGAGAAAGAGAGGGCAAACATGCACCCATGACATGGAGTGGGGGAGTGGCAAGGGGCAGGGAGTGGGAAAGAATACCAAGCAGATTCTCCACTGAGTGTAGACCTCACCTCCAGGCTGATCCTGGGACCCTGAGATCATGATCTGAGTTGAAACCAAGAGTCCAATGCCTAACAGACTGAGCCACCCAGGCATCCCATTAATTAGTATTATTTTATTGAAAATAAAATAATAGTCTCACTTCCCTCCACATTCCATCCAATATGTCCCACACATCAGACACACTGTATGGCCTGCATCTTGTTTGTTATGGGTTATATTGTGTCCCAACCCCGACAAGAGGTCTTAACGCCCAGTGCTCCACATTGTGACCTTACTTGGAAATGGGATTGCTACAGATGTAATTAGTGAAATTTGAAATTAAGATGAGGTCAGAAGGGAGGACCCCTAATCCATGGTACTGGAGTTCTTTCTTTCTTTGTTTCTTTCTTTCAGATTTTATTTATTTATTTGAGAGAGAGAGAGAGACTGCAAGCTGGGAGAGGAGCAGGGAGAGAGGGACAAGCAGACTCCACACTAAGCATGGAGCCCAATACAGGGCTCAATCCTATGATCCTGGGATCATGACCTGAGCTGAAATCAACAGTAGGACACTACTGTCTGAGAAACCCAGGCGCCCTGTGACTTGGCTTCTTAGGAGGGCGGGGGGCGGGGAAGGGGGTATTGAACACAGAGAGGTGAATATGAAGAGACCCAAGGAAGGCAGAGATGAGGAGATACCTCTCCAAGCTGAGGAATGCTGCAGGTTTCCAACAAACCACTAGAAGAGAGAAGAGAGACCTGCTTTTATAAGTTCTCTCAAGCCTTCAGAACCAACCCTGTCACACCTTGATCTTGGACTTCTAGCCTCCAGAGCTGTGCCATAATCCATGTCTGTTGCTTATGCCCAGTTTATGGGACTCTGTTACATCAGCCCCACCAAGCTAATACACCGAGCATGGACTGAACCTCCCACCTCCCCATTTCTAGCAATGCTGTGCGGGCTAGCAGGAAAGACCTCCCCTGTCATCCCCACCAGTGGGAAAATCAGTCCGTACTTCAAACATCACATTTGTCTGCTCACCTATCAGAATTAACCCATTTTCTACCATTCTCTCTCCATGCCACTCATAATTCTTATTACAGTCCACATGCATTATCGGCTAATTGGGACTAGGTTGATCTAAGGTCTATATTAAAATATACATTCTATAGATTATAAGTCACAACCCAAATTTCAAGGATGTATTTTTTAAAAACTAACCTTCCAAATTACTTACAAGGTTATCAGTACATGTAGGGAAAGGTAAATATTTCAGCGAGCAACAAACTTTGATGTAATAGACTTATTATATAATATTGTGTATTACACATTCATATAATACGTTTGAGGCAGTGCCTTCACAGGAAGTCACGTGCGTTTGAGGGTCATGTGTTTGCTGTGATGCTTTGGGCAGCCGCGCATGAGCAGCTGCTCAATCTCATTTCCCTTTACACCCCTTTCCATGCTCCCACCAGACTGAGCAGCCTACTTACCCCCCTCCATGCCTCCACCCCCGCGGCCTGCTCAGTCTCGAATATGCTTTCTGTCTCTCCTTCTGGTCTCCCTTTTGTGGCGCATTCTGATTGCATGGGGGCCAGTGTCTCTGCAATGAAAGAATTCACTTGCGAGGGCAAACAAAAGAGATCGTGAGGAATCAAATGCACCACAAGGGAGCAGCAGGAAAGACAGCAGAGGAGTGCCGGTCTGCCCGGAGGCGGTGGTGAGGGGCTATAGTTTCAGGGTAGAGTGAGGAAGTATGGGAACATACAGGATTTTCCCTTTTTTGGTAATCTTGGGAACTGTGCCTAGGTCCTAGGGCTATTTTGAGGTGGATCACTTAATGAGCCTGTTTGTGTCACCTCATCAGCTCAGTGGTCGCTGTAGGCCCTTTTGCCTTGCTTAAGCTTCCATGGCTCGAGCCTGTTGCCTGAAAGGGACCTCCAAATCTTAATCATCATGACTTCTGTGTATGGAGCCTTACTTGGTGGTAAGGGCATTAACTATTCCATTTATTCATCACAATAAATCTGTGAATAGATATTCTTATCTCTGTTTTATAGAGTGGAAACTGAGTTTTTAGGGGTTAAATAAATTTCCTACTGCCCACAGCTGATGAGTTGAACCAGATCTGTTGCGGTCAAGCTCTTGCCCAATTACTTTTAAAAATTCTCTTTTAGGGGCACCTTGGGTGGCTTAGGCAGTTAAGTGACCCAAGCTTTGGTTCAGGTCAAGATCCCAGGGTCCTGGGAATCAAGCCCCACATTGGGCTCCTTGCTCCTTGGGAACACTGCTTCCCTCTCTTCCTCTGTCTGCCATGCGCCCTGCTTGTGCTCTCTCTCTCTCTCATCAAATAAATAAATAAAATCTTTTAAAAAATAAATAAAATAAATAAAAATTCTCTTTTAAAAACTCAGGTATTACATACAAAAAAGTTCACTCTCTTTAAGCATGTAGTTTGATAAGCTTTGGTAATAGTATGAAATCACTACCATTGTTACAATATACAATAGTTCTCCCACTTTAAATCTTCCATGTGCCTCCTTGATTGTTGAGCCCCCCACCCACGTTCCAGCAACCACCAATCTGCTTTCTGTCACTATAGGAGAATGAAACAGTATACAGTCTTTTGTCTTCTGTGTTTGACTTCTTTCACTCAGCCAATATCCTTGATTTTGCATGCATTACTATTTTGTTCCTTTTTATTGCTAAATGATATTTTACACTATGGATATACCATAGTTGTTTATCCATTCACCGGCTAATGGAATTTGAGTTGCTTCCACTGTTTGACTACTAAGAATAATGCAGCTCTGAATGTTCACATGCATATCTTTTTGTGGACATATGCTGTCATTTCCTTGAATAAATACCTAGGAGTAGAATTTTGAGGTCGTATGGTAAGTCTTTATGCTTAACTTAACAAGAGACAGTCATGCTATTTTCCAAAGTGGCTGTACCATTTGGCCCCACCAGTTTTACTTCTTTTCTTCTATGTATACCTTGTATTTGTTTTTCTTGTCTAATTATATTGCCTAGCACATTCAGTACAATGTTAAATAGAAGTGGTGACAACAGATACTCCATCATTGTTCTTGACCTTAGGTAGAAAATATTGACATTAGTTGTAGGCTTTTCATACATATTCTTGGGTTGAAGAAGTCCCTTTTTGTTCCAAGTTCCCAAATGGATTTCTCATGAAAGGGTGTTGAAATATGTCACATGCTTTTTCTGCCTTTATTGAAATGATCATATGACTTGTCTCCTTTATCTTATTAATAGTGTGAGTTGCCTTGACTCGTTTTTAGATGTTAAATAAATCTTGCATTCCCAGAATAAGTACCACTTGGTCATGATGTCTTATCCTTTTTATATATTGTTGGAGTCAATTTGGTAATATTACTTTTGAGGGGTTTTGTGCCCATGTTCATGAGGAATACTGGTCTGAAGCTCTCTTTTGTCTCATTTTCTGGTTTGGGAATCTAGGTATCACTGGCCCCATAAAATTACTTAGAAAATGTTCCCTCCTCTATTTTCTTAGCATTTGTATAGGATTGATATTGCCACCTCCTTAAGTGTTTGGAAGAATTCATCAGTGAAGCAATCTACACCTATGTGGGAAGGTTTTTAATTATGAACTCAATTTCTTTTATTGACATAAGGCTATTTGAGTTTTCTATTTCTTCTTTGGTCAATTTTGATAATTTGTATTTTCCAAAGATTTTGTCCATTTTATCTAGGCTGTCAAATTTATTGGCATAATATTTTCTTTTTAAGAAAAACTACCTTTGTGGGGCACCTGGGTGGCTCAGTGGGTTAAAGCCTCTGCCTTCGGCTCAGGTCATGATCCCAGGGTCCTGGGATCAAGCCCCACATTGGGCTCTCTGCTCAGTGGGGAGCCTGCTTCCCCCTCTCTGCCTGCCTCTCTGCCTACTTGTGATCTCTCTCTTAAAAAAAGAAAAGAAAAGAAAAACTACCTTTGTAATTCCTGTAGAATATGTAGTAATGTCCTTTGTGCCATTCCTGACATTGAGGATTCATGGCATTTTTCATTTCTTAATCAGTCTGGCTAGAAGTTTATCAATTTTAAAGAATAAGGTTTGGTTTTATTGATTTTCTCTATTTTTTTGTTTTCTCTTTTATTGATTTCTGCCTTTATTGATTTATTGATTTTTTTATTGTTCCTTGATTTGGTTTTAAATTGTTGTTCTTTTTCTGGTTTCTAAGCTTATACTTCATATCACTGATTTCAAGCCTTTTTTTCTTTTCTATTATAGACATCTAAAGCCACGTGTTTCTTTCTAAGTACTGCATTAGCTGAATCCCACAAATTTTAATTTATTCAATTTCATTCAGACATTTTCTTTTTGTTGTTTTTTTTTTGGTTGTTTTATTTTTTATTAACATGTAATGTATTATTTGTTTCAGGGGTACAGGTCTATGATTCATCAGTCTTACACAATTCACAGCACTCATCATAGCACATACCTCCCCAATGTCCATCACCCAGTCACCCCATCCCTTCTACCCCCTCCCTTCCAGCAAGGCTCAGTTTATTTCCTGAGATTAAGAGTCTCTTAGGGTTAGAAAATTTTCCAACTTATCTTGTATTTCTTCTTTGATCTACTGATTATTTAGAAATATATAGTTTAATTTTCAAGCATTTAGGTTTTTCCTAGTTATTTTATTTTTATTGATTTAGAATTAATACCATGATGACCAGATAATATACTTGATATGATTTCAATCTTTAAAATATTAATGAGATTTATTTTATTATTTAGAATATGGACGAGGCTGGTATATGTACCATTTGCACTTGAACTTACATATTTTACCAGTTTAGTGTATCAGTAACAGTTAAGCTATTGTTGACTTTTTTGCCTAGTTCATCTATCAGTTGCTGAGATAAAGAGATATTAAAATCTCTAACAATGATTGTGGAATTATTTACTTATCTCTTTCATTCTGTCAATTTTTGCTTCCTGTGTTTGAAGCTGTGTTATTCAGTGCATACACATTTATGTTTTAAATGTTTTTTTCTTATTAATGAACCCTTTTATGATCATGTAGAAGTTCTTATATATAAATCTTATAGATATGTTGCTAGATTTATTGGTGGGGGGGTCACTAAATGATATTGTGTTTTTCATTTCAAATTTCACTTGTTCATTGCTGGTATACAGAAAAGAGACTGACTTTCTTTGTACTCTGCAAAGTTATTACAATTGTTTACTAGTTCTAGAAGTTGTTGTCTTGTTTTTAATAAATTATTTCAGATTTTCTATATATATGATCACGTCATCAGCAAAGAAAGACAGTTTTATTTTTTCCTTCCCAATTAGTGTACACTTCATTTGCTTTTTACTTTTGTCTTACTGCATTAGCTAGGACTTTTAATACAGTGTTGAAAAAGAGTGGTGAGGGGGGAACCCTTGCCTTGTACCTGATCTTAGTAAGAAAGCGGCTTCTTTTTTAACCTTGAAGTATGATATTAGCTATAGGTGTTTTATAGACAGTTTTTATCAAGTTGAGAAACTTCCTCTCTATTTCTAGTTTACTGAGAGTGTTATCATGAATAGGTGTTGGATTTCATCAAATGCTTTTTCTGCAACTATTGATTTTATCATAAGATTTTCTTTTTTAGCCTATTGATGTGATGGGTTACCTTACTTGATTTTCAAGTGTTGAACCAGATTTGCATACCTGAGATAAATCCCATTTAGTCATGATATATATTTCTTTTTATACATTCTTGAATTCAATTTGCTTGTATTTCATTGAGTAGTTTTGAATCTATGTTCATGAGAGATATTGGTCTGTAGTTCTCTTTCTCAATAATGCCTTTGTCTGGTTTTGATATTAAAGTAATGCTGGCCTCATAGAATGAATTAGAAAGTATTCCCTCTCATATTTTATGGAAGGTATTGGACAAATGTTCCAATTTTTTCCTTAAATGTTTGGTAGAATTCAGTAATGAATTCATCTGGGCCTCATGTTTTCTGTTTTTTGTTTGTTTGTTTGTTTGTTTGTTTGTTTTTTAAATTTTTTATTTTATTTATTTATTTGACAGAGAGAGAGATCACAGGTAGGCAGAGAGGCAGGCAGAGAGAGAGGAGGAAGCAGGTTCCCTGCTGAGCAGAGAGCCCGATGTGGGGCTCGATCCCAGGACCCTGAGATCATGACCTGAGCCGAAGGCAGAGGTTTTAACCCACTGAGCCACCCAGGCGCCCCATGTTTTCTGTTTTGAAGGTTATTAACTATTGATTCAATTTTGTTAATAGATATGGGCCTATTCAGATTATCTATTTTTTTCTTATATAAGTTTTGACAGATTGTGTATTTCAAGGAACTGATCTATTTCATCTAGGTTTTCAAATTTGTGGGCATAAAGTGATTCATAGTATTTAAGATGCTCTTAATGTCCATGGGATCTTTAGTAATGTTTCTTCTTCTATTTCTGAATTGGAAATTTATATCTTCTTTCTGTGTTTCTTATTTAGTTTGTCTAAAAGCCAATCAGTTTTAGAGGAGACTGGGAAGATGGCACAGTAGAAAGACTCTAAGCTCAACTCATCTCACAGATACAAGAAAATAACACTTATATCAGCATAAAGAACCCAGAAAATGACCTAGAGACTGACAGGAGAACTTCACAGCTAAAGCTAGAGAAAAGGCCACATTGAAGACGGTAGGAAGGGCAAAGACATGGTTTGGGAGTGAAATGGATCATGGCTGTCCATGGTGGGGAGGGAGCCAGTGGTGCAGAAAAGGGTGAAAAATAAACTATGACACAGGGGAGCCAGTACAGAGAAGACAAATCCCCATAACATTTAGCTTTGAAAGAGAGAGGGGATGAATTTCATGAGTTCTTACAACCAGCAGGACTTAAAGCCTAGAATTTTAAAAATCAGCAGGCTCAGCTCTGGAAGAGCCCAGAGAACAAAAGGAAGCTGAGCCATTGCTCTTAAAGAGACAGCATGACAAACGACCTGTTCAGATACAGTGTAGAACCAGCAGTTTGAAAAACACTAGGGACAGATGGGAAAGAGTTATTTATCCATCTCAGAGCAAGAACTGGAGAGGCAGGGATCATGGAGAGACCCCTCCAGGAAAGAAGGAGCTGGAACATTCCATTTCCTTCCTCCACCACTCCCCCCACCCCCAACATAAATACAGGACCACCTGTGGGGACCAGCGAGGCACCAACTCTCTCTACTTAACTTGCTTACACCAAAACCTCCCTTCCCCTGTGCTTCAACAGATCCAGTTTTCCCTGTCACACTTGCCTCAGTCCCTGCAGGCACCCTTCCCCAGAAAACTGGCACAAACCCACCAACACCTTGTCTCCTGACCTGCACATTTTGCAGGATTTCAGTTCTGGCAGCATTGGTGGCAGGTCTCATTTCACAAGAAAATCTCTACACACTTTGTTAAAATACACCCCACCCCAGGGCACCTGGGAGGTTCAGTTGCTTAAGTGTTTGACCCTTGGAGTCAGTTCAGATCCTGAACTCATGGCTTGTGGGATCGGGCTCCACATCAGGCTCCATGCTCAGTGGGCATCTGCTTGGATATTCTGTCCCTCTACCCCTTTACATGCTCATGCTCTTTCTCTCTCTCAAATAAATAAATAAATAAATAAATAAATCTTTTTTTAAAAATGCACCCAACCCCTGCTGGGGAACAAACACTGGGACAATAGGCAAGGAGAGCCTCTACAGACAACCGGACCAAAGCAAAAAGAGGCCAGGACTCAACAACAGAACACACACAACACACAGAGGAGACACTCCCTGAAGTTCAGGTCCTGGGAACAGGGGACACTGCACTGTGGGGCACTACAGGACCTCTTCTTTATAAGGTCATTCCCATCAGGAGCAAGAGACATAGCTGACTTTCTTAACACAAAGAAACAGACATAGAGAGTTAGACAAAATAAGGAGACAAAGAAAGAGTCCCAAGTGAAAGAATAGGACCAAACCACAGCAAGAGCCCTAAGCAAAATGGATATAAGTAATATGCCTGAAAGAGAAGTTAAAGTAATGATCAAAAAGATACTAACTAGACTTGAGAAAAGAGTGGAAGACATCAGTAAAACTGTTAACAGAGAGATAAAAAAGGAATCGATCAGAGACGAGAAACACAATAAATGAAATTAGTACTCAGTGGAATAAATAGAAACAGAAGAATGAATGACTTGGAAGACAGAATAAGGGAAAGTAACCAAGCTGAGCAAATGAGAGGAAAAAAAATTATTCAGATTAAGGGCAGTCTTAGGGAACTCAGTGATTCCATCAAGCATAATAACATTCGTATTATAGGGATCCCCCAAGAAGAACAGAGAGAAAAGGGCACAGAAATTTTATTTGAAGAAACAATAGCTGAAAACTTCCCTAACCTGGTGAAAGAAACAGACAACTAGATCCAGGAAGCACAGAGATTAGCCCAGAAAATCAACCTGAGGAGGTCCACACCAAAACATATAGTAATGAAAATGGCAAGAAGTAGCGATAAAGAGAGAATTTTAAAAGCAGCAAGAGAAAAGAAGACAATTACATACAAGGCAAAACCCATAAAGCTATCCACAGATTTTTTCAGCAAAAACTTGGCATGCCAGAAGAATAGCATGATATATTCAAAGTAATCAAAGGAAAAAATCTGCAGCCAAGAATACTCCCTCCAGTCAGGCTATCATTCAGAGTAGGAGAGAGAGTTTCTCAGACAAACAAAAGTTAGAGAACTTCATGACCACTAAACCAGCCCTACAAGAAATATTAAAGAGGACTCTTTGAGTGGGAAGGAAAGAACATAAGTGAGAGTGTGAAAAGTAAAAACCACAAAAGCAATAAAAATAAGTATATCCATAAACATTGGTTAAGAGATTCACAAAATAAAAGGATGTAAAATCGGGGGGGGGGGGAAGAGGAGCAAAGCACGGGTTCAAACTTAAATAACCATCAACTTGATATAGACTGCTATGTGCAGACGTTACATACATATATAATGGTAATCACGAATCAAAAGCATTAATAAATATGCAAAGAATAAACAGAAAGGAATCCAAGTATATCACTAAAGAAAGTCAAGAAACCCAAAAAAGAGCAAGAGAAGAAAGGATCAGAGAAAAACTACAGAAACAACCACAAAACAACTAACAAAATGGCAATAAAGGCATCCCTATCAACAACTACATTGAATGTAAATGGACTGAACACTCCAATCAAAAGACATAGGGTGCAGAGTGAATTAGAAAGCAAGACCCATCCATATACTGCCTACAAGAGGCTTACTTCAGACCTAAAAACACCTGCAGGGGCTCCTGGGTGGTAGAGTCAGTTAAGTGCCTGACTCTTGGCTTTGGCTCAGGTCATGATCTCAGGGTCATGAGATCGAGCCCCGAGTTGGGCTCCGCACTATACAGAAAGAGTCTGCTTGAGATTTTCTCTCCCTTTCCCTCTGCCCCACCCACTTGTGCTCTCTCTCACTCTCTCTCTCAAATAAATAAATAAATCTTTAAATGTTTTTTAAAAAATAAAGACACCTGCAGACTGAAAGTGAGGGGATGGGGAAACATTTATTGTGAAATCGATGCGAAAAGAAAGCTGGGGTATCCGACAAATTCTATTCTACCCGACAAATTGACTACAAATCTATCTGACAAATTCTAATGGACAAATAGACTACAAATATTTCTACTGTTTTTTCCCTCTTTCTTCTTCTGGTGTTGTAATGACTCATGTTGTAACTAGTAGTTGTCCCACAGTTCTTGAATATTGTGTTCTGCTTTTTTCAATCTTTTTTTCTTTTGTCTTTTTTTTCTTTCTGCCTTTCAGACTTGGAGGTTTCTACTACTAAATCCTCAAGTTCACAGATTCTTTCTTCAGCCATGCTCAGTGCACTAACAAGTCCACCAAAGGCATTCTTCATTTCTATTACGGTGTTTTTGATGGCTAGCAGTTCTCTTTGTTCTTTCTTAGAATTTCCATCTCTCTGCTTTCAGGCTTTCTCTTTATGCTTGCTGCTTTAGCCATTAAAGCCCTCAGCCTCTTTTTTTTTTTTAATTTTTTTATTTTAATAAACATATAATGTATTTTTATCCCCAGGGGTACAGGTCTGTGAATCGTCAGGTTTACACATTTCACAGCACACATCATAGCCCATACCCTCCCCAATGTCCATTTCCCCACCACCCTCTCCTGTCCCCCCTCCCCCCCGCAACCCTCAGTCTGTTTCTTGAGATTGAGTCTTTTATGGTTTGTCTCCCTCCCAATCCCATCTTTTCATTTTTTCTTTTCCTACCTCCCCCAACCCCCCCGCCTTGCATCTCCACTTCCTCATATCAAAGAGATCATATGATAGTTGTCTTTCTCCGATTGACTTATTTCGCTAAGCATAATACCCTCTAGTTCCATCCACGTCGTCGCAAATGGCAAGATTTCATGTCTTTTGATGTAAAGCCCTCAGCCTCTTAACCGTAGTTGTTTTCAGTTCCAGCTCTGATACTTCTTTTTTTTTTTAAAGATTTTATTTATTTATTTGACAGACAGAGATCACAAGCAGGCAGAGAGGCAGGCAGAGAGAGAGGAGGGAGCAGGCTTCCTGCTGAGCAGAGAGCCTGATGCGGGACTCGATCCCAGGACCCCAGGATCATGACCTGAGCCAAAGGCAGAGGCTTTAACCCACTGAGCCACCCAGGCACCCCCAGCTCTGATACTTCTAACATTCCTGTCATTTCTGAGTCTGTTTCTGGGGCTTGTCCAGTCTCTCCAAACTGTGTTTTTTGCCCTTTGGGGTGCTTTGTGATTTTTTTTCTGGATACCTCACTTGGTGTACCAGGTCAAAGTGACTGCAGTAAATAGGCTTTGGGTAACAGGGTGACGTGGTGCAAGGAGAGGACACATTCTACAGTCCTGTGATTCGGTCTTGGGGTTTCTATGAGCCTGTGCCCCAGGACTGTGGGCTTCACCTTCTTCTTAGTCCCCTCCCTCTCAGGTGGGACAGGATGGCCAGAGGGGTTTGGAGGAGGGTATTTCCTTCCTTCAGGCCAGTTAGACTGTGGGTCAGGCTCTGGTAAAATCATTCTCCCTGAGGGCAGACCTTGTTAAGAACAGAACCCTCTGGTTGTTTCAAATGGTTCCTTTTCCCCTCCTTCTACCAGAAGCACGAAGGGAAGGAGGTAAAATTCACAAAAGTGTGGAGGCCCCTCCGACTGGGTCCCCCTGAGGTTTCTGTCACTCAAGCCCATCCACGCTGAGCCCCCAGCTGTGTGTCCTGGAGGGCTCAGGTTTTCCTGCCCCAGCACTAGGTCCCGAGCGGGTTCTGTTCCAGGAAGTTGTAATTCCCTGGGTTAGTCTTTCAGTCACAGCAGCTGGTCCTGTGACTTCACCTCCCAGACAGGCCCAGGGAGAGCTGTCGTTGTTTCTATTTGTTCAGCTTTTCTTGTTACGAGGGAGTGAGTAGCGACTCCCAAGCTCCTTATGCATGGAACCGGAAACCTAAAATCCTTGACAAGTTATTTTTACTTTTGGTCACTCTCCACAGTCAGCTAAGACATTCTCTGACTTCTGTGTCTGGGATAAGTGTCCCCTCCATCTGCCTTGTGGGTACCCTGTGCTTCCCCTAGTCACAACCTAGAAAATCAGGCCATTGCTAGGATAATTACGGCACAGGACCCAACCTCTGCTGGTCACGGAAAGCTTTCCAGAGGACGGGAATATCAGAGCCCTGAGGACAATGACAAGTGCACCAGGTGGAAAGAGCTTAGTTGTTTCCATGACCATCTCCCTTTTTAGATTCTAAACTCCTGGAGGACAAACTCCACATTTTATTCATATTTGCATTCCCAGTATTCAGTAATTGTTGAAGGTGGGGAAGGAGTGAAATTTAATAACTGGAAAATGAAGGAAAGGGTGGTGTATCAGTTCGGAGTAGAAAGTACCAGAACAAACTTCAACCTGTGTCCAGGGAACCACCAGTAATAGTCTGGGGCACTTGGTGTGGCGTGTTGTCTGGGAAGAACTGGGACAGACAAGCCGGCACCCACTGACGGAGGACCGTGAATGCACGCAGGGCAGGAGAGCTGCAGGCCCGTGAGCGGAGCAGCCCTCTCTATGCACCCCTGTTTCCTGCAAACAGGGACCCTGAGCAAGTCATTCCCACAGTAGGGTTTCCTGGATTCCATATCTGAAGCTGAGAAGGGTTTATAAAATAAAACTCTTTTCAAAATGTATTTATTTGAGAGAGAGAGAGAGAGAGCATGAGCAAGAGGGGTAGAGGGGAGAAGGATAGAGAATGTCGAGCAGACTCCGCGCTGAGTGTGAAGCCTGACGCAGGGCTCGATCTCACGGCTCTGAGATCATGACCTGAGCCGAAACCAAGGCCAGATGCTTAACCCACTGCACCAGCCAGGTGTCCCTAAAATAAAACTCTTAATGGGGAGCCTGAGTGGTGCAGACAGTTAAAGTGTCTGACCCTGGTTTTGGCTCAGGTCATGATCTCAGAGTCATAAGACTGATCTCTGCGTCAGGCTCCACACTCAGCACGGAGTTGGCTTGAAAGATTTTCTCTCTACCTCCCTCTTCCTTTGCCTCACACCCCACTTGTTTTTTCTCTCTCTCTCTCAATCTCTCAAATAAATAAATTAAGTCTTAAAAAATAAACTTTCAACATTCCAAATGAAGGAGGGATTAACTTTTTGCAAATATGGAAAACCTGTGATAGCCTGGCCAGGCCCAGTTTTTCTGCTTGATGGAAGAGGGTCACACCCGTTTCCGAGCATCCCCTCTCCCAGGGCACAACGCTCCACGGCACCCCAGCCCGGGAGGCCTGGTGTAGTGGGGAGTGCCGGTCCCCAGAGGCTGAGAGAGAGCTCTGAGTCAGCGAACTCCCCTTGCCTCTGGAAAGGGTAGCATTTCCTTGGACACTTTCTCATAGCCAAAGAAGCGGTGTGGGAGCCGGGAGACAAGCACCGGAAAGGACAAGACTGCTCTCGTGAGCACTAGCCCGGGCCAGGTGGGCTTTCCTTGGCACTTCTGGCCTCAGACCTTCAGCAGCTGAAGGCCTCCAGGATGTACCCCGGGAACGGGTTCTGCCAGCGGAGCTCTACCACTCAATTAAAATGTTCCGTTACATCGCTGTGAATAATTAACTGGGGGACCTTTCTTCAAGCACAGCATGTGACACTGCAGGATAAGGCAGAGCGGGATTAAAGGAGAGGAGAGGTGACAATCTGTGTTGCTGGATGCCTCTAAGTCATTTTTTAATTTTGAAATTCACAAGGGTGGAAACAGATGGCTGATAGGATAACTTCAGCTGCCTGCCTCGCTCACCCGGCTCAGGGAGTTACAAGTCAGGAGACTTCCCACTAAAAATCTGTTTTCTCTCCAGAAATCGGAAGCCCTGGCATCACTGCACCCATTGTCCCATGACAGCTCAGCAGTTTAAAGCTGATGGCAGCTGCCCCCTCGTGGGGCTTGAACACCCTCCGGTCCCTGCCGCATGTCCCCATCGCCAGCCCCATCACCACGCCGCTCACGTAAGTACACCCACCTGACTCCTCGCTGCAAGGCAGCTAAGCTTTCCGACCCCTGGGTCAACGATTCCTTGGCTCTTGTAATTTTTTAAATTATTTTTCTAAAGAATAAGTAAATCTATTCTCATTTTTTTCTTAAATTTTAATCCCAGTATACGATGGGATGTTATTCAGCCATTAAAAAGAATGAAATCCTTGGGACGTCTGGGTGGCTCAGTTGGTTAAGCGGCTGCCTTCGGCTCAGGTTATGATCCCAGCGTACTGGGATCGAGTCCCACATCGGGCTCCTTGCTCGGCAGTGAGCCTGCTTCTCCCTCTGCCTCTGCCTACCACTCTGTCTGCCTGTGCTCGCTCACTCTCTCTCTCTAACAAATAAACAAATAAATAAAATTTAAAAAAAAAAAAAAAAAAAAAAAAAGAATGAAATCCTTCGCTCTGTGTAGACTTGCTTCTCTTTCCAGCCTCTTCCCTCATAATGGGCAAAAGTGGTTTTCCTGTCCTGAGAATCTCATAAATTATTTTTATGAGACACCATAGATAGAACCAGGACAAGGCTCACCAACCTACCTATGAGGTGTGAACAAGTAAAAGACCAAGGGTCCAGAGAAATGATATTTGGTTCTAGGTCTTCCTGCTGCTTATTCTGTAACTACTGCGTGCTTGGCCACCAGCCCCAGGCCTCCAAGGGAAGGTGCTTGGTTACAGGCTCTGAACGGATGAACACACCTTACCAAGGTCTTGGGCAGTGTCTGCACTTAACCCGATGGTTTCCAAGCTTCCTCCAGCTCTGCTCTCTGTGACTCTGTAAGGGCAAGAGTGGTTTTCTGGTGACTTTATGAGCTGGAATGACAGGGTGATAGGCAAGGACTGGAAAACCTGCCTGATGTTCGTTCCGGTTGCCTAGAGACTGTAAACACTCGTTGCTTCTATGCTAAGTCTGGATCTGCAGAGTGACAAGGTGCAGGGTCAGTTCTGGGCAATCTCCTGGGGTCGGGGAATAAGAAAACCGGGGATTAACACAACCCCCAAGCCCATGCCTCTTGCATACTTGTGCCAACATCACCCTGTGTTTTTGTTTGTTTGTTTGTTTTGTCTTCTGCCCTCCCCTCTGGGAAACTACTAGCATCTCCGAGACAGAGCATGGCGGTCCCCTGGCTGAGAGCTTCTGCTTGTGGTTGGGAGAATGGAGCCTCTATAATGAAGTTAGTTACGAACCAGAGAAGCTAAACTGCTCGTCCCTCTGGGAGAGGCAACCCGGACCTCAGACTGCACTAGGAGCCGCATGCTTAACAGCAGCTCATTTCCTGGAAGCTCACTTGGGTTGGGGGAGTGGAGAGGAAGCAGAGGAAAAGGCCCAGCCCAGAAGCCCAGGCCGGCCAGCACAGGGAGACTCCTGTCTATAATGCACGGGTTACTAGGCAAATCTCAGCTGGTGGTCAGCTCTTGTCAAAGAACTCAACAGGCATCCACCTTACTTTTCCGTAATTTTATCCCTAAGCTGATCTGCTGCATTGAAAAGAGATCACCGCTCAGTGAGATGGTAGAAGATGGTCCAGGATGATCCAACTTGGGGGGTGGGGGCATGGGGGTGGGGGGAGTTCTGCAGGTGCAGGGCCACGCCCTCGCTCGGTGATCTCTTCGGGGCTGTCCTAACCTCTCCGCTCATGCACTGGGCGCAGACTGAAATGTACGGGGCTTGCCCAAAGCCTAGCCCCAGGGCCATGTAGCTGACCTTCTGCTATCCACCAGCTCCTGCTCTGCCCCACGGTTCAGCAACCCCCTCCCCATGGCTACGCCATTTAGTGTCCCGCACAAGCCCTGGGACTCATTCTGATCTGAATGAAGCACGAGGGCTTTAACATTCTTGAAAACAGCTCTCTGGGACTCGAGGGTATTGCTTTGTTCTAAGACTGAATTTCCATTCTCAACCGATGGTACCGTTCTCATTATGGGCCCCTGGGTTTTTCCATTTTCTGGTAACCCCCCAGAAACACCTTCCCTCCACCCCTATCCATGCCTCTGGGATCCAGGCCCTCCCACCAGACTCCTTCTCCTTCTTTTTTTCTTTTTAAGATTCATTTGTTTATTTGAGACAGCGCACACGTGGAGGGAGAGGCAGAGGGAGAGGGAGAAGCAGACTCCCCGTTGCGTATAGAGCCCAATGTGGGGGGTCAATCCTACAACCCCAAGATCATGACCTGAGCTGAAATCAAGAGTCAAATGCCCAACCAACTTAACCCCCCCGGCGCCCCCTCCCAGCCCCCTCCCAGCCCCCTCCCAGCACCCTCCCAGCACCCTCCCAGCACCCTCCTGCAGAAAGAGCCGGGATGGCTGGCATTTGCTGAGTGGCTTCCACGCGCTCCCACTGGGGCTGACCCTTTGGCATCTTAGCCCTCTACGTCCCCACAGCGCGTGTGCGAGGCAGATCCCGTCCCCAATGCAGAGACGAAGAACAGGGACGGTACTGAGGCTCAGAGGCAAATGGCCATTTCCCAAGACCACCCGACCGGGAAGCGGAGGAGCAGAGGTCTGAAGCGTGGTCAGCCTGGCTGAAGGCCTTCTTGTTCTTCTCTCTCCACCCTGGGGACTGTCGGGGACCGAAGCAGAGCTCCCAACAGCTGAATCTGGCCCCCCACCTGCCCGCCACCCTCCCCGAGCCCAGCGACTTCCAAGCGCTGCTCAGCCTAGATCTGCCGCAGCTCAGTCCTGTCCTCTTACTTGGGGTCCCTCGCTGTGAAGACTTGACCCCGTGTCGCCAACAGGCTTTGGGGGAGGAAAAAACAAACAAACAAACTCTGGAGCCCCTTCGGCGTCAAGCGGACTCGTTCACTTCGTAGCTTGCTGTGTGACCCTGAGCAAGTTTCTGAGCTTCTCTGAGCCTCACTTTCTTAGAATAAAGGGTAATGACAAAGCCTCTCCTCTGAGGAGATACACATCTGGCTACCTTTAAAACCTGGAACTGAAAAGCTATTTCTCTGTCCATGCATCCGAACTCCTTGTTTAAAACTTTGTTTTAAAGCTGAATGTAGGGGCGCCTGGGTGGCTCAGTCGGTTAAGCGTCGGCCTTCGGCTCAAGTCATAACCCCAGGGACCTGGGATTGAGCCCCATGTCGGGCTCCCTGCTCCACGGGGAGTCTGCTTCTCCCTCTCCCTCTGCTCTTCCCCCCTGCCCCACCCCCGCTCATGGGCGCATGTGCTCATGTTCTCTCTCTCTCTCTCTCTCTCAAATAAATAAATAAAATCTTAAAAAATAAAACAAAATAAAGCTGAGTGTAAGAAACAAAACAGAACCGAGATGACACTTGAAATATCCCAGATGCTGTTGCAATTGAAATCAGGACACCGCGTGGCCCGCAGAAGAGGGTGTAACAATGTCACTCGGGCATTTGTTAAGAACGTCGCCGACAGGCAGCAAAGGCAGAGGAAAATCACGGGTTCCGGGCACACGTCTAGCAGCAACGCCTCTTTCCAGGAGGGGCCTCAGCAACCACTGCTGACAGTTTTCTTCAGGCTCCATCAATGTTTGCCGTTGTTTAAAGACACACATTAATTTGAAGTCTCCTCCCATTCTCTCTGTAAATTACAGCATTCAGATGAAGTGGCAGCTGCTGTAATTAAGACACAGTTAATTGCCTATCTCCTTAATTGCAATGATAGGATTTTGACAGTTTGGTAAATAAGAATTGTTTGGTTTCCTCTGGCAACTTCAGCCTTGGCTTCCCTCACAAACGCTGAGTCACCCAACTCTGGGACAATGGGCTGCGGCTGCAGGAGACGGGGAGGGGGGAAGCAGGTTCCCCCGCAGTCCCGGTCGCCTGAGGCGGGAGGACTGGAAACCGCAAACGCAGGGAGCGTGGATCGCGGTGGCACAGGAGGAGACGCACGCAGGGTCCGGAGCTACCGAGCGCCGACCCCGCTTCTGAGCCCACATCTTCCCCCAGTGCACGAAGGACGCTTCAGAGTGGCCGAGAGGGACGGTGGGGCAAAGCAACATCTTTGGGGTCACGTGGCCTGGGGCTCAGAGCCTCCCCGTGCCTTTTCCGCATGTTCTCGAATGCTTCCTGGTCTCATCGGCTTCTACCAAATGGATTTCGCAGTCGCCGCTTCATAACATTTCGAGAATGAAGAAAAATCGCCTTGTAAAGAGCCTTCGCCGCACATCAGGCTCGTGATGAGTGGCCAGCAAAGGCAGACACACGGCAGGCGTGACGCTGGCTCCAAAACAGACGTCGAGGAATGTGTTTGCCGATTTTCTTTTCCGTAAGCCAAATCTGGACCAGAGTCTACCTCCCAGGTTCCCATCCCTGGCATTTCCCTCGGGTCTTGCCACCTTCCGGTAACACTGATTCAAGGAGCCGGAGTCTACGCGATTAGCATCAGAAAAACTGGACCTGGGGCGCCTGGGTGGCTCAGTGGGTTAAAGCCTCTGCCTTCGGCTCAGGTCATGATTCCAGAGTCCTGGGATCGAGCCCCGCATCGGGCTCTCTGCTCAGCGGGGAGCCTGCTTCCTCCTCTCTCTCTGCCTGCCTCTCTGCCTACTTGTGATCTCTGTCTGTCAAATAAATAAATAAAATCTTTAAAAAAAAAAAAAAAACTGGACCTAATTTTCAAAGCCTCTAGGAGGCAAGGGGATGCCGTGTTCTACGGCACTGCAGAGACACAGGAGAGAAAGAAAACAGGTTTCCACGATGAAACCCTACGAATGCTCATATCCCACCCTGATCATTAGTAGCACTCAAAGCATGACTGTTAGCTCTGATCGCACTGTGACAACTCTAGTATTTGTCAGTCCTTGCTGCCCAGAGGCTACACTAAAAAGGGTCTTAGTGACAATGACATCTGGCTCTTTCTCGGGGCCACTGGTTTTGTACTCAAGCTCCTGTCCTCCCGGAAGCATGAAGTGAAGGAAACATTGGTATCCGAGACATAACACTGTTTCAACGAACAAATGCATGGAAAAAAGTGAATGGGGGGGGGGGGAAGATCTCCATTTAATAAAGAGTGCGGGGCACCTGGGGGCTCCGTTGGGTAGGCAGCTGCCTTCGGCTCAGGTCATGATCCCAGAGTCCTAGGATTGAGCCCCGCATCAGGCTCCCTGCTCAGCAGGGAGGGCTTAAACAAGATCGGAGCTCCCAGTGCTTTCATCTGAACGACGTCCAAAGGAAGGCAGTCGAGGGTGTTCTGGGGGCTTCCCGATCCGGAGGAAGCCAACCTTCTTCAAGCTTCCTCCTCCACTGTCTTAATGCATGGCTCCCATTGCAGGGTCCCAAGCTGCTCCAGTCCCAGCATCTTACCTGCATTCTCAGGTCAGGGGAAGGCCCGAGTTAGGAACCAGAGCTCAGCGATCCAGTGAGTGAGTGTTTTTTTTTTTTAGGTGCCGGGACAGAAACAACAGTTATAGCCACTGATGCCCGATGAGATGTTACCACGTGCCAGGCACCGTACTACGTGTTTTATATGGATTGGTTCTCTCTTCTCCACAGCAAAACCTGTGCTCTAGATAATAATAATGTTACTATTGCCACACGTCAACCAATGGAGACATTAGGGACTAGAGATTAAGAAATAACAAACAGGGGTGCCTGGGTGGCTCAGTGGGTTAAGCCTCTGCCTTCGGCTCAGGTCATGATCTCAGGGTCCTGGGATCGATCCCCGCATCGGGCTCTCTGCTCAGCAGGGAGCCTGCTTCCTCCTCTCTCTCTGCCTGCTTCTCTGCCTACTTGTGATCTCTGTCTGTCAAATAAATAAATAAATAAAATCTTTAAAAAAAAGAAGAAGAAGAAATAACAAATGGAGGGGCACCTATGTGGCTCAGTCAGTTAAGCATCCAGCTCTTGGTTTTGGCACAGATCGTGATCTCAGGGTCGTGAGCTCGAGCCCGGTCTTGGGCTCCACACAGCATGGAGTCTGCCCGGGATTCTGTCCCTCCTGCTCTCCCTCCCCCTGCTCGCAGGCTCCCTCTCTCTCCCTCAAATAAATAAATAAATAAAATCTTAAAAAAAAAAGAAAGAAAGAAAGAAAGAATCGATGGAACTGGGAAAGCAGCACAGAGAGAATTTGACCCCAGGTCTTAGCGAGAGCAAATTTCTTGCTCTTAACTAACTTACTAACTTAAGCTGCTTCTCGCAAAGAAGGGAAGGTACCCGCGGGTCCTAAAACATCAGGTGTAATGGGCTGACACACAGGTAAACAGGACATAGTGACCAGGTACGTGCAAGTCAGGCGGGCGAGGCAGGCTGTCTAGACGAAGACTGAATGGAGATCAGCTAGTCCTACAAAGGGAGAGGGACGTGTTCTAGATCCAGAAAACAGCGCGAGAATGGCATAGCTGTCACGGATTGCGAAGTGGAAGCCGGCCTCTAAGGGTCATCTTCCCAGTCAGGAGGAAAAGAAGGGATCAGTGAGGAAAGTGCTTCGTTTACCCTGAGGAAGATACCCTTCTACGACCGCCCCCTCGGCAGAGGTTTTACTGTGTGTCATTGGCCAGAACCAAGTCAAGGCCACTGAGAGACACAAGGAAGGACAGAAAAGCCACAGGTGGCTGAGATCGGCCACGAATCGTCCACTGGGGCTGGACCCTTGCAAATGGAACCGAACTGAGGTTGTGTCAGCAAAAGGAGGGGCAGGGGAAGGGTGGTGGGAGGCAACCCATGGGCTCAGCCTGACACTTTGGCACCAAAGCAGAGGGTGACGTGAGAGCAGCCCCATGAGACTAAGGAGGGAAGGACAGAGATTACTTAGTGAGGTGTTAGGATTGAAGCCTGAGGGAGAAGGCTTTTTAGGTAATTCCCAAATATATGGCTAGGCTGACTGAAATGTCGGTGATTTAATTAATCGCTGGAAGGCAGGCTAGTGAGATGCATTGTCTCGGTTCGGGCTGCCCTAACACAGTTCCGCAGGTGAGGTGGCTTCGACAACAGAAATTTATTTCTCACACTACTGGAGGCTGGGAAGTCCACGATCAAGGTGTCGTCTGATTTAGTTCCCGGCCAGAGACTTTTTCTTGGTTTGCAGGTGGCTGACTTTTCACTGCGTCCCCACGTGTGGAGAGAGAGGGAGCTCTCTCTCTTTCTTATTCTCCTTTAAGGGCACTAAATCCATCATGGGGACCCCACCTTCATGACCAGTCTAACCCTAATTTCCTCCCAAAGTCCCCATCTTCAAACACCATCACACTGGACATTGGAACTTCAATACATGAATTTTAGGGTGACAGAAACTCCATCCACAACATGCAAAAAATGATTTTGTGACTTAGGAGAGATTCAATGGCTTTGGGATTCTTCAGGGACTTTCTTACTTCTTGGTTCATTGGGAGGGACAAACAAAGCAAGTAAAACTGTTTTTACATCAGCTTCCCTATAATAGTCGATTGTCATAATCACTTGAATAGAAAGCAGTTGGAGGGGCGTCTGGGTGGCTCAGTCGTTAAACGTCTGTCTTCCACTCATGTCATGATCCCTGGGTCCTGGGATCAAACCCCACATCTGGCTCCCTGCTCAGTGGGAAGCCTGTTTCTCCCTCTCCCACTCCCCCTGCTTGTATTGTATTCTCTCTCTCAGTGTCTCTGTCTCTCTGTCAAATAAATAAATAAAATCTTTCAAAAAAGAAAGAAAGCAGATGGAGTGGCTACCTGATTCTATTTCCCCAGTGGCTACATTATTGATATGTGACCCCAAGCCCTGATGGACAGGCTGTGTCATTTTCATATCAGTTTCAATGCCCCAGGGCACCAGGAAGCCCTGTGTCTCTGGGATCCCAGGACCTGCCCTGGAACCTTCCTCCGGAGGTCTGGCAATTCTCATCATTCCTCCACTCTCACAGCCTTCCAAGAAATTAATTACTTTCATCAAGTTAATAGTAATCATGTATTACTTAACATTTATCACTTAACTAAAAACAATAGAACTTAAAACCAAAAGAATTTTATCCACCTTGGTCAGGTTTTTTTTAAATCACTTTATAACGTATGATTGACATATACCTTGGTTAAGTCTTTGAAAGCATATTAATATGCCACAATCTCTCATACGTGGTATTCTTGCCAAAAATGTCTACTTAGCATCTAATCATGAAGAAATGAGGAGAAAAAATGAAATTAACACATAGACTGTGAGTCATATTATATGTCAGCTAGTGGGGCTCATAAAGCAAGTCACTATCATTGGAATGCCAACCAAGTCACCACTAAGGGTTAGAAGGGGCCAACGTCATTACCAGTCTTAACGTGTGAGCTTTGATTGGCTTCTGGATCGTTTAAAAAAAATCAACTTTACAAAAACACTTTGGGCTCAATTTGGACTGTGTATGAACGGCATTATATAGCATTAGTGTTACTTCTCTTCAGTGGGACAACATGCTGGGGTCGGGTGACACATATTCCAATTCTTCAGAGACAAGCTAAAATGTCTAGGGTTAGGTGCCATGATGTCTACCGTCAGATGATTCAGAAAAAAAGTATCTAGATAACATGGCAACATATGGAAACCCGCAAAACGAGTTGGAAGGTACATGGATGTTCACTGCATTATTCCTGCACCTTTCCTGTGAGTTTCAAAATTTTCTAAATGAAACAGGGAAAGTTCCCAATGTGCAAAGTGTCTTACAGGACAGATTTATGTCAATGAGGCAGAGTGACACGCCTATTCTACCTAGTTCTTGAGGCTGGTCCTGACCTATGTAATTATAATTAACTTTTGCTAACTATCGAAGGGCTGCCACAGGCATAATCTCTTAAAATCCTGATGGGAATGAGCCTCACATGGTAGCTTTTCGTGCCCTCCTTTATAGCCAGAGTATAGAGTCGACTGGCAGAGCCCCGTTCTGGCCTGTGTTTAACCTTGCGCCACCTTGGTTTTCCTCCTTTGCTCGGGGCCAGCGCAGGAAGAAGTACCTGAAAGGTCCAGCTGAAACATTATGGAGCATTTGGCTGACAAGGGAAATTTTTTTTTTTTAAGATTTTATTTATTTATTTGACAGAGAGAGAGATCACAAGTAGGCAGAGAGGGGTGGGGAGGAAGCAGGCTCCCTGCTGAGCAGAGAGCCTGATGCAGGGCTCGATCCCAGGACCCTGAGATCATGACCTGAGCTGAAGGCAGAGGCTTAACCCACTGAGCCACCCAGGTGCCCCGACAAGGGAAATTTTTATTTTAATTTCGTTTATTTTTTAAAATTGAAGTCTAGGTGCTATACACTGTTACATCAGTTTCCCGTGTACAACATAGCGACTGGACGATTCCATACGTGACCCTATCCTCACCACAATCAGTGTAGTCACCATCCGTCGCTACACAACATTATTATGATATTATCGGCTATATGTTCTATGTGGTACTTTTCATCTCTGTGACTCATTTGTTTTATAACTGAGAGTGTATAACCCTTAATCCTTTTTTTTTAAGCTTTTATTTATTTATTTGTCAGAGAGAGAGAGAGAGAGAGTGAGCACAGGCAGACAGAGAGGCAGAGGGAGAAGCAGGCTCCCTGCGGAGCAAGGAGCCCGATGTGGGACTCGATCCCAGGACGCTGGGATCACAACCCGAGCCGAAGGCAGCCGCTTAACCAACTGAGCCACCCAGGCATCCCAATCCTTTTTTTAACTCATGAAAATTGTTAGAGGCATATTGTGCTAGAGAACTCTGAAACTTTTGGAATAATTTTTTTTTTAATTTGTGTATAGTTAACACACAATGTTACATTAGTTTCAGGTGTATGACACGGTGATTTGATGAGTGTCTACCTTACATTGCCAAGTGTAGCTGCCATCTGTCACAACACAATGCTATTACAAGACCATTGACTACATTCCCTATGCTGTACCCTTCATTCCCTGTTCACTCCCTGACTAAAAGCCTGTATCTCCCTCGCTCCTTCATCCATTGTGCCCATCCCTCACCTCTTTCCCTTCTGACAACCATCAATTTGTTCTCCATATTTATAGGTCTGATTCTGCTTTTTGTTTGTTTATTTGTTTCTTTTGTCTTTTAGAATCCACATATGAATGAAATCATATGGTATTTCTCTTTCTCTGTCTGACTTATTTCATTTGATATCAGACTCTCCAGGTCCGTCCATGTTGTTACAAATGGCCAGAACTCATTCTTTTTTATGGCTGAGTGCTGTTCCATTGTAGATATATACCACATCTTCTGTATCCATTCATGTGTAGATGGACACTTGGGTTGCTTCCATATCTTAGCTATTGTAGATAATGCTGCCATAAACATTGGGGTGCATATGTCTTTTCAAATTAGTGTCTTCATTTTCTCTGGGTAAATATCCACTAGTAGAATTACTGGACCATATGGAGATTCTATTTGTAATTTTTAAAAAGATTTTATTTATTTGAGAGAGAGAGAACAGAGCAGTGGGAGGGACAAGCAGACTCCAAGCTGAGAGCAGTGTCTGACACCAGGCTCAATTCCATGACCTGAGATCATGACCTGAGCCAAAATCAAGAGTCGGGGTGCCCCTCTATTTTTAATTTTTTGAGGACCCTCCAGTACTGTTTTCCCCAATAGCTGCACCAGTTTGCATTCCCACCAACAGTGCACAAGGGTTTCTTTTTCTCCACATCCTCTCCCACACTTACTTCTTATCTTTTCGATTCGAGATATTCTCACGGGTATGAGGTGATGTCTCATTGTGCTTCACGTTGGTATTTCCCTGGTGAATAGTGTGGAATTTTGGAATTTTTAAAGAAGATTTTAGGGCACCAGAAACTTGGGAATAATTTCTGAATCACTGCAAAGAAACATTTTCTTTGTCCTGCATCTTCTTTTAAGCCTTCTTCTACCGGAAGAATATCTAATGGTCATGCCCCGTCCCTTCCTCAGCGTTTGACTGGAGGCAGAAGGAGCTTAGAGGGCTTGTGGTTCTTCTAAAGGGAGAGGAATTTTGCCTTTGGGTGCATTCCCTAGACAGAGCGTTCCGGGCAACACTCTCTGATTGCCTGAGGAAGGTTGTTACTGTGTGCTCAAGGAGCAGTACTTACAGGATCTGACAAGTGGATAAGCTGAATGCTGAATGGTGACCTAGTTGCCACAGAAGCCCCAGCCAATGCTCCAAGGCTAGAACGGAACTTCAGAGATGTCCCAAACTGGGGCCTGGAGGCTAGACTTCCGAACCCCCTATTAACCACTCACTGGACATGGGTTGCCCCAGAAAGGGTGTGGTAGTCTTGACAGAGGCCACTCTTTTTAACTGAAAGACATTCTTGAGGGAGGAACTGAACTATGATCTTTCAGAAGGCAATAGTTTCAGTTGGGACACTAGAACCTCAACCCTAAATGGGGATCCAGGAGATGTAATCTGCCTCAACTGAGCTAAGATCCCGCCAGACCAGTGTTATTGTCATGTCTACTCTTCTTGATCTAGAAGAGTTTCTCAGCCTTTCTTTATCTTTCTTGAACTTCATCATTTTTAAAAAGAGTTCAGGCCAGTTATTTTGGAGAATACATAAGCTTGTCTATCTTACCTCATGATTAGAGTTCAGGTCATATGCTTTTGACTCTGTCTTTCCTCTCAACAGATTCTGCACTTCCCCACATGTGATGTTGTTACCTGGTCTCATTAGTCTCGTGGCCAGAAGGGGAGAAGAGGGTAGGTTCTGATGGCAAGGGGTGGGGGAGCTCTGCATTTTCTCCTCACCATCAAGGAAAGGAGGAACAACAGCCCTTAACAGAGAGGAGTGGGCCACCTCCATGGGCCCAAAGAATTTAAACGAGTCTTGAGTTTTCAAGGTCCTGAAGTGTAATGACCTCTTCTTCCTTATCCCAAAACTTAGGTTGCCACTCCTTTTTCAACCATGACCTTGACGTTGGCATAGCAAAGTTTGGGGATTGCTCTCTGGGACGCTGCTACCCTTAGATTTCAGAACTGATCCTGCGTCTCACCTGTTTCTGCCCCCCTGCTAGAGCAAATCAGTCTCTCATAAGCTGCAAAGGGGGTATTCTGCTTTCACATTTTGCCCAATTCATGGTTAATTACCCTGAGATGTTTGCTGTCTTCCTGCAAAATATATAGGTACTCATCAAGAGCCATTCGATTTCACGGCCTTATAATTACTTCTTCCTCTGACCTCTCAAATGCCTAAGAGACTTCACCTGCCGGAGTGTTCTATCCTACCCAAATCCTGTCCTTTTGTACAGTAACGAAAGTCTTTTCTTTTTTTTAAGATTTTATTTATTTATTTGACAGAGAGAGAGATCACAAGTAGGCAGAGAGGCAGGCAGAGAGAGAGTGGGAAGCAGGCTCCCCACTGAGCAGAGAGCCCTACGAGAGACTCAATCCCAGGACCCTGAGATCATGACCTGAGCCGAAGGCAGAGGCTTAACCCACTGAGCCACCCAGGCGCCCCAGTAAGGAAAGTCTTAACAACTGCTCCACCACAAAAAGCCTGGGGCCATCCTTGTTCCACTTACCACCAGTGTGGAGGTCCTCACCCATAGCCTGCCAGTGAGCAATGGAATTTCAATACTCAGTTCAAGGTCAGCTTTCTTGAGCCAACTCTTTCAAATCAGGTTCATGGGGGCGGGGGTGGGGGAGGACCTCTGAGACAGAAAATTTCATGGAAGTGACTTATTGGGGAATAGTCTCAGGAACTATCCCTGTAATGGAGCAAAGGGACCAGGATTAGGTAGAGGGAGAAAATGAAAAAAATGAACTCAGACACTACAGTATGACCTCAGCCAGCTGATTCCACAGGGACCGTTGGAGCTGGGACAGCCCTACAGAATCGTCCAAACTGAGGCCAGGGGACTGGGCCTTTGTGTCCTCCTGCTGACAGGTCTTTGGAGGCAGGCTGTCTGCAAGTGGGAGCCTTAAGCACGGAAGACAGTTTCCTTTGGCCAAAGGCAATCCTTGGAGAGGGATTGAACTTGAGTTATCAAGAGGCAACACACACTCTAAGCGGGTATGGAAATGCTTCAGTCTTGAAGGAGAGAATGTGGATGGGACACCACATTCTCCACCACACGGATCATCACCCTTTTTGTAGTTAAAGAGCTCATCACCCATCTGAAAGTCACCTTCAGACCAGAGAAGTAGAGGAAGCCAACAAAGGCAGCAGAGGAATGGCCAGGAAACCTGCCATGTAGGGCTGGCTCTGTGTTCGAAAGGAGGGAGGAGAGGGGATGTTTCAGGAAAATAGGTGAGGAATACTCAGCTCACCGTCTCTGTCCTAGAACATAGCGTGGGTCACTCGAAGCCAGAATTTCTTTTGTACCTACCTTCCTGGGAGTCTAAGCGTACCATGGCACCATGTCCCATAATAATGGTAATATAATTAATGAGATCAAGTATTAACAGTAGTGTCCCCAGATTGAAGGATTTCAGATTATTCTAATGTTCCTAGCCACATTTTTCTATGCCATCTGAATTATGAGAAAGGTATTATTTTAAGAAAATATTTAGCTATTCTGTGCAGTTGAGGAAGATCTCAGAGCTCTCTGATGTCACCACGGGGAGAAACTTGAGCCTAAGTGGCGAAAGGATGACGCCCAAACAGTGAGCTAACAGTGATCCTGGGAAAGAGTTCCTTAAAGAATATGCTTCTAAATTTGAAGATAAGATTTGGGTATAATAAGAAATGTGATGATTGCTTCCCTGAGTAGTGGTCAGGATAACCTTGAAAATTTGACCTTTTGAGACAATCAAATGACAGTATGATGTGGTGGAATGATAAATAGCTTTATGACCAAATTTTACAGGAGGATCCCACTAATACTCTTCTAACCAGAAGAAATAGTTTGATATTTACAAAACCCAGGGGGGAAATGGAGGACATTTTAAAGCTGAAGAGAGAATAAAGGATTATATACTGGAGGTCACTGAGCTTGGCGTGAGCTTGAAGAAATTCATATCAATTAGCATCTTTATGCACAAGAAGTCCTTATTTTTAGAGGGATTTACAATGACCTAAAATCCATGCAACCTCTTCTACTGTGTAGATTACTCATATTTTTTAGTCAAATGTTTGTAAACTTACTTGATTTGCAGTTTTATATTTTTGTATATATAGCATAAAACTACTTATTATTTCCTTCCTTCTGCTAGTTTGGGATTTTTGCCCTTTTTCTAGCTCCTTTAGGTGTAAGATTAGGTTGTGTATTTGGGATTTTTCTTGCTTCTTGAGATAGGCCTGTATTGCTATAAACTTCGCTCTTAGAACAGCTTTTGCTCCTTCCCAAAGATTTTGGAGCATTGGGTTTTCAATTTTATTTGTCTCCATGAATTTTTTTTTTATTTCTTCTTGGATTTCTTGGTTGACCCATTCATTGTTTACTAACATATTATTTAACTTCTGTGTATTTATGCTCTTTCAAGATTTCTTTTTGTGGTCCATTTCTAGTTTCATAGCATGGTGGTCAGAAAAGATGTATGATATGACTGCGATCTTTTTGAATTTGTTGAGACTGGTTTTTGTGGCCCAATATGGATCTATTCTGGTGAAGATCCCATGTGCCCTTGAAAAAAATGTGCATTCTGCTGCTTTAGGATGGAACATTATGAATATATGTGTTAAGTCAATCTGGTCCAGTGTGTCATTCAAAGGCGCTGTTTTCTCGTGGATTTTCTGTTCTGATGATCTGTCCACTGGTGCACGTGTGGTGTTCAAGTCCCCTACTATTATTGTATTACTATCAATTAATTTCTTTATATTTGTTATTAACCATTTGATGTATTTGGGTGCTACTGTGTTGGGTGCATAAATATTTAAAATTGTTATGTCTTCTTGTAGTATTTTCTCCTTAATGATTATATAGTGTCCTTCCTTGTCTCTTACTATAGTCTTTAATTTAAAGTCTACTTTGTCTGATACAACCATTGTTACCCTGGCTTTCATTTCCATTTACCTGATAAATACTTTTCCATCCTTTCTTTCAATCTTAAGTCTAAAATGAGTTTCTTGTAGGCAGTAGGTAGACAGGTCTTGTTTTTTATCCATTCTGTCTCCCTATGTCTTTTGATTGGAGTGTTTAGTCCATTTACATTCAAAGTAATTATTGATATGTATGTACCTATTGTAATTTTGTTACTTATTTTATTGTTGTTTCTATAGATTTTTTAAAAATCCTTTCGTGTCTTTCTCTTTTTCCTGGCTTTCTGGCTTTCTTTAGTGATATACGTGGATTTCTTTCTCTTCATACTTTGCATATCTATTACTGGTTTTTGATTTGTGGTTACCATAAGGTTTATATATAATGAACATATAGCAGTCTTCTGTATATAGCAGTCTATATTAAGTTGATGAATACTTAAGTTTGAACCCATCCTTTACTCCTCTCCCCTCACCCCACATTTTATGTATATAGTGTCATACTTTACATTCTCTTATTTTGTGAATCCTTTGACTGATTATTATAGATGTATTTATTTTTACTGCTTTTGTGCTTCCTACTATTCTTACTCTTAATTACAGTCTTTCCTTTCCATTCAGAGAGTCCCTTTAACATTTTCTTTTTTAGATTTTATTTATTTATTTGGCAGAGAAAGACACACAGAGGAGGGAGAGTGAGAGAGGGAGAAGCAAGCTTCTCGCCAAGCCAGGAGCCTGATGCAGGGCTCAATCCCAGAACCCTGGGATCATGAACTGAGCTGAAGACAGATGCTTAAGAACTGAGCCACCCAGGAACCCCCCATTTAACTGTTTTTATAGGGTTGGTTTAGTGGTATGAATTCCTCTAACTTTTGTTTGTCTGGGAGGCTCATTATCACTCCTTCTATTCTGAGCAATAACCTTGCTGGATAGAATATTCTTGGCTGCAGGGGCACCTGGGTGGCTCAGTGGGTTAAAGCCTCTGCCTTCGGCTCAGGTCATGATCCCAGGGTCCTGGGATCAAGCCCCACATCGGGCTCTCTGCTCAGCGGGGAGCCTGCTTCTCCCTCTCTCTCTGCCTACTTGTGATCTCTGTCAAATAAATAAATAAAATTTTAAAAAAAGAATATTCTTGGCTGCAAGTTATACATTTAATACATTTAATATATCATGCTACTCTTTTTGGCCTGCAAAGTTGAAAAATCCTCTGATAGTCTTACAGGATTTCCCTTGTATGTAACTGTTTTCTCTGGGCACTTTTAAAATTCTTTCTTTATCACTACTTTTTGCTCTTTTAATTACTGTGTGTCTTGGTGTGGACCTCCTTTTGTTGATTTTGTTAAGGGATCTCTGTGTCTCCTGTATCTGAATGTCTATTTCCTTCCCCAGATTAGAGAAATTTTCAGGTATTATTTCTTCAAATAAATTTTCTGTCCCCTTTCTCTTCTTCTTCTGAAATCCCTATCATGCGAATATTATTACCATGGATAGAGTTACTGAGTTTCCTAAGTCTATTCTCATTTTGCATAATTACTTTTTCTCTCACCTGCTTAGCTTGATTATTTTCCATTACTCTGTCCTCCAGGTTGCTGATTTGTTCTTCTGTTTCTAGTCTGCCATTTGTTCCACCTAGTGTACTTTAATTTCAATTATTGTGTTCTTCATCTCTGGTTATTGGTTTGTCTTTTTTAAAAATCTCTTTGTTAAGGGTCTCACTGATGTTCTCCAGTGTTTTCTCAAATCCAATAACCTAATGACAAGTGCTATAAATTCTCTACCAGGCATGTTACTTATCTCAGTTTTGTTCAGATCTCTTGCTGTGATTTTTGTCCTGTTCTTTCATCTGGGACATATTTCTCTGTCTCCTCATTTTGTCTAACTCTCTGTGTCTGTTTCTATGTGTGAGGAAAGTGAGCTCTTGAAAATAGTGGGACGAGTGAGCAACTTTAACAAGGTGGAGCTGGTCCTTTGCCAGAAGGAATGTGTCTCCTGTGCCAAGGCGGGTCCAGCTGGTACATCTGGAAAGTGTGCATAGGTGCGGCACACAGTTTTAACAAGGTGTGTGCATAGCCATGGGAGGTGACAGGTCACTGCCACAGGGATCCAAGGCCCTGCAAAGTGTGTGACCAGGAAAAGTACTGAAAAGGTTTGCATGGGTCTTCTGGGGGAGGGGAGCTACAGTGAAGGGACTAAGACAAATCCAGGGGGAGGGAGTGAGGCACAGTGTAAGCAAATTAGGTAATGAATGCCGACTCCCCACTTGTTCCTGCAGGTGGAATTGCTCTGTGATTAATAAATAAGTCTTCCTCCCCTATGCACCAGGCATTTTTCAAACTGCTGCTGTTTCTAAGCTGTATCTCTAGGGGCAGTTTGTCATGCTGTCTCTTTAAGGGTAGGGACTGTTTCCAACCACCTTCCAGGCTCTTCCAGACCAGAGCCTACTGATTTTTAAGGTTCCAGGATTTAAGTCCCTCTAGGTGAAAGAACTCTAGAAATTTGGCCCTTTTAGTTTTCAAAGCCAGCTGCTGTGGGGATTTGTCTTCACCATGTGGGCTCCAGGCTGTGAAGGTCAGTTTCTCTTCCCTGAGACTGCAGCTCCCTCCCTCCTGCTGAGGACCATGGTCTATTTAGCTCCCTGCTGGGACTCTGCCCTTCCTACCCTCTTCAATGTGGCCTCTTCTCTCCATTTAGTTGTGGACTTTGTTCCACCAGTCTTCAGGTCATTTTCTGGGTTATTTACACTGATGTGATTGTTATCTAGTTGTATCCATGGGACAAGGTAAGCTTAGGGTCCTATTACTCCACCATTTTCCCTAACTCAGCTAGCTAACTCTTTTTTTTTTTTTTTAAGATTTTATTTATTTATTTGAGAGAGAGAGCAAGAGCAAGAGAGCAAGAGAGAATGAGTGGGAGGAGGAGCAGAGGGAGAAGCAGACTCCCCGCTGAGCAAGGAGCCCAATGTGGGACTCAATCCCAGGACCCTGGGATCAGGACATGAGCTGAAGTCAGACACTTTACCGACTGAGGAATCCAGGTGTCCCTCAGCTATCTAACTCTTAATGTCAATCTGTTCATATATTCAGAATGATGTCTAAACTGACATTCACTAATCTTGGACACCAATAATTTCTGACTTGGGAGATCTATGTTCATTTTTTAACTTTTTCTTTGCATTTTTTTTTATTTTCAGATATATTTCCATGAATAACATGAGGACACTTTGTTTGTTTGGTTCCTTCATGGAGAACATGGATTATCATTCTTAGAATTAAAAATTAACATATTTTAATGAAAATGTAATTCAACTTGGGCTTCAGTGTCAGACAAGGCTAGATTCAAATCCTGGATTTATTACAGCCTGGCTGTGTGACTTCAAGCAAGTCCCTTAGCCTCTCTTAGCCTTCATGGAAAATGGAGATACTTACCTTCAATGGCCATGCTGGGGGTTTGAGATGGTCTCAAACAGCTAACACAGTGCCTGCAAATAGAAGGTGCTTACCCAACAAATGAGAACCATGTATCATTTCTATTAGTGTAATCCCTGTGTGTTGCTTCTGTTTGTATCTTTAAATTTTCCCTACTTGTCTACTTTCAACAAAGTGCTGTGTCACCAAGAATTTGGTATTAAACAACTATTGTGTCTGTTCCATGTGAGTGAGGCTGCCAGTGGGAGCCCCAGCCTAGTCCCTAGGCTAGGGTACATATGCTCTCTCCTATGTACAACCTAAAATTGTATGGGCTAGTTGCAAACACTATTTCCTAGTTGCAAACACTATTCAACTGAGAGGTGTTTCTGTATCCAGGCCAGCCTACTGCAGAGCATACTGGTGTTTTATGTTGTTTTATGTGTTTTTACTTTGGGTAAATGTTGGTTTGAATGAGCACACTTGTCATTCTGTTCTTCTGAGGTTATGACTTGCTGTTAGTAGTGTTGCAAGTATGACTTGCATGTGGTAGTGTTACTGTGACGTTCCACTGATTGTAAACAATTACATTCCATGGATTGTAAACAATTGTAAACTGTATTTGTAAACAATTAAAAGCTTCCTTTGGTGGCTTCAGTAGGAGCTGGATGGAGCCTAGTCTAGTCTCAGACCAAGCAGAGCAGGGCTCATTTGTCCCCTGTGTGCCCTACTTCCTCAATTCTAGCTTGCAGAGGGCGTTACTTCCCAATACAACACCTCCCAGATCTTTAACCTTATGTTGTCCTTGGAATGATCTTTACAGAAAAGAAAGTTCTAGTGCTTAAACAGTCTGGGTTATATACCCACATGGTCTTCTTTTCCACACTGATTTTTCACCCTTTCTTCCTTGTGCAGCTAGGCTCTCATGGAGAACAAAGCATCCCTACTTTTTATAGGGCTGAGACCTGAAAGGCATCACCTAGCAAAATTTTCTGTCCCACAGTGCATCACAATACCCTTTGAATTTTCTATCCCACAGGGCATCACAATACCCTTTGAATGATGGAAAAGGATCAAGTCCTATAACTCTGCAGTGTGCCTTTGCAGGATATCCAACACCAGGAGGCAGCTGAAATAACCGCTGTCCTCAGAAGACGGCCTTCGAGAACAAAGAAGGTTCTTCGCACTGCAGCCCAAGCAGGTAACGCCAGTCTGGTCATTACCACCCAAACGCCTCTCCTCTCACTTAGGGGTTGCATTACTAAATAGCTGGTTGAATTTGAGATGTTCTGGAGATAACAGCTCACAACTAAAGAAACTCTGTGGCAAAGCATTTTGAAAAGCCAAGAAATCTTTCAGAAAGAGCATATACATACCTCTCAGCTTCAAATTATTGAGCAGGTTTAGCTCAACATTTTTTTTCTTAGAAATGAGGTCTTTGGGGGCGCCTGGATGGCTCAGTCCATTAAGCATCTGACCACTCTGGAACCCAGAGAAGAAGGCTTCTAGGCGATGGCACTAGGGGGTGGATATCCCCAGGGGCCCAACTCCCCCCAATGCCTTGCTTACCTGTTCCACACCTCCAAGGTAAGGAGGCCCCCCAGGACTCTGGGGTTATGAAGTACATCGAGAAAACCAATTGTTGTGGCTTATATACCAGTTTAAATGCCTCTCCCTATTTCTTGACTTTTCCCCAAATTACCAATAAATAACAGAATCTTGGGACCCTATCAAATAGCCTGCCTCTTCCCCTTCTTTGAACAGATTAATTAAATGATAAAACTTGCTAGTTATTTAATTGAGGTTCACAAGCTGACTAACCTTACCAGGCAGTTACTACTGGTTCCACTCACTACCATACTGGGAGGACCTAACCTCTGACTTAACAAATAATATTTTTAGCTCTTTTCTACCATAAAAATTGATGCCAACTTAAAATTTTAAACCTCAGAAAGCCCATCTCCATGAGGAAAGAGTATCACATGCTTCATATCAGGGAAAATGTTCAGGTGTGACATCTGTTCTTGGAGACTTTTCCTTTAAAATTCTGAAAGAGGGGGTTGGGAGTGGGGTGGGGACACGGCCATTCAACTACCGGAAATGTAACTTGTCAAGGATTCTGTTTCAGAGCTTTGACTGCATATCAACTTGTGCAACACTGTGATTAATATCTGACTTCAATTCTTCCACCAGGTAAGTAACATAAGAGCAGGACCACATGTCTCTTGCTAAATGTTATTTCCCTCACACCTGGTGCAGTGCCAAGCAAAGGTAGTTGATCAATCAGTATCTGTTGAGTGAATCAATGAATCAGTGGCACTGTAGCAGAAGGCGAAGGGTCTTGGAGTCAGACAGATTTGTGGGTTTTTGCTTGTTTACTGGCTGTGTAACCTTCAACATGAAATTTAACATCTTCTAGATATTCAGGATACGATCAGGACTCCTGTGAGGACTGAATGAAGTAGTGTACGTGCCAGTGGTTGGGGGGATAATGAGCATTCCCTCAGAATGAGGTTTCTTCCATCCCTTTTCAACAGAGGGTGGTTGATCTTTTTCAAAATTGTTTTGGCTACTTTAGTTCCCTTGCATTTCCAAATAAACTTTATAATAAGCTGGTCTATATCTACAAAAACTCCTGCTGGGAAGTTTGACCAGTTAAACCAGATCAGTGTGGAGAGATTGTCATCTTTGTGCTATCGAGTCTCCCAAACCATGACCATAGTGTATCTCTCAGATCATCTTTGATTTCTTCCATCAACATTTTTTAGCCTTCAGCATCCAGCATCTGTACACGTCTTGTTAGATTGGTGAATAATATTTCTCTCTTTTTTTAGCTACTGCAAATATTTGTGTTTTTTTTTTAATTTTAGTTATTTATTTGAGAGAGAGAAATTGGGGTGATGGGGAGAAGCAGAAGGAAAGGGACAAGCAGACTCTGTGTTATGTGAGGAGCCCCATGTGGGGTTCATTCTCATGACCCTGAGATCATGACCTGAGCCTAAACCAAGAGTAGAACATTCAACTGACTGAGCGGCTCAGGTGCCCCAATTACTGTGTTTTAAATTTTGGTTCAAATTCTTTATTTACAGTATAGAAATGTAGGGCAGCTGGGTGGCTCAGTTAGTTAAGGGTCTTCGGCTCAGGTCATGATCCCAGGGTCCTGGGTTCGAGCCCCTCTTCGGGCTCCCTGCTCAGCAGGAAGCCTGCTTCTCCCTCTCCCTGCCCCACAACTCATGCTCTCTGTCTCTCTCTTTCTCAAATAAATAAATAAAATCCTTTAAAAAAATAAAGTATAGAAATGCAATTATATGTGTTGATCTTGTATCCTATGATCTTGTTAAAAACAGTTATTAGTTTTAAGAGTTTGTTTGTAGGCTCCTTGGGATTTTCTAAGAGTGGGATTTTCTAAGGCTTCTTGGCATTTTCTATGTAGACAATTATATCATTTGTAAATAGGGACAGTTTTCTTCCTTTCCATCTATATGCCTTATATTTCCCACCCCAGCCTTATTGAGCTGTGTAGGAATGGTGAGAGAGACATTCTTGCTTTGTTGCTGATTTTTAGGAAGAAATCAGTCTTTCACTATTAAGTATGATGTTAGCTATACATTTCTATAGATATTTCTTACTAGGTTGAAAAAGTTACCTCGTGGCTGGCTGAGAAATTTTACCATACATTTTTATCACAGGTTTTTAATCAAATTTTTGACTGTTATTCTATTTTTACAGAATTCTGATGTAATCCATGAAATATTCTATAATTTCCAAAAGTTGCTGAGAAAGTTGACAAGATAAATCTTTTTTTTTTTTTTTTTAATTTGACAGAGAGAGAGAGAGAGATCATGTAGGCAAAGAGGCAGGCGGGGGGGGGGGCGGGGAGGGAGTGGAAGCAGGCTCAATCCCAGGACCCTGAGATCATGACCTGAGCCAAAGGTAGAGGCTTAACCCACTGAGTCATCCAAGTACCCCGACAAGATAAATCTTACATCTTTGTTTCTGAAGTCAGTATCTTGACTATTAAGGCTGAGGAAATTTCTTGCAATGTATATCTCATACTCATATACCTTAGTTCGATTGCTTCTTTTCAGTTGGACTTTTGGCTAAGATCAAGTGCATTACCTTAGTTCACCTCCTGAACTTCAGCATAATAAAAAATTCTATTATTAAACTTTAATTTGTGTCCTGGGAGTCTAACCTAATGGTTTATGGGCCAGCGTTAATTAATTGGAAGTGGTTAAAATTCTAAGTAGGAGCTATGAGGATGTCCAAATTTTATCTCATTCTTACGAATGTATCTTAAGAAATAAATTCCATAGAATCAAATATAGTTATGCCAACATGACCAAAATGTCCAACATTACAGCTGGGTTTCATAAATTATGGCATATTCAGTTACTCAATAAACACTTATGAAATGTCCACCATATGTCAGTTATTATCTTTGGCCCCTAGGGATACAGCTGTGAGACACTTCCCTGCCCTCTTGGAGCTTACTTTCCACTGGGGAGACAGACACAAATAAGGTACATAAGTAAACATGCAGTATGGCAGATACTGATGAGTGTTTTGCAAACAAAGCATAGAGCAGGGATAAGAAGTTCGAGCGTGGGAGTGGAATGGGGTACTAGTTTAAATAAAGTGAAAGGTGGACCTCACCAACCAATATAAAGGAACATTAAATATTAGAATTAAGTACACTCTGTAGCAATGTGGTAAACTTTTCATATCTTATCAAATTAAAAAAAGGATATAAAATAGGATATGTGCTGTGGTTCAAGAATTTAAGTATTTGCATATATATACAATATAAAAAATGAAAACAGTTGTTTGTGGATACTTTTAATATTATTTTACAGCAGTATTTACTCTGAGCATAATTATGTTTTCAGTTTAAAACAAGAAAAACATTTGGGTGCTTAGGTGGCTCAGTTGGTTAAGCATCTGACTCTTGGTTTCTGCTCGGGTCATGATTTCAGGGTCGTGAGGCTGAGCCCTGGGTCGGGCTCCACGCTAAGCAGGGAGTTTTCCTGAGTCTCTCCCGCTGCCCCTCCCCCTCTCTCAAGTAAATCAATCTTAAAAAAAAAAAAAATGAGAAAAGTCTGTAAAGTTCCCTAAGGCTAATTTGAAGTTGAATGAAATGTGTGAGGAGGATACAGAGAGAACTCACGTTTGCTCTGGAAAATTTTTATTTGGGGTGCAGCTGAGAAAGAAGCTTCTACTGAGGCGACTAATTAAAATTACAGAGATTTTTACGTTACGTTGTTCAGGGTGCCGAGAACAGTGGTTGTGCAGGGTTGGCTGTGAGCATGGAAATGATGGCAAGTTTAACATGTGTTCATAATTATCTCATTCAGCTTTGGCATGCAAACCTATTTTTTAAGATTGACTAAAATAAAATGTACTGACATGTCTTCCTGCAGACGACATTTTCCTCTGCGTTCAAGAGATGACAACTAATCACACAAGATGTGACTTGGTATCTATGTGGTAGCCCAATTCCCTAAAGATGCAGAAAGACAGGTTACAACCATTGCCAGACAACGTCTTCCAATGATTCCGGGAGCTTATGCTTCGACTCCATGCGGGCTGTTCATGTGTTCCTCTGAAAATGTTTTTGTGGCATGGCCAAAGCATGGCAGGCCGGGCCTGGCTTATTCCCTCTGGTGTTGATTCAGAATTTCTAGGCACCGAGCAATCACTCTATTGTGAATGGCAGGCGCAGTGTTGTCTTCATGAGGCACAAATGTCCTGAATATCTTCTCTCCAGCATTCTTCTCTCCAGCATGTCACTTCTCATGAAGGAAAATCCCAGCAGTCACAAAGCTTTCCGAGTTTAGGCAAGAGCTCAATGGTATTTACTCAAATTTTCTCTTCTGTCCTTTCTTCCCTTTTTATTTTTTTTCCTAATAATCACACAAGGGCTAAAAGAAAAAAAAATTATTTAACGAACAGGTTCCATTGGATAGCCAAATAGTCCGTGACAATGTAATCTGGCTTGAAAATGTTCGAGTTGCTTGAAAAGCACACTCAGAGGTGACAGAACGCAGCTAGCTGACCTTTGGGCCATATGTTGACTGGTGTTGACTAGAGTAGGGGAGAGGGAGGCCCCATACACTGTTTTCTCTCCCAGGGAAACCTGTCTCCCTCCTGGTTACTGTCTCCTGGGGGCTGTCCCAATTTTGTTTTGGCTGGTGGTCGGGATGTCCTGGGGTTGTTCAATATAGCTTAAGAATACTCTCAAGATAACTGTCTCTGGAACCAAGTGGGTTCCCATCCTGGCTCCTCAGTGACCTTGTACAAATTACTCTGCTTCTCAATCCTTCAGGTTTCTTGTCAGTAAAGTAGTGGGACCACTTCACAGGGTTTCTGGAAGGCTCAGAGAAGTTAGTTAATTCATGTCACCTGACACATAATATATGCCTGTAGATAGAAACGCAAATTTCTGTTTTCTCAAAGTTGCTGTTTGGGTTAGAGAACACACACACGCATTATTGCTCACTTGACCCACCAGAGAGGTATTGTACTCATCAACATACGGAGGGAGGGGCCTTCGTCTGTTCGGGCTGCTATAACAAAATACTGTAGAATGGGTGGTTTCTAAACATCAGAAATTTATTTCTCACAATTCTGGAGGCTGGAAGTCCAAGTTCAAAGCACCAGTGTGGTCAGGTTCTGGTGAGAGCCCTCTGTGGGGCTGCAGGCTGCCAACTTCCTGTTGGCTCCCCACATGACAGGAAGAGGGCAGAGCTCTCTGGGGTCTCTTTCATGTGAGCACTAGCTCTGTTCATGGGGGCTCCACCCCCAATACTTCCCGAGGGCTCCGCCCTCAAGTACCACCGCTTTGGGTTCAGGGTATAACGTGTGAATGTGAGGAGCCCAGGGGTAGGGTGTGGGTCTCCTTTCAGTGTTCTCCTGCTACACTGTTCTTCGCCGTGTTTATGCAAATAGAGGCCCAGCTGTCTCTACATACATATAATATGGACACAGTACAAAATTTATAAGGTGCACAAAAGGTAAACCATAAAAGAGTAAGGCTTTGTCCCTCCTCTGTCCACCAGGCATTCCCTTTGTTTCCCCAGTCTTGACCTTTTCTCAAGTGAATATTTATTTTTTTAATGAATTAATTAATTTTTTATTATGTTAGTCACCATACAGTACATCCTTAGTTTTTGATGTAGTGTTTCATGATTCATTGTGTGTAACTCCCGGTGCTCCATGCAATCTCCTCCTCTGATTCCCCCCCTTCATTTTCCCCTTCCTTCTCCTGATGTCCTCCATGCTATTCCGTATGTTCCACAAGTAAGTGAAACCATATGATAATTGAATTTCTCTGCTTGACTTTATTCACTTAGCGTAACTCTTCCAGTTTCATCCATGTTGATAAAAATGTTGGTTATCATCCTTTCTGATAGCTGAGTAATATTCCATCGTATATATGGACCACATCTTCTTTATCCATTCATCTGTTGAAGGGCATCTCGGCTCCTTCCACAGTTTGGCTATTGTGAACATTGCTGCTATGAACATGGGGTGCATATGGCCCTTGTTTTCACTACATCTGTATCTTTGGGGTAAATGCCCAGTAGTGCAATTGCTGGGTCATAGTGTAGCTCTAATTTTAACTTTTTGAGGAACCTCTACACTGTTTTCCAAAGTGGCTGTATCAACTTGCATTCCCACCAACAGTGTAAGAGGGTTCCTCTTTCCCCACAACCTCTCCAACATTTATTGTTTCTCGCCTTGTCAATTTTTGCTATTCTAACTGGTGTAAGGTGGTATCTCAGTGTGGTTTTGATTTGAATCTCCCTGATGGCTAATGATGATGAACATTTTTTCATGTATCTGTTAGCCATTTGTACATCTTCTCTGGAGAAGTGTCTGTTCATGTCTTCTGCCTATTTTTTTACTTATTTGTTTTTTGGGTGTTGAGTTTGAGAAGTTCTTTATAGGTCTTGGATATCCGCCCTTTATCTGTAGTGTCATTTGCAAATATCTTCTCCCATTCTGTGGGTTGCCTCTTTGTTTTGTTGACTGTTTCCTTTGCTGTGCAGAAGCTTTTTATTTTGATTAAGTCCCTGAAGTTCATTTGCGCTTTCGTTTCCCTTGCCTTTGGAGACGTGTCTCCAAAAGAATTTGCTGTGGCTGGGGTTGAAGAGGTTACTGCCTATGTTCTCCTCTAGGATTTTGATGGATTCTTGTCTCACATTGAGGTCTTTCATCCATTTAGAGTTTATCTTTGTGAATGGTGTAAGAGAATGGTCAAGTTTCATTCTTCTGTATATAGCAGTCCAATTTTCCCAGCACCATTTGTTGAAGAGACTATGTTTTTTCCATTGGATATTTTTTCCTGCTTTATTGAAGACTACTTGACCATAGAATTGAAGGTCCATATATGGGCTCTCTACTCTATTCCATTGGTCTATGTGTCTATTTTTGTGCCAGTACCATGCTGCCTTGGTGATCACAGCTTTGTAATATAGCTTGAAATCAGGCAATGTGATGCCCCCAGCTTTGTTTTTCTTTTTCAACATTTCGTTGGTGATTCGGGGTCTTTTCTGGTTCCATACAAATTTTAGGATTGTTTGTTCCAGAACTTTGAAAAATGCCATTGGTATTTTGTTTGGAACGGTGTTAAAAGTATAGATTGCTCTGGGCAGCATAGACATTTTAACGATGTTTATTCTTCTGATCCATGAGCATGGAATGTTTCCATCTTTTTGTCTCTCCTTAAATTTCTTTTGTAAGTGTTCTGTAGTTTCTAGAGTATAGATCCTTGACCTCTTTGTTTAGCTTTATTCCAAGGTATCTTATGGTTTTTGGTGTTATTATAAATGGAATCGATTCTCTAATTTCTCCTTGTACAGTTAAACATTGTTAGTGTATAGGAAAGTACCTGATTTCTGTGCATTGATTTTGTATCCCGTCACATTTCAAATGAATATTTAGATGGAGTAGTCTTCTGTGGCAAGTCTTCTTCTCCAGTAGGTGACCAATGCAATATAAATTTGAGCCTAGAAACAATATGTATTGTATGTTCACATCTGGGAAACACAAAAAGTTTGATGTAGAGGATGAGCCACTTACAAAATCATTGAAGGGACAATGAGAAGCAAACTCTGGGGAAGGCCTTCGGGAAGTTTCGAGAACGCCTCCACAAAACTGACCCATCGTGGGAGCAGCTACCTGGGCCCTACTCAGGAAGCTGCTTCCAGAACCTCCTCCCAAAGCCACCACCACTGCCACTACAGAGCCCGCTCCACACTCCCAAAGATGGACAGCAGGGTTCAGCCACTACCTTCAATGCACTTGCCTCTTGACACCCAATGCTGGAGAAACTCACCATACCACAGCTTCCCAGCCTTGCCTGCCAGTAGAAAAGTTCCAAGCAGCAGTCAGTGGCCTTGGTCTTGTTTCCGCCGACTGAGTCTCAGTCCAGTCTGTGAGGTGGGAGGAGTCTAATTCCTATCCAGAGCTCTAGGTGCCAGGGATTCTGGGTGTGAAACACAGAGTCTGCAAGCTTATGTAGTAGGAAGGCACCCTAATCAGGGTGAGAACCAGCTCAGTGGTTTCTGGTTTTATTTTACATTTTTAAAAAGATTTATTTACGTATTTTAGAGAGAGAGCAAGGGGAGGGGCAGAGGCAGAGGGAGACAAGCAGACTTCCCGCTGGGTGAGGAGCCTGATGTGGGGCTCAGTCTCACGACCCTGAGAACATGACCTGAGACAAAATCAACTGTTGGACCCTTAACCATCTGAGCCACCCAGGTGCCCCAGTAGTTTCTACTTTTTTTTTTTTTTTAAGCATATCTGTATGTATTGGTTTATGCTTTTCACTTTTTTTTCTCTTTTTTTGCAAAAGCCATGGTTAGTCTATCCACTTCTCAGTTTTCTTACTGTTATTTCTTTCCAGACAGACTTGGTGGCACTAGACAGCTCCTGTGTGGAAATGGACGGTGTGTAGAGTGTGTTCACACAATATGATATGTAGTATGTAGTATGTAGTGTGTGTGCATTTGCAATATCGACCTTCACTCTGTAATATTTTTTAGATTCCCATCCATCATGGCTGCCATCCGGCTTCGAGAATTTATTGACCGCCGCCCAGTGATCCCACCCAGGTAATGTCCTTCCAGACAGAGATGCCATCCAGAGTTGCCCTGGGGCAGTCGGACACCTGGGGGACCAACTTGCTCACCGGCTGCTCTCTGGTTGACAGACAGCTGCTCCCAGAGGTTCCAGTGACATTTCTTTGGGTTTGGGAAAAGTTTAAAAAAAAAAAAATGTCACACTCATGGTAAAATCCAAGCAAACAGGCAACTTCAAACTCCCCAAAGAGGGAAAGATATTGTTTTTTGCTTGGAAAGCCCACATTTTAGTGGGGGGCCCTTTACTCTGCTTGGAATCAAACAGTCTCCTTCACCCTTCTGCCATATGAGGGGGCGGTTGCACAGATTGAAACTAAGTAGGATTTTTATGCTTTCTCCCAATTCGTAGATGGCCCAAGACTAACAAGTCCTAGATGTGTTTTATTGTGCTAAATTCATTGCTGAGAGATAGTGGATAATAATCTATAGATCCTAACCTCGCCTTCCCTTCATAACTGGCCATGGGGTCTGCAAAGGGTTAGAAGCTATGAAATTCAGGCAGGAACTCTCCCATAGCAAGTGACTTTGGGGTCAGCCTCTTTGGCTTCGTGGTTTCAAGTAAGCCTCATGTTTGTTTTAGTATCTAGTTATTTTTAACAATGTTTAGTCAACAAAGATAAGTCCTTCTGCTTCCAGAAATTACTGAAGTAGGGGCAGCGAAAGGATGCTTTGTTCCTAGATACTGTGAGTCCTCTTCGGAGAAGCTCCAGACTACCCTTAACCCACATGAGGAAGAACTGCAGGGAGACATTTCCCCTTTTCTGCCTCCCCACAAGCCCTTGGTCTTTCTGAGTGTGTTTGAGGCCTGTCTTGTCCACTGTCAGGTTACTTAACTGTGGGTCATCTCCTGGGCAAAATGGAAACAAACCTCCCCCAGGTGCTGCTGCCCGGAGGTCTGTGGAACCAAGTCAGAGTCACTGGGCCTGGCCTAAGCCAGCCTGTGGGGAGCCTGAGGGTTAGGGTGGGATGAAGTGCAGGAGGCAGGGGTCCATGAAGTCCTAAGCGGGGGCTGGATTCTGTTCTCTGTGCTCCTCCGTCCGAGCCTCACAAGGAGGCAGGCTGCTTGAGCTAGGCTGGGGACCCAGCCTCCCCACTGTACTCACGGTGGAGCTGGTCCTTGTGGACTTGACGCCATTGACCTCTGCAACAGTAGGGGGTCCAACCCTTCATGAGGTTCCTCAGTGGTACCTCTGGAATGTTCTCTCCCACACTCAGCTGCCTCTCTCTCCCCATCATCACAGCCAACTGCCCACTCCTGTCCTCCTCCCTCCCGTCCTCCAGAGGGCGAGCCATGAAATGTAAATTGGATCAAAGCCCTCCGTTGCATGAAACCCTCCAGTCACTGCATGTGGCATAAAATCTAAACTCTGCTGGGGCCTATACGGGCCCTCCATGAACTGGCCCTGCCCCCGCTTCAGCCTCCTCCCTCCCACTGTCTTTCCTTTGTTCCCCCAACAGGCCCGCCTTGCTCACACCCAGCGCATACTCGCTCATTTCATCTTCACAACGACTGTGAGGTATAGAGGAGAAACTGAGGCATGGAGTAGTTAAGTGACTGTCCCAATCCTAGAGATAGGATTTGAAGCCATAGGTCTGGCCCCAACATCGGTGCTCTTGATCCCTGCACTTGGCTGCATGTCCAGGGAGGTCCGTGGGGTGGGCTCATTTGCCCCCCTCCGCCCACCACTGTCACCTCTGCGGAGCCCACGGCCACAAGCAGTAGTTCCTCCGTGCGCATTTGTTGGAAAAAAAATGAACACGAATCAGTGAGTATCTTGTCACAGATTTGTGGCCTGGCCTCCTGCTGACTGGCAGTCGCTGTGGAAGGCACGGACCTCCTCCTTCCTCTCAGACAACATCAGGCCCCTCCCTACACGCCCAAACTTTGGGGTCTCGTGAGGGAAAATGGAATCACACACTGTCAGGGGCACCTGATAAAATTAAATATTCAAGGGTTCACACAGCTCCCTTAAGAATTGCATCAGATGCAAATGTGACTTGCTATCACCCCCAGGCGACAGGCCCCACTCAGGCAGGGCTGAGGGCCGGGTTGGTCTGCAGAGCACGGGATCCTCCCGAAAAGATTGCTTCATGTGGAGGAAGCACAGTAGAGTGTGAAAGAAAAAAGATGGCGAATTTCTGTCAGATGTAAGGCGGATTTTTAAAACACCACCTGAAGTGGTGTCTGGGAGACCCAGAGGCAGCTGTTCCTTCCCAGAACCATGGCAGCACCTACCACAGATCACCAAGGATGTTCACGTCGTCTGGTTGACTCATGGAGTCATTCCAGAGGGGTGATGGTGTGCCCCACACTTTACTGACGGGGAACCTGAGGATCCCCTCTTCCTTGAGGGGACAATGAGTCTGGGAGATGGCAGAGCGGGCACGGCGTTGTCCCATCGTCTGTGCTGACTTGCTCAGGTCCTCTCTAAGTGACTCATTCCCTTGAGCCTGTTCCTGACTGGCCCAGCGCTTACTCATTGTGTGTGATGAGTTAGTGCCTGAGTGTGGTTTCCCTACCAGATCGTGAACTCTTGGGTAGAAGACAGCATTTATCATCACTGTGTCCCTAGCACCTGGCCCATGGCGGCCGCAGTAGGGCCTTCAAGGGAGAATTGTCTCACTGAATGGAAGGCCGCGTCCATCAGGGCCGCACTATTCCTTCTCCTCTTCCCGTGGTGCGCGACATCTACTTCCTGTCTGCCCGTGAGAGAACCCCAGAGTTCCTAGAGAAATAGCACTGAACTCTTCTGGAAAAAAGCCATCCTGTGTACACGGAGATGACTGTGGATGCCCCACGGAGTTCAGCGGATGGGGTTCGATCCGTGGCTCTGGTGTTTACCGGGCAGGTGACGTTCGGAGAGCCCACTTGACCTCTCTGAGCCTCAATCTCCTGTTCTGTAACAGGGTGTTCGTAATATCTACCTGGCAACGTGACTGGGAATTAGATGAGATCACCTTTCTAAAGCCTGAGGCTCAACACAGACCAAACAGAGGACAGCAGAGTCACTTAGGAGCGTGGGCCACCTCAGGCCTTGGGGCCAGGTTCTTGAGGGATGAACGCTCTTGGCTTCTCCTGTATGTACTGAATTTTGTCCATGGATAAGCCCAGATTTCTGCTCTGGCGACATGCACCTGCCCAGGGGACAGGTTGGCTCTTGCCTGGACAGACTATGTCACCTGAAAGAGCCAAGCTGTCAGAGACTGCTGAACAATGTGTGGGGGGGGGGGGGTAGGTCAGACGAAGCAGGACACCTGCTGCCACACGAGAAGGAAAGACCTTCCTACAACTCGTTCAGGAATCTTGAGAGCCAAGTTAACAGATGGACCTAAGCAGAGCCCGGCACGTCTCCTCAGCCAGGTCCTCTCCCAAGCCTCTCAGGAGAGGCCAGCTACGGTGAGGCCTCTGGGAACACGGGCTGACAGGCCAGGGTGGGCATTGCCCCTCATTAAGCTCCTGCCGGGGAGTGTCTCCTGTTTGAGCTGAAGTTAGTCACATGGGGTGCTTGGAAAGTCTACCCAAAGAGTTGGAGGCAAAAGCCGCCCTTTATTCCCCAAACCATTCTGCTTCTCCACCCAGCCCTCCTTCCCTCCAGCGCCCGCTCACGCACTTCCCCTTCCTTTCTCGACTCCTGGGCCAAAACCCACCAAGAGAGATTCCCCAGGGACGGTGAGCAGGGCTTGTTACCCAGTGCCGGCGACAAAGGCTTCTCCATTCTCAAAACAGCTTTGGCAGACCACATTCAAGGAGCAGGGCTTAGGTGACTCACCTGTATACAGCAGGCACTGGTTATATGCATGCCGGGGAAGAACCCATGGTCAAGACTCAGCCTACTGGAAACGGCCCAGCAACTGTGAGAAACCAGTGTGGCTTTGGAACCCCACCTGGGTTCTTAACAAACTGTAACACGGCCCTAGGGTCATCTCTCCAAGGTAGCGCTTCAGAAACGGGATGGGCGCCCGAGAAAGTCCCTCTCCTAGGCGCTCGGAAATGTCATTTTTTCCGTGTTATTGTGCCAGTTCCTCCCGCTCTGTATGACTAAATCCCTGCTGTTGTGTACTCTCCGGGGCTCAGTCACATCCTCCCAGCCATGGGGCAGGCCCAGACAGCCTGTGATTTTCTGAAAATCAGAGCTCCCCGAGGTCCTGTTTGCCGAGACAGACAGACCCACCCTGTTCACAGTGCTTGCCTTTCATACTTTCTAGACAGCGGGGTTCCCACCAGCCCCCACACACTCCACACGGATCCCAACCCTGGCCACGTCTTGGCTTCTAAAATTCGCCTCACCTAGAATCTCTTCTCCAACCTATTTGCCTACCCCCACTTCCCCACCACACGGCTCAGGGTTTCTCCGTGTCCCGCGTCGGTGATGATTACCATTGCCTCTTGGCCAGTCTCTATACTTCTTGTCCCATGGTCCTCCACTTTGTGGTCCACGCTGCCACTGGCAAAGATCTTTCTAGAATAAAAATGGCCCTAATTCTTTCATCTTCTTAAAAACGCTACCAAGATTCCGTGTCACCTACAAGAGTGGTTCTCAACCTCTCAAGACACAACGCTCCCTTTATTTATAACGAATATCTTGTAATGTTCCTCCTGCTCTTCCGAAATAAAATCTGCAAATAACATAATCCAACTACATGCAATTCGTAAATAACTACATAATGCAGGGACTATAATCTACGAGGAAAAGTAATTGATTATAAAATAAGATGCCTTTCAAAAGGTGAGGTCTGGGCACCACCACACCCTCACCGCACCTCGTCTGGCCTCGCCTGCCCCCAGCTCTGGGGGTTCAGCTATCTGCCCTGAACACCTTCACGCCCAGATACACTTCCTACCCACTTTGTGCCTCAAAACTTCCTCAAAACCCAACCCTCCCCAGCAAGGCTAGGCTTCCTCCTCCAGCCCAAAGCGCCCTCTGCTTTAAGCCTTTCTAGTGCCTGTTCATTTCTTGCATCATACGCTTAATCATCACAGTTTAAAAAACAAAAACAAAACACTCACGAACGTTTGTAAATCTACCCAAAGTAGAAAAAAAAAATCAGCATAAGGAACACTCATTTATCTATTTTCACATTGCAACAATTATCAGCATTTGCCCCCTGGTTTTATATGGCTTCTTCCTTATTCTCATATTTTGAAACGAATACCTGACAAGCCAGATATTTCCTTATGAATCTTGAGAACCAAATCCTGAAAAATGGGTAACAGAAGATACTCCTGTCAAGAAAGAAATTCCATGGGTTTCAAGAGCTCCTTGCCAGGAACCAGGGGCAAAGTGTATGGAATTTCTTATTAGACCTCAAGTGGCGTTCTTCTGTAAAGAACTAATGGTAGTAACTTCTTTTTATTTTTTTTTAATCACCCTTTTACTTTCTCTACTAGTATATTCATCACTCATCAGGGAAAGGACGTCCAAGGATATTACCCCGGGCAGCTGGCAAGAGTCCATTTTGATTCTAGTACGAAGAGACATCCCAGGTGAGACACCTTCCCAAATCTTGGGTCTCAAAAATGTCACTAAAGCTAGAAGGATAAGTGAAAAAAAAAATGGGAGTCTCAATTTGTAGTCATAATAGTAATAACAACGGATAATAATAATAATTGTTATTTAATGGATTCAAAAAGTGTGGAAGGAGCTACACCAAACTGTTAACAATGGTTTTTTCTGAATGGTAAGAGGGTGGTATTTGATTTTATTTTTTATCTTTTTCTCCTTTTTCCAGATTTTCTCTAATGAACATGTATTACTTTTATAATCAACGATAAATATAGAATGTTATGAAATCATCAAAGAAATTTAAGAAACATCATGAGTTCAGAGTTTCACCTTGTTCAAAAAACTTACCCTTTCTGAGACTCAGTTTCCCTCTCAGTAAAATTGTGAATTTGGCCTAAATGGTTTCTGCCTCTCTAGATGCGATTTTTAACAAGAAGAAAAGGAAAAAGTAAAAAACAGTCACTTGGATGTTATTTTCTAGTTTGGAGAGTCTAGAAACCACAGTAGTTAGGAACCACAATTTGAGTTAACTTTTGAAAAGGTTGATCCTGGGCAATTTTAAATCCTTCTCTGGAGTCAGTTGCCTTATCTGTTAGGTAAAATAATTGATGTAAAATTTCAGGACATAGGGGCACCTGGGTGGCTCAGTGAGTTAAAGCCTCTGCCTTCGGCTCGGGTCATGATCCCAGAGTCCTGGGATCGAGCCCCGCATCGGGCTCTCTGCTCCATGGAGAGCCTGCTTTCTCCTCTCTCTCTCTGCCTGCCTCTCTGCCTACTTGTGATCGCTATCTGTCAAATGAATAAATAAAATCTTAAAAAAAATTTCAGGACATAGCAAGCACTCGAAATATGATTGCTATAATTTTGAGTTCATTGTCTAATATATTTTACAAATTTCTTCTCTTAATCTCCTTCACTATGGTCAACTCTAGATTAGCCTCCATGTAAGAAAAAGGGAGCCATGCCATCTATTAAGCAGCACAGAGTCTTAACTTAATAGAAGATCAAACTAGAAGTAGGGTTAGAGGTTATTCTGATGCAGTTACGTGAATAAGCCCAGAGAAGTGCCATGTCTTGTACCCGAGGTACAGTTGGTTGGTGTGAAAGCTGGTACTTGGAACTATGCACGTTTTCTGATTTTCAGTTCAAGGCTTTGTGTTCTAATTTAGTTACACAATAGACTAAACTCTTGTCGAGGGTGGTCCCACCACCAGGGCACTCTCCCCATGGGCTCTGTGGGCTGTGACGACACCCCCGACTCCAAAACCCAGTACCTGAATGTCAGTCCTCCCCATAGGACAGGCAAAGGGAACCTTGACTCTACTTCTACTTGACTCTGACGAGACTAGTGCCCACCCAAGACCAGCCTTAAGGGGGAAACTGAGTGCACACACCAATCAGTGATTTTATTAAGCTTCTAGTTAAAGAGAAGGAAAAGACAAGCCCCTAAGCGCTTTCCACTCCTTCCACCAAAACAAAACAAAGCAAGCAAACAAACAAACAAAAAAACCAGGAAATAATGCAGTTCTTGGGACAAGTCCTATCTTCAGTTTTTGTGGTTGTAGTTTAACTTGATAGGCGTCTCGTGGCTTACCTTCCCCAGATATATTCCTCTACCAACTTAGTGTTTCCAGTATTAGAATCGGATCCTTTGAATGAAAGTCTTATCTTCAGGACACTGATGTGTTACTTGAAAATGGCGACTATTCTGGCTCCATAGATACACCCAAGGCGAAGGCGGAGTGGGCTGCCCGTCCGGCAGGGGTAGAGATCTAGGGACAATCACCAGGATGTGGTTCCGAAGCCAGGCACAGAAGTGACCAGACATCCGGGATGGTTACACAGAACCCAACCTCACAAAGGACTGACCTGTTGGTCAGGCAACTGATGTTTGATCGTTGCGGGGGTGTGGGGCATGCCCTTGTAGAGAAAGGAGTGTTCCTGTCCACCATTTAGGGTAGCCACTTTACAGGACCCGGTGCCTGTTAAGCGTAAAATAAGAGCAAGTAGAGGTGGGTGGGAATTCTAGATGCTTCTCCAAGGTAATGAACCATGGAGCCCCACCAGATACCCCCCACCCCCCCCACTCCCCACCCCCAACGAGTACCACACCCAAACCATAACATTCTCGCCCTTGCTTTTCCTGAACTTTGGACAGAACCTATCCATTTCCGTCAACCACTCATTGAAGAAGGCCCATTAAAATCAAGTTTTTAACCCAAATATGGAATCACAATACATTATGATTATATAGTTTCAGTCACCTCGTTTAAATGTGATGAATCGGGGTGCCTGGGTGGCACAGTGGGTTAAGCCTCTGCCTTCGGCTCAGGTCATGGTCTCAGGGTCCTGGGATCCAGCCCCGCATCGGCCTCTCTGCTCAGCAGGGAGCCTACTTCCTTCTCTCTCTCTGCCTGCCTCTCTGCCTACTTGTGATCTCTGTCAAATAAATAAATAAAATCTTTTAAAAAAATAAAAAAAATGTGATTAATCATGGTGATCCCATCAAGTAAGACTACATCCTACTACTAGATGATTGGGTTTAGATGTTCCTAAATCTCACCCAACATCTAATATTTTTCACACCTAGAGCTGCTAATTTCATATATTTTATAGTTCAAAAATACCCATGTTGGGGTGCCTGGCTGGCTCAGTCGGTAGAGCGTGTGACTCTCAGTCTCTGAGTCGTGAGTTCAAGCCCCACATTAGGAGTAGAGATTACTTTAAAAAAAAAAAAAAAGGAAAATAAAATAAAATTTTAAAATATGCATGTTTATTACAACATTCAGAAAACATTAATAAAAAAAGAATTGAAATTACCCATAGTGTCACACTCAGAGATAATCATGCAGAATATTCCAGATCTACACAAAATGGAATGAATAATATTTTTTTAAAAGATTTTACTTATTTATTTGACAGAGATCACAAGTAGGCAGAGAGGCAGGCAGAGAGAGAGGAAGGGAAGCAGGCTCCCTGCCAAGCAGAGAGCCCGATGCAGGGCTCGATCCCAGGACCCTGGGATCATGACCCGAGCCGAAGGCAGAGGCTTTAACCCACTGAGCCACCCAGGCACCCCGGAATGAATAGTATTTTGAAATCCTTTTTTCCCCAGTTTATTGGGATAGTGTTAACATATAACACTGTATTCGTTTAGGGTGTACAACATAACGATTGAATATATGTACATATTGTGAAATGATTATTACGATAAATTTAGTTTATATTTATCACCTCATAGAGCTATAAATCTTTTCACTTGTGATGAAACTTTTAAGATCTACTGTCTTAGCACCTCCCAAATATACAATACAGTATTATTAACTATAATCACCATACAGTACACTATATTTCCAGAACTTACTTTCTGGAAGTTTATCCCTTTTGACCTCCTTCACCCTCTTTTCCCCATCCCCCAGCTCTGCCTCTGGCAACCACCATCCTGTTCTCTTTTTCTATGCATTTGTTTTTTTATATTCCACATATAAGTGAGATCATACAGTACTTGTCTTTCTCTATTTGACATTTCACTTAGCACAATGTCCTCAAGGTCCATCCCTGTTGCAGCAAATGGTAGGTTTTCTTTCTTTTCATGGCTGCGTAGTATTCCATTTTATACGCATACACAACATCTCCATCCATTCATCCGTCAATGACCACTTCAATTGACCAATGACCACTGTGTCTTGGCCTTTGCAAATAACACCGCAATGAACGTGGGGGTGCAGCTCTCTCTTTGAGATAGGAATTTCATTTTTTTTCTGATAAACACCCAGAATTAGAAATACTGGATCATATGACAGTTCTATTTTTCATGTTTTGAGGAACCCACATACTGTTTGCCACAGGGCTGCATTGGTTTGCATTCCTGCCAACAGTGCACGAGGGTTCCTTTTTTTCTTTTCTTTCTTTCTTTCTTTCTTTTTTTTTTTTTTTTTTTGCCAACACTTCTTATCTCTTGCCGTTTTGTTAACAGCCATTCTAACAGTTGTGAGCTGATAGCTCCCTGTGGTTTCCATTTGCATTTCCCTGACAATTAGTGACTTGGAGCCCTCTTCATGAACCTGTTTGCCCTCTGTACATCTTCTTTGGAAAAACAATGTCTATTCAGATTCTCTGCCCATTTTTTAAACATATTGTATTTTTGCTATTGAGTTGAAGGAGTTATTGAGGTATTTTGGATATTTAGTCCTTATCAGATCTATGATTGGCAAATATTTTCTGCCATTCTGCAGGTTGCCTTTTTATTTTGTTGGCTTCCTTTACTGTGCAATAAAAGCTTTTTAATTTGATGTAGTCCCATTTATTTTTGGTTTTGTTGCCTTTCCTTTTGGCGTCAAATAAAAAAAAAAAAAAAAATCCTTGCCAAGACTGATGTTAAGGAATTTACTCCCTATGTTTTCATCTAAGAGTTTTACGGTTTTAGGTCTTACCTTCATGTCTTTAACCTATTTTGAGTTGAGTTTTGTGTATGTTATAAAATAGTTTTATCTGTTTCATGTGGCTTTCCAGTTTCCCAACACTGCCTGTTGAAGAAACTATCCTTTCCCCATTGTATACTTTTGGTTCCCTTGTCATAAATTAATTGACTCCATAGATGTGGGTTTATTTCTGTGTTCACTGTTCTGTTCTGCTGATCTATGTGCCTATTTTTATTCCAATAGTATACTGTTTTGATTACTGTAGTTTATCATATGAAATCAGGAAGGATGATATCTCCTCTATGTTCTTCTTTCTCAAGATTGATTTGGCTATTTTGGTCTTTTATGGGTCTATACAAATTTTAGGATTCTTTGTTCTAGTTCTATGAAAAATGTCTGGAATTTTGATAGGGGTTGCATTAAAAATGTAGGTTGCTTTGATAGTATGACCATTTTAGCAATATTAATTCTTCCAATTCATGAGCACAGACTATCTTCCCATTTATTTGTGTTTTCTCCCATTTATTTTATCAATGTCTTATAGTTTTCAGATTACAGATCTTTCACCTGGTTAAATTTACTCCTAAGTATTTTATTGTTTTGATGCAATTGTAAATGGGATTGTTGCCTTAATTTCTGTCTGATAGTTCCTTGTTAGTGCATAGAAATGCAATAAATTTTTGTATATTGATTTTGTATCCTGCAACTTTACTGAATTCCTTTATTTTTTAAAAAATTTTTTGAATATTTTATTTATTTATTTGACAGAGAGAGACACAGCAAGAGAGGGAACACAAACAGGGGGAATGCGAGGAAGCAGGCTTCCCACTGAGCAGGGAGCCCTACACGGGGCTCAATCCCAGGACCCTGGGATCATGACCTGAGCTGAAGGCAGATGCTTAACAACTGAGCCACCCAGGTGTCCCTACTGAATTCCTTTATTAGTTCTAACAGGTTTTTTTGTGGGTCTGTAGGGTTTTCTACATACAATGATGTTATTTGAAATAGAGACAGTTTACTTGTTTCTTTCCTATTTGGATAATTTTTATTTCTTTTCCTTGCCTAATTGCTCTGGATGGGACTTCCAAAACTATGTTGAATAAAAGTGGTGAGAGTGAGCATCCTTGTGTTACTTCTGATCTTAGAGGAAAAGCTTACAGCTTTCTACCTTTGAGTATGATGTTAGCTGTGAGCTTGTCATATACGGCCTTTCATTACACTGAAATATGTTCCCTTGATACCCACATTGTTGACAGTTTTTTAAAAATCACAAATAGATGTTGAATTTTGTCAAATTTTTTTTGCATCTATTGAGATGATTGTATGGTTTTTATCCTTCAATTTGTTAATGTGGCTTATTTTGTTGATTGACTTACAGATGTTGAACCATCCTTGCAGCCCTGGAATAAATCCCACTTGTTCATGGTGTATGATCCTTTTAATGTATTGTTGAATTCAGATTGATAATATTTTGTTGATTGAAACCTTATTCTTTATAATAGTTTTAAGATCATTCACATCCCATATAACACATCCATTTAAAGTGTTCAATTCATGGGGTGCCTGGGTGGCTCAGTGGGTTAAAGCCTCTGCCTTCGGCTCAGGTCATGATCTCAGGGTCCTGGGATCAAGCCCCGTGTTGGGCTCTCTGCTCATCAGGGAGCCTGCTTCCTCCCCACCCCCGCCTGCCTCTCTGCCTACTTGTGATCTCTATCTGTTAAATAAATAAATAAAATCTTTAAAAAATAAAAATAAAAAAAATAAAGTGTTCAACTGAAACCTTTGTTTAGACCTAATTCTGTATTGCAGACTCTTTCCCATCTCAAAATTTATAATTCAGCACCACTTTTAGCGGTGGTAGGGTAGTCTTCCATATATTCATATCATTTTCTAAATAATCTCCCTTTTTTTTTCACATGAAGATTGTGTCCATTCTTTTATGATCATAAAATACTTTGGTGAGCATTCTAGGAGCTAAGTCTTTGCTGACATTCCTACTTCCTGGAGTTGCTGTGACAAGGTACATGCACATTTTAAGGATATCAATACTCATCACCAAAGTATTCTCCCACAAGTTGCCCAGTGAACGTGTACTCCCAGAAGTGCGTGAAGCTATTCCCCCATTATATACTGATTCTTCTTTATTTTTACCTTCAGAGGGTAGTTATCTGAGTGGAGATACAGGAAAGTTTTAAGTGATTTCAGTATACTGAAAAATTACAACGGGAAAGGGCATTGGGGGAGATCTGGAGTACAGGAAGTAGTCACGCACGAGCAGACCCTACAGAAGTTTTGATGCGGGTCACCTTCTGTAACCTGTGATCGGGCAGGAGGAGGGATGTCAAAGCAGGGGAGCAGGGAACCAGGATCCCCGAGCCACCCACTGAAAACTGCTGGGCTGACTCTGGAGCTGTGGAGTCTGGCCAGTGGCATCTCGGTAGCCTCCTGGCCACTTCCAGAGAATGGCTCTCGGCTGATGAGAACATGGAATGCTTTTCTTCTACTGGTGGTCAGTAAGCTCTTTCTATTTTCATTCAGACCTCTCATAGACTTGACAATCCCACCCCAGAGAAAAAGTCTGATTCAGCCTCAACTAGACCAACAAACTCTCATTCGATATATTTGTTTCCGAAGACATTCAAAGCCCGCTGAACCATGGTATAAAGAAACCACCTACCAAAGAGACTATTCTCTGCCATTTTACAAGATGGGTAAGTCAGGTCAAACACTCTTACTCTCTGAGATCAACCTCACCTCAGATGAGCCTTTCTCATGGGTTTGCTGCCATCAGGGACCAGTCAAGTTGGGGGAAAGTGTTCGTGTGTGCCTAGTGCAGGAAGAATTTTGAGACTGAACCAAGGCTGCTTCCTCCTCTCCTCTTTTTTCTAGCTCCCTATGGAATCAAGGATAAAAATGCACAAATGTTTTTGGTAGGAAGCAAGCTCAAGTGTGACTATGTCTCACTGAGCCCCTTGTTACTCAACAGATTCCTTATTGTGCCTAAACGTATTATTAAGGAAAATTTTTTTCTTTCTTATTCTCCCATTTTAAATGGCTTTGTGACAATTATTTGACATTTGAAGACATATTTCAAAAATTCTAATTTCTGTCTATGTTGCAACATGTGTGAGTATGAACAGCCAAGCCCCCCTGCCATGTGACCCTGGGGGTACACGCGTGGACACTGATGTAGACATTATTTGTATTCCTATTGTCACTGATGCTTTGAATTTTAGCAAGTGGGAGGAGTTGCTGCATTGACAGACTTTCTAAATGAGCAAACCTCACAATTTCTGGGGGCTCTTACACTGTGGCAGACACATATTTTGTTCTCCTAAGAGCTTTAAGGTGTTATTGCTTACCTCATTTTACAATAAAGGAGATCAAGTTGCAGAGACAACTAATTAAGCAGCCCCAGATCACAACCCAGTAGGTGGGAGAAGCAGAATTCAGACCAAAGCCATTTGAGATTTAGAATTCTGTGCTTGACCCTTAAGCAACACTGCCTTTGTCACAGCTGAGAGTCATTCACATTACTATTTATTTAATAATTTTCTTTCTTTTTGCTTGAACAAGAACAAGGAAATATGTAGAAGGATGGTGGGGGTGGTGGCTAGGGATGAGAAGGATAGGCCTTTCCTTCTGTTCTCGCCTGTAAAGGGCAGCAGCCTAGATGGAGCGCTAGGCCAGAGATGGGGTTCAGGTCCCAAGGGAACCAAGGATACCAGCAACCAGGAAGACGGGAAGCAGACGGAACCAGGCATTCTCCAGACAGTGGAGCCACAGAGAGGGGGCAGTGAAAGGAAGCCGGATGGGGCAGAAATGGGCAGGAGGCATCTGGCATAAGCTGGAGTCTGGGAGGGGAGAGGATTGGAGGCTGAGAAAGGAGCTGAGAGAAGAGGGAGCTAGTAGCCAAGATAAGCTCATTTAGGGAAGGAGGTGCCAGGAGGGAGTGAGGGATGGTGGAAGTGGGGATCCCCCAGGGGGTCCCGGGAGGGCTGTATTAAAGAAAGTTGGGGTGGGTGGGAGTGCATGTTAGGGGCTGAAGGGTGAGGCCTGGGGGGAACAGAAGCCCCCAGGTACTGAGCAGCTGGAAAGAACTGGTGGTCAGGAGGTGTCAGTGGGGCTCCTGTCCCCCCAGAAGTGGCTAAGCAACTTGCCCTTTCAGGACTGACTGAGTAGGAAATCGTCTTCCCTCCCACGTGGGAATTTGGGTGGGCCTTGAGTTACCAACACGATAGTAAACAGGACCCTCTTTACAACCGCAGGTTTTCTCCCATGCTTGTTGTAGACAGTTCCTAATTCTTTCCAAACCTACAGCCCCAGGTGAGTGTTTAGCAAAGGAGTTTGATATTTACCATCTCCTGTGTCCCTAGCACCGTGCCGGGTGCCAGGGGAGGAGGTGAACCCAGGTCCAGGCTCCGACCTCAGCCACGGGAAGTTCCCAGTCTGATCGGGAAGACGAAGCAACCACCAGCCCATCACTGAATGGTTGAGAAGCAACTAGCGGGCTAGGAAGATGGGGTCTAGAACATGAGGCCATGGGGACCCAAGCTGGCCCCCGCTGGATGAGTCTGAGACAGAGGAGTGGGGCACACTGCAGACAGGGACCCTGCAGCTAGAGAGGTGAGCCTTGTGGAGGGTGGGGGAGCAGGGAGCATGCCAGACACGAGGACGCTGGCCGGTCTGGGCCAGGCAGGAGGAGGAGGAAGTGGGGGATCCCATGCAGTTGGCAGAGTAGGACAGAATGGCCGCAACTGAAGAGGAGTTCAAGGAGGGCGTCTGGGAAGTTTCATTTGGACAATCAGAGTCATCTTGGGACCCGTCAAGGGAGAACCCAGGTGGCCTCGGAGGCTGTTGGTGGGTCGGCCTGCTCAGGATGGGTTGGAGAAGGCACGACTACGTTGGCAATCAGGCAGGACGGAGCCGTGGAAGTGTGGGCAGGACTCGGGCCTCGGGGGCCGCTGGCCTGCACATTCTAGCTCTGCAGTGTTGAGCAAGACACTCAGCTCCTCTGAACTTGCCTGTGCCTGTGTAGAGTGGAGATTCAACGTCTATATTTTAGGATAAATTGTTTCTATTTAAAGTATCTGTCCTGTGCCGAGAACTGTGCTAAGTGGTATGCACACGTGTGTCCACACTCATGGTTGCCATGAGTCTTAACAGCCACCGTGAAAAGAGGTATTATTATTTACTGCCTGTAGCAGAAGAGAAAGCTGAGTCTTAGAGACTTCAGGAAACTTCCTCCAGCTGGTAAGTCGTCAGTCCAGGTCATCCAGATTTGTCGCACTCCCAACCCTTGCTCTTGAATTGAACTGAGGAGGCTTCGTGGGAAATGGGAAGTAGACTCATGTGGTGTAGGATCTGGAGTGAGAAAGGACGGTATTAAGAGAGAATTCATGAGAGAGGAGAGAGAAATTAAAGCTCATTGCTTTCCACGCCTGGCACAATTCTCGGTACCTCTGATAGAAAGAACCGTTTTCGGCAGAAGTGTCAAATTGGCATCCATAGACAACTGAGAATAAGGTGCTGGAAAGCCCAGGCAGGAAACCAAAGACAGAAACAGGGTCAGACAGTCCCCTCCCCTGGGAGGTCTGAGGCTTAACCCATTCAAGAGGTAATTTATGTTGAAATATTCACGGCTCCAGTCACTGAACCACGGATTGCCTGTGCATTGGTTATCTTTCCTGGGGTAACGTAGCATTCCAAGGCCTAGTGACTTAGAAGATGAATGATGATGATTTCTATCTTTTAGCTGGGCAGTTCGGACTCAGGGTCTCTCAAGGGGTCAGCCAGATGTCAGTGAGCCCTCTATCATCTGAAGGCTTGACTGTGGCCGGAGGATCCATGTCCAAGGTGGCTCATTCACATGGCTGTCACTCATACGCTGGCTGACATTGGGGGTCTTGGTGCCTTTCCAAGTGGGCTCCCCACAGGGGTGCCACGGATCCTGTCCTGGAGTGGCCAATGAAGGGGGAAATTACAATGCTTTTTATGATCTAGGCTCAGAAGTCACACACTGTCACTTCTGAGGTGTCCTACCAGTCACACACAGCCAGCCCTGAGGCAGTGTGCAAGGGATGATATAAGGCACGGATGCAAGGGGGTGAGAATTACTGGGATCCATCTTGGAAGCCGGCAACCGTAAGATGATTCACTCATCGGCACCCATTATGAACTAGCCACTGTGCTGGCTGGTGGGGGTTGACAAGATACCTGCTCTCAAGGAGCTGACATTCTTTGGGGAGGGGGTGAGGTATAGAGCATAACCAAGGACATTTTAAAAAAATTATAGACTGGGGGTGCCTGGGTGGCTCGGTCGTCAAGCATCTACCTTTGGCTCAGGTCATGATCCCAGAGTCCTGAGATCGAGCCCCGCATCGGGCTCCCTGCTTTGCAGGGGCCTGCTTCTCCTCCTCCCACTCCCTCTGCTTTGTTCCTTCTCTAGCTGTGTCTCTCTCTGTCAAATAAATAAATAAAAATCTTTTTAAAAAATTATAGACTGTAGTAGGGCTGTAAGGGAAATAAGCAGGGTGATAAGCGCGGCTAAGGGAAGTTACTTTTAATAGTGCAGTCAGGGAAAAAACCTCTATACGGTTTTAGCTGAGCCCTGGAAAATAGCAATGAGTCACATGAAGAGCATTTAAAGGAGCAGTAAGCGTGAAAGCTTGAAAGCAGGAAAGGCCTCGACATGTTTGAGGAACAGAAAGGAGACAGCAGAGCTGGCGTGTACTCAGTGAGGGTATGCATGGTAAGATGCCCGGGTTCCACTCCAAGCCCAAAGGGAAGATCTGAACGGGTTTCGAAGAGAGGAGGGCCCTGTCGTTTGTATTTTTAAAAGATCACTCTGGCGGCTGCTAAGACCCTGTTTGGAGATGAACAGGAGGCAGGGCAGGCAGACCAGCGAGGGAACCGTTTACTAGTTTAGAACAGAGATGATGGCAGCTTGGAGCAGCAGGGAAGACGAAAAAGAATGAATGGATTCCAGAGATATTTTGGAGGTGACATCAGTGGGGCTTGGTGATAGATCTGCTGTCGAGAGCACTTTGATTCATTCATCTGTGTTCTTTCAGTAAATAATTTGAGAGCCTACTCGGATGCCAGGCATTGTGCAAGGTTTTGGCAATACCACATCAAGCAAAAATAGACACAAAGTTTCTACGTTCAGGAAGCTTCAGTGGGGAACGAGGAGAGAAATAAGCATACAATTTCACCTGCCATAAATGCTAGGAAGCAGAGTTTATGTGATGCCGTAGGAGCACTTAACAAGTCTCTGAGGAAATGATGAGCTAGAAGTTCATCAGGCAAGGAGTCTGGGAAGAGCTTCCTGGCGAGTACGGCATGTGCAAAAGCCCTGTGGTAGGGGCGTGACATGTTTGAGGAACTAAAAAAAAAAAAAAAAAAAAAAGTACCAAAGAAATATACGAAAGCACAGAAGTCAGGAAGGGTGGCGCTGGCTGAGGCTCGAACAAGGAGAGGGTTTATAGGTCATTTTCAGCTGTGACACCTCTAGGCTGAGATTAATGGGAAACCAGCAAAAAGTTTGGAAGGAGGACAGAGGGGCCAAGATTAAAAACACATTTTGAGAAGATTGCTCTAACTGTGGAGAAGGAAAAGGAGGCAGGCTGGGGAGTCGGGTGGGGCAGAGATCGAACAGGGTGAGTCAGGAGGCCATGGCAACGGTTAGGCTAAATGTTCTTAACCTCAGTGACATCACTTTTCGCAATCCCAATGCCCAGGACAGACCCAGACCATTCAAACCAGGATCTCCCGCTGGGAGAGGGTGGTCCCAGGCATCAATACCTTAAAAAACTTAGATTAACAGATTAATCACCATGCAGCCAAGTTTAGGAAGCAGTGGTTTGGCGGCTGAGGATAGCTGGGAACAGCGGAGAACTGGATGGATTTGCCAGATACTTGGTTGGCCATTGTTTTGTAAACAACAGTCAGGCAGGCGAGACCCAGGAGAGAGAGGTCGTAAATCTGAGCACTGAGAGCAAACACAGCAGGGGCTCAGTCAAGCATTTGTTGGAATCCAGAAGCTGACTCCTTGAAGGAGTCTTTTGGGGGAAGGGCTCCTCACGGAGTAAGATGGTTGGTAAGTTGTGGATCAAGGTGGCGGGTTTTTTTTCTCTTGACCATCTGACCAGCCTTTGTGATCAGATTTTAAAGGCAGGGCTTAGGACTGATTTGCATTTCATGGTCAGTTCTTATTTCTTTTTGGGAATTGGCGAGAAACAGATTAAATAGAGATCGTGATAGATCACAGTTATTACGCAAGAAATTCTTCTTCAGTAAAAAATTCCTCCTCGGGGCATAGGGTCTCGTTCATTTCTTTAGGGAACATTTAGGCAGCACAGACTATGGGCAAGACACAGTGTACGAAATGAAGACTTTGTCCTCAGAGAACTCGAGCTTGGGAGGACAGGATGGCCCCTCAGACAAAAATTGCCCTTGTATTCCTCACCCTGGCACCAAATACTTCAAAGAACTCATTCTTCAAAAATAAAATATATGTTCTCAATAGCAGTGTGACCCTTAGATTCTCTGAACTTCCGTTCTCTCATCTGCGAAAGGATAAAAATAGTATCTACCTAAGAGAACTGAGATATCCATGTAAAGACTTTAGCATTCTGCCTGTAACATTTATAACCCTTCAAAAAAAAGTTAGCCATTATATTATTACTGATCAAAGAATCAGCACGTGCCAAAAAACAAAAACAAAAACAAAAAACCCAAGGCAATGGAATTGTATCTTATATAGGGATTACGTTCTAAAACCAAGGCCTAAGGTAATAATCACACAGAATCAAGGTTATCCTTGAAAATCTCTTAAATTGTTCAAAGTGATATTAAATGATATTAAATTATTAAAGTAGCTGGAGTAAATGGGATTCCGCAGGTTGATTAAATTTTCTCTGTAGTTCTCAAATAATTATTCATTTTGTTTTTCGATGATGACTTTCAAAGACGTCACCCCCACAATTCCACATGAACAATAACTTCACTTTATCAAATGGTAAGGAAATCCCAAAAATCATTTCACACGTCCTTTCCATAGTATTCCCCACCCCAAATTTGCATAGCATTTTTCAGGCTCAAGAGCATCTACTACTGTCTGTGGGCATGGAGAGTCAGAAGGAATCCCCACAAAAGTCTGTTGAATTTACCTCGTTAAATGAATGGGTCATTCCGCTCCGTGGCAACTCTGACCAAGGATCACTGAGGCTGGTGAACGGGATTCCTCACACTCCTAAACCACTTAGGTATATTTCCCTGAAACACAGTGAAACCCTCCAGAAGGTCCGAGTTGCTATGTTAACCCCACCGTAAGCCTCGGGAAGTCAAACAGTTACTTGCTACGGACAGGTACACACTTTACTAAATTCAATTTAAAAATCCTTCCAGGGATGGCATTTCTGGTCATACTCCAGGGTTCAATGAAATGTTATCTATTCTTAATATCAAGAAATGTTTGTGTCTTTCGGTGCTATTGACGTGCTGTGGCCGGTGGAAGAGAGCAGGCCAAGGATCAGGGACTTTAGGGCCAAATCATCCTGGGTCGGGTCCCCTCCCAATCCTATGAACTTGGCCAAGTTCATTAATCTTTCTTAGATGGTGAAACTATGGGCGGGTCTGTGAGGATTACTGTGGATATTAACGTAAGTAAAACACTGAAAACAGTGCACAGCATTACACATAATATTTGTGTTATGATGGTATCATTGAAATGCTCTGCTTTTTGGTCCATCAAGATGATTGACGTATTTAACCCCCAGTCCTCCTTGAAAGCTCACCTTTGGACAGCAGAACTGTCTGTGACTGTAGATAGAAGGTTCTAAAGTACAAGGGAACTCCAGTGGGTATGACTTTAGGTATGGTAACAACTGAAGTTTGACACAAACATCACACAAAATGATTCATTACTAATGTAGGGTTTAAAGCGTGTGGGGGTCTAAAATTAGGATGTCAAATGCCAATTTATATGGGTGATTTAATTTTATTTACATTTGAGCCTAATTCAACGGTAGGCCTATTGATCAGAGATTGAAACACAGAAATAATCTTTTGAGTATCGAGTCCTTTTCTCCCCCATCTTTTACATATATTCATTTGTCTTAAATCCACCAAATTATTTTGTTATTGCACATAATTGTTGTTGACCATATGTTAAAATTTAGGGGTGAATGGTCTTAAAATAAATCATTACTTTGTTTTAAATTTCAGATTGGGACCAGAAATTAGCCACAATTTCATCGAATCCTAGACCACTAAATTCACTGCCAGAGTTCTACTGTTGTGAAGACAGGCTGCTTTGAAAGAAAACCTTTTAAATTTAACAGAACAATGGCACACGGACAAAACAACATTCGGAGTTCCTAGTTGACTCCTTTAGATTAAAAGAATAACAGAACGACTTTTGACTTAAGTGTGTATCCAGATGGCTACAATCCTGAAATATTTACCTGTTGCAAATTCTTTTCAGAATAAGGTGATCAGCCTAGGGCAGGGAATCAAGAGTCAAGTTTAAGAGAACTTGCCATCTGTTCGCACATCAGCCCCAACACCAGTCTCGTTGCTGGTGCTGACAAACCATCGTAACATATAATCCAGCAGTTATACGGGGGACCAGGTAAGAATATTATCCATTCAATAACTGCATCACTCACTGTTGGGGAAAAAAAAAGAAAAAGAAGAACTTGGGGATGTAGCCAAGAAGGAAGACTGCCAACACCACAGACCCTAAAGTTGTTGTGGATGTAGTGACCTCTGAGACTGGTAAAAAACAAAAGAATTAATTAAAAGTCTATACATAGAGAGTGAATACGCCTATCTGAACAATTGGGCATTGATTCCCCAGGCAAAAAGCTAGAGGGTCTTTTCTAAAGAAATGAATGATCCTGAAGAAAAGAATCCTACATTCTGGCCCCTAGTAACCCCCCAACATACAAGTTGGTTCCCCACTCAACATCCCAAAATGAAGGCTACCAGTTGATAAACTTCCCCCAGGAGCACAATTTCTGGTTGTGTTCCATTGCCATAGTCTCAGATGTGAAGAGCTAACCACCACCTGAGAGTTGAAAACACAACGTAACATGAGAGACAAAGACCAAAATAAAGAGAAGAAATGATGCCGGAGGAAACAATTCAGGGAATACGGAGGAATCTAAACCAAGCTAACAGAGTGACATTGTCATCTGACAAGGGATGCCTCGAAATAATGACATCCACTAACATGAGCTTTCCAAAGCTCTTGGAAATGAAAAATATGATTGTTAAAATTAAAAATCTGACAGCACTGGAAGAAAAATCTGAAAAACTCTTTATGGAATAGAAAGCCAAAGAAGATTACTGTTTTAAAAGAGATACAGAGGGGCCTGGGTGGCTCAGTCTGTTAAGTGTCTGACTCTTGGTTTCCGCTCAGATCGTGAGATCAAGCCCCACATCAGGGTCCACACCCAGAGGGAAGTCTGCTTGAGATTCTGACCCCCTTCTTCTCCCTCCCCCCTGCTGCTCCTCCCCCTACTCAAGTGCTCTCTCTCTCTTGCTCTCTCTCTCTCACAATAAATCTTTTTAAAAGTAAAAATAAAAAAATAAGAGACCTAGAATAATAAATGAGGGGGTCCATCATCTGACTAGTAAGCGTCCTAGAGACAGAACAGAAAAAATAAGAGAAAATCATCAAGGGACCAGAAACTTCTCATATGCAGGAGTTTATGCTGTGGCCTCACACACGAAAACACAGAAAATTAAAATAACCAACTTTCAGTTTCACTGATTTTCTCTATTGTTTTCTAGTCTCTATTTTATTTCTCTTCACTCTCATCTTTACTATTTCCTTCCTTTTACTGGTTTTGGGTTTAGGTTGCTTTCTTTTTTTAGCACCTTAAGGTGTAAGGTTAGGTTGTTGATGTGAGACCGTTAACTGTCTTCAGTTTCCTGAACTGAACTGCCCATGTTTGCAACATCCCATGGTTTTACTGTGTTGTGCCTTCGTTGTCATTTATCTTTAAGAATTTCCTGATGCCCCTTGTGATTTCTTCCTTGACCCACTGGTTAAAAGTGTGTTTTTAAATTTCCATTGTTGGGTGCCTGGGTGGCTCAGTGGGTTAAAGCCTCTGCCTTCGGCTCAGTTCATGATCCCAGGATCCTGGGATTGAGCCCTGCATCGGGCTTTCCACTCAACGGGGAGCCTGCTTCCTCCTCTCTCTCTCTCTCTGCCTGCCTCTCTGCCTACTTGTGATCTCTGTCAAATAAATAAATAAATAATCTTAAAAAAAATAAAATAAATTTCCACTGTTGATGAATTTTCCAGTTTTCCTTCTGTTATGGATTTCTAATCTATCCTGGAGAATTTCCCATGCGCACTTGAAAAGAATGTGTAGTCTGCTATTTTGGGGTAAAGGGTTCCATAAATGTCTGTTAAGTCTGGCTGGTTAATACTGTTGTTCAAGTTCTCAATTACCTTATTGATCTTGTATCTAAATATTCTATGAATTACCAAAAGTGGGGTATGGAAGACTCCAACTATTATTGCAGAAATATTTCTCTCCTCAAATCCATCAGTGTTTGCTTCATATATTTGGGGCCTCTGTTGTTTGGTGAATATATATTTATAATTATTAATATCTCTTGATGACTCCTTTATCAATACATAAAGTCCTTTGTTGTGACAGTTTTTGACTTAGTCCATTTTGTATGATATTAGAATATCTTTTTCCATTCTTTCATTTTCAACCTACTCGAATTTTTGGATCTAAAGTGAGTAACCTAAATAAATAAATAAATAATTAAAGCGAGTGACCTGTAGATAGCATACATGACCTTGGGTTAGGCAGAAGACTTCTTTTTTTTTTTTTTTTTTAAGATTTTATTTATTTGACAGGCAGAGATCACAAGTAGGCAGAGAGGCAGGCAGAGAGAGGAGAAAGCAGTCTCTCCACGGAGCAGAGCGCCTGATGCAGGGCTCGATCCCAGGACCCTGGGATGATGACCTGAGCTGAAGGCAGAGGCTTTAACCCACTGAGCCACCCAGGCGCCCCAGGCAGAAGACTTCTTAAAGATGATAGTGAAAATGCAATCTATAAGTGAAAAACTCAATAAATTGGACTTGATCAAAATTTAGAACTTTCATATTTCAAAAGATACCTCTACGAAAATGAAATGCAAGCCACAGATAAGGAGAAAATATTTGCAAAGTATGTATCTATAAAGAACTTGTATCCAGGATATATAATGATATAAAATGATCTGATATAATTAAAAAGAAAATAACCTAATTCAAAAATGGTCAAAATATTTGAATAGATACTTCACCAAAGATATACAAATGACCAAGAAAAGAAGTAGCAACATCATTAATCACATTAGGAGAATGCAAATTAAAACAACACATCCCTTCACAACAATTAGAATGGCTACAATCAAAAAGACACACTATTACATGTATTGATGAGGATATGGAGAAATAGGAACCCTTTATACATTGCTGGTAGGAGTGTAAACTGGTGCATTTTAGAAGGTTCTTCTAAAAAGTAATTATAAATGTAAAATATGATCTAGAAACTCCACTCCTAGGTGTCTAGCCAAGAGAAATGAAAAGATATGTCCACACACACTTACAAATGCTGCATAGAGGAATGAAGAAAAGGGAGTATATCTACATAATGGGCAAAAAAGGGATGAAGGGGCGCCTGGGTGGCTCAGTGATTAAAGCCTCTGCCTTCGGCTCAGGTCATGATCTCAGGGTCCTGGGATCGAGCCCCGCATCGGACACTCTGCTCAGCAGGGAGACTGCTTCCTCCTCTCTCTCTGCCTGCCTCTCTTCCTACTTGTGATCTCTGTCTGTCAAATGAATAAATAAAATCTTTAAAAAAAGGGGGGGGGGACGAAGTTCCTGGTATGACTTCATAACATTACATTAAATGAAAACAGCCAAATACAGAAGACTGCATATCCCATGATTTCACTTACATGAAATGTCCAGGAAAGGCGATTTAATTGAGAAAGAGAGTAGATTTGTGAGGTTGGGGGCAGGAATGGGGAGTGACTGCAAATGGGCACAAAGAATTTTTTAAGATTTTATTTGAGACAGAGAGAGAGAGAGAGAGAGAGAGAAAGATCACAAGCTGGGGGAGGGGCAGAAGAACAAGCAGACTCCACACTGAGTGGGCAGCCCAATGGAGGGCTGGGTCCCAGGACTCTGAGATCATGACCTGAGCTGAATTCAGGCACAACTGACTGAGCCACCCAGGCGCCCCTGGCACAAAGAATTTTTATGGGGTGATGGAAATGTTCTAAAATTGGATTATGGTGATGGTTGCACAGTTGTTTTAATTTACTAAATCACCACACTGTATTCTTTTTTTTTTTTAAGCTTTTATTTATTTATTTGACAGGCAGAGATCACAAGTAGGCAGAGAGGCAGGCAGAGAGAGAGGTGGAACCACAGGCTCCCCGCTGAGCAGAGCACCCGATGCAGGGCTCGATCCCAGGACCCTGGGTTCATGACCTGAGCCAAAGGCAGATGCTTAACCCACTGAGCCACACAGGTGCCCCGCCACACTGTATTCTTAAAACAGGTGAATTTTATGGTATATAAATTATACCTCAATAAAGTTGTTTCAATAAAAACCATTATGTATGTATAATTTTGACATAAATCAAAATCAAACCAAGAAGTCTCTAAGGAAGACAGATTGATATTGTGCATAAAGATGATGCAAATCTTATTTTCCTTCTCGGGTAGATTCTATAAAGGTGGTTGCAGTTCTAGATGAGATCAAGCGAGGCTAATGGTATACACATTGGTATTTCCAAACAAAACTCTTCTTTAGTTTTGGAGAAATAAAAGCAGTGGGAAAAGAGTTATAGAGCTAATAGTCTTCTCTCCCCACCCCCACATTCTGGAAGCTAATCTTCTATGTGACTGCTGGATCCAGTGAAAGCATAGTTTTCCTGCATTCACCTCTGTATTTGTGTCAGTGTGGACCTTCATTCATGGGGATTCTAAAGATTGAGCCAATAAAGTTATGCCAAATGCCAGTATCCCAACCATACTTCCCAAAGGTGTACTGACTATGAGAGACAATGGGTTTCCAAAAGTATTAATCACTAAACATACTCAGTTCTCAGGTACATCTGAAATAGAAAATTACTATCAGTAAACTGTTGTTGCTCATTTCTTAAAAGCATTTAAAATTATATTCTTTTAAAAATTTAAATAATACAAAGATGAATGAGGGAATTCTTCAAGTCCTCTCCAAGCGACCAACGTTAACTCTTTCGTATATGCCCCTACATGCTTGTCCAAGCTTTAGATCAGTAATTTTCGATTTTCTCCTTCCCTTGCCCATTCTTTTCCAAATGTCGTCGCACAGTAGAAAACATTCTCCACTCATGTCAATGTGTTATGGTCTTCTTATAATCGATTCATATCGATCTATCTGGATGTTTTTAAAGGTTTCCTATGCCATTAATGGACATTCATATGTTTCTAATGATATATTTACATGCAAAACAGGACTGCTTTTGGGGGGCGGGAAGGGATTGCTGATGAGTCAAAGCATTTGCTAGTAAATTGTATCAGAAATTGCCAAACTGCCCCCCATTTGCAGTATTCCCCCCGCTAGTATATGAAAGGGCCGTAACACTGATTTTTTTGCATATTTACCACTCTGTGAGATGGAAAGTAGTATTTCAGCACATTAACTCACATTTTCCTCTCTGAAGGGGACAGTGCCTGCCTTTTCAGGTTTTGGACCATTTACATTTATTTTTCTGGGGATTAACTGGTATGTATTAGTTTGCTGATCTTTTCTGTTAGCTGCCATGTTCTTTCTTGTGGCAGCTGTGTGTGTAAGGGATATGTGTTGAAATATTTTTTCCCAGCTTGCCTTTTGTTTTCTCAGGGTTCTTTATTTTTGTTTTTTAAAGAGCCTTGTTCCTAAGTATTTAAAAGCGTTTTAATTTGGTCAAATCTATATGTATTTCTTTAGGGTTTCTAAGTTTCCTAACTTTTCTTTACAAGGCTCTCCTGAAGATATTTTCCTGTATTACTTTTATAATTTGAGTTTTATTCAATCTGAAGTTCATGTTTTGAGATTGTTTTGCTATCATTTTTTTAAAATTTTTATTTATTTGACAGACAGAGAAAGATCACAAGTAGGTAGAGAGGCAGGCGGAGAGAGAGGAAGGGAAGCAGGCTCCCCGCTGAGCAGAGAGCCCGATGTGGGGCTCAATCCCAGGGCCCTGAGATCATGACCTGAGCCAAAGGCAGAGGTTTAACCCCCTGAGCCACCCAGGCGCCCCAGTAAGGAAAGTCACACACAGTCTTGCACATTCATTTTCCACCAAAGTTTCAATATAATTTTGTCCAGTTAGACAATCCCCCGGCAATTCAGACTGGAATGGCATTCAATTCACATACTCAATTGTGAAGGACATTCAGCTCTATCAAACCATTAATATGCAAAAAATAAATATATTAAAAGGGCATCTCCCCATTGAAATACCTTGTTCTGCCATTTAGTTCCCTTCTACTGTGCTTTAAAATTCGTTTCAGTTTTTCTGTGTCCCTGTTATGCCTCCATAATCATATCTATTACATTTTGGCCTTGACCTTTTTTCAGGGGAAACATATTTTGGTTATTTGGCAGAGTCCTCCTCCAACTTTTTGCCAACTTTATCTGCTTCACCAGCCCCTCATTTTTTTGCAGTTGCTCCAATTTTCCAAAATGTTTTCAGCCTCTGGGTCTTTGCCCTTGTTCCTCTGACTACTCACCCTCGATCTGTTTGAATCCTGTTTCTGCTAAAGGCCATTTCTGACTCTTTCCGAACTGAGGTTAAGTCCTCCTTCATAACACTCTGCACTTTCCCATTGTGGCACAGATCGCTTACAAATATATTTGTCTGGCATGCTGCCTTACAATACACCACTGCACCCCCAATACCTAGTGGATTCTAGCAAATACTCTTGTTCAATAGAGATTACTGTAATACAGTTCCGTAGGATTTCAAAGACAACTGTATCTGAAGAGCAGAACCTCTCTCTTAACCAACTTACAGCTCACTTCTAATCACTCAACCTGGTCAAAAAAATTTACATTGAGTAAATGTCTATCAACATCAGTAGATTTGCACTTTTTTGATTAAAAAAAAAAAAGGCAGTGACTTGGAGAATCAATGCTTTTTTTTCTTCATTTGTTTTTTCTGGTAATCTCTATACCCAACGTGGGGCTCAAACACAACCTGGGATCAAGAGTCGCATGCTCTTCCAACTGAGACATCCAGGTGATGTCTCAGTTAAGAGGGTTTTTTTTTTGTTTGTTTTTGTTTTTGTTTTCTTTTTTAAGTTTATTTATTTATTTAGTAATCTCTTTGGAGAACGAGTTCTTCACATCTGCCTCTGGACCATTACTAAAATGGTTTCAGTAACACAACACTTTCAGCCAAGATGAGAATGTGGACTTAAAAAACCCATTTCAACTCAACCTGATCTGTAGTTCAAGTAGGAAGATAAAGGGTAAGGAGAAATAAAAGCCCATTCAATTTCCATTAGCATAAATAAAAATTATTTATTGTAATATTAAATACGAATTTTACACAAAAGTCATTATTGATTGGCAATGGGCTTGTAAGATCATCTGTACTATCCTTTTTGTTTATTGAATCCAGCAAGGCTGGCTCTATTTCAGAATTTTCTGAAGTATTAATAAAAATATGTCTAGTGAAGACAAAAGGTATTTACATTCTTTTCTAAGTCTGTTTTGATGTCTTCCCACCCCATCCCTACATGCTACAGGAATAAAGCTCTTCTCTTATATACTAGTATTACCAGTACTTCTTTTACTAGAACAAAAACACAATACACAAACCATACTAGAAATATTTGGTTCTTTTTAATCAGCTATTGATGGTATAATAAAATAAATTTAAGTGGCACCTAATTTAAACATTTAAAATAGTTCACTGAAGGATAATCTACAACACAGTAGGTTAAGCCTAATTGTCAAAACAACACCTCTTTTTTTCCAAGAAAGAAAAAATAAAGGCATGATCAAAATTATGACTGACAATTTGGGTTCATGTGGATACTTATAGATGATTCTGTAGGCATACTGGCAGGCACAATGTTGAAAATCAATCCACTAGATTTAGAAATAATGGTAAGATAAAAAAAATAACAACAAAAAAAACCAACCAGCTATACATTTCAGAGTTAATGCCTGAAATTAAAGAAAAATATCCACCAATTATCACAACGATCTTTTAATGACTAATTTTTTTAAACATTAAGATTGTTGTTTTAGGGAACATCTTTCTCTGGACATTTAATTAAATGCCCAATGTATTAAATAATTTACAGAGAAGTAAGTTTTGTGTTCTGTACAAATTAAAGGATACATGAATATAATCCCCTCCCCCTCCCTCGCCAAAGCTCAAATTTGCAATGGTCTCAGCAGAAAATAAACAGTTCACAAGTTAAACAGAATTTATAGCATTACAAAAGTTTACAGAATCCTCTTTTCATCATTTTTTTCCTAACAGCAAAGATCACACTGACAAATTGAATGACCAGAATGTAAAAAATATTTGTGCAAAACTGCATTAATTGTTCTTCCCGTTCGGTAGAGATAAAACCTAAGAACGCACAATGACAAGAGTGAAGAAAAACTACACTGAAAGGAATTCTATTTTAGATTTCAAACAACACAGATCATACTATGACTAAACACTGAAAGAAAACGTGGCACCGTGAGCAGCAGGAGCAACACATGACTCGGCGATTCTGCCAGCGGAGGCGGCTGACACTGGAACACGCCAGAAGTTTCTCTCCACATCAGCCAGCCATCTTCAGGGACTGGAAACAACTCTAGGGCTTAAAACTCACTCTGATGTCTTTCTTCTTGAAATTTGCAGATCATAAATGAAATATTTAATAAAGTCCTTTCCCTCCCTCCTGAAGGAGTGTTTCTTGCGTCAGTGGAAATGCTTAAAAGAGCTGAATCATAGACTCTCTGGATTTACCTACCCCGATCCATTTCACTGGTAGGGGAAGAAAGTACAAGAATAGTATCAATTCATTTATAATGTTCAATCCTTGGGATGAAAAGATCCCCACTCTTCTCAGGGTCACTATTTAACTTTCCAGGTGCCTTCTGCTATCCTTTGCTGTCCTGCTAGAAGACCAGGCTGATTTCTAAACGGAACACACCAGCGCAGGTGTGTGCCTTACCAGTTCCAGTTTTAATCAGGTGGTATTTTCAAGTCTTCAATGCCTAATACTTAGGTTAGCAAAATATTGGCCCAAACCACCAGAGACTTAAAGAACCCTGGATTAAGTCCCTAATTACTAGATAAGATCTAAGCATCTTTGATAAAAGCAGGATGCTAAGAGGTGACAGTGTAACTTTTGCTACTTCTCGAAGAAATAGAAACGGCTGGAAGAGAACACTATTTTAACTTGTACAGACTGAACCAGTCTACAGGAATCTCTAAATATTATACCACATGGGTTAACCTTCATGGAATTTTACACAGACATTGTTAAATTCACTCTCGCTTGAATTTCAAAAAAATGTTGACTAAGAGCCATAGCAAACATGGTGACTAAGTTGGACATCACGGTTGGGGCAGCTAGCAGTCTGGAAAACAAGACTAGTATTTGAGACGAACCACAACACAAATCAGAGTAAATACACAACAGATTCTACATAAAGGACACCTTCTACCCACTTTGCTTTTGTCTTTCCAATCTCTACCAGTAGAAGTAGAAGGAAGAAAGCAATGTGTTAAAAACTTCCATTAACTAGTCACAGCTATAACCTGGTTATGCCTAACTCCCTGGACAACTCCCTGGCCAGCTTGTTTTTTAATAAAGTTTTATTCTTTCCTCTCCTCTTATATTTTTTCAAACTGGATTTCCTATTTTCTGTACCTGTGATTTCCTAATTATTCAAGAAACTCTCCCAACTCCAAGGGTAGTTTAATCGCAAATGGAAAAACCATAAACCATTTTTGGTGGAGGTGGAGATACAAAAGGTTTTGTGACTAAGAGGGAGAAAGCAACAAGCATGAATGTCATGGGGTAAAAACCAGAGTAGTAGAGAATTAAGACAGCGTCAAAACAGTGTGAGGTAACCTACTATCTTCGGGCATACAAAGGATTAAAGAAAGATGACTGTATTTACTCTAAGAAATAAGATTATTTTGCATTTTCCTAGGCATCGATGCAAATCATGAACCCTCTACAAAATAATACTGATCTTCCTTTTATTATGTCTCAAAGGTAGACCGTTAAGTTAGAAATAGAGGAAAGACTGTTGTTCATAAAGTACACTTACCTGGAATTTGAAGCTCATCTTCAATAAATCGAACGTAATTTTGTGCATTAACAGGTAGTTCTTTAAACGTCCTTGCATTTGATATATCTGTGTTCCAACCTGGCAGCGTCTTATATTGAACTTCAACTTTATTTAAGACTTCTTGGTTTGCTGAAAGTTAAAGAGTAAATCTGTTTTTCCATGGTGGAACACTGCCTGTTGCCAAACAGCTTTTTGCTATGTCAAAGGTTCGTGATCTCTTATGAAAATCCTTGGAGCCCGAGGTGTTCTGGAATGCAGTTTCCCAGAGTGCAGGAAGGTCAGACAGGACACTGACCACCTGAGGCAATGCTTTTGTAATCCAACACAGTCCTGCAGCAATGGGCTAATTCACTCGGAGCGGAGAGATTATCAGTTCTAACAGCAACTCAAGTTTTGCTGTCAAAGGACTTGGGTGCCAAACTTTAAACCTTCCATTTTTAGAGCTTTTTAGATACCCCACTGTGGACTAGAGATTATGGACCTGCATACAGGTGGCAACCTCACAGAAAGGAGACTTGCAAACTTGCTCTCATCTGGGAGATCTACTGATTTTGTGATTCTACAAAGCTGACCTGGAAATTTTCTTCACTATCTCACCTAACCATTTGCTCTGTATCTCCTAACAGGAACGGAAAATGTACGAAAAGTAAGAACAGTTTAACTAGAGCTGTTGCAGCAGATGCTGTGGGGCTTCTGTCCAGGCTTCCCACGTCGAGACTGAGACACTCATTCCCCCGCCTGCGGAGGCACTGCCCGCGGAGGACTCGCGCTCAGAAACTATCCCCCGCTGAAGGGAGCTGCCTCCTTGAACAGCCCAAATCCCACGACTGGTCAATGTGGACAACAGGCAGCACAAAACCACAGGTTCTGAGAAAAAGAAAACTCCTAAGCAAGTCCCGAAATGACGCAACTCTCTGCCCGGTGACAATTTCCTGGCCACTGGAAGCCACGACACCAGAGTCAGTGGAGAACAGTGGTCCCACTGAGCTGAGAAGGTGGATAATTGGGTTTCAGGGAAGCTGAAGCAGTGAGAGGCACCACGGTCAAGTGTCAGAGGAGGGAGCTATACAGGGAGCTCCCATCCCTCTGAAGTCCATGTGAGAGTCCCAAGGCTAACGTTCAACTTCACATGGGAGGGACCCACGGGACCACCGGAAGGCTTACCAGATGTTAGCTGTCACGCAGTTGAGGGGACAGGTTCTAGAGGCCAAGCAGTGCTGAGAGAAGGGAAGGGACGGGATACACTGAAACTCCAGCACTGCCCGACCAGAGTGATCGCTACACCTTGGTAACTCTCCTGGCATCCAGCTGGGAGAGCAGAAAGGCTGCTCCTTAAAATTTAAAAAACCATGTTCACGAGTATAACTGACTGCAGATCCTCCGTAACAAAGCCTAAAACCAAGCTACCGAGATCCAAAGAGGAGACAGAATTTGGAGACTGACGCACACCAGGTTAAAGGTTTAGGAAACACCCGGGGCTCTTCATGTAACTATACTAACAGAGCAGAAAACCGAGCTTATGCAAGTTCAAGATGATCGCCAGTAATTCAACTGTCCCCTGAAACAAGAACCAACACTCTTCAGAGGAGGATAACAGAATCTGAGTCACTACAACATAAGCGCATTCAACCAGAAGTCATTGGTCATAGAAACAGTGATCCACAATCAAGGAAAAGAACAGTCAAGAGAAACCAAACTGGAGATGGCCCAGATGTCAGACTAACAGGTAATGATTTTAAATGTGTTTCTAAGAACTTGAGTTGATCCTTGGTTGCCAAGGACTGGTCATCATCATCAAGTCACAAAACCTGTACCAGCCTACCAAGTTTCATTCAAGTGCACATTCCTTTGTTTGGCCTATTCCCAGACTTACAGGATGACTAAACAAATGAACAGTTCCTATTTCTGGAAGCTGGAAACATTTATGGAACTTCCTGAGTAACTGAAAAAATCTTATAACTAAAGATATGCCTGAAGAAACACAGTGCCTCATGTAGGAAGTCTCCCTACAACCACCCACTTTTGACATAGGAGATGAGAAAATCATTTCTGTGGCTTCGGAGAACAGGGTGGGTAAATGTACTAAGAGCTTGTTTACTCTTCCGAGCAGCACTCTTTTCTTCTACCCCCCGTTTCCCCAGGAAGAGAAGCATGCCTACACAGAAGTTACTTTCAAAGTAGGGAAGATGAGATTCGGGAGCAGCACAGCTGGCTGAGCTCTGAGGGACCATGTTTCTTCTTTCCTGTTTTGAGTCTGAGCACGTGCTTATTACTGCAACCCAGGATTCAAATGCACGGCAGCTATGAAACAAATGCCAATAACATGTGCATATACTTGTGCTATGCACAAAGAGGGTATCAACCCCATGGCTCTATACCACAAACTACACAGAACTTCATGAAATGGCTCTAACATGTTCACCTAATCATATTCTTTATATCACAGATAGAAAAAAGTACCTGGGAAATGAGGTATGATTTCACCATCTAACTTGTAAGCAACTCCAACTTTGATTTCCGTAAACATGTCCAAAATATCCAATTTGGTAAGTGCCAACCTAAGTGGAAGGAAAGGCAATGTTCAAACAGCAAACCTCTTCAAGATACATCAAATCTCCCAATAAACTGCCGAGGAAATAGTTTTAAAGGAAAAATCTGTACAATTAGAGAAAACAGTAGGTTTGGCATTCTTATCCACAAATTATTTTTTTACCCTTTATTTGTTATTTGCTGGAAGTTAAGTCAAATTAATATACACAGGAATACATTTGTTTACATATTTATGTACATCTGTGAACAGCAATTTTCACCGAGTGATTTCAGGGAGCCAGGCAGGGCTCACTGTATTTCTCACCTAATTTTTAAAACACCCACATGAAGTAGGTAATATTATTCTCTAAATTTTATTTATTTATTTATTTTTAAGATTTTATTTATTCATTTGACAGAGAGAGATCACAAGTAGACAGAGTGGCAGACAGAGAGGAGGAAGCAGGCTCCCTGCTGAGCAGAGCCCCCCGATGTGGGGCGTGATCTCAAGACCCTGAGATCATGACCCGAGCCGAAGGCAGAGGCTTTAACCCACTGAGCCACCCAGGTGCCCCAATTATTATCTAGATTTTAAAGATGATGGAAAAGGCACAGAAAGATTCACTTGACCAAAGTCATGGCACAACGCGTGAATCTGAGATCTGAGTTAGACATTAATCATGCCCTAAATGGGTTATATTGCCTCCCCTCCATATAAGCAAAACGCACCATCTACCTACCTACCTACTTACCTATCTCACTTCCCTCTACACTGACATGCACGTGGGAGTAACAGGATTCCTTCTTCCTGACTGTGGATGTGTAGGAAGACAGCCTGGGGCCTTTTCCCATGGGTGCCCTTCCCCGAGATCTTGGTCCACTTGAACCCTGAGCTACAATTTCATCTGGAGGCTAAACAGTGAACTTTTTCTACCAGGATACTACTCTTCAAGCTTGCACTCCACAAAATGTAACCTGTGGTCATGAACTGTACCTTAGCTCCCTGAAAGAAATGTTTCTAAGAATACTCACGCAGTAAATCCATTAATCATATGAGCATATTTGAGCAAAACCAGGTCCAGCCAGCCACACCTTCTTTTCCTTCCAGTGGTTACCCCAAACTCTCGACCTCTTGTTTGTAATAATTCTCCAATTTCCTAGAAAACAGAAAATAGGACTTTAGGATTATAACACCAACGCTGTAAATCTAGCAGAATTACACATAAGATCACGTAACAAGTCAAAATCTTATAAAGATGAACATCTTCCAAAAAATTACTCAGTGGAAGACAGAATTCCATACCGATGATATGTGAAGTAGGCATTATTTGGAAGAGATCCACTTTTGGCTTCAATTTTTACCATTTCTGTAAAACCAGTATTTTTTACGATGTTAGATAACTTCTTAAAACTTAGATTAACATATAAACATATTAGATTATAAATATATAACATATAAACATATTAGATTAACATATAAACATATTAGAAACAAGGTTGTTAAGTATTTATTAAATTTATTAAAATAGACAAGCCAATTGTTCCAAGAACTGTAGTTCAATGATCCTCCTGAAAATCATTAAGACAAACTCTCAGCTAGTCAGTAGTTCTGGACAGCACAATGCCCTTTCGAAAAGAATGAAGGCTGATGACAATGCTCAAGATCTAAGCCACAGGGGTGGCTGGGTGGCTCAGTCAGTTCAGTGTCTGCTTTCGGCTCAGGTCATGATCTCAGGATCCTGGAATTAAGTCCTACATCGGGCTCTCTGCGCAGCAGGGAGTCAGTTTCTCCCTCTGACTTCCGCTCCCCCTGCTCCCCCTGCTGGTACTGTCTCTCTCTGACAAAAAAATAAAATTCTTAAAAAAAATAAATAAATAAACTTAAAAAAAAAAAAGATCTAAGCTACAGCCATTCCTTATGACCTAATTTTTCACTTATCATCTACCCCCTCGTTTGCACTTTTCTGATTTCTTGTATTCTGACATCAATCTGTCAGATTTGAATCCCAGCCCCGTCCCTCTGTGTGACTTTGCACGAGTGATTTCAGCTCTCTGTGCCTGTTTCCTCTTTTGTAGAAGGGGGACAGTGACACCACCCAGCTCCCCGAGGGTCGTGAGGTCCAAAGGGCTTCTGAGGATACAATACTTGGACAGTGCCTGGCCCGATGTCACCACTGCAGAGGCGTTGGCTAGGATTAGAGCAAGTCTTGAAGTCACTCTTCTCAGCCTCGGCTCCTAACAAGCTCTTGGTGAAAGGCAGTTCTTATTTATTTATTTATTTATTTATTTTAGATTTTATTTATTTATTTGACAGAGAGAGAGAGAGAGAGATCACAAGGAGGCAGAGAGGCAGGCGGGGGGGGGGGGGGCAGACTCCCCGCTGAGCAGAGAGCCCGACTCGGGGCTCGATCCCAGGACCCTGAGATCATGACCTGAGCCAAAGGCAGAGGCTTAACCCACTTAACCCAGGCGCCCCCAGTTCTTATTTTTAACCACTTCTTTCCCCTTCACTATCTCAACCTCCCTCATAAATCCACCTTCATGCAGCCTGGCGCTTACAATTACCTTTAAGTACTCTCTACCCCTTTGTCTCTTGTTGCCAATCTGCTGCCACTTCAGTAGAAAGCAGAGGAAGATAAGAATTTAGAGGGAAAAAGTAGTTTTTATTTTATATTTTAAAGCTTTGTTTATTTGACAGAGAGAGGGAGAGAGAGCACAAGCAGGGGGAACCGCAGAGGGAGAGGGAAAAGCAGGCTCCCCGCTGAGCAAAGAGCCCAACCTGGGGCTGGTTCCCAGGACCCTGGGATCATGACCTGAGCCGAAGGCAGACACTTAACAAACTGAGCCACCTTGTAAGATTTTTATTTATTTATTTGAGAAGAGAACAAGCGAGAAACAGAGAGGGGATCTAAAGCAGATTCTACTCTGAGCACGGAGCCCATGCAGGGCTTGATCCCACAACCACAAGATCACAATCTGAGCTGAAACCAAGAGTGGGACACCAAACCAACCAAGCCACCCGGGAGACACGGAAGTTTTTATTTTAAAACTTTCAGAACTGGATCTAGTGAAAAACAGACTTACATTGTCCTGCTCTGTTGGGAAGGCACCAATGCCAACTCGAGTTGTGTAAGCTTTCACGACCCCATACACTTCTCCAACATTCTGGGGGGGCATTCCCAACCCGGTACAGACACCTCCAACTGTACAGTTCGAAGAGGTCACAAAAGGGTAAGTTCCTAAAAAAGAAACAAATATCATACACACACAGATATACATTACTCTGAAACAATTAATGTAAAAAAATACACATTTGAGTACATTCTAGGTGCTGGACAGACTGGACCATAACCGCCCTCTCAAACCTCAGCCTTTAGTCTTGAGCCCTTCTGTCTGGGATGAGAGCAAACTACAGTGGTCAGAGCTATCCCTGCGGCGCTCATTCTGGGGAGGCTCTTCAAGCGTGTACAGTCAACTCTGTATGGCAGGTACTCACCTAATGGATCGCCAAACCCCAGGCATTATTCTACTATGTACTTTTTTAATCTACATGTTTTTAACATGTTCCTATTGTTTTAAAAATGAATTTATTGTTTTTCTTGATACAGATTTTTAAGATACAGCCACAATCTAAAGTGACAGCAGTATACTAAAAATTCGGTGGTATTCATTATCCTATCTTCTCATCTCTTAAGGGAATAATCCCCAAAATGACAACAGAAGCTAAGAGGAGTGTACTCCTTCATCCCTAGAGATCCTGTTCCTACTTGAACTATCCACAGCTGACCAGACACTCTGCTTTCTTTCCAGATTCCACAGGCATATTATGGAGTCCAAAAATACGTATCTACTGTAATAGAAATAACACTTTTTCTTTCATCGGTTTACTTGAGAGTCAAAAGCCAACGAAATGTCAGTAAGAGCCGAGAACACTGACTTATCCTTTGAGATCATGTTCAGACAGAAAGGCCAACAACCTAATGGGGCAGTAGCTGGAGGACATTAAAGCCTTAACTTTTTGAAGGTGGAAGAAATGCCCTAATCCACTCAGAATCTTAGGCCCAGGGAGTTAAGCAGATTTCCACAGATCTTAGAATACGCATGTTTAATGACAATGTTTATTAGTTCTCAATATTTTTAAAAAGGCTGAATTAAAGATCCTTCCACAGGACTCCTCTAGTCATCTTAGTTTCAAGCAAACAGAGCATGAACCAAACAATGAAATCAGTTAACAGAATCCTAAATCCACTGACCCAAATAGTGATTTCATTTTTCTAATAAACTATAAAATGTAATATATGCATTGTGTATTCTACGATAGTGCTTAAAAAAAAAAGATTAGTAGGTGACAAACGTCCATCATTCCTAAATATACAAGCTAAGAGCCTTGTTTTAAAATCCGTAAAGGCAAACATTAACTATTTATACCCTAAGTACTTCAGGGCTGGGTTAAGCTCCGCCAAGTCATAGCTCACTTACCAAAATCAATATCTAGGAGCGCTGCATTTGCGCCTTCTACCAAGATTTTCTTTGGTGGTCCATGCAGGGCCTCGTAGAGGAAATAAACTCCATCTCTCACCATTGGTTTAATCCTTTCCATATAACCCTGTAGACGGAGACAAAAACCAATTTCAATGTGTGCTAATAAGTTCCCAACATGATCGGTACAAGTAAAACTCGCCGCCAAGTAAAACTGTGACAAAGCAAACTTAACTCGTGCAAAGCAGAAGGGGGTTGGTGACAGTGCCCACCCTACTGTATGTTTGTATTAGCTCTGGTCTCTCGTCGTGATTCTCCAGAACCAGAAAAGAGACCCCAGCTCAAGATCAGTGGAGAAACAATGAAATTCAAAGGTTCTACGTTAACCACTGCAAGTCATGATGATGACCTTCCACTCTTCAAGAACCAGCTCTCGGGAAAATAAAAAGAGCTGCGTATACTACATTGTGCTTTTATATACTGTGTTTAAAAAACCACATTTATAAACCATGTAACCAAGAGTTTTGAAACACGCATCCAGGGACTGGCAAAACGTTGGTGTGGGTCACAAGTGACAGGGCCGAGCATGCAAACGGCGGTAACTGTTAATATTCTTTTGCCACAGTATCCCGTTACAGCAGCATCTCAGCAGCATTACTAGCAGATAACAGCAAATACTATTTTACACATGAGCATTCTAAAACTCTCACAAAACATATTAAAAGTATTAATAATACTGCTTAATTTTTGAATTCAATTAAAAATGTAATATAAACAAGAGTTCCCCCAAGGCCTAAAGTATAACTACAATAAAATCTAGTTTCAACAATGTTTCATAATCAGCCAGTCTAATATGGAAATTCCACCATCCACTCAATGAACTCACTGAACATGTTATATCCACACCACCCCCACCCCAGCTCTAGCCTCTTACTTATCCCTGGTTTAGACCTTCCGTTATGCCGGAAATGACCGTGCCATTCACCACGTCCCTTATTCCTTAAAGTGCTGATTTGATACCTACCACCTATTAAGAATCTTCTTCCCCAACTCTCTTCACTATTATTCTTCTGCTTTACATTCACATGAAACATGGATAAAACAGAACGAAAAAGCCATAATGCACTTTAGTGCATTAAGTATTTCCAAGTTGCCGGGAATAAATTTGAAATATTTGTTGCGTGACAGAATGAGAAGATGGCAGTCTATTCTAAGCAACGAGCAATACACTGAAATCTAAATACCCGACATTCAGACCTTCAGACTCTTCCTTGGGGGTCCCCCGCTCCACCCCTGCTTAAGGAATTTAGTGAGTAGATACGCTTAAGGTCTACAACCATTCTAGAATGGCATATGAGGTTTGTAAATTCCTATTCAGCTCTGGAATTCACGTTCATACCTATTTATAGAAGAGAAGAAGTAATAATCAGATACATAGGGCCCAGCTCAAAACACACCAAACATCAGGGACGAATGTGAGGTGGAAAGGGTAGGAGATTGGCCTACTGACGAACTCAGGCACCACTGACACCTAAAAAAAGCCACACGTGGACCCAACCTTTGGCCAATCACCTAGTTTGTCTTTTAAGACAAAGAGCTACAGACACTGGCCCCGTGGGGCATCCTTCCAGATCGGCCCAGCCAGCTTTACAAGTTATCTCCTGTTGCCTGCCCCTCTGTTGATCTATGCTCCACACTGCTAGGAGGGATTTTTACTTAATACAAATCTAGTCTTTTTTCTGCTCAGAATTACTCAACAGTCTTTCATTAACTCCAGGATACAAAGCCAAACTCCTTATCACTGCGTATAAGACCAATACAAGACCCGTGAACTCCCACTCTCTGCTCCCTACTCAATCTTTTCTTTCAGTCACATCACATGAAGTGACTCAAACATGTCCTGTCCTTTTAGGTAGGCCTATATGCTTTTAGACTTAAAAAGGACAAGTAATTTGCTTTACTAGTTCTTATCTTCAATGCTTTACACATATCTGTGTGGCATTTATTATACTATAAATTATTTAACATATAACTTCTCACAGTGTAATTTCCATAAAGGAAATTAACACTCTATGTTCTTAATTCTTATGTTTGCAGGTCCTAATGCAAAACCTGAATGAATGAAAGGTCTTAGATGCCAATCTGGCAAACAAGTTTTAAAAAGGACATGAAAGCATTACCTTGAGTTTTTGTAATTCGCCTTCAATGTCGATTTCCAGAGTGGGGTATATAGATTTGTACTGGTTAGCCAGAACTTTGAACCTGAGAAACAGAGATAAATCAAGACATTAGTTCAACTAAAAATAGTCCAAATAATATCATTCAATTCAAATGGTTTCTGTAGATAAATGGTTTTAACAACAAATGAATCCCAAACTGAAGCTACATTCTAAGAAACAAAACCTGAACAGATCAATCATATGAATAATGACACACTCAAAAATAGTATTTTTAATTCAACTTTAGGAATACCAACAACATAATGTGTGTGTGGAAGGTGATGTGTGTGGAGGGAAGGGGAAGAACTTAAATCTGTAACAACACTTAAATCTGAATTATATTACACTGTGTGAAAAATAAAAGGGGACGGTCTACACAATACTTTTTTTTTTTTTAAGATTTTATTTATTTATTTGACAGACAGAGATCACAAGTGGGCAGAGAGGCAGGCAGAGAGAGAGGAGGAAGCAGGCTCCCCGCTGAGCCGAGAGCCTGATGCGGGGCTCGATCCCAGGACCCTGGGATCACGACCTGAGCCGAAGGCAGAGGCTTTAACCCACTGAGCCACCCAGGCACCCCATACACAATACTTTTAAAAGAGAAAGAGGTAAAGCCTTTGATGCCAACTGTTATTAAATGCAACCACCAAACTCTCTGTCACTGCGTCACCATAAAGCTTCGATGACGATTAGGTTTCTCATGGAGATTTTTCTAGAGAGTAAGTGTCAATAAGGCAATTTCTATTTTTTAAGGTGAGTTTGGTACACAACAGTTCACCAGTACCTAAGAGCCTAATTATGTCTTGGTGGGGGTAAGGGGGGGGTCCTCCAGAACTGGAAATCGGAGGGTCAAGACTCTAGGATGCGGTAACCCCACCAAAGCATCCCCTGAAATCTGTTTCTCAGCAAAACATTCCAAACCCCAATCCTTAAATATAATTTTGGCTTTGCTTTCTTGGAGTACTGCTAGGATATCATCATGAGGTTACTTTTCGTGAAGTTTAATTTGAAATTAAGTAATAAAAATAACTTTGAAGTCCAAATTAAACCAAAAAAGTCAACCACCACTGATTTTGCATCCTGGAATTGAAAAATTCCAATTTGAAAAATTCCATCCTAGACTACCAATTTGCATCCTGGATTTGAGAAATTCCAAAAACCCCATTTGCTCTTTCACTCTGAAAACCAAGTTAGTTACCTCTCAGAGAAGCCATCAAAGTCAGAAACCAGATCACACATCCGCAGTCCACTCCGAGCAGCTTTGGAAGAATAAACTGGGCCGATGCCCTTTTTTGTGGTACCCAAGCTTAAAAATAAATCAGAACAAGCTTTGAGTTAGACAAGAAAGATGGAGTTCTTGTGGTCAGATCATCGCATCGAATGAAGGTACTTCGACTATTTTCTGCCTTTGCGATTTTCTGTAAGTTTAATTTCACAATCCTATTGATTTTCTCTAGAATCTAAACAGGATATTCTTATAATTTTTCTTAAACCTCTGGCCTACAATTTAAACATTAGGGTCTGGATGCGCTTAAACTGCACCGAAAACAAAAACAAAAAGAACCCTACTTTTTTCCTGCTTGTTCTTGTCTCTGTTGCTCCTGGATACCATCAGCTGCTTGATGAAAATCGAATACTGAGGGGAAAAAAAACAAATCACAATTGTTGAAACAAAGGTAATACAGGAAGAGCAAAACATACTGCATTTTGAATTACTTAAGCTATAAATCCCTTAGCCTGATTTCATCAGGACTAATCAAATGGATGCATTTTATTTTTTTTTAAAAAGATTTATTTATGGGGGAGGAGACAGAAAGAGAAAGAGAGAGAGGGGGCACGAGCAGGAGGAGCAAAGGGAGAGGGAGAGAGGATCTCAAGCAAACTCCATGCTAAGTGTGGAGCCCGACGACCTGAGCTAAAACCAAGAACTGGGACTCAACCAACTGTGACACCTGGTACCCCAAGTGTATGTGTTTTAAAAAGCAGCAACAATGGTGGGAGCGAAGGTTTAGTATGCCAACAGGTATACGAATAGGGAAATATGCCGGATTGTTCGTTCCTACTGACTGCAACCTATATTATTTTAGAAACTGTCAGTAAGAGGGTACCCCGCAATTCTATGAAGCTCAGTTTACTAGGATACCCTCTTGTCTTCAGCATCTACCCTCCAGACGTCTCCGGGTTATTCTGCCATCTCTCTCTCTCTCTCTCTCTCTCACCAGTCTCTCACAAGCTTCCACCATCTCCAGCCAAAACTATAGCCAACTAATGAGGGTGCATATTTCCATTCCTGGACATCTCGAATTCATAATTTTTAATGCAACAAAGCCATCTTTCCAAGACACAAATATGATGTCACTACCCCCTATGCCTTTAAGAGTCAATCTTTCTACTGCTCAAAAGAAAAAGACAGGATAATTTGATGTGGCCTCTGGGCATAGATAGCGCACTCTTTCATCTGGGGCCCCCTTTCTGCCCTTGGGTCACACGGCCATTCAGCCGAGGCTACAAGGCATACCCTTTTGCCTGAATGTGCCTTTTCCTGGGCCTGGACGCGCAAGCGCACTCACGCCCACAAGCTCACTCTCTCCCACCAGTATTTTATGAGTCTTGGGACCATGTCAGTTAGCTTACCAGTTGATTTCCTGAGCCTACAAGTTCTCAAATATTTACCGACTGAGTAAATAGCGACTTCATGGGACAGGCAGGCCTAGAATTTGGTCTTCAAACTTTTAACCAAGGCTTCTTTTGTATCAAAAAACCCTTATGGGAATATAATTTACGTACCATAAAATTCACCCACTAAGTACAACTGGATCATTTTTCCGTACATTAAACCATGGCTTCTTTTTGCTAATGATTGCTACTGTACCCAATAAGTTGAAATGTATAAATTTCAAACAGAATGACTGATATGAGGTTCCTAGAACTAGTGGTGGCATGTGTAAAAGAACTATTTGGCAGTGTCAGAAAACTAATGTTGTAGTTATAGAGATGTTCAAACTGGAGGAAAAAAAAATCAAGGAGATCAGAACTTAAGCCACCCTCTGATCAACCCTAGCCTCTAGGGTTTGATCCTAAAGCCTTTTTTGCCCTAAGTTCCCTTTCTGAGACACTGCAGAATTGTCAAGGCAGTCATCTCCTCTGCCTGGCAAAGTTAATAAGCACAGACTAATGGGCTTCCCTAGTGGTCTCAAGGGGAGTTCCAACACTTCCTACACTAGGTGATCACAATACGGAAACTGGATTTTTATTGTGTGATTTAAAATTATCCTGTAAATCACTGTCTGTCTCAGTGCCACAGAACTGGGTGACATCCTTAAACTACAGTGGCCTATCATACACCACAAGATATTTACGGGAATGTGCAAAGCAATATTCCTTGTAATAACTCAATATTGGAAATGACTCAAAGTTTCATCCATGGTAAAAATGGATAAACTGTCCCATATTCATAAAAGGGGATATACGATTCAGCAATGAAAGTAAGATACTGCTTCATTTAATAATATGGAGGACTCGAATGGGCATACTGCTGAGTGGAAGTCAGACACAACAGATTACGTAAATGTGTGATTTGTATAAAATTCAAACACAAACAAAACCAATCTATGATGAGAGAACAGTGGTTACCCTTGGTGAGGGGGACTAGATAATAACTAGGAAAGGTCATCAGAGAAGCTTTTTTTTTTTAAATGGAGATATATAGACATACAACATTAGTTTCAGGTGCAGAACATAATGATTGGGTATTTGTATGTACAGCAAAATGACTGCCACAGTGTTAGTTAGTTAACATCCAACACCATAAACAGCCACAGATTTTTTTGTGTGATGAGAACTTTTTTTTTGTTTTTCTTAAGTAGGCTCCATGCCCAACGTGGGGCTTGAACTCACACCCCTGAGATCAAGACCCAAGATCAAGAGCCGGATACTCTCCTGATTGAGCCACCCAGGTGCCCCATGCTGAGAACTTCTAAGATCTATTATCTTAGCAACTTTCAAATAACGCCATCCGGTATTATTAACTAGAGTCGCCATGCTGTCCAGGACAGCTCTGTGACTTTTTTTATCCTGTAACTGGAAGTCTGTAACTTCTGACCACCCTCGCCCATTCTGCACACCCCTACCAACTGCCTGTCTCTGGCAGTTACCAATGTGTTCTCCCTGTCTTTGAGTCTGTGGGGTTTTGGGGTTTTCTTGCTCAGAACTGCCCGGACTAGTCCACTTCTTTGTAGTTCCATACAAGTTTTACGACTGCTTGTTCTACTTCCGTGAAAAATACGACTGTAATTTTGAGAGAGAGTGCACTAATCTGTAGATTGCTCCGAGTAGTACAGACATTTTAACAATACTAATTCTTCCAGTCCCTGGACACAGAGTATCTTTCCATTTATTTGTGTCTGACTTAATTTCTTTCACCAATGTCTTACAGCTGTCAGTGTATAGGTCTGTCACATGCTTGACTAGCAGAGTAGCTTTTTCAGGCATGAGAAAGGTTCTGTGTAACGAGGTAGTCAGTGGTCAAAGAGGTAAAATACTGTACACTTACTGGGCATTTTGCTGTATTGTGTGCTATGTTAAAATGCTTACTTATTTCTAATAATAGCTATCATATACAATAGGACTTCGTTTATTGTCACGCTCCTAATTCAGTATATACCTTATAGCCTTCCTTTCTCATCTACTTTTGAGGGGCCAGAATAGTTCTTAAGAAGCTGTTTCATTAATTTCCGACCTTGCTAGTCAGTTAGGACAAAAACTGAGATGTTGGAGGAAGCCATTTCTTTTGAAAGAAAAGACATTTTACATTGAAGTATCTGTTTTATCTTCTATGTTCAAATGAGTTACAAAGGCACATGGCAAATCACAAGTAAAAGGTTGATGGAAAGCAGGTAAACCATATTTTTCAGAAGTTAATTTAGTACCTTGCCACAGAGCTAATGGTTTTTAGGTTTTTCTAGGCCCCAGGGAGCTATTAGGGAAATCGACATAATTACTTTCATAAAGCTCCATCATGGCATGGAGCCTTAATACCTCCACTAACACTGTTTTTGAGAGAATAGTTTTTGTGTGAAGTTGTGTGAATATCTCTTCCATTTTCTAAAGCCTCAATACTGAGGACAAAAAATGCTGCCTTGGGGACTCAGTTAAATTTTTACAAAAGATGATTATGTGTGTTCAATAGGTAAATTTCATTAATACCATCTTTTTTTATTATTATCATTAAGTTTTATTAACACTATTAATGTTACACTGTATGAATGTATCCAGTGTGAGCCTCAGTACCCATAGTATCCACTTTGCTGACTTCTCCCATCTCCTCAGGTCTTCTTTCCTCAAAGTGTTTTTTGGTTTTTGTTCTTTAAATCGTGGTCACTTAACATGAGATCTACCCTCTGAACAGATTTTTAAGTCACAATAAAGCACTGTTATCAACAGTCTTGGTGTTGTACTACGTGTCTCTCGAACCTATTTATCAGTCATCCCCTTCAGCAGATGCTGTGAACGTCATCTCCACAGTGAAACGTCCCCACCCACTTTATCTGAAGTTATAGATCCCCACCCGCCTCCTAGAGACTGCCAGATGGTCCACGGGGCTCCTTTCTCTCCTTGGAACTCATTGCTATGTGCCATGGCACATTATCACATGTTCATCTCATTTATTATGTTTCCCCCTACTATACTATAAGCTCCACTAGGAATTTTCATTGGTCTTTTCTGAATCCTTGGTGCCCACCACCATACCAGGCACCACACCAGGTCTTTCATCAGGGAGTTGCTGAGTCAAAGGACAGACCACCCAACAACCTGCATTTCAAATGTTTAAAAGAATTGGAAGTCTCAGCCACTTCTTGGGTCTCTTTCCCTCAACAAGGATCTCTTATACCACAAATTTTGTTATGTGTTTCAATGAGACAGGGCACAATTATAATAGATAGTTTCTTTTTTTTTTTTTAACTTTTTTTTTTTTCTTTTAAATTTGACAGACAGAGATCACAAGTAGGCAGAGAGAGAGGAGGAAGCAGGCTTCCCGCTGAGCAGAGAGTCCAATGCGGGGCTCGATCCCAGGTCCCTGGGATCATGACCTGAGCCGAAGATAGAGGCTTTAACCCACTGAGCCACCCAGGCGCCCCTAATAGATAGTTTCTTGCTTACTTGCTAAAGTATGTTAAATGTAAAGAACCGGCCAACAATGGACTCCTTCTTAGATTTCTCTGTAAGGAAACTGGCTGTTCAAAGCAAAACTATTAAGAACACATTATAGAGTTTATTATGATGTGGACATGAAACGTATGACAATAATGACACAAGGGACTGGACGAGGGAAACAGAAACATTTTCTTATAAAAATCTTGGGTTATGGGGCACCTGGGTGGCTCAGTGGGTTAAACCTCTGCCTTCAGCTCAGGTCATGATCCCAGGGTCCTGGCATCGAGCCCTGCATTGGGCTCTCTGCTCAGCGGGGAGCCTGCTTCCCCCCCTCTCTCTACCTGCCTCTCTGCCTACTTGTGATCTCTCTCTGTCTGTCAAATGAATAAATAAAATCTTAAAAAAAAATCTTGGGATAAATGTTATTATTTTAAGGTGGATAATGATCGCTTAAAGTTGTATATTATATATCCCAGAACAACTACCAAAATTCACAGAATAGGAGGTGTAAACTAGTAAACTAATAGTGCAGATAATATTTAAAATGTTAAATCTAAAAGAAATCAGCAAAAAGAAGAACAAAGACAAACAAAAGGAACAAACAGAAAAAAGATATAAATACGATCATACTGATAATTAACTATATTAAAAATAAATGATTTAAACACTTCAATTAAAAGCAACATTGTCGGGGCGCCTGGGTGGCTCAGTGGGTTAAAGCCTCTGCCTTCGGCTCAGGTCATGAACTCAGGGTCCTGGGATTGAGCCCCACATCGGGCTCTCTGCTCGGCAGGGAGCCTGCTTCCCCCCTTTCTCTACCTGCTGCTCTGCCTACTTGTGATCTCTCTCTCTGTGTCAAATAAATAAATAAAATCTTTAAAAAAAAAAAAAAGCAACATTGTCCCAATGAATAAAAGGCAAGGCTTAACTATATTTACTATAATAAATGCCTTGTAAATATAAAGATACAGATAGATTAAAGATTATTAGATTGAAAAAGACCATGCAAATACTAATCTCAAGAAAGCTCTGCTGGATAGGGTACCTGGGTGGCTCAGCTGGTTCAGCAACTGCCTTCAGCTCAGGTCATAATCCTAGAGCCCCGGGATCGAGTCCCACATCAGGGTCCCAGCTCCACAGGGAGTCTGCTTCTCACTCTCACCTTCTCGAACCCTCTCATGTTCTCTCTCACTCTCTCTTTCTCAAATGAATAAATAAAATCTTTAAAAAAAAAAAAAAAGCTCTGCTGGCTATATTAATATCAAAGTAAGCTTTGGGATGCCTGGGTGGCTCAGTGGGTTAAAGCCTCTGCCTTCGGCTCAGGTCATGATCCCAGAGTCCTGGGATCGAGCCCCGCATTGGGTCTCTGCTCGGCAGGGAGCCTGCTTCCTCCTCTCTCTCTGCCTGTCTCTCTGCTTGCTTGTGATCTCTGTCTGTCAAATAAATAAATAAAATCTTTAAAAAAAAAAAAAGTAAGCTTTGATATTAAGGAGTATTAAAGAATAAGGAATATTATCATGGAAAAGGAGGACATTTCATCATGATGAAAGAGTTAACTCATCAAAAATGTAAATTTAAATACACACGCAATCTACCTGAACTTCAAAGCAGACAAAGCAAAAAATGACAAAAGTTGAAAAGAAAAATAGACAAGTCCTCAATTCTTGTTGGAGGTTTCAACATGCCTCTCTTTCTAGGTGACTGACAGCAAGCAGGAAAAAAATCAGCTAGGACACAGAACAACTCTACTCAAAATTGAGAACACATATTCTAAGTGCATGTAGAACACGAACCAAAACAGACCCTGTGCTGGGCCAGAAAACAAGTTTCAACAAATTTAAAAAGGTGGAGATCATACATAAAGTATATTCTCTGTCTGCAACAAAATTAGAAATAAGAGAAATCAGAAAAATCATCCAATATTTAGAAAATTTAAACATTTCTCAATAACTCATAGGTCAAACAGAAATCACAAAAACAATACCAAGTATTTTCTACCGAATGGAGATAAACATACAAAATGTCAATATTTGTGCAATGTAGCTAAGGCAGTGTGCAGCTTTAAATGCTTATATAAAGAAAAGAATGGTCTGAAGTCAATGATCTAGTAAGCTTTTAAAGAGGCTAGAAAAAGTGAGTAAAACATGTCAGTCCAGCACAGTTTACTTCAAAGAAGTTATGTTCTTGCATTACTGAGGCTACGCACAGACTTCCAGCCTCTGACTATTATCTGGAGGCACGGATACTTAAAAACTTTGATGGGCTGCTCTTTTTTTGCTGTTTTTTAAATATAGGCAGGCTCCATGCCCGCGGTGGAGCCCAATGCGGGGCTTGAACTCATGACCCTGAAATCGAGACCTGAGCTGAGGTCAGGAGTCAGACCCTTCATAGACTGAGCCACCCAGGGGTCTCTACTAGGGCTTCTCTTAAATGGGGGTCAAGGCTAAAACAAGAGTAGCCACTGCCTCAGGGGACTCCCGTACTTAAATACAACGGAAGAGTTTGTACCAGTCCATTCTCTCTTTCCAGGTTATTGTCTCCATAATTAACAATTCCGTCACCTCAGATAGGACTGTAATAGGGAAACAAACTTCAAATTTGTTAGTGGGGCTGAAATTACCTTGAGAATCCAGTTTGCTCTAACTAATCGTGGAGGAGAAGGCTACTCTGAATAAAGTCTGGACCATTGAAAAAGCTGCACTATTACATTTAAGACACAAAGAGGTCACTCAATAATTTGCCAGAGAGCAGACCTGCTTTTACGTAATTAATGTGCAAATAAATATTTTGATGCGGTGTATTTTATAACAGAATTAGAGATGTCTTGTGAAATATTGCTTTTATGACTCATTTGGTTAGCTAATTCTTTCTTCAGAAATTGGTAAAACTGAGCCTAGTTAAGGACTAGGCTTAACAAAAGACCAAAAAAGAAAAAAGGAAAAAATTACTAAGATTTCATGTATTTGGAGCCCAACTATATAATCCATCCTATTTAGTCTTCACTAAAATTAAAGAAAAATTGGCTGCTAAATGCTACCATGCGACAAGTTTCTGACAATAAGACAGTTAAATGCGTTATGTGCCCCTTACCAATATGAGCTCTGTCAGATATGATAAGCCTTTTTTCCCAGCCTTCCAGACCTAGAGAGGAGGAGAAAAAAGATACAGCGTATTAAACACTTTGTATAATATCTCATTTCCTTAGAAATACAATGTTTAAAAGTGTTTTTCACAGAAGTAATCACTTACATATCTTGTCTTCTGTATCAGAAACATGTTAAACAAGAATTTTCTCACCTGTCATTCATTATATCTACACTCATTCACTTATTCTGTCTTTCTAAATATTTTATTCTAAATAGCTCCAAACGTAAGCCAACCAAATCCACATAAAATACTTCTAAGAATCCAAAAGCAAATGGGAGGAAAAGGTCATTATTGTTAGAGGCAGGGGAGAGGTAATTAGCTGCAGAGCAGGAGGAGAATTTCAAGAAAAGGGTTAATTTTGGGACTAGCACCCTTTCCCAAACGACAATTACAAACAGGTAGGATTAAACGAAATAATAAAATGTTCTCACTAATTCCTCCAAAGCACTATCAACCACCGACCTTACTACAATGACTTATAACATGATATACACATCTCTCCATTTAGCTCTGAATGCCTGAGAGCAGGGACCATGAATTTTCATAGCATGGGGCCTATCATCCCATAAGTGTTCAAAGAACTACTGCTGAATGAATAAATGAATCTAAATGGATATGCTTCTTTAAAGACAGTACCTTAGTGAGCTACATGCATTCTAAGAATAAGCTGCCAAGTTCTAAACATTTTCAAAGCTAGTATCTAGATAGTAAAACGTCGCTGTTCATTTTGATAATATCCAAAGACGTGTCTCGAAAAGGATTCCTTATAAAGAGGAAGTGCTAAAAGCGAAATGGGAATATTAAGCCTCCCCCTCTATAGCTGTTTTTGACATGTGAGTACGTATTCTAAAGTTAGCTTCAGGCATATTATACAGAAAATATTACAAAGAGAGTAAAGCGGATTCAGCTGGTAAGACAGGCCGAAAGGAAAAAGAAAGGAAGGCAAAATTTTTAAAGCGGATTTAGGAGAACAGAGGGCAACATGGGAACCAGCTGACCAAATTCAAAAGAGCCAATGACACCTAAGTAAAAAATGCAGAGAGGACAACAGAGATGGTAGGAGGGCAGGCAGGATTCCGTGAAGTCAGATTTAGCTGCTAGGAACACTTGAGGTTGGGTTGTTGCTTTTAAACCTGAACAATGAACTTTCACAACATAATGAAACTGAGTATTTTAAATAGGAGCCAAGCTAAAGGGAAACAATGCTTTTCCTTAACCGCATATTATTTGCATGATCAAATTCCCCCCCAAACCCTAGCAAGGCAGCCAAACTGAATGTAAACAGCCTTCCAAAAACCCAAGAGATTACTAGGAAGGGCAGGAAATGAAGCCTTAAAACACATTTTTTTTTGAGGAGACGGAAGTAAATACCTGTCATAGAAGAAGCATTTCCTTCATTTGGAGGGAGGGAGGTAAACAACCCACTTTTATCCCTGGGCTCTATAACCAACAGAAACAAGACTGACTGACCCGGTGTGCAAAGGGGACCTCACTGGTTTCCTGACTCAGGAAGTTAATGTTTGGTCTGGGAGATGGGGGACACCGACTTGAGCACAAATAACAAAAAGAACTCAGGAATCTCCGAGTCTCACCCCGCCAGTGGATAGTAATCCCAGCAGCCTACAGACACTCTGCGGATGACCCAGGTGTGAGAAGTCCGGGCTTACACAATGACCGTATTATGTGTGTCTTTTGTTTAAAGTACTGATTAAAATGAATACAATTTAACTGACATTGAAAAAGCTGCCCCACAATAACCAGCAATTTTAAAGTACAAGACAAAATGTTAACTTTGTCTGGCATGAGATCCCAATGCAATTTCCAAAAAACAAACTAGTCCCTAGGCAAAGTGGTCATTCTTTCCATACCTTTTCCTTTTTGGACATTTTTCTCTGCTTCCTCAAATAATCCAGGAAGATGAATTACCACACCGTTTCCTAAAGGAAAGCAAACAAATCCCAACCTTAAATATCTATACTTATAATACAGACATCTACAATAACCCTTACCTAGTAATAGCGTAAAAATGAGGACTTTGACAAATGGGACATCTGATCAAGGGAGTTACCACAGAAATGATTCCAGTTTTAAACAGTAGTGTAATGTAAATACATAATACATAGAATATAAAACACTAATATTACATTCAGTATAATTTGAAATTTCTTTGAAACAAAGTAAAACTGATCTTCTGAAAGAACCAAGTTGCGTCGTTCTAGGCAAACGGAACCAAGTTACAGCAGACGCTAAATCAAGGCCTTTCAAATTAGGGAATCATATCCTATTAGTGATGAGAAAGTGAATTTAGTGGGTTAAAAGTGATTAGCATTTTTAAAGATTAAAAAACTAGAAGAAAAGACTGCAGATTGCATCATGTTACAAGGGTTCAGAATCAATCCACGAAACACCCCTTATATTGCTCACTGTGCATCAGTGTTTGGAAAGCTAACCTGATGATCTAGTTTATAAAATTAAGATTGCCAATGACAGTTAAACACAAATCATTCCAAAAAGTATTAGCGTTAAAAGACAGACTTGTAAAATAGCCAGTTGGGTATATTCCAGAAGGTACCAAAGTGAAGACTAACAAGGGATCAATGAATCACTTGAGTAGTGAGAGATGAAATCAGCTCAGATAATGAAAAATGAACACAATTATCAACTGGGGGGGGGACCCCCAAGTGGTTCAGTTCATACACTTACCAATGAATGCAGTAACATTTGGGTTAATTATTCCACTGGGCAAAAGATGAAAATCATATTCCACAGAATCTACAACAACTGTATGGCCGGCATTATTTCCTCCCTGAAAGTACAAGATGGGAAAATTGAACCTGACAATAAATATGACGAGTAACATATCTCCAAAGTGAACTAATAATTTCTTCCTAAAATGTCAATATAACTTAAGAAAACCCAAGTTTGTATCTCCCACAAATACATATTCTTCAGAGGCTTCACATTATTTTGGCTACCCTCTCTTCTTTCCCCATCACAGTACCCTGGAGTGGTTTCTTTCCTGACAGGAACTAGGAACTGGGGAATTCAGGTTTCTGGAACATTGACAGACATACACCCTCTTAAAAGAAAAAAAACGTGAAAAAAGTACAGGGAACAATATTTTGTTCTTGGCACTCTCTAGGACATGGAGCAATCTAATTAAACATCCATGATATTTTATCTAAACGTAGAAAAATCCCTAAATTAGGGGCGCCTGGGTGGCTCAGTGGGTTGGGCCTCTGCCTTCGGCTCGGGTCATGATCTCAGGGTTCTGGATCGAGCCCAATATGGGGCTCTGTGCTCGGAGGGGAGCGTGCTTCCCCCTCTTTCTCTGCCTGTCTCTCTGCCTACTTGTGATCTCTGTCAAATAAATAAATAAAGTCTAAAAAAAAAAAAAGAAAAGAAAAAACCCTAAATTAGAAAAGAGGAATCTAACCAGTTACCCTAAGTTGATGTAAACATTTACGTAATTCCCATTGTATTCAAAGTATCAAGCAGCTCTGTGACCTGAAATTTGTATTTATCAACTGGAAAATTTCCCAAGGAACTTTCTCAAATATTAGCTACCCTGAGACTCTAATTTTTAAATTTATGAGTCAATCCTGTGAGTCTTTTTGGTACCAATCCCTGAATCCACTCATTTCTGGATAAAATAATATACTGGGTCAAGGCATCTCTAAGCTGAGAAACATACTATAAACCCACAGTGAAACTTCCTGAAGCTCAGGCCTAAAATGGTCAAGAAGAAGCAAGATATGAAGTCAGGTTATAAAAATGAGGTGCACAGCAGATGGCTCAAGTGACCAGATAATTTTTCTATTTTTAAATTTAAAAAACACAGAAGAAAAACCAATCAACTGGTTATATGCTCAAACTTCTACACGACAGTAACAAAAAGTTTAAAGCAAACAAACTAGGAATATATTTGCAACAAATAAAAGCCTTAACATCCTGGCTGGACTTTAAAAAAATTCCAATCGAAACTACATCCCTTGAGAATGACTGGTTTAACTTTATCCCGTGGCTATTTTTGACAAGATGAATGTTATTTACTTTTTACCAAATCATCACCAATCAGGAATTCAATAAAAAATGCCAGAAAACAGGTCCTGCAAAGGAACAAAAAAATCCTCTAAAAAGTAAATGCCTATTTAGACTGTGTTTCGCACAGATACAAAGCAAAGAATTCCTTAAAGACTTAGTGTATGTCAGGTGTGAAAAAGGCTGCAGTGGGGACCTAAAGTCTGGGAAACAATGGGGGGATGGCAAGCAATACCTCCTTCCCTTGATATACCAACAGGACCAGTGGCTATTTCCTTCCTATTTATTTTTTAATACGAAATATCTGCATATAATACAAAAGGCACAGACGGGATACACAGTGAAGTCTTCCTCATGCTCCTCTCCCCACCCACCCTACCCGGCTCCAGGCCAGCCAGCTGCCACCAGTTTTTGGTGTCCTTCCCGAGGGAATTTTGCATAAGCGAACAGGTATTTGCATGTTGTTTTATTCCACACATACAAATGGCAGCAAACTACATACGCCTGGGCAGCTTGTTTTTACTCAGCAAATCTGGGCACACATTCCTCACCCTGGAGCCAAAGCATCTCCTCCTTTTAACAGTGACGCTGTCCTGCTACTACTCATAAGGACACGGAATTTATTTACCTGGTCCCACCAAAGAGGCAGCCCGGTTGTTTGCAACCTTTTGTCGTTATAAACAATGTCACAGTACACTTCCTGGTACACACTTTATTATTATTTCACACTTGTGCAAGCTTATCACCAATTCTGATAGACTCCCAAGATAAAAAGAACTCAGGACAATTCTTACTTGGTTTTTATAGAGTTTCCTTTACTCTACCAATATTAGCCTTTTTATCAGGACTTTTTATGATTTAGGAAACCTCCCACAAACTTTCAGGAAAAATCTTTTCAGAATATGAAGCTCATTAAAATTTCTTGAGATCCTATGAAGATGCTAAATTCTAAATTGTTATAAATCACTAAATCTAATAAATTTTTACTAAATTGCTAAAGCATTAGTAATTTTGCCACAAGAAAACCAGTCAAGATTATTTCAGCAAAATCGGTTTACTGTTTTAATCCATCATTTGCTTAAGATAAAAAAACCACACCATAACCTTTGGAGAAGACCTTTGAAGTAAGTTCCCTAATTTACACAAAATTATTTTTATAGAGATACCAACATAAATCTTTTGCTGAAACTATTATTAACTCGGTGGTGCCCAATTATGATTTTATTGTTTAACAAAACCCTACTTTGATAATATTTTACTGAGCTAGGCAGCACTGGTGGCAGTAACTGTAATAAAGACATGTTTCTTTCTGTGACCAGGTGGTTGTGAACTGAGCCATCGTGATAGATGGTGTTAGGGGGATAAACTGCCTTAATCTATAAATTCTTGCAAGTTTACAGGTGGTGGTTTGGGCTGGAAAAGTTCGCTGCAAAAGGCTTGAATCACTTTACTGAACTGCTGGGCTCACTCCAAGATTAACCTACCCCTTCAATAACCAATGTCCTAGAAGGCTTACTATCTGATTAAAATCTCATTTAAATTCTATTTTGTTTAGCAAGAAAATATGGTTAAATATACCCAGAATAATCCTAGATTATCCTACTAAGGAGCTAGGGGAGAAAAATGTAAGTGTGCTTCTTAGTATAGTTGGTCATTAGTGCCCTAAGGGGAGTTGGGGGTATGACAGCTTCTAATCTTAAAACACACAACTGTAGAAAAAAGATTCTCAAGGTGAACGGAGAAGGAGCTACTAAGGAGATTCTTAACAAGGCAATCTAGACATGAATTAAGTTTTAGTATACAGTAATGTTTTACAAAATGCAACAGATGAAGCTTCAAATTTGAAGTGTCTATCTGGATGCTAACATAAAATATTTATATTTTATATGTGGAATACACAAAATTCACCTTGGGAGCTCAGGCATTTGCCTCCGAACATAGATTATACTGGTCCAAGGAGAGGTCACATGCATTAGCACACAGCAAAACAAGGTTTCGACAGGAACACCACTGCCAACCACCACCTCACCCACCCACCAAAACCCTCCAGTGAATTACAAGGGCAGAGTCTGAACTGCTGGTTCCACATCTGTGATCACACTGCCTCTCCCATGAGCAACTCCATGAGCGGGTGCCAGAGGACGCAGCAGCAAGAACGCATGTATTTAATCAGGTTTAATAATTCTTGTAAGTAGCACTGGGGAGGCCAGAGAACTAAATAAATGTTAAGACATAGAATATTTTCTTGCTTACTTTTAACAGGAACATACCATTTGCTTTTCAATGCAAAATTCTGCAAAACAAACTTGATAAATTATCCCTAATTTATATAGTACTAATCATGTATTCAGGTTATCAGTTAATATAACTACCTCTTGCTGTTTTGTTAAATTCCCATAACTCATGATCCCAGTCACTCATGTAGCATTTAACACTTAATAATCAAAGTTGTATGTTTTATATTATGTAACTAAAAACATAGAATATTGTGGACTAGCAATTAATGTTGTTTTCCAGATCAATCATATCAATAGAGAAAATGTTTTTTAACTATTTAAAATTTTTAGTATTTTTATTTGAAATATAATTTCTCAAACCCCAAGAAACAAAAGACCAGCATGAACTCAAAGTGACTACATATTACATGGCAACTTTCTTTAAAGGAAAACATAAGTTAATAATGCCTTACTGATGACTGAATACCAAGAATAAATGCAAATTCATTGTATTAAAGAATAAATATATGAAAAAAAAATTCCAATCAGGTCTCACCACTCACAAAACATCCCCTAATTTGGTATTTATTTTACTCATTCTCTTTGACTATTACTGTTATATTAGGATTAAATGTAAAAAAAAAATTATTAAATAAGATTTTTAATGACCAAGAAAAAAATGTCCACATTCACAAATTAGAAGACGATGATGGGGTGAAAAAAGAAAAAAAAAAGAAAGAAACTAAAATTCTATGTTCTCAAAGCTAAAAAAAACAAAACAAAACAAAAACCAAAGTTTCTGATGTATAGTTTTTCATTTTTTTAAACCATTACTGAGATAGTTCATTTTCATTGTTTTATAGTTAAAATAATAAAAACCTATTTAATTCCAAACATTCTTCCCTCAAGAAAAACCCTAGGTCAAACAGTTAAGACTATTAGCAGACAATTCACAAATAATAACCCAAAACTAATATCTCCTCCTTCCGTATTTTCCTATCTGAAATTAACTCTAGGTCAGCTATACCTTTTGTGTGTTCAGTCCCTTTTCTTTCCCTTCCTCCCTCCTAAACCCCTTATTTTGCAAATCATAGTAATCATTCCCTCTGGCCACAGTAATTGATCCAGACCTGGAAACTTGATCTAACCTAAGCCTGAGACAAGCTCCTCCCCTCTAGGAATTTGATTTTGAGACCAAGGAAGGCAGTTAGTTTAGTGAGGCTTGGCATTTAGTGACACCCTGCATTGGGGTGACACCCTGCCAGTTCTGGCTGCTGAGATTCCCAGGAGCTGCCTTTACCTAAGGCTGCTCTGAGGACTGGCCACGCAGCTCCTGCCTCAAACAAATCCCCATTTTGCTTAAGATCATCTCTCTCCATTGCTTGCAAACAAAAGAATCCAAATGATTCACAACACAAACTAACTGCAACATAGTATGTATACAGCTGGCTCTCTAAAGTTCACATCTTGGCCTGGTGATAAACTGAATATAAAAAATGATTAACTTCCAAATCTTAATAGTTATGTAGTCCAGAACAAAACTCTCAAACACTACAGGGATGATATAATGGTATTTAGTTATTTTGTAACTGTTCTCAGCTGTGTACTTAGCAATTTGGTTTTAAGCTTAAGAAAGATCATTTTCTTTTCATGGCTTGAGGAACCTCTGGTTCTGAGGGAACCAGAAGCAGTCAAGCCCAACTCTAGAATAAAAGTTTGGATCAGGAAATGCTGATATGTGGAAGTTTCTAATTGAGAAGCTCCAAGGTCCAGGGGAGATTAAAAAAAAGAAAGAAAGAAAGAAAAGTTTGGAAGGGAATGAAACGACATTGGTCTGCAAAAGTAACTACTCACCAAAAAAAAACCAACAACAAAAAAAGTGACTCCTGCTTGTTAACTCAAGTTTGCTATTAGGTCTTCCTTTACCCCAAACTATGCTGCCTGCCCTGCCCCAATTTCCTGCTGTGATCCAAGAGTTAAGGACGTGTCCACAGCCTCCTGCAGGGTTACAACCTCCAACAATGGCATCTCTGCCAGCAAGCGTAGAGGCCCAAGAGTCCAAGGCTAACAATCTCATGCACACAGCCGGGAGGCATTTCTCAGGCCACTCAGGCCTCTAAAATGGTCTATGTGTCTTCTCTTTGTCCTTTCTGCTCTGAACACATGAACACTCTATTATAATCACGGAGCTCTAAGTGAACATCCGTCAAGAACAGTGAGTGCTCTGGGTTACAGCAGAGAGCAGCAAAGCCTCGGACCCCATGCCTCAGAACTATTCCAGCCACCAAAACAAAGGTCCCCATTTCCGGCCTAGAGTCTTCAAGCATCTTAGAAACCTAACAATCTTTTGAGACAATGCTTATTACCTACACTAGTTTCTTGGTAAAGAGCTGTGTCTGCTTTCTAGGTGAAACATTTCACTATTCACCAAAACTAAAACACTTGTTAATCCACAGCAATAAAGTAATTATAAACAAGGATGTCTGTTCTTTTTTTTTTTTAAGATTTTATTTATTTATTTGAGAGAGCCAGAGAGAGACAGAACGAGCAGCGTGGAGTGGAGAGGGGGGCCTGCAGCAGGCCAGGGAGTCGGAGGACCCTCATGACTGAGCCGAAGGCAGATTCTTAACCGACTGAGCCACCCAGGTGCCCCAAGGTTGACTATACTTTATGAAAAGTTGTATAATTGCAATTAGCTTGTGATTTCAAAGTAGAACAGGTTAAGTTACCACCAATAAGCTGAATAATTAAACTATTCAACAGTAACCAGATACACTAGATAGGAAGAGAAAACATATACAGGTATCTGAATTTCTTTTTTGCAAAGACATCCAAGCACACTTCTCGGTTATCTTTTAAGGCTTTAAGATACCCACTTTACATTATTACAGTTAACTTCCAGTTTCATACACAGATAAATACACATGATGAAAAGCTCTGGAGGTTCTTAGGTCCAAATCAAGAAACTTTTAGACTCTAGGTACCTAAATCTAATATACACACTTACTAAACCAGGGTCCCAGAAGGGAAGATCATACATGCAACCAAAAAATGCATAAACCAATGATATGTGATGCAGCTCTTTGTAAATGCTTGATTAAAAACTCACCTGATCATTATATTTATAAAAACATTTTCTTAAAAACACACTGAAATTAAACAGCAGATTTCAAGTAAAAAAAAAAATTCTCATAAATAAAACGTTTCCTTTAAAAAGGTTTTAAAAAGCTTGATACCAAAAAAACCCCACTTGATACAGACAAAAATCCCATTTTTAAAAGAATTGTATTATACTGAATTAAATATAATTTAAAGTTCAATGCAAAGAACCAACCCATATTGAAGTCAAAGTAGCCCTGGGAACAGTCTACTATTTACTCTTCTCAGTTGCTGTTTGCCAGGCAAACTAAATACCTCAAAGTCCCTTTTTCCACTGGTAAAAGTATTCTAATAGTTACCAAGCTTCACTTATTGGTATGTAGCTCATCGACAGTGATCTTTAGTGTCAAAATATAACAGTCCCCAAAAAGATAATAGACTTAAATTTGTATCCAGTTATAGTAAACTATTACCTATTTTTCAATTTACCATTTCAACCTAGATTTGTTCTGGGCAACAGTCTGTTCTAAAGATAACTTAAACTTAAAATTACCCAACTAACTGACCCAGTCCCACCAAAATTAAAGGAAAAAAAAATTGATCAGATACTACTGAGAAGACGTCATTATTTAAAAATTTATGCCTCAAAAGTAGAGAATATATATTTTTAAATAATTATATATTACATATACTGTTACATACTACTGTACTATTACATTCAAATGACAGGATTTATAGATCATGTATATCAACAGAATAAGCTTAAATAGTGAACAACTTGGGACATCCTCATTAAACTTTCAGATCTACTGCCCTCAGCAGACAAAAACTATTCACTAGAATTACACGGCATTCAACTATGCTGAGGAAATACACAAAGATACAAATATCAGTTATCTATTTTCAAGCAGATACAAGGGATAAGAGTTTAGAATAATCTATTAAAGCCTATGAACATAAGGGCACATTATAGTAAGTACTACTTAAAATACTAAGTAACAAGTATTAATCCAATAAATGCTGGGGATTCCACCTTAAAATCATGCCATCACTCAGTTAACTTGTCCAAAGAGATGTTAAAATAATTTACAGGAAAGGGTTAAGCTACTGGTTTCAAAGAAATTTCTAGAGGTGATCCAGTCACCTATTAAGTATTTGTTGAGTATTTACTTCCTCTCTGCCTCACAGAGCACTTGATGCTATGGAAAAATACAACAACAAAGAATACAGTCCTCTTTTTGAGAAAACTTCTAGCAGGAAAAACACAGTAATCTAAGAAAGCAAGATTTAACCAAGTATATCACATACTGGTATACAATTATGTGCTTGGGAAATACTATGAACCAAACTAAAACAAAAACAAAAACAAAACAAAACAAAAAACAAAACAAAAACAACTCATTGTCAGGGGGTACAGAAACTGCAATTATTATAAACCTGAAAGAATGACTTACCTTAAATGTTAATTCTCTACCATCTTCCAAATTACAGGAAGTGATCTGGGAGGTAATTTTAGCTGTATAAAGTCAAGGCATTACATAACACTTTAGTTATCCCTTTTAAATTATCTCTCAATTTTTCTGATTATTCCAAGGAGAAAGTCTCAGTTTGCTGCTGTTAGGTCTTTTACACTTTTCTTTCTTTCTTTCTTTCTTTTTTTTTTTTTTTTGGACTTAGCTGGTTTCAGAGCCTTCTGTGAATGCCAGCATCTAGCCACAAATTAACATTTTTTTCATTGTATTTACTACACAGCAAGCTTTTTATATATATAACAAGTGACAGAATAGACTTTCCCTTTATAATTAATTTCAGTTAATATTTTCTCTTTATATTAACTTTAAAACCTTGAAGGGGGGGGCGGGGACACCAAGAAAGGAAATACTGTTCTGGCTATTTCCAATCACAGGCAACTTTCAAGACTACCATGTTTGCTTTCCAGGAGAACACTAAGTAAGCCCTCGCTTAAGAAGCAGTAGAAAGTGCAACAGTTAAAATCTCTGTAGTTTCTACTCAACAAAATAAAGAAAATAAACTATAACAGTTTACTTTGGAGGATCTGGCGGGGAGGGGGAAACAGCAAGAGACTTCCTAACAAACCTACTTTTAAGCTGCCAGAAAGGGGCTTTGCTCTGCCCATACCTTAACTCTTTGAAAAACTTGTACCAGTATCCTTCTCCACCTAACCCTGGCAATACTTGCTTATGTAGCAGTCGTCCAGTAGACTGTAAGCTACTTGTGGGCACAATCCCTGCATTTTAAGCTTCTTAATTCTGGAACCAAGCAGTTCCATAAGAGTATCACCTGTAGATCCTCATTATGTGTTTGCTGGATAAATGAACTAGGCCTGGAGTCCTATACTTCTTTGTCTTTTTTTTTTTTTTTAAGATTTTATTTTTATTTATTTGACAGAGAGAGAGAGATCACAAGCAGGCAGAGAGGCAGGCAGAGAGAGAAGGGGAAGCAGGCTCCTTGCTGAGCAGAGAGCCCAACGTGGGGCTCAATCCCAGGACCCTGAGATCATGACCTGAGCCGAAGGCAGAGGCTTAACCCACTGAGCCACCCAGACGCCCCCTATACTTCTTTGTCTTAAAAGACATCAGTTTAAAATTAAGATGTTTCTAATGGTTGTCCTCTGATGCAAGTTCTACACACATATTTACGGATCTAGAGAATTTGCCAAATTATAAATAACTGCATAAAAATCCTGAATCTGAAATACAGGTCTTAAGGGCACCGATGATGAAAATGCCACTATCTTTGCATCTACTCTTTCCAAAAGGCATTTGATATATTAAAATATCCATTTAAGTACATCAGTTTTTCTTTTAAAAACTTTACTTTGGAAAAAATTTCTTATGATTCTGTTGTTAAACTATGGATACATTATATGTATATCACTGCTCAAGAAACAATCTGTATAAAATTGGGAGTTTGGGGCATAAATATGACCAAAAACACATATTAAACTCTAACAAAGTACCTGCTTTCAGTAATACGCAAAATTTAAATGATCAAACAAGGCAATTCAAGCTTAAAATGTCTTCTCTAATGTTGACTTACCTCAGAGTTCTACACATACTAAGAATTTCAACATTCCCTAGTCTTCAGTTTTATAAGCCAGGAGAACTTCATTAAGAAGTCAGCTTGTTAGAGCTGGCCAATTAATATAAAGTTAACCAAAGTGAATCATAAGAGATATGCTTCAATCTATTCATTCTGTGTCTACTTTCACTAACAAAACTACTAAGAACCCGTCTAATGATGAGTTCTTAAAAGGCACCAGCATATGAAGCTTTTAGAATTATATAAAGTTTACAGGAGAGGAAAGTCTGCCTAACAGGTTCGCTCAAATGTTCCTCCTCTATCTTCAGTTAACAGTTTAAAGCAAACTTGGCTCCTTCTCAATGACTTCTCTCTAGGCTTTCCAAGGGCATCAGATGAGATTGGTCCATGACCTTCTTCAACAGGACATTCATTATAACATAGTAACACCTCCTCCAATCTACAAACTAATTCCACTATTTTTCAAAGAAACATTACAATTGAGGATCTTTTAGAATAAATGATACTGATCGTTACATTTCCCAAACCTTCTTACAATCCATAATGTAACTCAGACTAAGTATTACTATTTCCAGATAAGGAAGAGCTCCGGAACAACATGGAAGGGGACAAACAGGCCCAGTCTCTCTCCCTTTTTACCGAACAAGAGTTAGGTATTCTCATACTTCTTTCCCTACAGCATGTCCAGATCTGATTTTAAGACAAAAGCAGGGTGAAAATTGACTTGCAGAGCAACTCCCTAGGCAATGTTGGGCAGGACTTCAATGGAAACAAGCTTAGGAGTAAGATACTAAGTCAGGTAATTATGTTCCCCAGAGAGGTGGAGGAATAGAGATCCAAAGGTGGGGAGAGGTGGTGGGGTGCTAGTGGTAATACTAAGAGGCAACACCTATCTCAGCTAAGAAATGCGCAGGGTGTTTCTGCATGCAAAAAACCAAGACAAATCAGAATCTCTGTATTTAGCTTTTTCTGTGCGTGTGATTACCTTGTTCCTGCGTGCTCAGAATGATAAGCAGTTTCAGGTGAATAGCCTTCAATCCAGCGGGCCTACTAACTTGTTAGAACATATACAGCATGGCATCATCATATTGTGCCATGTTCATGAAGAAGAAACCCTGTCGCGAGGTAAACAGCAGCTCGTTTCAGACATATCACAATTTGTTTTGAAAGTAGTTATTGCTCAACTAGTTCGAATTTTGAAATTGGTAATAGTTATCTAAGAGCCTTTACAAAAGCGTAGCCTAGAGGCTGCTTCAAAGCAAGCGACAAATAGGAAGAAAGCTTACACTGAAAACCACGTGTCTCCGGGTAGGAAGTACATTACCAATCCATTTCCCGAAAGTTCACTTTCCATGTGAGCGTAACAATGTAAATATTTCTAAACACCAGATCTGACATCCACGTATTTACTTGCCTCCCTCGCAAAAGAGCTGGGATTCTCTCCTCTGGGACCAACGAGTAGAAATCATCTACCCTTAACATCAATACGCGGGATACGGGGTCAAAAACCCGGGCCATTAACCGTCCAAAGGCGGGGGTGGGTTCTCATGTCAACAAAGTGGACCGGAGGCGGCAAAGGTCTGAACACCGGGGGCCTGCAGGTGGGGGAATGGCGAGTGGCTTTTCGGGCGCGTCGGAACAATCCAGTCCCACTTAGTCTCGCTGGGTGGGTGGGCGATGGGGGGGGGGGGAGCAGCTCGCGGCCGCGAGGGGTCTCCGTCCGGAGTCGGGAGCAGGCCTCTGGCGGCAGCTCCTCCAACTCAGACCGCATCCCGCCCCCACCCCGGCCCCAAGCTCGGGGCTGGGCACTGGCCCCCAGACGGAAAACTGCTACTCCCCGGGCATCGCGCATCTCTCAGGGACTCCGGGTCCACCCTGGTTTCCTCCAGCGCCACCGCAACCCTCAGCCCAAGACCTCAGGTCAGGGGTCTCTGACCTCCCGCCATTTCCCCACGTCGCCGCAGCTCCGAGCGGGAGAGAACCTCAAGGTGACACCTTCTTTGGGACGACGGATCCAGGTTCCGCGCCCGCGCTCTCGGGCCCGGCTTCCCGTCACAGCCCGGTCGCCTCACCTGGCAGCGGCACACGATGTCGGCGTCCTGCGCCAGCAGATCCACCACCTTCCCTTTGCCTTCGTCGCCCCACTGCGCGCCCAGCACCACCGTCACCCGGTTCCCCCCGGGCCGCGCCCCGGGGCGGCCACAGTCGCCGTTGGGCAGGGAGGATGCCGCCGGGTTGGTCTCGGCGAACGCCATGGCTCCAGTGACGCGAGGAGAGCCCGAAAGAGACGCGGGCGACGACGAGTGCGCGAACTGAACTGCTCTGCGGCCGCCAGCCACATGCGGAGGAAGAAGGAGCCAGAGGCCGGCCCCGCCCCCGCCCCCGCCCCCGCCGGGCCGCCACCCTCCAGCCAGGCCCCGCCCCGCTCTCCGCCACAGCCCACTCAAGGGGCGACCATGACTGCCCCGCGCAGGCCGGCAGCCGCAGCACCGCCCGCAGGAAAAGGCCGGGGTGGCGGCAACCGCCGCCACCCGGACCGAGGCCACGCCCCTTCCGCAGCCTGGCGCGCCACCCCAGACCGAGCCCCGCTAGCGGAAGGGGGCAGAGGCGGGGCCTCCAGCGCGCTTCGCCTCAACGCCCCGCCTACCTGCCCTTCTCCCGCTTTTCAAACCGGAGAGGCGCGGAGGTGCGTGCTCGAGCGTCGCACTACAACTCCCGGCATGCAACGCCCTGGGCCGAGGCGACGTTTTCTGGTGCCATGCTGTCTGTCGTCTCCAGGTCACCCTCTCTGAAGGCGTTTTCAAATTATTTTTTGACGACTTGTTTTTATTAAGGGTAGGGGTAGTGTGTGCGAAACACAAAGGGTGGAATTCCAAAATACAAATGGGTTGGGATGGAAACGTACAGACTTAGAATTGGGAACGAAAGGTCTACAAGTAAGAACAGAGATGGGACGGGGATCGAAAAGGGTGTATTCCAAAGCAGAGCAACAGAGGACCCTAGAACTGATCATCTAGGGCTCAAGTAAAGTTCGAACCCTTCTATTTTACACATTAGTAACAGAAGCTCAGAGAGGAGGAGGGCGATAGTGATGTATAGTTTGTGCCAAATACTGTGATGCACTTCGCTCTTCTAAATCCCACAACCATGTAAGTAGTACTATCTTACCCTTATTTTACAGGATTTAAAAGTGGGAATAGAGTCACATTAAATTCAGTGTCTACTACATATACATCATATACACACAATCACGCTCTCTAACGGCCCCTAGGGCGTATTGTAGTATGACACTAGTTTTACTCAATGATTCGTTCAGTGAACACTGAGGATCCACTACAAACTATGCAGGTTCTGGGCCCTGAGGACATAAAGAGGAGTAAAGATAGAGTTGCAGCACTCAAGGACTCCGATTATTTGGTCTACCCACGAATAAACAGATAAATTATAACACTATGTGACAATTTTGGTATTTATTTATTTTGGCTTCACAAGATTACAAACCCCTTCGTAAACCAGAAAGCTGTCCTATTTCTTTGTACCCAAGTGCGCAAGGTGGTGTTGGACCTAAAGTAGGTGCTCAGTAAGCACACGCTACTGATCCCATCCGTTGAACTTAAGAACCGTTTACAGAACGCCTCATCCTGAAAGGCGCGACCAGATTACGTTGTTTGTTATCGCAGTATTTATATACGGTCACAACGAAAATTTGGGCTAAGATACCGTAACTTAAAAGCTTCACCTTCGTTCAGTCAGGGATTTTCCGAAGTGGTTTTGCTGTCTCACTCCAAAACAGCACAGTTTCTGCCTTTCCTCACGACTGGTTTATGCTTGCGAGTCCGCCCAACTGCGACGTTCCTGGGAAACCAGGTAGCGGCACGCGCTCGCACGCATGCGCACACGCAGTCGCCTTCGCGGGCGGGGATATTAGACCCCGCCCCGCCCCGGGACGCGCGGACCCCAGCACCTCCTCCGCGGGTCCGCCGGCGCCCCCCGAGAGCGCGCGAGGCCAGGGCGGGTGCGGCCTGGGCGGTTGGGCGGAGGCTGTCCCGGCGCCATGTCAGCCCAGGGAGTGGCGGTGCTGCTGTCGTGGCTGAGCTGCTTCGGCTGGGCCGTGTGGAGGTAGACAAGACGCCAGTGGCGCCCCGGAGCACCGGCCTGGGGTCGCCCCTGGGGCCTCGCCCCCGCGCGTCTGCGTCCGGACCCACCCGCCCCCGGGGACCACCACCCGGAGCCCCGGCTCCCGGCGCCCACTCCTGGCGCCGACCCGCCGCCCCTCCCGAGAGTTTCCGCTGGATGAGGGCGGAGAAGGAAGAGCAGTGTTAGGGCTTTGCTCCTCCAGGGTCTGGGTAACTTCGTGGGACAGCTGAGCCCCCAAACTCCTTTTCTGCTGCGGCAACCTTGTTTTGCCAGAGAGGAGCAAATGAGAGCCCCAAAGTCGCCCCTGGGGAGTGGAGGCAGGGGGCGAGGCCACTTCTCAAGGATAACTAGGTAGTTGATGGTTTATGTGAGGCGGGTGTAGGAGTGATTGGTGACAAAGTGCTTTATAAAATGTAAGCACTGTACAGATGTAAAGGGATGTAATTCCTGCATAAGGAATGGCAGTTGAGTCTGAGATCTGATTTAGGGAGTGAAAGGTTTACAAGTTCTGAGAAATCCTCAGTGCAAGTGTGATTTTTGTTCAGTGTTTAGTAACTGCTGGACTGGGAAGTGTATCAAAATATTTTAGATTTTCAGCATAGGTTAAAATACAGATAATTAACCCGAAAAATAATATTGTGAACATTCCATTCAATGGAGGTCTTGCTATGACTAATTAGTACTCTCTAACATGAAGATGTAAAAATTACGACAATCCATTAAACTATTACAGAGATTTCAGAGGGAAGGGATCCAGGGCGCCTCATTGGACAGATGGATAGGGGCATCAAAGAGAGTAAAAGTAGCCTTCGAAAGGGTCTGTGAAGTGGTGAGAAAAAGAAAAAAAGACAGCATTCTGACAGAACTTTGTAAACTTCTGTTTTCTTCTCTATAAAGTAAAGAAAATAAAACCTGTCTCATGGGATTCTTGTGAGACTTGAATGTGAAGATACTTTCAGCTCCCATCACATGCCTGGCAAACAATGGATCGATATGGATAAGGGATATTATTAAGGATCGCCTGTGAATTCAGGGACTTCAAAAACTTTATACTGTACACCAGAGGTCACCAAACTTTCTGTAAGGGCCGGTAGTAAATACTTCAGGCTTTTCAGCGGATACAATCTGTGTTTTAACTACCCAACTCTGCCATGCACACCCCAACAGTAGTAAACCGATGGGTGTGGCTGTGTGTCAATGAAAATTTATTTGCAAAAACGGTGGAATTTGACCTTGGCTTGCCAACCCCTGGTCTACCTACATAACTGAAGGGAATGCTAAATTTCTTTCCCTTCCCTAAATTTTCAATGAGAGTTTAATGAAGACAAAGATATTATTGTTTATTATAGTAGTCACAGGCTCCTTGAATTTTACATCTTAATAAGGTTTTCGTGGGTTTTTTAAAAGATTTTATTTATTTATTTGACAGATCACAAATAGGCAGAGAAAGAGGAGGAAGCAGACTCCCCGCTAAGCAGAGAGCCCGATGCAGGGCTCGATCCCAGGACCCTGGGATCATGACCTGAGCCGAAGGCAGAGGCTTTAACCCACTGAGCCACCCGGGTGCCCCAAGGTTTTCTTTTAAAGGACAAAATTTCCTGAATTTGATGTAATGTTGTTTTTTTTTTATTGTTAGCTTTTTTGGGGAAGAGGATGGAGAATTCAAGGTAAATGTCTTATTTAAATAATTCTTTCTTCCCAACAGCTAAGAGACATTTACCTAAATTTTCTCCTAAGAGTATTAATGTTTTTAACATTTCTTATCCCAATGGAGTTGTTTTTCTTAAATGATCTAAGGTAGGACTGCGATTAGTTCTTTCTCCTTATGAATCCAGATCCATTTTCCAGCTCCATTTATTGAACACCTCCTCTGTCCTATACAAAACTTCCCTACCGACTTAGGTCTACTTCTGGGCTTAGTATAGAATCCCTCTTATTTGGAGAAGAAATTATTTTTAATATTTGTATTTGCCCTTTTTCCTCCACAGGTATTCCACTAACAGCCCAAACTACCACATTTTTAGTACCAGAAGTACTGTAAGTGTATATTTTTTTCAAACTATAGTTTATTTATATTTATATAATTTATTTATATAGTATAGTACATAATTTATATAATTTATGCTTATATAATTATAAATATATTTATAAGAGTAAATATATTATTTATTAGATTTTTTTAATAGTAGTATTATCTACCTTAAAGCAGAGAGCAGTATTTTATACTCAGTTGTATAGCACACTTATACATTTTTATTTCATTTCCTTTGTCTCATTTATCATCCTAATATAAACCCCCTTGCCAATAAATGTCCTTAAATATATATGTAGCAAATATAAGTGGTACGGTTTTGAGTTTTTTGTGATTTAATATTGACAGATAGGGTGGCCATACACTATACTGTGTAAACTGTTGAAAATGAAAGATAGTGCTATTAACATTTACGCTGGGACAACAGATATGAATTGCAACTGCCTTGACAAACTGGGATGAATGGTCACTGAAGCCATAGACTTCATTCTCTATATTACTTTTTTTTTCAATACTTTGTTTACTTCATTTCTTCTTAATGCTGCCTACTTACTAGTATGTGTGTGATTTATTTTATTTGTACAGCAACCCCCCCCCCACCAAGTAATGGACACATGGCTTTCTATCTCCACAAACAACATTGTGATGAACATGTTCTTTTATGGGTCTGCGCAATAATTTTTCGACTCTAGTTGTTGGGACATAGAAGCGAGCACCTGATTTAACTAAATTCTCCATGATTGTTCCTGAATGGCAGTCATAGTTTCTACTTTCACCTAGTGCACATCTTCACCAAAGTTTGGTATTACTGAATTTTCTTTCTTTCTTTTTTTAACCAATTTTATTACTATGTGTAGTAGCTTATTGCTGTTGTTATTTTCAACTCTCTGATGACTAGCGATTTTGAGGATCTCTTCCCATATTTATGCAGTCTTCTCTTCTGAGTTGCCTGGTCATACCTTTTACCCATTTTCTATTTAATTTTGTGCCCTTTTCTTGTTGATTTACAGAGTGCTGTATACATTCCACCCTCTTTATTAATTAAATGTTTGTTTTAAATGTTTCATTTTCTTCTCTCTCATCCACTCATCTAATCATTAATATTGTCTGTGGATATTTTATTTTTTAAGAAAAAGCTCACTTTTGTTAAGCCAACCCCCCCACACATGCACGCTTTTTGACCTCATACTTTCTACTTTTTTAGAGTCTTATGAAAAATCTTTTCCTACCCAGAGTTATGAAGATATTTATCCTATCTTTTCTTTTATATGCGTTCTATCTTGACCTTTGAAATATAGGTCATAAATCCATCTGGAATCCACTTGTATATAATCTAGAGTATGCATTCACATTATTTTCTCCACGTAATGAACCACCACCTATTAAACAACTTAGTGTTTTTCTAATATTTTTCTGGTATTATCTTTTTTTCATATATAGTTGTATCAATTTCTGAGTTCTGTTCTTTCCTATGGGTAGAGTTGACTGATCCTCTCTTGTTTCATGTAGCTGCAGTTTAATTTCAGTGCTGCCTACTCTTCCTTTGAATTAACAAACCATAATATATGCATCATTTTACTCTAGATAAGCAATTAGATTGTTTCCATTTTTAGTCTTTTTAGTCTGCTGTGATTAGTGGAGTACTAGACACGGTAGCCTACTATCAACATTTTTATGCCCATCTTCTGCTTTATATGTGTGTGTGTGTGTGTGTGTGTGTGTGTATGCATTTCTGCTAGGAGTGGGATTGGTAAGTCATAGGGTATTATGCATGTGTTCAGCTGTAGTCAATAGTGCCAAAAGATTTTATAAAATAATTGTATCAGTTTACACTTATAGTCTATGTTTACATATATCATTGTATTTACACTATTCAGAATCAGGCAGAGGAATCTACAAAACTATGTTTTCTTTTACAGTGTCATTTGCTTTTAAATTCATTTATCCATTTCTTATTAAAGCTGTACTTACCAGTTAAATTGTCATTTGTAGTTAGTTTATTTAATATCATTTATTTATGTATTTCATCTTTGTTTCTTGAACAGCTTTGTTGTATAATTGGCCATTTTTTTAGTCATTTTAAAAATCTCCTTTTTTCTAAGTAATCTCTACACCTAACATGGGGCTCAAATTCACAACCCTGAGATCAAGAGTCACATGCTCCACCAACTGAGCCAGCCAGGCACCCCCTAAAAATCTTTTCTGATCTCTGTTGTTCCTTTATCATTTTTATGGAGGTGACAGAAATGTGTCATGTTTAATTGATAATTGGTAATCAAAACAATGGAGTTATGTCATTACAGAAATGAAAATTGGGAGCCAGGGTCTGATTTTCAGTAAAGGAAGTAGACAAAATGTAAGCGAGTAGATGGTAAAACCAATGGCTTTGCAGGTTGCTTGCAGGTGATATTCAAAGAAAGAAAGAAAATATTGAGTGTACAGAAGACACTTTAGGGATTAAATAGTTCATAAATCTTAGTGGAAAGCATTTTAAAATAATTTTTTCTACTTATTTGCTTTTCCTGGAGCTTTGGCATGAGGCCCAGGATTCAGATTTGACAGACCATCCAGGAACCTGTGAAGGTGCTCTCAGGGAACATAAACTGGTGGAGGCCATCTCTGTACTTTCCCTCTGCCTCACTACAGCTTGCCAGTATCTCCCAGAAAGGAACCGCATTTGTCTAGAGCCTGGTGCTGCCCACAGGATACCTCCAGAATGCCTGGCTCTGGTGACCATCACTTACACTTGTAGTCCCATAGGACTGTATTTATTTGTATACTTTAAAAGCTGCTGCTTGAGTGTTTAGCTTCCAGCCACCATGAATCTAGGTGCTGGCTGAGATCCTCCCTTCGGAACAATGACTGGACTTGGCACATCCTCATATATTGGGAGTTATTAAAAACAAAATAGAGTGCTTGGAAAATCACAAAGTTTTGAAAGAGCAAAGAGCTGGGGCAAGGTTAAATGATAAGACTCATCTTTTACACAAGGCCACTCCTCCAAGACTAAGAGATGTGGTTATTTTAATGCATAATAATGTACACAAGAGAGTCAAGGAAATAGGAGAAACAGAGGAATATGTTCCAAACAAGAGACTTAGATAAAAGCTCAGGAAAAAACCTCAATGAAATGGAGATAAATAATTTACCTAAAAAAGAGTTCGAAGTAAGGGTCATAAAGATGCTCACAGAACTCAGGAGAAGAATGGATGAATACGGTAAGAACTTCAACCAAGAGATACAAAATATAAGAAGATACCAAATAGAAGTCACAGAGCTGAAGGACACAGTAACTGAACTGAAAAGTACACAGGGTTCAACATCGGACTAGACAAGGAAAGGATCTGTGAACCTGAAGACAGAGCAGTGGAATTCACCCAAACACAGCAGTAAAAAGAAAAAAAGAATGCAGAAAAAATAAACATATTTTAAGACATTTATAGAAGAACATCAAATGGACTAACATTTACATTATAGGGACCCAAAAGGAAAAGAGTGAAAGGAGCAGAAAAATTTTTAAGATATAATTACTGAAAACTTCCCTAACCTGGGAAAGGAAACAGACATCTAGATCCAGGAAACCCAGAGAGTTCCAAATAAGAAGAACCCAAATTATTTAAATTATAATTTAAATGTCGAAAGTTAAGCACATGGAGATTTCTTAAAAAGCAGCAATGCCATAATTCATCAGTTGAAAAAAAAAAAGGACTATCTGCAAAGTGAAGCACAATAACATGAGGTATGGCTCTACTTATTGCCATTTGGTTAACTGTATTCTGATTGGTCTGTAATTTTCTATGTGTTTTTCTTCCTCTCTGCTCTCTTCCTTTGTGGTTTGATGACTTTCTTTTGTGGTATGCTTAGATTCTTCTTTATCTTTTTTGTATCCACTATAAGTTTTTGCTTTGTGGGTCTATTTTCAGTAGATAATAACTTGTTTGATCACAGTCTAAAGCTCTAAACTTTTACTCACCCTTTGCACATTGTTTTGGTGTTGTTTTTTTTTTAAGATTTTATTTATTCATTTGCCACAGAGAGATATCACAAGTAGGCAGAGAGGCAGGCAGAGAGAGAGGCGGAAGCAGGCTCGCTGCTGAGCAGAGAGCCTGATGCGGGGCTCGATCCCAGGACCCTGAGATCATAGACCTGAGCCGAAAGCAGAGGCTTAACCCACTGAGCCACCGAGGTGCCCCTGCACATTGTTTTTAATGTCACATTTTATACCTTTTTTATCTTATGCATCCCTTAACAAATTATTGAAGTTATATTTTTACTTTAGTCTCTTAACCTAACTAATTATAACTAATTATAATAGTTATATAACTAAATATAACTACTTATAACTAATTAACCCATTATTTTTACTATATATCTTCTAAGATAAATTTATTATTTCATGTTTTCTTATTACTAATTAGCACCCACCTAACTTTTTTTTCAGCATGAAGTCACTTTTGAATTTCTTGTAAGGCCATTTTAGTGATGATAAACTCCTTTAGCTTTTGTTAATCTGGAAAACTCTATTTCTCCTTCAATTCTGTAGGAAAGCTTTGCTGCACAGAGTATTCTTATATGGAAGTTTTTTCTTTCAGCACTTTGAATATCTTGTGCCACTCCTTTCCAGCCTGCAATATTTCTGCTGAAAAATCTACTGGATAGGCAATGCCTGAAAAAACAAATTGAGAGAGAAATCAAACAATAACTTGAGACAAATGAAAATGGAAACACAACATACCTCAATGAAATATTAGCAAACTGCATACAACAATATATTAAACAATCAGGTGGGCTTTATTTGGGAGTTCAAGGATGGTTCAATATCTGTAAGTCAATCAGCATCATAAACCACATCAATAAAATGAGGGGGAAATTATACGATCGTCTCAGTAGATGCAGAAAAAGTATTTGACAAGATTCAAAATCCATTCACAATAAAAATTCTCAACAAAATGGTATTGGAGGAAACATACCTCAACATAATAAAGGCCATATAGGAAAAACCCACAGCTACCATCATACTCAATGGTGAAAAACCAAGAGATTTCCCTCCAAGGTTAGGTCCAAGGTAAAGAACAAGACAAAGATGTCTACTCTCGTCACTTTTATTCAACATACTGGAAGTCCTAGCCACAGCAATCAGACAAGGAATAGAAATAAGATGCATGCTTATTAGTAAAGAAGTTAAACTGTCAATATTTGCAGACCACACTATACTTTACATAGAAAATCCTAAAGACCCCACAAAAAAATTACTAGAAGTAACAAACCAATTCAGTAAGGTTACAGGATACAAAATTAATAAACAGAAATATGTACTGTTTCTATACACTAACAATGAAGTTGCAGAAAGAGAAATTTGAAAAACAATGCCATTTACAATCACATCAAAAATAGCAAAATACCTAGTGATAAACTTAACCAAAGAGGTGAAAGACCTGAACTCCAAAAACTATAAGACACTGATGAAAGACATTGAAAATAACACAGATGGAAAGATATTTAATACTCATGGGTTGAAAGAACTAATAGTGTCAAAATGTCCATATTACCCAAAGCAATCTGCAGATTCAATGCAATCCCTATCAAAATACCAACAGCCTTTTTCACAAAACTAGAACAAATAATACTAAAATTTGTATGTGGCCCCAAATAGCCAAAGCAATCCTGAGAAAGAAAAGTAAAGCTGGAGGTTCCACAGTTTCAGATTTCAAAATATACTACAAAGCTATAGTAATCAAAATAGAATGATACTGGTACAAAAATAAATGCATAGATCAATGGAACAGAATGGAGACCCCAGAAATAAACTCACATTTATATGGTCAATTAGTGTATGACAAGGGATGCTAGAATATACAATGGGGGAAAGACAGTCTTTCCAATAAATAGTGTTGGGAAAACTGGACTACTTTCTAACAATATAAAAAAAAAAAAACCCAAAACCTAAAAGTGGATTAATTACCTAAACATGAGATCTGAAACGAGAAAAATCCTAGAAGAGAACATAGGCAGTAATATCTGTGACATTGACCATAGCAATGCTTTCTAGATGTCTCCTAAGGCAAAGAAAAAAATAAAAGCTATTATTAAACTATTGATAAACTGTTGGGACTACATCAAAATAAAAAGCTTTTGCACAACAAAGGAAACTACAAAACTAAAAGACAACCTATGGAATGGGAAAAGATATTTGCAAATGACATATCTGATAAGGGGTTAGTATCCAAAACATATAAAGAACTTACACAACACCAAAAAAACCCACAAATAATCTGGTTTAAAATGATCAGAGCAGCTGAAGACATTTTTCTGAAGAAGACATGCAGAAGGCCAACAGAAACATGAAAAGATGCTCACCATTACTAATCATCAGGGAAATACAAATCAATATCACAATGAGATATCAATTTAAGCTATTAAAATGGCCAAAATCAAGAAGACAAGAAACAAGTGTTGATAAGGCTGCGGCAAAAAAGAAACCCTCATTTATTGTTGGTGGGAATATGAATTGATACATCCACTGTGGAAAAGAGTATGGAGGTTCCTCAAAAAATTAAAAATGCAGATACCATTTGGTTCAGTAATTCCACTACTGAGTATTTACTCAAAGAAAATGAAAACACTAACTCAAAAAGATGCATACACTTCTGTATTTATTGCAGCATTATTTACAGTAGCCAAGACATAGTAGCAACCTAAGTTTCCATCAATAGATGAAGTGATACACACATGCACACACACACATACACAGGAGTATTACACAGCTATAAGAAAGGATGATATTGTGCCATTTGAGACAACATGATGGACCTAGAGGATATTATGCTAATAGATCTGAATACATATATATAGATCTCTCTCTCTTCCTAAGTGAAATAAGTCAGACTGAGACAGACAAATACCATATGACTCCACTCCAAATGGAATCTAAAAAATGTGAGTAAACAAACAGAGCTATCCCAGACATATTATTTCATCCATAAATATTTTAGTATGTGTATTAAAAATGCTAAGATTCTTAAATTTTATTTTATTATTTTTATTTCCTTAAGCAAGCTCTGCACCCAATGTGGGGCTCAAACTCATGATTCCAGCATGCTCTACTGATGAGCCAGCCAGGCGCCCCTAAGCAGAAGCCAGTTAGAAAGGATATATACACATGGTTCTATTGATATGAAATGTCCTGAATAAACAAATGTATAAGAAAGTGATTGCCTGGAGCAATAGTATAGGTGTTTGGGTAATGAACCCCAAAGACTGCAAGGTTTTTTCATGGAATGAGAGTTCCTGATGCTCCACATCCTCAATAGTCTTTAGTAATTGTCAGTGTTTTGGATTTTCACCATTCTAATAAGAGTGTGCTGCTGTATCACACACACTGTTTTAATTTGCAGTTCCCTAATGACATGAGATAGAGCAACTTTTCATGTGCTGTTGTTATCTCTATATCTTCTTTGCTGAAGTTCCTGTTTGGATCCTTTGTCCATTTTAAAATTGGTTTTGTTTTCTTATTGTTAAGATTTAAGAGGTTTGGGGGTTTTTTTGTTTGTTTGTTTTTAATTTTGGGTACTAAGTTTTATCAGATACAAGTAGTTTTGCAAGTATTTCCTCCCAGACTATGGACTATTGCTTCCCTTTTCATTCTCTTAACAGTGACTTTGTTCATCTTAATGAAGCCCAAGTTATCAAATTTTTCTTCCATAGATCATGCCTTTGGTGTTGTATCTAAAAAGTCATTGCTGAACTGAAGGTCACCTAGGTTTTCTCCCATACTTTAGTCTTTTTGGTCAACACTTAATGAGCTTATTCTCCTTTTCTTTATTATTTTCCTTCTTCCAACAAACATTTTTAGATGCGTTATTTCTATTTTGTCAAAATATATATAACACCTATTGGTCTTTAACCTTTATTGTCATGCGTTAATGTTTTATCTACAATCAAATGTATTAATGCTCACCCTCAATCCTTTTTCCAGTTTTTGTCAGTTTTGCCAGTTTATAGTGTATTCTGGTACAGTTGTTGATAAAGTTTCTATAATGGCCTATCCTATTGCTCCAGGCAATCACTTTCTTATACATTTGTTTATTCAGGACATTTCATATTAATAGAATCATGTGTATGTATCCTTTCTAACTGGCTTCTCCTGCTTAGGGGCGCCTGGCTGGCTCAGTCAGTAGAGCATGCTGGAATCATGAGTTTGAGCCCCACATTGGGCCAGTTTATACTGTATTCTGGTACAGTTGTTGATAAAGTTTCTATAATGGCCAGATAGTATATATTTTAGACTTTGCAAATCAAATGATTTCTCTTACAATAATTAACTCTGCCACTGTAACTTGAAAGCAGCCACGGACACTAAATAATGAAATTGAATGTGGCTGTATTCTCATAAAACTTTGGTTACAAAAACAGGTGATGAGCTGGATTTGGTACACAGGCCATAGTTTGCTGCCCCTTGCTCTAGTAAATTCCTCAGAAAGGGCTCCTGGATATAGTATTTCCTGAGTTGTGTTTTGTTTTGTTTTTTTTTTTTGAGATGTATTTATTTTAGAGAGAGAGGATGCAAGGACATGTATGGGTGTCATAAAGGGCTGTAGAGGTAGGAGAGAATATTCAAGCAAACTCCTTGCTGAGTGAAGAGTCCAAAATGGGACTCAATTCCAGGACCCTGAGGTCATAACCTGAGCTGAAATCAAGAATCCAATGCTGAACTGACTGAGCCACCCAGCTGCCCCTTCTGAATTCTGTTTAAAAAACGTTTTTTTTTCTGTGACTTTAATACTTAAAGGAGAGCTTGGTTGGACATAGAATCTTTGGTTCATATTTTCATTCCTTGTTTACCTTATTTCATTCCTGGTTACCTTCCTTGTCACCTTGCTATATATGTTGCTTTAAAGAATTTTGATGTTCTTGTATCCTATTTGATGTTTGTTTTTGGTTTTTTGTTTTGGGGGGGGTTTTTTGTTTGTTTTTTGTTTGTTTGTTTTTCGTTTGTTTGTTTGTTTGTTTGTTTGTTTTTTGGTGGGGGGAGGCCTGAGGATTTTCCTTTACCTTTAAAGTCTAATGTTCTCTCAGATAAGTTTCAGAGCTGACTTTTAAAGATTATTTTTCCGGGTACCAGTGATCTCTTTCTCTCTCTCTCTCTATAGAAATTTTCTGTAGAAAAATAAATCTGAATACATATATATAGATCTATTTTTCTTTCTGGAAAGCTTTTTTAGTTACAGATTTAAATATTAGTTCTGTTGTTTTGTTTTTCAACTTCAGGGAACTCCAATTATACAAGAGTTGGATTTTGTCTGCCTTCCATTTCAATTACTTTCTCTCTCTCTCTCTTTTTTCTTCTTATTCCACTTATAGTCTCTTGGTTGGTTTTCTGCCTTTCTTCAATGCCTTTTGTTTAGTTTTTATTCACATATAATTTCCCACCAGTATCTTTTAATTTAGTCTGCATTTCCCATATCATCATAGATCATGTACTGGTTTAGTCAACTCTTATTTCTATTTGTGGTTCATTTTCTGTTCCTAGCTTATGAATTTATTTTATTCTAATTCTGTTATACAGTGTTATATTAGTTTGAGGTGTATGCTATAGTGATGCACCTAATTTATGAATTTATAATTCAAGATTTTTCTTTCTCTTATCACCAAATGCTTGTTTGAGGTTATTTAATTCAGTTTAGGATGTTAGTTTGCAGTTTTCTTCTGTGTTTGGTTTTTTGAAGGGACTTTTATTAACTGAAATGTTTTTATTTTTATTTTCTATTATAGTAGCTCTGTATAAAGTCTGATGATATCTTTGAATTTTATGGACAGTTTACCAGCTTGGATTGGTTGGAAGATACCTAGTTGGGGCATCTGGATGGCTCAGTCCAAATCTGATTTCAGTTCAGGTCATGATCTTAAGGTCCTGAGATCGAGCTCCATGTTGGGCTCCATGCTGGGTGTGGAACCTGCTTAAGATTCTCTCTCCCTCATCCTCTGTTCTTCCTTCAACCTCTGTTCTTCCCACATCCCCCCACAATCATTCCTAGTTAAACCTAACTTTCCTCTATAGCAAAGTGCAGTTTCTTTATTTGATAGCTTTTTATTCGGAGTGTTGGATTTCCCTGGATGTTTTGTTTGGTTTTGTTTTTTGACTCTTCCTATCCTAAATTTCCCCCTCTTGATTCTCCTTCCCTTCACCACTCACACTCTGAAGGGTGTCTCCCTTTCCTGAATCTTCTCTGCAGAAGTGACATCTTTCCAATGGTCCCATATCAAGTCTCATATGCCTTTGGCTCTTGTCCGCATAGTCAGTGCTCTCATCTTCTAGGATTCTTTTTCTATTATATTTTTGCACCTAAGGAGTGCTTTTTCTCCCTGTGGGTGATTTTCATTCAGTCTTACCTTTTCATTTCCTGCCTTTACCCTGTAGTTTTTCAGAAGACCCCTCACTCTCCACAAAGAATTATGATAGGATCTTGAGTGAGAGTTCTGCTAAAGTTGATTTTTTACTTATAGGTTTCTTAAAATTTGTAGTGTGCTTTGTCTTCTAGGTATGTTATGGTGTACAACTTTCTGGGTTTTATTTGTTGATCTGTGCTGTTTTTTTTTTTAGAACTGTGTGGAGATAGTAACTTATGTGGCCTTCCTTACCTGGGCTAACCATAATCCTCCCACCACTCATGTTTTGATACACTGATAGACTACAGTATTTAACAACTATATCCCTTTTATACTCACTATGCAGACCTTGTTTCACACACACACAAAAAAAAATCTTTTTTTTTTAAGATTTTATTTATTTGACAGAAAGAGATCAGAAGTAGGCAGAGAAAGAGGGGGAAGCAGGCTCCCTGCTGAGCATTGAGCCTGATATAGGGCTCGATCCCAGGATCCTGGGATCATGACCTGAGCTGAAGGCAGAGGCTTTAACCTACTGAGCCATCCAGGTGCCCCAGAATGAGTAGAGGGAAGAGGGAGAGGGAGTAGCAGATGCCCCATTGAGCAGAGAGCCTGATGCGGGACCCGATCCTAGGACCGTAGGATCATGACATGAGCCGCAGACAGACTGGGGGTGCCACCGAGGCACCCCCTCCACAAAAAATTTCTTATGTAATACTTAGCATCATCTTTATGTTGATATCTCTGCAGTCATTTTGGTGGTCTGAGGCTCTTCTAGTGAATTCCTCAGGAAGGGCACATAGGAGTAACAGTTTCTGAATTATTTTGTGGTCATAAGAGTTTATCTGTAGGTTTTATATCTAAAAGTTGGTTATCTGGATATAAAAATTATTGGCTTCTGTTCTACTTTCCTTTTTTTTTTTTTTTTTTAACATATTTACTTATTTGTTTGAGAGAAGAGAGTATGAGTGGGTAGTGGGGCAGAGGGAGAGAATCTTAAGCAGCTTCCCTGCTGAGCACAGAGCCCAATGCAGGGCTCTGTCTCATGACTCTGAGATCATGACCTGAGCTGAAATCAAGAGTTGGACACATAACTGACTGAGCCATCCAGGTGCCCTGTGTTCTGTTTCCTTCTGTATATGTTACTTTGTTGTCTCTGACAAAAAATGTTGTTTCCAAAAAGTCTGTTGGAAATATGATTGTCTTTCCTTTCTGAATAACATGTGTTTTGCTATTCTTGTTGTTTTGGTCAAGATTCCCAAAGTGATTCTCTTTAAGCCCAATGCTTTTTTTTTTTTTTTTTTAAGATTTTTATTTACTTATTTGACAGAGATCACAAGTAGGCAGAGAGGCAGGCAGAGAGAGAGAGGGGGAAGCAGGCTTCCCGCCAAGCAGAGAGCCTGACACGGGGCCTGATCCCAGGACCCCGAGATCATGACCCGAGCCGAAGGCAGAGGCCCAACCCACTGAGCCACCCAGGCGCCCCCCAATGCTTTTCTTAATATAGCTCCTGGTTGCTTTTATTTTTTTAATTATTCTTAATTTTTTTTCTAGGTATGAGCTGTCCCTTTTCAATATGTTGTTTCAAATTACTTTAGTTCACACGCTAGCCTCAAATTATAGTTAATGTTGAAAAACACCTTAGTTTTCTTCTTTAGTATCTCCAATTATATATATATTGAATTTTCTTTGCTTATCTTTTATATTTGTCACTTAGTCCTGAATTACTTTCTATTTCTTTTATTCTTAAAAACTTATATCTCTCAAAGCCTTATCTATTGTTTATACACAATTGTGGTTTTTCTAATTTGGTTTATTTCTGAAATGACTTTTTCTTTTGTTTCTATATTTTTCCCAACGCAGAAGTCAGCTTACAAGTTTCAAACTCTGATTTATATTGTTCTTTCATAACTTCTGTCATTCTCTGATTTATTTTTCCTCATTTTAAAATACCAGATGTATCAACCAGTGTTCTCACAGAGAAACAGAACCAATAGAACTTATACATATGTATACTAAGAGATTTATTTTAGGAAATTGGCTCACGTGATTGTGGGAACAGAAGACTCTGAAATCTTAAGGTCAGGCCAGCAGGCTGGAAATTCAGGCGAGAGTTAATGCTGCAGTCTTGAAGCAGAATTTCTTCTCCAGGAAACCTCAGTTTTTTTCTGAATGTTTCCAACTGATGGAAGAGGCCTCATCCACATTATCAAAGACATTCTCTTTTACTTAAAGTCAACTGATTGTAGATGTAAACCACATCTATAAAATATCCTCACTGCAAAACCTATGTTAGATTAAATAACTGGGTGCTGTAATCTAACCAAGTTGATACGTAAGACTAACCCTCATATTAAGTTGTATCTTTCACTTATTTATTGGGTATGTTCTTACAGAGATGTTATTTTGCTTTGTATTTTCTTTTTCTTATAACAACTGTGTGAAATTAGACTGTAATCCTTTTTCTGTTGCTTTTTTTTTTTAACATGAAATTGATTTACCTGATCTTTAAGGTGGGGTGGGTCAAAATAACTTTTATAACTTCATAGTTTTAAAGTTACCTCTTCTGTTGTTTTGTAAAGTGTCCAAAAATAAGGCTAATATTTTTTGAGATCTCCAGATTCTGTTTCCTTCTCTCATTCATCAGTAGTTTTTCTTTCCTTTGTCTTTATTGTCCTTTTCCAGCTCAACTGGGATTCTTTTCCCTTCGTTACACATCCTTGTCCTGGAAGCTCTCTTTAGATCCTTGGTTTTGGTGTTCATAGATCCGAGCTTCTCCTGCCCCTTCAACTATTATCATGGACCTCTTGGACTTAGAACTTGAAAAGTGCAACAACCCATCTGGTTAGAGTTGCTATATTCCAGTTGTCTTGTCTTGGTTTCCAATGAATACCTATCACTGATTTCAATGTTCTTCTCTTCTGAGTGGTCCCCCAATAATGGGTCCGTGATTAAAAGAGTGAGACTGATACAAAGCGAAGGTCAAGCAAAGCTGTATTTCATGCCAAGCATCAAGAATCAAACCTAATGTTCTGGGCTGCGCCTCTTACAGGGAGGGCAACCTCTTTCTGCTTCACAGACTAGCTTTTAAGGGTAAAGGCCATGCGGTTGGGCCTGGCCACGTACAGGTGGCCAGTGAAATTGTAACACACGGAGAAAGCTGCACAGTCATGTTAGGTCACACATAGATGACCAATTGAATTACAATTTATACTAGTAGATATTTGAACCAGCCTATCACCTTGGTCAGAATTGGTGCCCGAAAGGTGCCCAAAGGGCAGGGCCCATACTCCTTGGTAACTAGGGAGACAGTATGCGCACCCCCCCCCTCCCCGCACACACACACTGATCTGATGTCTCCACCTGGCCTGACCCACCCTTGTATTTGGGCTTTGTTACCTGGGACTGGTTTCCGGAACTTGTTTTTAAGTAAGTCCCCTGGGGGAAGGGGGGCAGGGACAGCTTAAGTTTTAAACAACAAAGTTATTGTTTAACTGGATGGAAGCGCTCTGGCTAAATAGGTCCTTACACTGAGGTCTACCATATTTGCTTTCTTTTGTTGTCTTATGCTGATATCATGTGAGTCTGGTTGTTTTAGCTAGCTTGTTCCAACCCACTTATACTTTGGGATTTTGAGGAATACTTTGTTACTAAGTTTTATTGTTGACATCATCCGGTGTTCTTGTTTTTTCTTGGTACTATCCTAATTGTCTTCTCTGTGCCTACAAGGAAATTTGAGTAGATTGAAAAACTACATCACCACTAACCCTTCCCAATTCATTTTCTTTTGCAAATGCCTCCTTTTGCATCCTTTCTTTTACTTTTTTGGTTTTCTCTGTTGTTATTTTATTAGCATCTTATACTGAGAACCAAGTTCATTCTCTTTCAAACTACCTTATTTCTTTTGTATATATTTAAGGCTATCAATTTCATTTTAGAGATTATTTATACTATATACTACAACTTTTGAGAACATTGAATGCTTTTATTCTTTAGTTATAAATATTTTGTAATTTCCACTGTGATTTCTCCTTTACTTCATGAATCATTTGGAAGTGAAGTTTAGGTTTTGTTTTCTTTTTTTCCTTTAAGAATTACAAATATCTTAAGAATTTCTTCTAGCTAACTTTATGAGAAATTCCGATTTTATTTCATTAATATCAAAGACACAGTATGTGTGATGATAATTCTTTGAGATTCGCTAAGACTTCTGTAAATATGATCAATTTTGCTAAATGTTCTATGTGAGATTGGAAAGAAATTCCGATTTTATTTCATTAATATCAAAGACACAGTATGTGTGATGATAATTCTTTGAGATTCGCTAAGACTTCTGTAAATATGATCAATTTTGCTAAATGTTCTATGTGAGATTAGAAAGAATATATTTTATTTTAAAGATTTTATTTATTTATTTGACAGACAGATCACAAGTAGGCAGAGATGCAGGCAGAGAGAGAGAGGAGGAAGCAGGCTCCCCGCCGAGCAGAGAGCCCGATGCGGGACTCAATCCCAGGACCCTGAGATCATGACCTGAGCCGAAGGCAGAGGCTTTAACCCACTGAGCCACCAGGGCGCCCAAGAATATATTTTATTTTATATTGGCTAATTTTATAGGTTTATTTATAGGTTTATCTTTAGCTTGGAAAAGTGTGTCAAAAATGTACCACTGTATTTGCGGCTTTTAAATTTTTTCCTGGTACTTCTATCATGCTTTATATCAATGCTTTATATAATTTTTAGGTTCAATGTAGTCCCTATCAAAATACCAACAGCATTTTTCACAAAATTGGAATAAATAATACCAAAATTTGTATGAAGCTACAAAAGACCCCAAATAGCCAAAGCAATGTCGAGAAAGGACAAAGCTGGGGGTATCACAACCCCCAGTTTTGAGATAAACTACAAAGCTATAGTAATGAAAATAGTGTGGTACTGGCACAAAAATATACACACAGATCAATGGAAGAGTAGAAAGTCCAGAAATAAACCAATGAATATATTGTCAATTAGTCTATGACAAAGGATGCTAGAATATACAATGGGGAAAGACAGTCTTTTCAATAAAAAGTATTGGGAAAATGAGACAGCTTCATGTAAAAGAATGAAATTGAACTACTTTCTTATACCATATACAAAAATAAACTCAAAATGGACTAACGACCTAAACTTGAGACCATAAAAATCCTAGATGAGAGCACAGGCAGTAATTTCTCTGACATCAGCCTTAACATTTTTCTAGATGTCTCTTATGCAAGGGAAGCAAAAGCAAAAACAAACTATTGGAACAACATCAGAATAAAAACCTTCTTCATAGCAAAGAAAACCACCAACAGAACAAAAAGAGAACTTACTGAATGGGAGATGTTATTTGCAAGAGACGTATATGATATAGGGTTAATATCTGAAATATATTTATTTCACTTATACAACTCAACACTGAAAAATCCCCCAAATAATCCAGTTAAAAAATAGGCAAAGGACATACAGATGGCCAACAGAGACATGAAAAGATGTTCAACATTACTAATCATCAGTGCAAATTGAAATCACAGTGAGAATATCACCACACACTTATCAGAAGGGCTAGAATCAAAACCATAATAAATAACAAGTGTTAGTGAGGATGTGGAGAAAAAAGAACTTTTGTGCACTGTTGGTGGGAATGCAAACTGATGCACCCACTGTGGAGAAACAGTACGGAGGTAACTTTAAAAATTAAAAATAGAGGGGCACCTGGGAAGCTAAGTCAGTTAAGCACTTGGCTCTTGGTTTCAGCTCAGTTCATGATCTCAGGGTCACAGGATCGAGCCCCACATAGAGCTCCATGCTCAGCATGGAGACTGCTTAAGAGTCTCTCCCTCTGCTCCTCCCCCTTCTCAAGCTGTCTCTTACTCTGTCTCTCAAATAAATCTAAAAAATTCAAAAATAGAAATACCATATGATTCAGTAATTCCAGTACTGGGTATTTACCCAAAGATAATGAAAACACTAATTCAAAAAGGCGTGTGCACACCTATGTTTATTGCAACGTTATTGACAATAACTAGATACAGAAGGAACCTAAGTATCTATCAAGAGATGAATGGATGAGGAAGATTGCTTATCAAAAGATGAATGGTTAAGAAACACACACACACACACACACACACACACACACACGCCCCAGAATATTACATAGCCATACCAAAGGATGAGATCATGCCATTTGAAACAACATGGGGGACTGAGAGGGTATATTAAGTGAAATAAATCATACCGAGAAAGACAAAAACCATATGATTTCACTCATAAGTGGAATCTTAAAAAACAACAATGGCAACAACAAATGAATAAAAGGCAGAATCAGATCTATAAATACAGAGAACAAACTGATGGTCTCCAGAGGGAAGGGTGATGGGTTGGGCAAAATGGGTGAATGGGAGTGGGAGGTATAGGTTTCCAGTTATGAAATGAGTAAGTCAGGGGAAAAAAAGACAGTATAAGGAATGTAGTCGATGATACTGTAATAGCAAACTATCAGCACAGGTGGCAGCTACACTAGGGGTGAACGTGACATAATGTAAAGATCTGCGGAATCACTCTGCCATACCTTGTGTGTCAACTATACTCGAATTGTTTTGCTTTATATATTTCAGGGTTACATTATATCTTCTGGTGATTTTTTCCTTTTTTCTTCTTATACATTGTCATTAATCCTATAATTTAAATTTATGACAGAGCTGGTATTATAATCCCCATTTTACCACTAAAAAAACTGAAGCAGTATTTACAGATGTATATCTACATGAAATGACTACATGTGTTTGTGCACATAATTGTTACTATAAATGTGAAGTTGGGTTCCAACCCTGGCTTAAGAAGAGGACCAGGGGCACCTGGGTGGCTCAGTCAGTTGTGTCTGACTCTTGATCTCAGCTCAGGGTTGTGAGTTCAGGCCCCATGTTGGGCTCCACGCTGGGCCCAGAGACTCCTTTAAAAAAAAAAGAGAGAGAAAGAGAACCAATGTTAAGACTAAGACTGATGATGTTAGAAATTGGATCAGTATCCTTCAAAAGGGGAAAGAAAGAACTTATAAATCAAAGAATGTGGAAACAACAAAAAAAATAAGGAATAAGGAAATAGGGAAAATGTGACTGAGGGAAGTTACCGTGGGTGAGTCAGTGATATGCGAAGAGTAGGACCTCAGAATTTACCATGACTTGTTTTTAATGGAAGGATCTTGTCTCACTCATTTTTCTTTATCCTCAGAATCTACTGGAGTGCCAGTCACCTGCTGGATACTTGATAGATAGTTTCTGACATAAAAGAAAATAAGAATCATAGTTTTGGGTGGGGGAGACATCTGAAGCATCTTGGAAAACTTAAGTTACTTTTCCTTTGTCACATTACTTTATAAAATTGTAAAGGAATCAACTTTTAGTTATTCTTTTTTTTTTTTTTTTTTTAATAGTAAGGACCAGGAAATTGAGCCCTCCATCAGAGCATTGAGATAAAAATTTTGGAGAAGACTTTTTTGTTTGAACTGTTTTATCTTCTTTTTTAGATTAAGTTAGAGTATGAAGGAACATTATTTTCTGAATGGAGTGTGCCAGCAACTTGTTCTGTGAAAAATAAAAGGTAAGATTTTTGCTGTGAATGTCAACATAATGCATGCATTTACACATAAAAACATATTCATATACTGTGGATGTTCAGATTCAAGGCTATGATTGAATGTACATTTCTTCCCATTACATAGATGTGAAAAGAAAGACAAAAATCTCTTCGAAAAGTAAAAGTAAAATATTGCTATATTTTTAATTTTTTTTATTAACATACAATTGATGTTTTTAGGCTTAAAAAGCAGTAGGGGAATTTTTACTAATCTTGTATGTATCTATGCTTATTTATCTCCCTGTTCTTTTTAAATACTAGCTCCCCCAAGACAGAACTGCGTTGTTCTTCTCCTGGTGTTCAGACTATAAGACCAATTGTTACTGGCCCAGTAAGTTGATTTTAAAGATAAGTTATTAAATCTTGCATAATTATCTCTGTTACATTTTATTTTCCTTATTTTGAGCTTTCAACCTCTTTTAAATAGTAGAAGTGTTAAGTATAAATAAGAGGTATTTTAAAATTATTGTCAATATGGCAATTTTCAGGTATATCTCATAGCAGATTGTAAGTTATGAAATGATGGGTGCTTGTGTGGCTCGGTTGGTTAGCCATCCGCCTTTGGCTCAAGTCATGATCCCAGGGTCCTGGGATCAAGCCCCATGTTGGGGGGGACAGCTCAGTGGGGAGTCTGCTTCTCCCTCTCCCTCTCCCTCTGTATGCTGTCTCTCTCAAATGAATAAATCAATCTTGAAAAATTCAGTTATAAAATGATATGTGATTTTTCTGTGAAGCGCTCTCTGTGAGTATGTGAAAGCCCCAGTTACCATCTTAATGATAATAGTACTCCCCACCGAGTGAGTCTCATGTTATATACTTCTATGACAATTCTCTGGATTAAAAGCCATCTTTGGCAAGTTTGTTTTTACGATATTTTCTTCAATTCAAGAAAGCATATGTGAATGCAAACACATGAGAGTGATGTTGAATCCTCTCTCATTACAAAAAAAGAAAAAGTTAAGCATTAAAACTTTGGCCCTCTGCTATAGTTAGTAACAGGTACTGGCCATGCACCTCACAGATGATATTCCCACAAAAGTGTGCCCAAAGCCATTGCTGGAGAGACTCCATGTGACAAATCTTTTCTTTATTTTAGGGCTTGTGCCTTCTTTTTAATGAATAATCTTTATTTTCAGATAATAAGTAGAGTGCTATGGGAGAGGCCAGATGAATATTAATTCATTTTTTCAAAACTTGTAGATTGAAAAATAGTTGAATTTGGCTTTTGAGTTTATGAATATTTACCGGGTTCACGGACAAAATTCCCAAACAAGTAAAGGCTTACTCCTTTTCCTTTTGTCGTATGTTGGAAGCCCAAATATAAAATGTTATATAGAAAATTTATACAGGGGGCACCTGGGTGGCTCAGTGGATTAAGCCTCTGCCTTCGGCTCAGGTCATGATCTCAGGGTCCTGGGATCGAGCTCCGCGTGGAGCTCTCTGCTCAGCAGGGAGCCTGCTTCCCTCTCTCTCTGCCTGCCTCTCTGCGTACTTGTGATCTATCTCTCTCTGTCAAATAAATAAGTAAATTTAAAAAAAAAAGAAAGAAAATTTATACAGACAAATACATACATATATAAAAATATCTTTGTCATTTATGTATGGTCCCATCAGACTTTATAACCTTTAAGGATGTACATATGACTTTTGAAATACTCTCAAAAGCACTCAGATACAACAATCAAAATTGTCTCCAGTGCCCCTGGTGAGCAAAATCATCTCTGATTCAGAACCATTAAACAAGAAAATTAATTGAATTGTGTTTTCAATGAGCAAGACTGTCTACTCACTATTTTCCTTCACACACTCACAGAGAGCACTTCTGTACCAGATGTGGCGTGGGGGTTGGTTTCCATGCAGATTATTTCTGACACCAGCAGGGTATCCTACAAGTCAGAGTTCTGGCATTTTCTGCATGGAGTCACTTCACATCCCACCAGTCAAGGGCTCAGTCCCGCAAGACTGCCCCACTTCACATGCCAATTGCAAGTTCCAGTTTGTCACCTGACTGACTGGCTATAAACCCAGGTTCCTACAACCTTGTCTTCAGGTTCAATAATGTGCTAGAACAGCACACAGAGCTCAGGGAAACAGGTACCAGTTATAATAATAAATAAATAATAAATATTATAAATATAAATATAATAAACCATTGACTGGTTATAATAATAAAAGATATGATAAAGGATACAAATGAACATCCAGAAAGGAGGTGCCTAAGGCAAGGTCTGGAAAGGCCCTGAGCACAAGAGTTTCTGGCCCGTGGAGTTGGGCTGTGTCAACCTGTCAGCATGTGGATGTGTTTACCAACCTGGAAGCACTCTGACTTTTATGAGGGCTTCATCCCATAAGCATGATCAAGGATTAACTCATTTTCTAGTCCCTCTCCCCTCTCCAGAGGGTGGGAGGTTGAGCGAAAAGTTCCAAGCTTCTAATGATGGCGTGGGCCTTCGTAGGGACCAGTTCCCATCCAGGAGCCCACCCAGAGTTGCCTCATCAGAACAAAAGAAAGCTCTATGTCAGACCCTCCTGTCATTTGGGAGATTATAAGAACTATAGGAGCTCTGCATCAGGCACCAGAGTCAAAGACCGAATATTAGCAGGAACCAGGTGAAAAGACACATATTTACATGTTTCATTATTTCACAAAGACAAATATAACAGAAACAATATGCTAACTTTGTCACTCATGATAGTAAATTCTTAATTACAAAGAGTAGCTAAAGAATAGAACTAGTATTATATGAATATTCATTAGTTCCATTCTGAAATTTGTTCATTGTATAAAGAGGCATAGGATTCATTATATAAATGAATCATAATATAAACAGGCATAAATATATATATATATAAATCATTATATAAACAGGCATAGGAGTCACAGAGGAACTGTGATCTTAGATATTTAATTTAGTTCCTCTGTGACTCCTATGCCTGTATCCAGATGTGTATTTATTTTAAAGTTACATTTATATATCATAGTTTATTTTCCATTTTCTTTCAGGATTCAGAAGAAGAACGCAATTTGTCTGTGGACAGTTCCCATATATGTTTCCTGTGGTATTTTAAAGTTATGTAAGTAATGTAATGTAATATTGAATACAAAGTTTTAAAAGAGAATTTAGCTTTGGGTGTCTGGATGGCTCAGTTGGTTAAGCATCTGCCTTCGTCATGATCCTAGGGTCCTGGGATTCAGTGCCAAGTTGGGCTCCCCGCTCAATAGGGAGTCTGCTTCTCCCTCCGCCCTTCCCCCGTGTGTGCGCGCGCGTGCGCGCACTCTCTCTCTCTCTCAAATAAATAAAATGTTTTTTTTTTAAAAAGAGTGTTTAGCTTTAACTTTGAATTAACCACAAATGGATTATCTGCATTATTATTTTCCTATAAGCTTTTCATTCACCAATCAAGATATCCTCAAATAAGATGCCAAACTACTGTTGGGGAATAAACATTAAAAGTAACAGTAGAAACCACCATTTGAACATACAATTCTAATGTTCAGACTTTATGTAAATTATCTCTTTCAATTTTCATAACAAACACATGACTGTAAGTATTATTATGGTTGTTTTATAAACGAGGAAAAGTGAGCTTGGATAGGTTAAATAATTTGTATAAAAACATACAGCTACTAAAAGATAGCACTGGGATTTGACTCTGGTTTTTAGGCTACCGGGCTCTTTGATTTTCTTTATATACATCCTGTTCCAAAAGGATGCTCTTTGTTTTGCATAGTTTCTCAAACCCATTTTAACATGAGAGTGAGTGAACATAACTAGAAAGGGAAAACTGGCACAAGGGAAGATAATTAACTGCATGACAAAATTGTTTGACAACTTAAAAGCATCAGTGAATTCAAATATTTTTCACTGTTAAAATCAAGGCAATATCCTGTATAGAATACAAACAACCGTCTTACGTGTCTCGGCTCTCCAGAAGACTGTGATGTGTCTATTTCTTTTTGTCTACCCAACTTTCTTTCCTTTGGGAGAACCATCCCTCCCCTATCCTGTGATAAATTAATTTTGTGTGATTTATATGGTACTAACTCCACACACTCACATTTCGGGGGCCACAGTGATTCCGTGAGGATTGACACATGACCCAGGCAGAATCAGTCAGGATGCTTGTGTCTTCACGAAAGCATAGTTGTTGCTGATGGTTGTCTTGGTTCACGTGATCCCTTAAAGTCAGGTAGCTCTGCAGTTTCTATGCACTTTTTGGATCCACATCCTGATAACTAGACTTTAGCAGGCTGGTCCAGGGGTACACATTTAGCCATTCCTCTCCGAATTACTGCCACCTTCCCAGAGTCTTACCAAGAAGCAAGGGCTATGTCTCTGCTATTCCTGAAACTGGCAGACTTCTGTCCTTGTTGTGGGTTTCAGAAATGCCAATTACCAGCTTTCTCCTATGGATTTTGAACCAACTGGGATATAGAAAATGGAAAATGTGGAGATAAAAATTCCTGGTACAGCTGAACTGGAGAATAGAACCTGCCTTTCTGGCCAAATGGGCTATTTTCTGCTTCCCCCAGGTAGAGACCCTGGGGACCATCAGAAAAGATAATCTGCCAAAAAAAAAAAAAAAAAAAGGCATTTATAGCCATTTTCCCACATCTCCAATCTCACACATACTGAGCCCCAAGAGCTGGTGAAAGAGATGGGCCTCCAGATTACCCTGATCTGGTTATGGATTGTGAAAGCAAAATCCAAAGAAGCACTAATCCAGGGGGGGTCAGGTTAGCCAAAAAGAGAGAACTCAGTGGGAGCAAAGTGTTCTCTTATTACATAGGTGGTAGAAATGTTCATAGTCTGTCACCTGTAAAAATACCATTTAAAGAATAAAATGAAACTAGTACCCAGGTAGTCATCACACAAGTCAAGAAATAGAACACGATAGGAACCCTAAAATCTGTTACTTAGAAATGCAGAGGGGTGCCTGGGTGGCACAGTGGGTTAAAGCCTCTGCCTTCGGCTCAGGTCATGATCTCAGGGTCCTGGGATCGAGCCCCGCATCGGGCTCTCTGCTTGGCGGGGAGCCTGCTTCCTCCTCTCTCTCTGCCTGCCTATCTGACTACTTGTGATCACTGTCTGTCAAATAAATAAATAAAATATTAAAAAAGAAAGAAAGAAAGAGAGAGAAAGAAAGAAAGAAAGAAAGAAAGAAAGAAAGAAAGAAAGAAAGATTGATTCAGAATCTGGGGCTTCATTCCCAAGCTCCTAAATCATTTTGTGCATTTTAACAAGATCCTATAGACATTGTATGTACATTACTGCTTAGGACGTACCACTCTCATGCACATAAATGAAAGTTTCTCTAGGATATAGACCTACAAGTAGAACTGACTAAAAGTAGGATATGCATTCGCTCAGCTTTACTAGTTAATGCCTAATTTCTTTTTGGAAAGATAGTTGTAATCTACCCTCCACCAGCTGTGGATAGAAGTTGCCATTGTGCCATATCCTCACCAACTCTTAATATAATCTGACTTTTTAATTTGTCAATCTGGTAGGTGTGAAATTATGCCATTGTGCTTTTTTGCATTTCCCTGATTACTATCGAGCATATTTTCAGTTATTCATGAGGAATTTTTCTTCCTTCTCTGTTAAATGAACATTTTTACCCTTTTTTGAGTTATTTTTATGTTTCATAATAATTTATAAGATTTCATTGCATTTTAATTACTATACATTTCAACATGTATCTTGAAAGAATTTTCTCCTAGTGTATGCAACTTTTCACTTCTTATGACTCTATTGATAACTGATATCCTTCCTGTTGTAGATGAATTTATCAACTCTTAAACTTAATGGGTTTGTGAATTTTTAAATCAATTTAAGAAATCTTTCCCTCCAAGTTTGTAAAAATAGACTTCTATGTTGTTTTCTGAAAGTTCTTAATCCATCTGGAATTAGTTTTTGCATATGCTTTGAAATAGGGATCCAAATTTATGTTTTTGTCATAAATAATTAATTTTACCAGACCCAGTTATTGAAGAAGGTATTTACCAGTAATGCCTACTTTGTCATAGATCAGTTTTCCATGAATGCAGGTTTCTTCCCAGCTGGCTATTCTACTTAAATCAATACTACATTATCTTTATTACTATGGTTTCATTTTGCAAATCTCGATAAGAGGCAGTGCAAGTACTGGACTCTGAACCTAACTCTTGACTTTCTTCAGGCGTCTCTTAGCTATGAACTGGGCCCATTTTAACTGCCTGTGAATTTTTAGAATTGGTTTGTCAAATTCCACAAAAACTTTAGTAGGGATTTTTATAACTTGTCTAAATATTTTAATCAATTTGAAGAGTCTTTCAACTCAAGAATAATATATAACTTCCATTTATTTAGGCCTTTTTACATGTCTGCCAATAAAATTTTATAGTTTTTCATATAAGTGCCTGGACATTTTTATTAGACTTATTCCAAGATACTTTATAATTTTCTTGCTATTATACTCAATTTTTTAAAGTTGCATTTTCTAACCAGACCTTCCTGTTGTATAGAACACAACTCTTTTGAATATTAATTTTTGTATTCCACAACCTTGCTAAATTCTTATATTAATTCTAATAATTTATTTATATATTCTCTTAGAATTTTTACAAATCACATCACCTGCAAATAATGGTGGTTTTGTTTATCCCTTTCCAATAACTATGCTTTTTCTTTCTTTCTTCTTAAAAATATTCTATTTATTTATTTGACAGAGAAAGACACAGCAAGAGAGGGAACACAGGACGGGGAGTGGGAGGGGGAGAAACAGGGTTCCCACTGAGCAGGGAGACTGATGCAGGGTTCAATCCCAGGACCCTGGAATCAAGACCTGAGCTGAAGGCTGACGCCTCATGACTGAGGCACCCAGGTGCCCCGATCTTTGTTATTTCTATTTTTCTGCCAACTTTGGGCTGTTTGTTCTAACCATTCTGACAGATGTGAGGCAATATCTCATTGTGGTTTTGATTTGCATTTCCCTGATGATTAATGGTGTTGGACATCTTTTCATGTCTCCATTGGCCATCCATATGTCTTCTTTGGAAATATATCTATTTGGGTCCTCTGCTCATTTTTTAATGGGATTATTTGGATTTTTATGGTGTTGAGTTGTTTAATATTTTGGATATTACTGTTTGTATTGCTTTGATTTTTTGGATATTACTGTTACTGGACATATCATTTGCAGATATCTTCTATTATTCAGTAGGCTGCCTTCTTATTTTGTTGATGGTTTCCTTTGCTGTTTCAAAGCTTTTTACTTTGATGTAATCTCAATAGTTTTATTTTTGCTTTTGTTCCCCTCAACTAAGGAGATATATCTACGAAGATGTTTTACTACTGATAAGAAAGAAATTACTACCTGTGTTTTCTTTTAGGAGTTTTATCATTTCAAGTCTCACGTTTAGGTCTTTAATCCATTTTGAGTTTATTTTTGTGCATGGTATAAGAAAGTGGTCCAGTTTCATTCCTTTGCCTGTAGCTGTCCGGTTTTCCCAGCCCTATTTGTTGAAGAGATTATCCTTTCTGCATTGTATATTTTAGCATCCTTTGCCAAAAATAATTGACCATAAAAGCATGGGTTTATTTCTAGGCTGTCTGTTCTGTTCTATTGCTCTGTGTGACTATTTTTGTGCCAGTACCATACTGTATTGATTACTACAGCTTTGTAGTATATCTTGAAATCTAGAATTGTGATACCTCCAGCTTTGCTCTTCTATATCAAGATTGCTTTGCATATTTGGAGTCTTTTGTGGTTCCACACAAATTTTAGGATTGTTTGTTCTAGTTCTGTGGAAAACATTGTTAGTATTTTGATGGTGATTCCACTAAATCTGTAGATTGCTTTGGGTAGTGTAGACATTTTAACAATATTGGTTCTCCCAATCCATGAATATGGACTACCTTTCCATGTATTTGTGTCCTCTTCAATCTCTTTCAATAGTGTTTTACAGTTTTCAGAGCATAGGTCTTTCCCCTCCTTGGTTAACTTTATTCCTAGATATTTTATTAATTTTGGTGTAATTATAAATGGGATTATTTTCTTAATTTTTCTTTCTGCTGTCTCATTATTATTGTTTAGAAATGCAACAGATTTCTGTATATTAATTTTGTATCCTGAAACTTTACTGAATTCATTTATCAGGTCTAGTACTTTTTGGTGGAGTCTTTAGGGTTAATATATGTCGTGTCATATCATCTGGAAATATTGACAGTTTTACTTCTTCTTTGCTGATTTATATGACTTTGATCTCTTTTTCTTGTCTGATTGTTGTGCCCAGGACTTCTAGTACTCTGTTGAATAAAAGCAGTGAGAGTGGACATCCTTGTCTTGTTCCTGACCTTGGAGGGAAAGCTTTCAGTTTTTCACCATTGAGTATGATGTTAGCTATGGGTTTGTCATAAATGGCCTTTATTATGCTGAGGTATGTTCCCTCTAAATCTACTTTGTTGAGAGTTTTTATCATAAACGAATGTTATGCTTTGTCAAATGCTTTTTCTGCATCAGTTGAGATGATGATATGGTTTTTATCATTTCTCTTGTTAATGTGATATGTAATGTTGATTGATTAGTGAATACTGAACCACCCTTGCATCCCAGGATAAATTCCACTTGATTGTGGTGAATAATTTTTTAAATGTATTGTTGGATTTGTTAGTTGAGAATTTTTACATCTGTGAGCAGAGATATTGGCCTGTAGTTCTCTTTTGTCTTTATCTGCTTTGGTATCAGGGCAGTGCTGGCCTTGAATGCATTTGGACACTTTTCTTCCTTTTCTATTTTTTGGACTAGTTTGAGAGAAATAGCTATTACTTCTTTAAATGTTTAGTAGAATTTACATGTGAAGCTATCTGTCCTGGACTTTTGTCTTTTGGGAGTTCTTTGATTACAGATTCAATTTCAGTGTAGTAATTGGTCTGTCAAAATAGTCTGTTTCTTCTTGATTCAGTTTTGGAAAGGTTATGTTTTTAGGAATTTATTCATTCTAGGTTGTCCAATTTGTTGGCATATAATTTTTCACAATATTCTCTTATAATTCTTTGTATTTCTTTGATACTAGTTGTTAATTCTCTTCCTATATTTCTGATTTTCAGTTCTCTCTCTCTCTCTCTCTCCTTCTCTCTCCCTCCATGTATGTGTGTGTGTCTGTCTCTTCTTTTGACGACTCCGGCTAAAGGCTTATCAATTTGGTTGATCCGTTCAAAGAACCAGCTCCTGGTTTTATTGATCTATTCTATTGGTTTTTTAGTCTTGATTTTATTTATTTCTGCTCTAATCTTTATTATTTTCTTTCTTTTACTGGCTTTGTGCTTTGTACTTCTTTTTCTAGGTCCTTTAGGTGTAAGGTTAGCATGTTTATTCGGCATCTTTCTTATTTTTTGAGTTAGGTCTGTTAGAACAGATTTTGCTTCATCCCAAAGATTTTGGACCATTGTATTTTCATTTTTATTTGTCCCCTTATATTTTTAAATTTCCTCTTTGATTTCTGTATTGAATCATTTATTGTTCAGTAGTATATTACTTAGCTTCCATGTATTTGTGTCCTTTCTGGATTTTTTTCTTGTGATTCATTTCTAGTTTCATACATACCACTGTGATCAGGAAAAATGCACGATATGATTTCAGTCTTTTTTAATTTATTGGGACTTGATTTGCTGTCTAACATGTGATCTATTTTGTAAAATGTGCAATAGGCTCTTGAAAAGAATGGGTATTCTCCTGTTTTGGAATGGAATGTTCTGAACATCTGTTAGATCTATCTGGTTTAATGTGTCATTCAAAGCCACTGTTTTCTTGTTGCTTTTCTGTCTCTGTGATCTACCCATGGATGTAAGAGAGGTGTCAAGGACTCCTTCTGTTCCTGTGTTACTGTCAGTTTCTTCCTTTATGTCTGTTAATAGTTGCTTTCTGTACTTAGGTGCTCTCATATTGGGTGCATAAATATTAACAATTGTATGTCCTCTTTTTGCATTGTATCCTCTATCATGATGCCATGTCCTTCTTTCTCTCTTGTTAGTCCTTGTTTTTTCTTTTTTAAGATTTTACTTATTTATTTGACACAGAGAAAGAGATTGAGCAAGTACAAACAGGGGGAGCAGCAGGCAGAGGGAGAGGGAGAAGCAAACTCCCTGTCAAGCAGAGACCCCAGCTCAGGGATCGATCCCAGGACACTCGGATCATGGCCTGAGCCAAAGGGAGACACTTAACTGACTGAGCCACCCAGGCACCCCTTGTTAATCTTTGTTTTAAAGTTTATTTTGTTTGATGTAAGTACTGCCACCTCAGCTTTCTTTTTCCATTTGCATGATAAATGTTTTTCCATCCCATCACTTTCAGTCTGCATGTGTCTAGAGGTCTAAAGTGAGTCTACTGTAGGCAGCATATAGATGCACCTTACCTTTTTATCTTTTCAGTCCCCCTATGTCTTTTGACACCAATGATTGGAGCACTTACCTTTTTTTTTTTTTTTTTTACATTTAAAGTAACTATTTAAAGTAACTATTTAAAGTAACTATTTAAAGTAACTATTTAAAGTAACTATTGATAGGTGTGTACTTACTGCCAGCTTGTTACTTATTTTATGGTTGTTTTTCTAGTTCCTCTTGATTCCTTCCTTTTTCTTTTGCTCAATCCCCCTGTTGTTTGATGGCTTTCTTTAGCGATGTGCTTGGATCCCATTCTCTTCATTTATTGTGTGTCTATTAAAGGTTTTTGATTTGTGGTTGCCACCATTAGGTTCACCATGACCAGGCACTTCAGAGATGTCTCCTGTGTAGGTCATGTGTGCCCTACTGTTGTGGCTGAGCCACATTTGCCTTCAGTCCAGTCAGCTGCATTGGCCCACTTTTGCCTTTTGTGGGTGTACCCAATGGGACTTAGTCCCCGTGCTGTCCCTTGTCCCTTAGGACCAATCTGGAGCCACTGTGGGCTTGCAGTTTGCTAGTTTCAGAAGTCAGAGTGGATTCCTGCCCTCAGCTGTGATCTCACCAACCTACAGGGCACCCACCCTGCCTTGTCCCCAGAGGCCTTCATTGGTGGGTGGATCTGGCAGTTAGACCAACTGCCTGCCTCCTTTCCATTTGCTAGGGCTGCTCCCTCACCAGCCTGCAGGGTGCTCTCCCTGCCTGTCCCTTGGGAGGCTCTTGTTGGTGGGTGAACTTGACAGTGAGACTCAAAGTTTGCCCCCAGTCTTTTTGTGGGTGCTGCAGTCACACTGAACTGTAGGGTTCTCTTCCTGTGCTGCCCCTGAGAGTGTTTTGTTGGTAAGTGGAGGCACAGTCAGAATGGATGCCTTCCCCCAGTACATGTGCTGGCACTGCAGTGACAGTGACCAGTAGGGCACTCATTCTACACGGCCAACTACAAGGTTCAGCTGGGACTATGGGAACATGTGTGTGTTTGGGGGGGGTATCTTCCCCTCTCCCCAAGAGTGGAGTCACTTTGGAGAGCCACTTGTCCCTGCCAAGACTGCTTTTGCAAGGTGTGTTGGGGCAGGAGCCACTTTGAAGGGACACCTGCCAAGTGGGGTGGGTGGGGGGGGGTGGAGACTCAGAAGAGCGTGGAGACAGAGCACGCAGTGTTAGCAACATATGTGGATTGTGTTCGGTGGTGCAGTGTTGGCGTGGGGGTGGGGAAATGGTGCCTACCAGCTCTTTTGTTCTTGGAGATGTCTCCTGAAGATCCTCCCTGCTCCTTCAGCACACATTCGGAGGTTAGGAAATAAATCTATACCTCAGTAAATAAATTCTACCATATACCTCAGGCCCTTTCCAAATTGCTGCTTCTAGGTTGTATCGTGGCTGGGTTATTAATTATACTGACTCTTTAAGGGTGGGGATTTCCTTTCCTATTGCCCTCTGGTTCTCCTGGAGCTAAGCCCCCTGATTTTTATAGTGTTCAGAGGTAAGCCCTGCTGATTATAAAAATTCATGAAATTGAGCCCCACTGGTTTTTAGTGCCAAATGTCATGGGTCCTCGTCTCCCCAGTTTGGGTGCCCCATACCTGGGGTGCCTGGTGTGGAGTCGGATGCTCTTGCTTCTCCATGCTTGTGGTCCTTCCTGTTTGTGGTTAATCTCTCCAAAGTGCTTGGCTCCCAGCTATGTTTCTGCCCCTCCTACCCTTTCGATGTGGCCTCCCCTCTGTGATCAACCTAAATGTATGTTCTGCCAGTCTTTGGGTCATTTTCTATGTTAGTTGCACTCACGTGGTTGTTATCTCAGTGTGTCTGTGGGATGTAGTGAGCTCGGGATCCTCTGACTCTGCCATCTTCCCAGAACTCTACATCTCTTTATGTTGTGTATCCATTATCAGATTATTGTAGCTAGAACTATTTTTGATAATTTTGTCCTTTAACCTTTGTACTAACGGTAAGTGACTAACACACCTTGTTAAGATTTTAACTTATTCAGAATCTCACTACATACTTATCTTTATTAGTGTGTTATGTATTTTCATAGTTTCTTTTTACTTCTTAGAGGCCTTTTATTTCAGCTTGGAGAACTCCTTTCAGTATTTCTTATAAGGCAAGTCTAGTGATGATAAGCCCCCTCAACTTTTATTTGTTTGGGAAAGTCTTTATCTTGCCTTCATTTCTGAAGGGCAGATTCACTGGGCAAGTGTTCTTGGTTAGCAGTTTTTCCTTTTAGCACTTTGAATATATCATCTCCTACTTTCCTGACACATAACATTTCTTCTGAGAAACGTACTATTCAGCTAAGGGGCATTCCTTTGTATGAGAAGATTTTGTTTTTTCTCCTGCTGCTTTAAATTCTGTTTTTTGTCTTTGGTTTTGGACAGTTTTATTATAATGGTTGTGGAGACCAAAATTTTCGATTAAAATTTTGGGGTGACAGCCTTGTGAACTTGAATATCAAATCTTTTCCTACTTTTGGGAAGTTGTCAGCCATTTTATCTTTAGAGTTCTTCTCTTCCTTTCTGAGACCCCAGTAATGCATAGCTTGTTTCTCTTAATGATATCCCATAAGTCTCGCAGGCTTTGGTCATTCATTTTTATTATTATTATTATTTTATTTTCTGGACTGGGTAATTGCAAATAATCTGCCTTTGAGTTCACTGATTCTTTATTCTGTTTGGTCCAGTCTACTGTTGGGGCTCTCTTGTAAATTCTTCGGTGTGGTCAGTGTATTCCTTAGCTCCAAATTTTCTGGGTTTGGTTTTGTTTTGTTTTGTTTTATGTTTTCTATCTTTGAACTTCTCATTTTGTTCTACTGTTTTTCTGATTCCATTAAATTGTTGATCTTTGTTCTCTTGTAACTCTCTGGACATCTTTAGACCTGTTATTTTTAATTCCTTTTTAGGGTACTTATATCTATTTTGGGGATCCATTACTGGAATTTACTGTGTTCCTTTGGTGGTGTCAGGATAACCTGATTCTTGATGTTCCCTTTAGCCTCACATAAGTATCTACATATTTGAAGAAGCAGTCACCTCTTCCAAACTTTGGGAGACTGATTTTGCTAAGGAAAACCTTCACCGCAGGATAGAGCATACTATGACCCCAGGTCTCATGAGGTGAGGCACAATAGGGGGGCCTGTGGCATCTTTGGGTTCTGGGAGACATGATGTCTCATTAGCTCAGGCCAGTGGGGTCCGTAGCATCAGCAACTGTGTGGTAGTTGGTGAGTGCGGTGTAGTCTCCATAGTCACTGCAAGGGCTGGTAGGGTTCTCAGCAGCACCTCCAGCTCCAGGGACTAGGGGCCAGAGCAGGAAGTGCTAGTGGCCCAAGCCAGTGGTGTGCACATACTCAGATGTGGGGGCCTGCTGTAGTTTTTTGTGTACTGGCAGAGGTCAGTTTCAGACATGTATATCGTGTTGAGGGCAAGGGCCAGGTGAATGCAGGCACGCTAGCAGCTGTAGGAGCCCTGACCGTCCGTGTGCTCTCCTGTGGCTGTGGTGTCTCACCATAGATGCTGGCACAGTAGTGGAGGCCAGTGAGAGGAGACAGAGCCAGGTCTGGGCTCACAAACAGCATTGAGAGCCTTGACCATTGGGATGCATTCCAACAGCTGCAGGGCTTACCACAGACATGCTCACAGTAGCAGAACAAGTAATGGAAGTCGGGCTGGGGGGCCTGTAGGTGCACATTTGGAGAAGCTAGCCCCAGGCACCCACAAGGGGTGGGGTTCGAGGCTGCCTCTTGCACTAGCACAGCTGTAGAGGCAGGGGCTAGCTGCCTGTGTGGATCCCATTCTCTGGCACGGGTCAGGGGAAGGGAATGGGAAGGGACACAAGCAGCTGGGCTCTGCAAATGCCAAAACCTGTGGGTTAAAAACCAGTGAAATCCGCAAGGGTCCATGGTGGCTGTACCGATCACTGGTTTCTTCTCTGGGGAAAGTTGCCAGATCCTCTGTAAAGAGCAAGTCACTGGGCACCCTGGTCGCTGATGCTGGGTGGCCCCTGCCCTTCTTCCTTGTTCCTAGTCATCTCTATACATCTCAGCTCTGTTGGTCCCTGGGTGGGTGAAACCAAAGCAGGTCCTTCACGCAATACCCAGAAAGACTGGAGAAGCTGGTCCCTCTCCCTTTCCTGGGGAGGGGAACTCTCTGGCCAGGGAGTTACCTCTTGGCGCTGAGCAGTGTCAGGTTGGTGGATGGGGGGATAGGGACAAAATGAAGCATGCTTTCTTCCTTTTTTTTTGCAGTTGTTCTCAGGTTTTTGTTCCACTATGTTGAAGTTTCTTAAGTTGACTCTTAAGCACTCCAGAACTGTTTGTAGATAGCTGTCTAATTGTTGATCTTGTGGGGGACAGAGGCTGGCTTCTCCTACTGCACCATCTTGGTGACGTCAGCTTCTCCTATTTCTATAATGATCCTTTCCCAGTTTCTTTCTTTGGCTTTTTATAATCCCTCCTTACCTTAAATGTCAGCACCACTCAGGTTTCTTTCCTTGGCCCTCTTCTCACTTTACACTTAAGTCTGTGCACCAACTCAAGAAAGCCAAGCAAATGATAAAAGATCCAACAGAAAGTTGCTTATCTTCCATGGGAATCAGGTTATTACTTTAACATCAGCTGATACTATCACTCTACAAGGTTACTTTTTACAATAAGCTTTTTAGTCTTAATATGAAATAAAGCCTTTCTCATATCAGTACAGTTATCCTTTTGCCTTTAAATATTCCTTTACAGATAGACAGGTAACTCAGTGATACACTTCCATTCTTAATTCCTGCAGCTCTGACAAGTAGCATAACACAGGGCAGACATACCAGCCCTGGAGCTATGGAGCTTTTTGATCAACTTAGTATCTTGTGAACTCTTAGCACATTTGCCTTTGTAGATTTATAATACTTATTTTCATTTTTTTCTAAAATCAGATTGGACATATGAAATATTGTTTTCTTTATGTGGTCTCAGACACTCGCCTCATCCATATTTACTGATTCCCAAAATATCTTCATTTGTTTTATATATAATAATGTCCTGGGCACTGTGCATCAATTAGCCAATAAAAGGACATAGTCTTGAAGCATTGACTTTTAGAGATTATATGATTAAAAAAATAGGTATCTCTAAATGAAAAAAAACCACTTACTAAAAAACATGCAACTTAACATACAAATCATACAAATGTCCCTTTCAGAAAATTTATATTGCAAGGCTTATTAATAAAGGATTTGCATTGCTAATTAATGAATTTGTATTTGGCATAAGTTACAGCATGTAAACTCTACAGGTTTTCTTAAGCAAAATGATCATGTCGCATTTTTAAAGATTTATACTTATGCGACTTTGGCTATATGAACTCATAGTATTGTTAAGACAGCATGCAGATTCAAGCCTCTCAGCCCTTTAACATGTGAGAACCATAGTTATATTTAATTATAGATATATGTAGTTTTTAAACATTTAATATTTAATTGTTTATCTGTAATAGAATGTAAGGAAGATATTGAAGGACTTAGAAACATGTATATTGAAAATGGAATATTCAAACTAATATTTAGTGTGCTATTTACTAAAATATGATTCCTCTTTTTCCCCAACAGAAATTTCTTCCACAATTTAACCCAGGTAAAACATTTTTTAAAAGTTTTATATATCCTTCAGGGCACCTGGGTGGCTCAGTGGGTTAAGCCTCTGCCTTTGTCTCAGGTCATGATCTCAGGGTCCTGGGATTGAGCCCCACATTGGGATCTCTGCTCAGCAGGGAGCCTGCTTCCCCCTCTCTCTCTGCCTGCCTCTCTGCCTATTTGTGATCTCTGTCTGTCAAGTAAATAAATAAAATCTTAAAAAAAATTTATATATCCTTCATATATCACTACTATATTATTTCCCTCTAATCGTTCATGTTTCCCACAAGGAGAATTTTCCAAACTAATTTTCAGCAAAAAATCTTAGAGTGCAGTGATACTTCAGATATGGTTTGAGGACCCCTAGAGCTCCCCAGACCTTTAGAGGAGATCCATGAGGTCTACCCTTTTCCAACTACATATCTGTGTGAGGATAGATTTTCTCCATATGCTTCCACCAAAACAACATATACCGACAGCTTGAATTGGGAACACAGATGATAATTCAGCTGTCTTGTATTAAATATAAAACGATTTTTCTAATTTTTTGTTTTGGAAAATAGTTACTTTTCATAAAAATATATATCATGTTAACATTTATGGGTTTACCTTCCAATCTTCTCAGTTTTAATTTGTACATGGTAACATGGTAAATACTGATAGATCTAACCCACATAAAACAAAAGCTCTGTGAGACACTCAATAATTTTTAAGGCTATAAAAGTGTCTTGAGATTGAAAAGTTCTAATATCTGATCTGGAGTCTCTTACCTATAGGAAACAAGTTGAGAGTTGCTGGAAGGGAGGTGGGTAGGGGGGTGGGGTAATTGCATGATGGGCGTTAAGAATGTGATGTAGGTAAGATGAGGGTGAATTGATGAACACTAGGTGTTATATGCAACTGATTAATTATTAAACTCTACATATGAAACTAATGATGTACTCTTTGTTGACTAATTGAATTTAAATTTTTTAAAAAATCTGGTCCAAGGGTGGAAGCTGGCAGTGGAGTAGGAGGACCCTAGGTTTGCCTCTTTCCATAAATACTACTAGATACTATTAAATTATCCTAAAAACACCAGAAGTTGACCTGAAGACTGGCAGAATAAACTCCACAACTATAGGTAGAGGAGAAGTCACACTGAAGAAGTTAGGAAGTACAGAGATGCAGTTTGGGAGAGAAAGAGATCATGGCCACCGTGGAAGGGAGGGAAGGGTGAGAGCTGGACTAGCACACCGGGGATCACATGGGGAAAATGAATCCCATACCAGTTGGCTTGGAAAGTAAGGAGGGCTGAATATTGTGAGTTCTTGCAACCAGCAGGGATTAAAGCCTAGAGTTTTAAAGGTCAGTGAACTTGACTGGGATACAGCCCAGAGAGTACTGCACTGTGCTTCGGAAGAAGCCAGACAAACAACTAGCCGACACACAGCATGGAAACAGTGATGAAGGAGCACCTGCAGCACACACTGGGAAGGTGTGAGTCCCAGAGAGGCAGCACTCATGGAGAGGCACCTCTGGGAACAAAGGAATTGGCTGAAACCATTTCCCTAACCTGACCCTCAGTATAAGCACAGGGCCACCTGCAGGAACCAGTGAAGTGCCAACATTTGCTAACTTACTTGTATATGTAAAACCCTAACCCCCACACACACTCCAGTGGAACCACCCATCTGAAACATGATTGCCCAGTCCCAGTGCAGCAGGCCATCTCCCCCAGAAGACTGCCCAAACCCCTGCTCACACCATGCTTCCCACTGTGGGAGTTTTGCCAAGCCTCTGTTCTGCCAGCAGTGGCAACAAGTCTCATTTCACAAACAGACCAAAGCACACCTAGTTAAAACATGCCACATTAAGTCCAGGGACCAAACACTGGCTGCAACAGGCAAAGAGAGACTCTGCAGATAACTGGCCTGAAGGATAAAGCAGCCAGAATGAAACAGCAGAGTACATGTAGCACATATTGGAGACACTCCCAGAAGTGCCAGGCCCTAGTGAACAAGTGACATTACATGGCAGGGCACTACAGGACCTCTTCTTCATAAGGTCATTACCATCAAGAATAGGAGACATAGCTAATGTTTCTAACACAGAGAAAAAGGCTCAGAGATGTAGACAAAATGAGAAGACAGAGAAATTTATCCCAAATGAAAGAACAGGACAATGCCACAGCCAGAGAGCTAAGTGAAACAGATATAAGTAATATGCTTTGGTAGAGAATTTAAAGCATTGATCTTAAGGATATTCACTGGACCTCAGAAGAGTAGAAGACATGAGTGAGACCCTTAACACAGAGATAAGGAACAACATAGAAGAGAGAGAGGGCATGATAAAATGAGAAACATGCTTCATGGAATGAGCAAAGGTTAGAAGAAGGAGAGGAATGAATTAGTAACCCAGAAGACAGAATGATGGAAAGTAATCAAGGTGAACATAAGAGATAAAAAGGAATTATGCAAAACAAGAATAGAGTTAAGGAACTCAGTGACTCAATAAAACATAGTAACATTCATATAATAGGAGTCCCAGGAGAAGAGAGAAAATGGATCAGAAAATTTATTTGGAGAAATAATAGCTGAAAACTTCCCTAATCTGCAGAAGGAAACAGATATCCAGTTCCGGGAGACACAGAGAACCCCCATCAAAATCAACAAAAGCAGACACAGACCAATACATATTGTAATTAAACTAGCAAAATATAGTGATAAAGAAAAGACTTTTAAAGCAGCAAGACAAAAAAAGACAGTAACTTACCAGGGAAAACCCATAAGGCTAGCAGGAAATTTTTCAGCAGAAACGTTCCAAGCCAGAAGGATGTGGCAATGGGAAAAATCTGCAGCTGAGAATACTCTTATCCAGCAAGGTCATCTTTCAGAAAAGGAGAAGAGATAGTTTCCCAGACAAATGAAAACTAAGTTAGTTCATGACCACTAAACCAGCACTGCAAGAAATATTAAAGAGGACATTTTGAATGGAAAGGAAAGACCAAAAGTGACAGTATAAAGGTAGGAATCACAAAACCAGTAAAAATGAATATTTCAGTAAAAAAAGTCAAGGAATTCACAAAACTGAAGTATGTGAAATATAACAACATATATATCTAAAACGTGGGGAGGAGGAGAATAAAGAATGGGTTCAAACTTTAATGACCATGAACTTAACATAGACTCTTACGTGAAGAAGAGATTATATACAAACCTAGTGGAAACCACAAATCAAAAACCACTAATACATTTACAAAGAATAAATAGAAAGAAATCTATACATACCACTAAAAAAATCAGCAAATCATGAAAAAGGGAAAGGAAAGGATCAGAGAAAGTCTTCAGAAACAATCACAAAGCAGATAATAAAATGATAATAAATTAATATCTATCAATAATTATTTTTAATGTAAACAGACTAAATGCTTCAATGCAAAGATGTAGGGGTGACAGAATATATAAAAACCCAACACCCACCTACATGCTGCCTACAAAAGACTCATTTCAGACCTAAATATAAGTACCAATACTTATATTGGACAAAATAGACTTTAAAACAAAGAGTGTAACAAGAGACAAAGAAGGACACTACATAATAATAAAGAGGACAAGCCAACAAGAAAATATAACAATTGTAAATATGTATACATCCAACACAGAAGCATCCAAATACATAAAACAGTTAATAACAAACATAAAGGAACTAATTGATAATACATTAATAGCAGGAGACTTTAACACCCCACTTACATCAATGGACAGAAAATCATGTAAACAGAAAATCAAGAAGGAAACAATGGCTTTGCATGGTACGTTGGGCCAGATGGACCTAACAGATATATTGAAAGCATTCCATTCTAAAATAGTGATTGAAAATTTACTATAAAGGCAGTAAAATAATAATAACTATCATAATAAGTAAACCTCCTGGTATAATGAAGCCTCCATAAAGCCCCAAGAGGACAGGGTTCAGAGGGCTTCTTAGTTGGTGATCACATGGATAGTCAGAGAGAGTGAACACCAAGAGAAGACATGGAAACTCCTCACCCTTTTCCCATGCCTTGCCCTCTGCATCTTTTCCATCTGGCTGTTCTTAAGTTATATCCTTTTATAATAAGCCAGTCATCTATGAATTTCTCTTCAACTTCTGGATCATCCATGGCTCCTGCATCCAGGGAACTGTTGAGGAGGACTCTTGACCAAGAGCCTGAATGAGTAAGGAATTCCCCAAAGAGAAGCTAAAGACAAGGCTGTTGCTTTGGCTTCCTGATTCTTCCCTCAGCCTGAACTGGGAAGGAGTTCACAAGGGAGAAGTGAAAACAGCACCTTATCTCTGGCTTCCTGTTTTTTTATTTCCTTGCACTCCAGTTTGTGGTTTCTGAGAGTGAGGAAGTAGAAGCTGGCAAAACTATTGTCTGAGTTACAGCCTCGGAGCCATTCAGCTGAAGCACGCAGAAGTGACCTGGCAGCCCTTCAAGGTTTCAGCCGCAGGCCCTGCCATGGAGGCACGACACAGGATACTGATTCCCCTGCCTCTTGCTGTTATTCCCATCCCACGGAGTTGCTGTCTGCCGCCCTCTGCCCAGCCCCCCAGCAGGTGCCCCAGCAACAAAGTCCATGGGCAGACACAGGCCCACAACATACATTTATGTACATAATTTTTTTTAAAGATTTTATTTATTTATTTGACAGAGAGAGATCACAAGTAGGCAGAGAGGCAGGCAGAGAGAGAGACGGGGGAAGCAGGCTCCCCGCTGAGCAGAGAGCCCGATGTGGGGCTCAATCCCGGGACCCTGGGATCATGACCTGAGCCGAAGGCAGAGGCTTTAATCCACTGAGCCACCCAGGTGCCCCGTATGTACATAATTTTTAATTAACATAATTTAAATAGTACTTTTGTCCTAGCATGTGAAAAATAAATAAACAAATAAACCTTCCAATAGCAGATCAAGATAGTTGAATGAGTCCATGTGTCCATGTGCACTCTTATCCCAAATCCAGCTGATGTTATAGAATTTCTTATTAAAGCTATAACTGGAACAACTGAAAAAAAAGCAAGAGAGTGTTTATCATTGGATAATTTTAATATAGGAAATAAAGGGAAAATTCTAGAAGCAGAATACATATTACAGACCCAAATAATACAGAATAACCTGCATCTCACTCAAAACAAAGAAATGCCTTTAGAAAATATGTGTGGAGAATGCTAGTCTACACATTTACATCAACATAGGTGCATTTGTATCAGAAATAATTAAAGAATCTAAAGCCAGAGTTATAATGGTGACTTTGGAACTATGAGTGTTAGAAGATAAGCCCTGCTAGATAGGGGTGATGTTTTATTGTATGTATGGGGATAGAAAATAAAGGCCTCCAACCTATGAGAGAAGGAGGAGCTGAAACTAGTCTCCCTACATTTCACCAGGGTTTATAAAATATCTGTAAAGTGTGAAAGAGTAAAGTTCCACTCACAGGCTTAGAGTAATTCCAAAGAAATGATATATCCTCTGGGGGCTATAAATGCTTTAGGCGTTAGCTACATGAAGTGCCCAAGAGTCTGAAGAACATAAAGACAAGTAATAAACACAAAATGCAAGCAGTGAAATACATAGGGTCCAGGCAGAGGCGACTGCAAAATTCATTTCCATAACCCAGAGCATATAAGATTCTCATAGAAGACAGTCCCTCTGAAAATAACCTCAAAGTAAAAGTTATAAACCAGGGCGCCTGGGTGGCTCAGTGGGTTGGGCCTCTGCCTTCGGCTGGGGTCATGATCTCAGGGTCCTGGGATCGGGTCCTGTGTCCAGCTCTCTGCTCAGCAGGGAGCCTGCTTCCCTTCCTCTCCCTCTGCCTGTCTCTCTGCCTACTTATAATCTCCCTGTGTTGAATAAATAAATAATTTTTTTAAAGGTATATGGGGCGCCTGGGTGGCTCAGTGGGTTAAAGCCTCTGCCTTTGGCTCAGGTCATGGTCCCAGGGTCCTGGGATCGAGCCCTGCATTGGGCTCTCTGCTCAGCAGGGAGCCTGCTTCCCCCTCTCTCTCTGCCTGCCTCTCTGCCTACGTGTGATCTCTGTATGTCAAATAAATAAATAAAATCTTCAAAAAAAAAAAAGGTATAAACCACAAAAACAATCTGGAATAGACACATAAAAATTGAGAAAGTTCATACTATTGAAAGCTAGAAATGAGAACCATCTGAAAGACTACTAAATCCATATTTGAAAAATTCAAAGAGATACAAGAAGGAATTGAAATAAAAAGCAATTATACAGCATCCAGAAATTGAAAAACCTCTCACTAAAATGTCTTGAAATGAAAAAATAGGCAACTAAAAATAAAAATTCAGTGACAGTTTCTTTCTTTCTTTCTTTCTTTTTAAGATTATTTATTTATTTATTTGACAGAGATCACAAGTAGGCAGAGAGGCAGGCAGGGGGGGGGGGGAGCAGGCTCCCTGCTGAGCAGAGAGCCCGATGCGGGGCTCGATCCCAGGACCCTGAGACCATGACCTGAGCCGAAGGCAGAGGCTTTAACCCACTGAGCCACCCAGGTGCCCGTGACAGTTTCAATAAAAGACCCCATATAGTTGAGAAAGTTGCAGAATTAGTAATTTGGAATAGGAATCATGAAGAATGCAGTGCATAATAGTGACAATATGGAAAATATCCAAAGAGTTCAAAGACAAAGACTGAGACAGTTTATTATACATGTAATAGGAATTCCAAAAAGGGAATAAAATGAATTGGACATAATATTGAAAGAGAGGATTATGGAGGATTCTTCACAATTGAAGACATGAGTATTCAGACTGAAAAACTAAAGTGCAGGATGTAGTAAATAATGGTGAACAAATGAACTATATAATATGCTAATAAATTTAAATAAGCATTGACAATCGAAACTTTTCAGTAATGATTTTTTTTAAACAAAATAAAATGAAAAAGCTAGCCAACAAAAGAGTGGAAAATGAAGGGGGATTTGGGTTTAAATTTATTTAAGGTCCTTATAAGCATTCAGGATAGGGATACCGGATTAACTTTAGCCTACATTAAATATGCATGTAAAAATGTAAGATTGTCCATTAAAATAATAGAAATAATTATGTAATTTCTAAAAAGTAGAGTTCTGGAAGAAGAAATTTTAAAACGCTAATAATTTAATAGAAGGTAATGAAACATGAAATAAAGAAAAATTAAAACATAGAATATAGAGCCACAAAAATAAGATTTTAAAAATCATTTGAATTAAATTAGTAATCAAAATTGTGATTGGATTAAATTTACCCATTAAATGACAAAAACTCCAGAAATCTGATTTTAATAAAAGTTACACAGTTAAAACAAAGTTAAAACACAAAATTAGGAAAGAAAAGAATGCAAACAGGTTAATACTATCAAAACTGGGGTGATGATATGAATGTCAAATAAAAGATAGGTGAAGCCCCAAAACTTTAAAAGGCATAAAGAGGGAAATTATTTCATGACAATAGAAAAATCTATGAAGAGGAAAATAATATCATCTGTACTTAACAATATAGTCTCACCTGATCATAAAAAAAATAGAAATTTCCCTCAATTCATTTCCTGAATCCAACACTACTTTATTTTTTTTTATTTTTTTATTTATTTTTTATTTTTTAATTTTCAGCATAACAGTATTCATTGTTTTTTCACCACACCCAGTGCTCCATGCAATCTGTGCCCTCCCTAATACCCACCACCTGGTTCCCCCAACCTCCCACCCCCCGCCCCTTCAAAACCCCCAGGTTGTTTTTCAGAATCTATAGTCTCTCATGGTTCACCTCCCCCTCCAATTTCCCTCAACACTACTTTAAAACAAAAGGCAGACAAAGAGAAAGTTAGGAAGGGAGGGAGGGAAGGAAGTGTAGACCAATATCCTTGTGTATATAGGTGCAAAAATTCTACACAAATATTAGCAAATGGAATCCAGCAATATATTAAAAGAATGCATTGAAAAAGGCCAGTATCTTCCGGAATGCAACACTGATTCAATACCAAGAAAGCAGAAGACAATATCCATTCCATCAACACAACAAAGAAGGAAATAAATGATCACATAGTAAATTTAAAAATTGAATAGGAATTCCCAACGAAAACACCAATCAAATCAGGAACTGGACAGATGTGCTCAGTATCATCATTATTATTTAACGTTGTCTTGAACATAATAGTGTAAGTAATAAGACAAGAAAAAATGTACAATATTACAAATGTATACTGGCAATAAAGACTATAAAATACTTATGAATAAATTTAACAAGAAAGACACAGAATCTGTAGCAAGAGCCACTCTCAAATTTTGTTGAATGAGGGACACTGGGTGATGTATGGCACTATTGAATTACTATATTGTACACCTATAGAATATTATTCAGGCCTTATAAGAGTTGACACTGGAGAATTTCAATGATGTATATATTTGCATGAGAAAAAGAGCATGTGGGAAGTGTGTATAATATGATCCAGTTTTGTTTTTAAAACTCTTAAAATGTCTCTTTTAAAAAATGCATAAATGTAAATATGTGTACATGTCTGCAAACACATAGTGTGGAGAAAAATATGAAGGATACATACTACTTGTTTAAATCAAGTTATATAGATTGAAAGAGTCTTAATAGGTGAAGAAAATATAAGGAGAAATAAAACCCTGCTATAAAAACCATGGAAGGAGGGAAGGAAAGGAAGGAGGGAGGGAAGGCAGACATATATAGGGACAATACAGAATTAAGGCAAACAGGTGAAATAGGATAAATAGGAATGTCCTATAGCAATAAAAGGAATGAAATCTTCATATGTGTGTGTGTGTGTGTGTGTGTGTGTGTGTGTATCCACATAACCAAAACGCAGATCCAGATATAAAACATACAGATGTACAAGCTCTTAAACGTAAAGAACTTCCACAAATTAATAAATGAAAGACTAAGAACCCAATAGAAAAATGGAAAATAGGTAAAGGAAATGAACAAATAGTTCACAAGACGGGAAATACAAGTGGAATTTGAACACATGGAAAGATGCTCAAACATTTCTCTAATAAAAGAGATGCAGGTTAAAACTGTACCAAAGCACCATTTTCACCCATCAGACTGGCAAATTATAAATGTGACAACACATGATGCTGAGAAGGCTGTGAGGAAGGAAGAAATCTCATACATTGTTGATGTGACATGTATTAGTGGAGTTGCTACAAGAACAATTTAGTGGTATCTATGAAAATTACAAATGCATATGCCTCAACAGTTACACTTTAAGGCTTTAAGGTCCAAGGTACAAAATAATAAATATACAAAGTTGCTCATTATGGCATTGATTATAATGGCAAAGGACTGAGAATGAATGTTTATTAGTAGGTTACTATTTCATTATGATTCCTCCATAATTTGGAATAATAAGCAGTGGAAAAGTTAATGAGAATATGTAAAGATCTCCAAGATAAAACTCTAAGTGAAGAATATAATGTTTGAAAACATGTGTTTAGCATACTTACATTTATATAAAAAGTAACATCTTAATTAGTCATGCACAAAAATTTTACAGAAATATAAATAAGAAAACTTACTAACAGATCCTTGTTGGGTGCAGTGGGCTTGTGGGGATTGAGTGATGGGCTACAGAATGGGAGAGACAATTTCAACTTTAGTTTTAATTTGTTCTTAACTATGTGAATATTGTCTATTCAAGAAAAAAATTAACAAGAAAGAAAAAAAATTAGATCTACATCTATTGAAATGACCATGGCATATAAGTAACAAAAGCAAGTTAGAAAGAACATGCATCGTGTGATTTCATTTTTGTAAAAAGTGCAGGGGTGAGGGGTTGCTGTGTCTAATTACAGTTGTGAGAAAGAGATTTATACACATTCATACAGAGTTTTAACACTGATTACCTCAGGAGTATAGACAGATCTTAACTCTTCCTTCATAGGTCTTTGGTTTGTTCCACTTGTTAAACACACACACACACACACACACACACACCACTTTTGATATTTTTAATGGGATAATCACAATTTTTTAAATAAATAAAAACATTTTTATGGTTGTGTTTTGCCACAACTAAAAATGATATCTGTCCAAAATGTAAGGAAACACAAATGCTTTTTATTTTGTAGGTTATTGTAGTATGGATATATGATCCAGAAAATGCAGACCCTGAAGAGTTGCTATGGACTGCCCAGGAGCCGTCACTAGTAGGTGGAAACATTATTATTATCATAAATTTTAAAATATGCTATCCTTCTAATAATCTATTTTAAGCATTCCAGAACTAACTATATGCATCTTAATTGTCCAGTATCTTTCGCCATCGTAGAGATTTTGAGCTAATGCTCAATCTCCGCAATTACAAATATTTCTCTTGAATTCTATTGAGCATTGTCCGTAATTTCTATGAACTGCATTATTCATGAAGATGCTAACATTCAAAGCGCTTTAAAGATGTTCCTTGTGCATCTATCTTAAAATCATCCTTCAAAAATCTGTCCAGTCGGTTAGTGAATCCTTTACCACTTGGAGACTAGTGAATTTCCTAAAGGTCCAGCACAGCGGATAAATACGGATGGTTTTCGATTTATGGTGGCTTGACTTGTGGTTTTTCAACTTTACCCTAGCAGTGATATGCATTCTATAGAAACTCTACTCTGAGCTTGGGTCTTTTCCCCAGGCTAGCGGGCTAGCAATATGTGGTGTGATACCATCACACGACGCTGGGTGGCGGCAGTCATCACAGGAGTAAACCATCAGTACACTTCAACTATTCTGAACCCATACGACCACTGTTTTCACTTTCAGTACTGTATTCAATGGTTTCCATGAGATATTTAACACTTTATCATAAAACAGACCTTGTGTTAGATGATTTTGCCCAACTGGAGGCTAAATGTAGGTGTTTTGAGCCCATTAAAAGTTGGCTAGGCTAAGCTATGATGTTGGTAGATTAGGTACATTGAATGCCTTGTTGACTTACGATATTTTCCATTGACAATGGGCTTATCAAGCCATATTCCATCATAATTCAAAGAAAATCTGTAAATCCTTTCTCTGATTTGTTACAAATTTACCTCTTTCAAGACTTAAGTTCTGTCTTCTGCTACAATTAGAGTGTATTGAAGAGAAATATAAAATGAGTGGTTTTGATCTCATATGATACTATGTCTTAATGAGTCAAGATCTGGTTTTTGAATAGCATGTTACATGCCTCTTGGTAATGAAATTGACAAGAAATGGACTGATAAATGAGAATGACAACCTATCAATTAATTGTTTAATTTGGCAAATGGCTTTAGAGGGCGTACAATTAATCAGTTGTAATTAAACACTTTAAGCATTACTGTTACTTAATTTCTAATCCTTTTAAGTGAAAATATGTGCATTTTAATGTTATTTCATCCATGCATACCTAATACTTTGCTTTTTGAAAATTTCATGTTTATTCACGACCATGTCATTCCCATAAAACCTTTCTATGGCTCTGAGTTACCAACAGCAGACTCTTGGCTCTTAAGACTCTTGTGGAACACGAAGCCCTGGAATATTCTGCCTCCGCCGCTCTTCTCTGGTCTCAGCTCTCCACACATCCTACCTCTAGCAACAGCACTCTGCCGTTTCCCTGCACACACCTGCGGCTCCATGGCTCTGAGTCTTTGCTGATGCTATTCCCTCTGTGGTAACTGCTCATTCCCTAAGTTCATTTTCTCATGTTTTCTGTCTCAATTCAGATATCACTGTGTCTAGGATGCTTGCCTCGACCAAATCAGGATTTTTTCATATGAGTATTTTGAGGGCATTATTTTAATGCTTACGGTTTTGGTAAATCATCAACAAAACAGCTCTGGCAAAATAAATGTAAATTGTCTGTTCGTGTTTTTATCAGCCAACATGTAATATGACTGACGGGCACGCAAATCATCATTGCACCCTTTACTCTTCTTTCTCTTCCTGAACCAACTCTGACTTTGAATTCTAAATATTCCCTCATCTCTAACTCATTCCTGTATTTTACTCTCTCTTTGGACCTCAACCCATCCCTCTCATTAACTTCCTCTATGAGTCTTACCCTGTGCCCAACACCCACACCAGAGAAAAGAGGACCAACAGTGGGGTACAGCTCAGGGGTAGGGTACAGAATAACTTATTTGTACAAATTGTACAATTTGGTTTAAAAAATATTCGAAAGTTCAGGGTTTTATTTTTAGGGTTTTTTCTTTACCATTTGACTATAAATTATATCATAAAGAAAAAAGCATAAAATTTTAGTATACACCTTAAGGAATAATTATAATTAGTCATATAACCACTATCAAGAAGTAAAACACTAACAGTAGTACAGAAGGTCCCCTTATGTGCCACCTTCGTGGACATAATTTCTCCCTCCACCTTAGTACTTGATGAGTATAATTCCTGTATCCCTCTAAAGGTAACCATTATTCTGAATTTTATGGTAATAATTTCTCTGCTTTTATTTTTAGTTTGCCTCATGATTCCTAAACAATGCGGTTTAGTGGGTTTTAGGTTTGTGTTTATTTTTCTACTTTATATAAATGGAAGCATGTTTTATATATATTGTGCATATTCCTTTTGGGTGGTCTACTTTATATAGGATTTATTTGTGTTGTAATGTACCTATAGTTCATTCATTTTTGTTCCTGTATGATATTTCTTCATTTCAACCTACTATACATTTTTTATCCATTCTGCCATTGATAAATTTTGGGTTGGTTTATGTTTTGTTTTGTTTGTAATGAGTGTTGGTTTCTTTTTTGTTCAGCTTTTTTTTTTTTTAAGATTTTATTTATTTATTTGACACACAGAGAAAGATCACAAGTAGGCAGAGAGGCAGGCAGAGAGAGAGGGGGAAGCAGGCTCCCCGCTGAGCAGAGAGCCCGATGCGGGACTCGATCCCAGGACCCTGGGATCATGACCCGAGCCAAAGGCAGAGGCTTTAACCCACTGAGCCACCCAGGCGCCCTTTGTTCAGCTTTATTGAGATGCAAATGATATATAATATTGTATAACTTTATCAACTTATGTTGTACACTGCTGATCTGATACACTTACGTACTGTGAAACGATAACCACAGTAGCATTTTTCAACCTTTATCACCTCACATAATTACTTGTTTTCTTTTTCTTTTTTTTTTTCTCTTCTGTGGTAGGGTTATTTAAGATTTAAGATTTACTCTCTTATCAACTTCCAAGTATTTAATACTGCGTCATTAACTATACTCATCATGCTATACATTAAATTCCCAGAATTTACTCATCTTATAATTGGAAGTTTGTGCCTTTGACCACTATGTCCCCATTCTGCTCACCCCCTCACACCCCTCAATCCCCATTCTACTCTGCTTCTGTGAGTTTAGCTTCTTTTAGAGTCCACATACAAGCACATCATACAGTTATTTGTCTTTCTCTGTCAGGTTTATTTCATTTAGCAAAATGCCCTCAAGTTCATCCATGTTGTTGCAAATGGAGACATTTCCTTCTTTTTTATGGTCAAATAATATTCCATTGTGTATTGATGCCACAACTTCTTTATCCCTTCATCCTCCAATAGACAGGTTGCTTCTATATCTTGGCTATTGGAAATGATGCTGCAATAAACATAGGGGTGCATGGATCTTTTTGGATTACTGTTTCCATGTTCTTTGGATAAATACCAAGTAGTGGAATTATTGCATCATATGGTACTTCTAGTTTTAATTTTTGGAGGAACATCCATACTGTTTTCCACAGTGGCTGCAGCAGTGGACGTTTATATTCCCGCCAACAGTGCACAGAGCTCCTCTTTCTCCACATCCTCACCAAAACTTGTTAATCTTATCTATTTTATTTTAGCCATTCTAACAGGTGTAAGGTGAGGCATCTTTTCATGGCTCTCTGAATGTCTTCTTTGGGAAAAAGTCTATTCATATCTTCTGCCCATTTTTTTAAAAGATTTTATTTATTTGTTTGACAGAGAGAGAGCTCATAAGTAGGCAGAGAGCAGGCAGAGAGAAAGGAGGAAGTAGGCTCCCTGCCGAGCAGAGAGCCCGATGCGGGGCTCGATCCCAGGACCCTGGGATCATGACCTGAGCCGAAGGCAGAGGCTTTAACCCACTGAGCCACCCAGGTGCCCCTCTTCTGCCCATTTTTAAATTGGATTGCATTTTTTTGCTATTGAGGTCGTGTGACTTTTTATATATTTTGGATATTGCCCCCTTAAGAGATAAATGATTTGCAAATATTTTCTCCCACTCTGTAGGATGCCTTTTTGCTTCTTTTTAATTTTTTTTCATTTTGAATTCCTTTACTGTGCACATATGATTTTTATTCTTTGCTCTGTTGTAGTTAACTATACTGATTGATTTTTGGAAAGTTGAACCAGCCTTGCATACCTAGAACGAATCCCAGTTGGCCATAGTATATAATTCTTTTTGTATATTGTTGGTTTCTATTTGCTATTGTATTTCCATTTAGTTCAGATTTTTAAAAATTTTTACATTTCTTTTGAGACTTCTTCCCTGACCCATGTGTTATTTAAAAGCATGTCAATTTTCAAATACCTGGGGATTGTTCAATTACGTTTCTGTACTGACTTCTAGTTTAATTCTGTTATACTCTGACAACATATTTTCTATGATTTCTATTCTTCCTTAAAATTTGTTTAATTCTACTATAACTAATATATGGTGTCATATTAGTTTCATCTCTACAATACAGTGCAATAATTCTATATATCACTCAGTGCTTATCACGACAAGGGCACTCCTTAAACCCTATCACCTATTTCACCCACCCTCCCACCCACCTCCCCTCTGATCATCACAAGTTTGCTCTCTATATTTAAGAGTCTGATTTTTTTGTGTCTTTTTTTTCTTAGATCATTTGTTTTCTTAAATTCCACATATGAGTGAAACATATTATAATGCTAAGTGAAATAAGTGAGAGACTTATTATTTAATAATAAATATTAAAAATAAGACTTAAAAAAAATAAGTCTCTGACTTATTTCACTTAGCATTGTACTTTCTAGGCCCATCCATGTTATCACCAATGGCAAGATTTCACTTCATTTTTACAGCTGAGTGGTAGTCCAGTGTATGTATATCTTACAGCTTCTTTATCCATTCATCTCTCAATGGACACCTGGGCTGCTTCCATATTTTGGCTGTTGTAAATAATGCTGCAATAAATAGAGTGGTGCATATATCTTTTCAAATTAGTACTTTTGTTTTCTTTGGGTAAATACCCAGTAGAGAAATTACTGGATCACATGGTAATTCTACCTTTAATTTTTAAAGAAACCTCCATTCCATTGGCTACATCGTTTGCACTCCCACCAACCATCCACCAGAGATTCTTTTTCTCCACATCCTCACCACCACTTGTTTCTTTGGTGTTAGCCATTCCAACAGGTGTGAGGTGTTATTTCTCTGTGGTTTTGATTTTCATTTCTCTGATGATTAGTGATATTAAAGATCTTTCCATGTGTCTGTTGGCCATCTGTATGTCTTCTATGCAGAAATATCTGTTTATGTCTTCTTCCCATTTTTTAACTCAATTGTTTGGGATTATTTTTGGTATTGAGTTGTGTAAATTCTTTATATATTTTGGATACTAAACCCTTTTCAGATATATCATTTCCATTCAGAGGACTGTCTTTGTTTTGTTGATTGTTTCCTTTGCTGTGCAGAAGATTTTTATTTTGATGTAGTCCCAATAGTTTATTTTTGTTCTTCTTTCCCTTGCCTCAGGAGACATATCTAGAAAAATTTGCTATGGCTGAGGTCAGAGATATTTCTGCCTGTGTTCCCCTCTAGGATTTTGATGGATACCTGTCTCACATTTGGGTCTTTAATCCATTTTGAGTTTATTTTTGTGTACAGTGTAAGAAAGTGGTCCAGTTTTATTCTTTTGCAAATTGCTGTTCAGTTTTCCAACACAACTTGTTGAAGAGACTGTCTTTCTCCCATTGTATATTCTTGCCTCATAGATTTGTCATAGATTAATTGATCATATAATTGTGGTTTATTTCTGGGCTCTCTATTCTATTCCATTGAACTAGTATGTCTGTTTTTGTGCTAGTACCATACTGTTTTGATAACTACAACTTGTAATATACCTTCAGATCTGGAATTGTGATACCTCCAGCTTTGTTCTTTCTCAAGATTGCTTGGCTATTTGGGGTATTTTGTGGGCCCATACAAATTTTAGGATTATTTGTTCTAGCTCTGTGAAAAATGCTGTTGGTATTTTGATAGGGATTGCATTCAATCTATAGATTGCTTTGGGCAGTATAGATATTTTAACAATACTTCTTCTAACCCATGAGCATGGAGTATCTTCCCAATCATTTGTGTCATCTTCAATCTCTTCCATCAGTGTTTTACAGTTTTCAGAGCACAGGCCTTTCACCTCCTTGGTTACATTTATTCCTAGGTATTTTATTATTATTTATATATTTTATTATTTTATATTCCTAGGTATTTATTATTTTATTATTATTGTAAATGGGATCATTTTCTTAATTTCTCTTTCTGCAATTTCTTTATTAGTGTATAAAAATCCAACAGACTTCTGCATATTAATTGTGTATCCTGAAACCTTACTGAATTCACTTATCAGGTCTACTAGGTTTTGGTGGAGTCTTCAGGGTTTTCTTTTCTTTTCCTTTCTTTTTTTAATTAAGTAGGCTCCTCGCCCAGCAGGGATCCCAGTGTGGGGCTTGGACTCACAAAACTGAGATTGAGACCTGAGCCAAGATCAAGAGCCAGACACTTAACCAGCTGAGTCACCTATATCCCTTTAGGGTTTTCTCTCTTTGGTATCATGTCACCTGCACACAGTGAAAATTTTACTTCTTCCTTATCAATTTGGGTGCCTTTTCTTTTTCTTGTCTGATTGCTGTGACTAAGACCTCCAGTACTATGTTCAAAGAAAGTGGCAAGAAAGGACATCCTTGCCTTGTTCCTGACCTTAGGGGAAAAGCTCTCAGTTCTTCCCTGTTAAAGATGTGTCAGCTGTGGATTTTTCCTGTATAGCCTTTATTATGTTGAGGTACGTTCCCTCTAAACCTACTTTGTTAAGGGTTTTTATCATGAATGGCTCTTGTAATTTGTCAAATGCTTTTTTCCTGCATTTACTGAGATGATCACTTGGTTTTTATCCTTTCTCTTGTTGATGTGATGTGTCACGTTGGTTGATTTATGAATATAGAACCACCCTTACATCCCAGGAATAAATCCCACTTGATCTGGGTGAATGATTTTTTTTAAATGTAGTGTTGGATTTGGTTAGCTTTTATTTTATTAAAGATTTTGCATCTGTGTTCATCAGAGATATTGGCCAGTAATTCTCTTTTGTTATAGTGTCTTCATTTGGTTTTGGTATCAGGGTAATGCTAGCTTCTTAGAATGAATTTGGAAGTTTTCCTTCCTTTTTTATTTTTTGAATAGTTTGAGAAGAAAACATACTAACTCTTCTTTCTTTAAGTGTTCACTAGAGTTCAGCTGTGAAGCTATCTGTTCCTGGACTTTGGTTTGTTGGGAGTTTTTTAAAATTTTTGATTCAATTTCAGTGATGGTAATCAATCTGTTCAAATTTTCTATTTCTTCCTGATTCAGTTTGGGAGGTTACATGTTTCTAGGAATTCCTTCTAGGTTGTCCAATTGTTGGCATATAGTTTTTCATAATAATCTCTTATATTCCTTTGTATTTCTGAAGTATTGGTTGTTATTTCTTCTCTTCTCTTTCCAGATTTATTCTTGTTATTGATGTCTAGTTTCATAGTGCTGTGGCTGGAAAAGATGCATGGTATGACTTCAATATTTTTTAATTTGTTGAGACTTGTTTTGTGGCCTAACATATGACCTACTCTAGAGAATGTTCCATGTGCTCTGGAAAAGAATGTGTATTCCACTGTTTTAGGATAGAATATTCTGAATATACTTATTAAAGCCATCTTGTTTAATGTATCATTCAAAGTTACTGTTTCCTTGTCAAGTATCTAATGATCTATCCATTGCTGTAAGTGGGGTATTAAAGTCCCCTACTATTGTTGTGTTAATGCCAGTTTCTTCCTTTAATAGTTGCTTTATGTAATTAGGTACTCCCATGTTGGGTGCATAAATTATTACAATTATTATATCCTCTTGTTGGATTATTTCTTTTATCATTATGTCATGTCCTTCTTTGTCTCTTGTTATATAGTCTTTGTTTTAAAGTCTATTTTGTCCAATATAATATTGTTACCCTGACTTTCTTTTCATTTCCATTTGCATGATAAATGCTTTTCATCCGTTCATTTTCAATCTGCATGTGTCTTTAGGTCTGATATGAGTATCTTGTAGGTAGCATATAGAGGAGTCTTTTATTTTTTTTTTTTAAGGAAAGCCACTTTCGCCTCTTTTTTTTTTTAAGATTTTTTAATTAATTAATTTATTTGACAGACATGGATCACAAGTGGGCAGAGAGGCGGGCAGAGAGGCAGGCAGAGAGAGAGTGGGGGGAAGCAGGCTCCCCGCTGAGCAGAGAGCCCAATGCGGGGCTCGATCCCAGGACCCTGGGATCATGACCAGAGCTGAAGGCAGAGGCTTTAACCCACTGAGCCACCCATGTGCTCCAGGAGTCTTGCTTTTTTATCCTTTTCATCACCGTGTGTCTTTTGGTTGGAATATTCAGTCCATTTACATTCACAGTAATTATTGATACGTATGTATTTATTGTCATTTTGTTACCTGTTTTATGGTCATTTTTGTAGTTCTCTGTTTCTTTTTTCTCTTGCTTTCTTCTTTCATGGTTTGTCAACTTTTTTTAGTGATATACTTGGATTCCTTTTCTTTATTTTGTGCATATCAATTACTGTGTTTTTAAATTTATGATTACCATTAGGTTTGTGAATATAACAGTCTGTATTACTCTAATGGCCACTCAAGTTCAAATCTATTCCAAAGGCACTAAATTTTTATTCCTCTCCCCTCTACATTTTAGGTGTATAGCATCATACTTCATATCCTTTCATTTTGCAAACCCCCTTATTTTTATAGACATACTTAATTGTACTACTTTTATGCTCCTTGCTTTTTTTTTTACTCCTGCTTATGTTCTTTCTTTTCCACTCAAAGAACCCCCTTTAACATTTTTTTAAAGGCTGGTTTAGTGGTAATGAACTCCTTTAACTTTTATTTGTCTAGGAAATTGTCTATCTCTCCTTGTATTTTGAATGAGAGCTTTGCTGCATAGAGTATTCTTGGTTGCTGGGTTTGTTTGTTTGTTTGTTTTCTTTTCTTTTCTTTCAGCACTTTGAATATGTCATGCCACTCTCTTCTGGCCTGCAAAGTTTCTGCTGAATAATCTGCTGATAGCCTTTGGGGGTTTCCCTTGTATATACCTATTTTCTCTTACTGCTTTTAAAATTATCTAAAAAATTATCTAAAACTACTTTTTCTTTTAATTACTATGTGCCTTTGTGAGGACCTCCTTCACTTGATTTTGTTGAGAGCTCTCTGTGTCTCCTGGATCTGGATTTCTGTTTCCTTACCCAGATGGAGGAAGTTTTCAGCTATTATTTCTTCACATAAATTTTCTGCCTTCTTTTCTCTCTCTTCTCCTTCACAGATCCCTATAATGTGAATATTATTATACTTGATGGTGTTGTGGAGTTCCCTTAATCTATTCTCATTCTTTATTAATCTTTTTTTCTCCTGTTCAGTGTGATTGTTTCCCATTACTCTGTCCCCCCAGTCACCAGTATGTTCTTCTGCTTCCTCTATTACTCATTCCCTCTAGGGTATTTTTAATTGCAGTTATTGAGTGCTTCATCTCTGATTGGTTCATTTTTATGTTTTGTATCTTTTTGGTGAGGGTCTCACTGAGATTCTCCACTCTTTTCTCAAGTCCAGTGAATATCTTTATGACCATCACTTTACATTCTCTATCAGGCATACTACTTATCTATGTTTCACTTAGCTCTCTTGTTGTGATTTTGTTCTTTTGTTTGGGGCACATTCCTCTGTCTCCTCATTTTATACAACTCTCTATGTATGTTTCTATATGTTAGGAAAGTCAGCTATGTCTCCTACTCTTGCAAGTAGTGGCTTTATAAAGAAAGGGTCCTCTGATGCCCTATAGTGCAGTGTTTCCTGTCCTTTTCCAGAACCTGGCACTTCAGAGGTGTCTTCCGTGTGTGTTGCATGTGTCCTACTGTTGTGGCTGAGCCACATGTGCCTTCAGTCCAGTCATCTGCAGTGGCTCTCCTTGCCTGTTGTGAACAGGTTTAGGTCCCTATGTTGTTATGGGCCAGTCTGGGACCACCCTGGGCTTCAGTAGAACCAAACTGCAGGGCACTCTTCCTGTGTATCCCCTGGGAATCTTTCATTGGTGGGTGGGGTCTGCGGTTAGACCAGTTTTCTGCCCCTAGACTAAGTTGGGGCCACAGGTCAAGAGTCACTTGGAGTGGTACTGGCCCAGCAGGGCTGCTTACACAATGCCACACTTGTGTCACTGCTTTGGGTGTGCTCTTATGAAACCAGTTTGGAGGGGCAATATTCTGAGGAGAAGCCTGGGGTGGATGCCAGGAAGATCCATGCTGGTCTGCTGTGGAAGGGGACTTGCAGCCACCAGGGAAAACTGCCAAGCCCAGGTTGGAGATGGTAGGTTGCTAGAAGAGTTCAGGGGGTGGGGTCTGTAGTGTTAGTAAGGTTTGCTGAGGTCCACTGTGAAAGGATGCTTGGCACAGATTTGGAGAGCTGCTGAGGCTGGGTTGAAGGCAAGTCTGCAGGAGGACATGGCTGCAAAGCACACTTTTGGCAAGCTAGTGGAGAGTGTTGATGCTGCACTGGTTCCTGTAGGTGTCCATGTATCTAAGCTGGGGGGCAGGGGAGGGAAATAGTGCCCACCAGCTTTTCTATTCTTGGGGAAGTTTCCCAAAGATCCCTGCCCCTCCGGCACATGTTGTGAGATTAGTAACCAAATCTCCCTCTCATATACCCCAGGATTTTATCAAACTGCTGCTTCTATGCTGTATCTTAGCATGCTGTTGTGCTGTCTCTTTAATGACCATGACTCAGTTTCCTCTTGCTATTCCAGAGTCAAGCCACTGTTTTTTAAAGTTCCAGGTGTTAGGGTGCTTGCGTGTCTCAGTTGGTTAAGTGACTGCCTTAGGCTCAGGTCATGATCCTGGAGTCCAAGGATGAAATCCCGCATCGGGCTCCCTGCTCAGCAGGGAGTCTGCTTCTCTCTCTGACCCTACCCCCCTTTCATGCTCTCCCTGTCTCATTTTCTCTCTCTCTCTCAAAGAAATAAAATCTTAAAAAAAAAAAAAAAAGTTCCAGGTGTTAAGCCTCACTGATTATAAGAACTTAAGAAGTTAAGCCCCTCTGGTTTTCAAAGCCAAATGTTATGGTTGGGATTCATCCTCCCCACCCTGTGCCTGGGGTGCCCAGTGTGGAGTGTGCTCCTCTCCCTTCTTCTTGCTAGAAGTAGCCCGCCCTCCTGCAAACAGTCTCACAGGTCAGCTTGGTTCCCGACCACGTCTCTGCTTTCTACCCTCCTTGATGTGCCCTCTTCTCTACGTTTCACTGTAAAGAATCTGTTCTGCCAGCTTCACCTCATTTTCTGAGTTTAGGATCCTCCTACTCCACCAACTTCCCCAGAAGTCTACAATTTCTATTAAATTTGTTTGTGTTTTATAAGTGTTTTGTGGCCCAGAACGTGGTTTATCTTGGTGAATGTCCATGTGATCTTGATAAGAATATGTGTTCTGCTGTTGTAGGATTGAATATTCTATATAAGACAATTAGATTAAGTTGTTGATAGTGTTAAGTGGATATTTTTGCTGATTTTCAGCCCGATTGATCTATCAGCTACTGATGGGGGGGGGTGGCATTTAAGTTTCTGTAATAATAGATTCTCTTATTTCTCTTGGCAGTTGTCAGTTTTTGCCTTGATGTGCTGTTGTTAGATGCATTCATGTTTAAGATTGTTATGTTCTCTTGGAAAATTAACCTCTTTATTTTTGTATTCTGCCCTCTTTGTCACTAATAAAATTCTGTGCTGAAGTTGGCCTTGTCTGAAATTTTATAGTCCTCCAGTTTTGTTTTCATTAGTTTTAGCTTAGTATACTTTTTTCTCTATTTCTTTACTTTTAAACTGGGGTTTATGTTTAAAATATGTTTCTTAAGGAAAACATATAGTTGCATCTTTTTTTTTAATTCACCTTTTTTTTATTTTTTAAATTCTTTTCAAATGATTTTTTTTTTACTTCTTTAAAATTAACATATACTATATTACTAGTTTCAGAGGTAGAATTTAGTGATTCATCAGTGCATACAACACCCAGTGCTCATTACTTCAAGTGCCCTCTTTCATGCCCATCACCCAGTTACTCCATTCCCCCACCCACCTCCCCTCCAGCAACCCTCAGTTTGTTTTCTATACTTAAGAGTCTGTTATGGTTTGTCTTCCTTTCTGTTTTCATCTTATTTTACTTTTCCTTCCCTTCTCCTGTGTTCATCTGTTTTGTTTTTTAAATGCCACATATGAGTGAAATCATATATTTGTAATTCTCTTGCTTATTTCACTTAGCATATAGTTGCATCTTACTGGGATTTTTCAAAAAATTCATTCTGGCAATCTCTGCTTTTTAAATGACCCATTTGGACCATTAACATTTAAGCTGATTATTGATTTATTTGGCTTAATATCAACCATGTTTGTAACTGTTTTCTATTCATTGCCAGATGCTTCTTTTTCTGCCTTTTTGGTTTTAATTGAACATTGTATAGGATTCCATTTATTTCCTCTCTTAGTGTATCGATTATATTTCCTCAAAAAATTTTTAATGATTGCCCTGGAGTTTCTGGAGTTTACAATGTTCATTTTAACTAATCCAAATCTACTTTCCAATAACACTATTCCACTCAACTCTAATTTAGGTTCCTTATAACAAAGTATTCTCAATTCTACCCTCTTGTATCCTGTTACATTGCTGTCATTCATTTAATTATCCATGTGGGACTGTAGTCCAATACTTTGTTACTATTATTAATTTAAACAAATAATTATTTTTTGGATGAACTCAAGAATAGTGACAGCTTGATGGGTACAGGGTTTTCTTTTGAGTTGATGAAACCATTTTGGAACTAGAAAAAGATAGTTGTTGCTCATCATGAAGGAGCTAAAAACCACTGAATCATAAACTTTAATGTAGTTAATCATATGTTAATTTTACCTAAATACAAAATAAGAAGAAATTGTTTTCTTTTATCCTTGTTTGCTCCTTTTCTAATGCTCTTCCTTTTTTATGTAAATCCAAGTTTCTTACCTTTATCATTCTCCTTCTGTTTTAAGAAAATATTTTAACATTTCTTGCAGGACAGTTCTGGTGGTGAGGAATTGCCTTCGTTTTTTTTTTTTTTTTCTGAGAAAGTTTTTTGTTTTCTTTTTTTAAGATTTTATTATTCACTTGAGAGAGAGAACAAACAGTGGGGGAGGCAGAGGGAGAAGCAGGCTCCCCGCTGAACAAGGAGCCCGATGTGGGGCTCAATCCCAGGACTCTGGGATCATGACCTGAGCCGAAGGCAGACGCGCAACCAACTGAGCCACCCAGGCATCCCATCTGAGAAAGTTTTTATTTCTCTATCACTCTTGAAGGATAATTTTGCTGGACATAGAATTCTAGGTTGGTGGATTTTTTTCTTTCAACTCTTTAAATATTTCACTCAACTCTCTTCTTGCATGTGTGCCTCTGACAAGAGGTCTCTTAATTGTTATTCTTGATCAATAGGTATGATGCTTTTTTTCCCCTCCAGCATTTTTCAAAGATTTGGTTTTTGCCTTCAGTTTTCTGCAGCTTGACTATGATGTGCTTCGGAGTAGTTGTTTTGCATTTAGTATTTATGATGTTCCCTGAGCTTCTGGATCTTTGTTTTGGTGTCTGTCATTAATTTTGAAAATTCTTGGCCATTATTACCTCAAATATTTATTTTGTTCCATTCTCTTTTCTCCTGGCATTCTAGCTTTTTATGTGTTATATCTTTTGAAATTATCCAACAGTTCTTGGAAGTTCTGTCCTTTTTTTTTTTCATTTTGTATTTCAGTTTGAGAATTTTCTTTTGACCTACCTTCAAGCCCACTAATTCCCTCCTCAGCTCTGGTGAATACACTGATGAGCCCATCAAAAGCATTCTTCATTTCTATTACATTGTTTTTATTCCTAGCATTTCCTTGACTCTTCCTTAGAATTTCTACTTTTCTGCTTGCATTACCCATCTGTTCTTCCATATTTTCTAATTTTTCTATTAGAGCCCTTAATATATTAATCACAGTTGTTATAAATTAGCTATCTGATAATTCTAATACGTGTATCATTTCTGATTTGAGTTCTGAAGTTTGCTTTCTCTCTTCAGACTTTGTTTCTGCTTGCCATTTGGCAAGCTTGCAATTTTGTTTGTTATTGTTGAAAGTCATATATGTTAAATTGGGTAATGGGAACTGAGGTAAATAGGCCACTTGTATGTGGATTTATATTAAGCTGGCCAGTAATTGAGCTTGGTTTGGTGTTTGCTGTAACTACAGGTGTCAGAAGCTTTAAATTGCTTTAAGATTCTTGTTTTTGTCTCCCTTTTGACTTTAGACATGCCTAAGTTCCTCTCTTCAGAGATTGTATATGTCTTACAGTTCTTTAAGCTATGATCCACTATTATACTGAAGCCTTTTTGATATAGTAAGGTATGAGCGAGGGGAACTTTGTATAATCTCCCACTTAAATGTCAGTCTTTTAGTGGGCCAGCATCTCTGGTATGTGACCTCCAGAAATGTTTATTCCTGTATAGCTTCCTCCCCCAAACCCCTTAACTGATTGAGACTGAAAGTCTAGAGGAGATAGGAGTGAAAGGAATAACCTCCCCTACGATTCTGGGACAGGGATCTGGTACAGACTTTCTCCCTGAAGAGCGGGCCTTTGTTGTGGAAAAGGCTCTGGGTCTATTTCACAAAGATTACTTTTCCTCTCCCCCTGCCAAAGCCATGAGGGGATCCTTCTCTAGTCTTCACTGTGAGGGATCTTTCTCTAGTCTTCATGGTGAGAGCTGGTGGAGTTTCCCCTAAAACTGTGACCATAAGGACTTTCTTGACCTCACACTCATCTTCCCGCAATTTGTCAAAATTACCATTTAAGTGTTCCTTACCGCCAGTTTATGGCTCCAGTAGCTTCTAATCCAGGTAAACAGATTCTCAACTATGACTTTCTGGATTCACCTGTCTCTACAGACCTTGGGACGGTAGTTTGCCCTGCAAACTCAGTTCCCTGGATGGGCTCAAGACAAGTCACTGATTTTTAATTTGTCCAGCTTTTCCTTGTTGTAGTAATAGGAGTGACACCTTCTAAGCTCTTTACATGACAGAGCTAAAACTCTGTACAATATATTTTTAGTTCCATTCATTCTTCAATTCGTATCATGCAGCTTCAGTTTCTACAACCAAGAACTTCCATACATGGTTGTACAACTTGATCAGGATAGTCGCTGTGGTGACTCTACTTTTAATCCACTGAATTGTGTAACCAAAGTTCATCTCCATGTCATGAAATCTAATGGACACTTTTCACAACTTGGCAGAATTTAACATGTTTAACCACTTCTTTTTTCTTTGAAACACTCTCCTCTAATGGCTTCTCTAGCACCAAAACATGTTGGTTTCCCTCCGAATTTACACGTTACCCTTTGCCATCTCCTTTACTTTCTCCTCTTCCTTCACTAATCTTTAAATGATTCTTTGCATATGCTCCCCAGGTGATCTCACTTAGACCCAAATGTTTTAGATATTATACAATAATGAGTTACAAATTCATACCTCCAGCAAGAACTTTCCCTTTACCTTTCCAAATCATAAATTCAACTGACCATTGGCATTCCTGTTTAGAGGTCTTATAAGTAGAGTCTATGTAGTGTGGATAAAGTGGACTCTCCAGTTTCCCTATAAATCTGTTCTTCCCACAGGAGTCACCATAACAGTATGTGACACCATTATCCTCCCAGTCCCCCCCCCTTTATAATAAAGATTTTATTTATTTATTTGTCAGAGAGAGAGAGAGAGCACAAGCAGAGGGAACAGCAGGCAGAGCAGGCAAGGGAGAAGCAGGCTCCCTGCTGAGCAAGGAGACTGATGTGGGGCGCCATCCCAGGACGCTGGGATCATGACCTGAGCTGAAGGCAGATGCTTAACCAACTGAGCCACCCAGACGTCCCACCTCCTAGTTTCTCAAGGAAAAGCTCCTCAACTAATCTCAATGCCCTCACTCTATCCCCACCCTACAATCCATTTTCCATATGACAGTAGATAGTTTTGAAATATATTACGTCAAGTTTCCAATTTCAGACTAGATGGAGTAAATGCATTTCATTTTATTTCTGCCACTATTCATAATGAAAGAAAAACCCTAGACAAAATATATTTTACCCACAAAAATACTGAAAGACAGAGAAAGGAAAGTAGATGTGACTAGGGACCTTGAGATTCTAAGAGAACCCAACCAGCGAGTTCCCTGAATTTTTCCTTGTCTCCTTTATACTCTGGCAAGCACAGAAGAAAACAAGCCCCAAGAAAGGCCTGAGTTCTTTATCCAGAAGACCAGAAAGACCCATTGGTGGCCCAGAAGGACAGAAGTTTTTTAACATACCTGTGTATTCTTGCACCAACCACCACACACACACACACAAAAAGAGCTGTTCCCATTTCCCATTATAATAGGTGCTGCCCTAGTGGAGCCATTGGCCAGAACCCTGTTTTTCTTCCCACATCCTGCAGTAATGAGGAACCTTCCCTCCCCTGTGGAGCCTGAAGGTGGAAGTCTGACTCTCACCCCTCTACGATAAGGAGGAAGTGCCCTTCATTCACGACACTCATAGGCAGAGCTCTTGACTTTCATCCCCACTCTGCAGTACCAAAGAGGCCAAGCTAATTACCACGTCTTTTCATGCATAAGACACACACACACACACACACACACACACACACACACACACACAAGGCAGTGCCTCATCCTGCAGCACCTGGAACTCTGACTCAACCTCTGCCTTCGATAACAATGTGGGACCCCTCCTCTGCAGAGCCTGTGGGTGGAATTCCCAGTCAACCCCACCCTGTAATAAGGAAGCAATGAAGCAGTGAGACAGTACCCCTTCCCCGTGGTGCCTGTGGGCAGGACTGTGACCAACCTGTGCCCTGTAATAACAAGGAAGCACAGCTTCCCCTCCCCAGCTGGTGTTGTGGGACTATTGGGTGGAGTCCTTTATTCCTGTTAACACAAAAGTGGGACAAAATAGCCCTGCAGTAGCTCTATAAATTAAATTGACATTTGAACCACAATCCACAAAAGGGATCTACGACCTGCATTCTGATCCTAAACAGATTGACTACTAGATAACGTGAAAGATTTAAATAGGAATTAGAATCTTATTATATAATACTTAAAATAGTCAGGGGATACAATCCAAAAATTACTCATCAGACCAAGAAAAAGGAAAGTCTCAACTGGAGAAAGATAGATATCATCTGACACAAATGTCATGTGATTAGAACAAACAGGGAAGTAAAAGAAACATTTCTAAACTGTAGCCAAACCTTAAAAGATACGTTATTTTAATAGCAAGGAGATATCATGTACATTTGTGTTTCATCTCTTTGGGTTTTTAAGAATTTCCAGTATTAATCATTGTCTCAGGATTTCTTTTTCTAATAATGACTTAGTGCTGTAAATATTTGTTTACAGATTCATTTTCTTCCTATTGATTTCTTGTGGAAAAATCACTCTAATAGTAAACACAGGTTTTAAACTTTTTTAATGAAAGTATTTTGTTGTTCAGAATTCAGTGGTGTCTTCTGAATTTTAAGAGATAGCTAATAAGATTTTCTAATTATAATTAAGTATATATCTTACTACTAGATAGCATTTAATTTTATGTAATTAAGTATTAAATATGTATTTATGTAAAATTAAATAAATTAATAGAAATTTATATATATTTATATATTTATATTTATATATTTATATTTATATATTTATATATATTTATATTTATATATATAAATATATATTTATATATTTATATTTATATATTTATATATTTATATATTTAAATTTATATATCTAATTAAATATGTATTTAAATGCTTTAATATACATATATGTACAATTTATATTAATTGCAATCTTAAATACTTTTCTTAGTGTCTTTTAGCTTCAGAGGTGAAATCTCTTAGAAACTTATATATATGGAGAAAAAATATCCAAAACGTAGAAATAAGGCATGTTCCTTCAGTGTCATATTGGAGAACTGTCTAACAGGCTCACCCCAGGAACCCTTACATATTTAAAGGAAGGTACTTTTTGAAAAGATTGTATAAAATAAACATAAACATTTATCATTTTAATAACTATATTAAGTGTACAATTCAGTGACATTAAGTACATTCCTAGGGTTGTGCTTCTGTCTCTAAGAATTTGACAATTCTAAGTACCTTATATAAGTGGAATCATACAGTGTTTGTCTTTTTGTGACCGACTGACTTCACTTAGCATAAAATAGTCAAGATCCATCCATGTTGTAACACGTGTCAGAATTTCCCTTCTATTTTTTTTTAAGATTTTATTTATTTATTTGACATACAGAGATCACAAGTAGGCAGAGAGGCAGGCAGAGAAAGAGAGGGGGAGGCAGGCTCCCCACCCAGCAGAGAGTCCGATGCGGGGCCCGATCCCAGGACCCCGGGATCATGACCTGAGCCGAAGGCAGAGGCTTTAACCCACTGAGCCACCCAGGTGCCCCAGAATTTCCCTTCTTTTTAAGGCTAAATATTATTCCATTGTATGTATAACAAAGGAAACAACAAAACTAAAAGACAGTCTATTGAATGGGAGAAGATATTTGCAAATAACATATCTGATAAGGGGTTAGTATCCAAAATATATAAAGAACTTTTAAAACTCAATACCGAAAAACCCCAAGTAATCCAATAAAAAAAAATTGGCAGAAGATATAAACAGACATTTCTCCAAAGAAAACATACAGATGGCCCTCAGACACATGAAAAAATGCTCAACATCACTCATCATCAGGGAAACACAAATCAAAACCACAATGAGATATCACCTTATACATGTTGGAACGGCTAAAATCAACAACACAAGAAACAAGTGTTCATGAGTATGTGGAGAAAAAGAAACCCTCGTGCACTATTGGTGAGAATGCAAACTGGTGCAGCCACTATGGAAGACAGTAGGCAGCGTCCTCAAAAAATTAAAAACAGAACTACCCTAGGATCCAGCAATCACACTACTCAAAGAATACAAAAACAGTAATTCAAAGGGATACATGCACTCCTATTTTGACTGCAGCATTATTTACAATAGCCAAAGTACAGAAGCGACCCAGGTGTCCATCAACTGATGAATCTATCTGTGGTCACTTGGGTTGCTTCCATATCTTGGCTATTGTGAATAATGGTGCAGCGAGGGTACCTGCATGGCTCAGTCGTTATGCGTCTGCCTTCCCCTCAGGTCATGATCCCAGGGTCTTGGGATTAAGTCCCTCATGGGGCTGCTTGCTCAGTGGGGAGTCTGATTCTCCCTCTCCCTCTGCCCCTCCTCCTGCTTGTGCTCTCTTGCTCGCTTTCTCTCAAATAAAAAATACATTAAAATCTTTAAAAAAGTAATAATGGTGCAGTGAACATGAGAAAGCAGATATCTCTTTGATATTCTGTTTACATTTCTACTGGATACATGCCCAGAAGTGGGATAACCAGATCATATGGTAATTCTATTTTTAATTTTTTGAGGAACATACATACTGGTTTGCATAATGGCTATACCCGTTTAAATTCCCACCAATAGTGCACAAGGATTTCCTTTTCTCCACATCCTGCCAACCCTTCTTATCTTTTTATCTTTTTGATGATAGCCATTTTAGCAGGTGAGAGGTGATACTGTGATTTTGTGATTGATTTGTATCTCCATGATGATTAGTGATGTTAAACACTTATCATATACCTGTTAGGGCCATTTATATGTCTCCTTTGAGAAATGTTTATTCAGATTCTTTGCCCATTTTTTTATTAGGGTTAATTTTTTCTTGCTTTTGAATTGTTTGAGCTCCTTTACATTGTGGGTATTAAACTCTTAAACTCTTACAAATATATTCTCTTATTTAGTAGGTTGCCTTTTCACTCTGTTTATTGTTTCCCTTAATGTGCAGAAGCTTTTTAGTTTCATGCAACCTGATTTGTCTACTTTTATTTTCTTGCCTGAGTTTTTGATGTCAAGAAGCGTTTCCCATATGTTTTCTTCTAGTAGTTTTATGGCTTTAAGTCTAAGTCTTGAGTTCATTTTGAGTGGATTTTAAAAATATGATGCAAGATAAGCATTCAATTTATTCATCTGCATGTGGACATCCAGGTTTTCCAACACATTTGTTGAACAAATTACCCTTTCACTATGTATATTCTTGGCACTCTTGTCAAAAATCGTTTGACCAAAAAGGCATGGATTTAGTGCTGGGCTCTTTATTTCATTCCCCTGGTCTATATATCTGTTTTTATGGCATTACTATACTGTTCTGATTACTATAGCTCTGTAATATATATTGAAATCAGGAGGTATCATGCTTCCAGCTTTGTTCTTTTTTTTTTTTTTAAGATTGATTTATTTATTTTAGAGAGTAAGAGAGTGCCTGAGCAGTGGGAGGGGCAAAGGGATGGAGAGGGGAAGCAGACTTACCACTGAGTGAGGAGCCCAATGTAGGGCTTGATCTCAGGACTCTGAGATCATTACCTGAGCCGAAACCAAGAGTTAGATGCTTAATGGACAGAGCCACCCAAATGGCATTTGCTATTTGGGGTCTTTTGTGGTGCTATACAAATTTTTAGATTGTTTTTTCTAATTATGTCAAATGGCATTGGGATTTTGATAGAAAATGAATTCCATCTATAAAGCTCTTGGATTAATAAAGACATTTTGGCAATATTAATTCTTTCAATCCATGAATATGAAATATCTTTACATTTATCCATGCTTTCTTTAATTTTCCTCACCAGTGCTTTTACAATTTTTAATATAGAAAGCTTTCACATCTTTGGTTGATTCCTAAGTCTTTTATTTTTTTGTTGTTGCTATTGTAAATGAGATTATATTCTTTATTTTCTTTTCACATGGTTTATTGTGAATAGAAATACAACTGATTATTGAATGTTGATTTTTTTTTAATTCTGCAACTTCACTAAAATTAATTCGCTAGTTCTAACAGGGTCTTTTGTTGTTAATTCTTTAGGGTGTCCTACACATATGATCATGTCATCTGCAAACACGGATAATTTTACTTCTTCATTTCTGCTTCGGATGACTTTTACTCCTTTCTCTTGTCTAACTGCTATGGCTAGGGCTTTTAGTACAATGTTGAATAAAAGTGGTAAGATTGGGCATCCTGACCTTATACTGGATCTTGGAGGAAAAGCTTTCAGTTTTTCCCCCTTTGGTTTTCGTGCTAGCTGTGGAGACTCTATATACACAATCCTTTATTGTGTTGAGGTAATTTCCTACTATACCTATTTTGTTGAGACTTTTTATCATGAATGAATGTTGATGTTTCTTCTGTATCTATTGACATAATCGTGTGGTTTTAATCTTTCATCCTATTAATGTGGTTTATCACATCGATTTATTTGCATATGTTGCATATGTTGAAACTTCTTGCATGAATCTTAGATGAATCCCACGTGGTCATGGTGTGTCATATTTTTAATGTTCTGTCAAATTTGGTTTGCTAGTGTTTTTGTTGTTTTTTTTTTTAAAGATTTTATTTATTTATTTGACAGACAGAGATCATGAGTAGCCAGAGAGTCAGGCAGAGAGAGAGGGGGAAGCAGGCTCCCTGCTGAGCACAGAGCCCAATGCAGGGCTCGATCCCAGGACCCTGAGATCATGACCTGAGCCGAAGGCAGCAGCTTAATCCACTGAGCCACCCAGGCGCCCCGGTTTGCTAGTGTTTTATTAAGGAGTTTTGCATCTATGTTTATCAGAGATATTGGCCTGTAGTTTTCTTTTCTTCTGGTGTCTTTGTCTGGTTTTGGTACCAGTGAGGCTGGCCTCATAAAACGAGTTTGGAAGTGTTCCCTCTTTTAGATTTTGGAAGAATTGAAGAAGGATTCGTATTAATTTTTCTTTGAATGTTTGATAGAATTCACCCGTGAATCCTTCTATCTGTTCCTGGGTTTTCTTTTTTGGAAGATATTTGATTATTGCTTCAATCTCTTTATTTGTTATTGGCCTGTTCAGGCTTTCACTTCTTGATTCAATGTTACTAAGTTGTATGTTTCTAGGAATTTATCTATCCTTTCTGGTTTATCTAATTTGTTAGCACATAGTTGTTTATAATAGTCTTTTATGATTCTTTTTATTTTTGAAGCACCTATTGTAATGTCTCCTCTTTCATTTCTGTTTTTATTTATTTATTTTTTTTTAAAGATTTTATTTATTTATCTGACAGAGAGAGTGATCACAAGTAAGCAAAGAGACAGGCAGAGAGACAGAGAGGGGGAACACAGACTCCCTGCTGAGCAGAGAGCCCGATGGGGGACTTGATCCCAGAACCCTGAGACCATGACCTGAACCGAGGCAGAGGCTTAACCCACTGAGCCATTCAGGTGCCCCTCTTGTTTTACTTATTTGAGTCTTTTTTTTTTTTCTTAGTCTAATTTAGGATTTGTCCATCTTGTTTATATTTCAAAACACTAATTCTTAGTTTCATTGATTTTTTTTCCTATTGCTTTTGTGTTCTCTGCTTATTTCTGCTCTGATCTTTATTATTTCTTTCCTTCTTCTCACTTGGTGCTTAGTTTGTTCTTTTTCTAGTTCATTGAGGTGTAAAGTTAGGTTGTTTATTTGAGATTGTTTCTCTTTTTTAATACAGGCGTTTATTGCTTCCCTCTTAAGTACTGCTTTTGAAACATACCATAAGTTGTGTTTTTGGTTTTGTTTTCATTTTTCTTGAGATCTTTGTAAACTTCCCTTTTGATTTCTTCCTTGATCCGTGGTTGTTCAAGAGTATATTGTTTAGCTTCCTATAGGTGTAGGCCCTGAAGACTTGGGCCTCCACGTGTTTGTACTGGTTTGAAAATAAAAAGAGCACCATCCAGAGTGTAGTAGTCATTATACATGTTACCTAGACACAGGTATGGAAGTCTGGTGAAAGCTTCCATAACAAAACCAGCTTTTCTGAAAACTTTAGGCAGACTACTCACTTGTTCTTCCCAACTCTGTCCCTGGATTCCTAAAATTTCTGATGTTTTCTCCCACCTTGCCACCTGTATTCCACATAATGATGGAAGGGTAAAAGCAGGGCAAGGATGACCCTGCCGCTAGTTGGCTCCAAGACACTTCTGATATCTTTTAATAAGACACAGGCTGATCCTATCAGTCCAGCAAATTGAAGCAACTGATGCCACCATAACTGGAAACATTGATTCTGGCATCCATTTATTCCAAGTACTCTGTAGTTCTTCTTCTGAAGCTGCCGTATCATAGTTTCAGATAGCTCAGTGGCATACATTTCTTCAAAATGAGGGCTCATGATTTTTGTGACTTCTCCATATCCAGCACTGAAATCAAGAAGTCTATGGACTTCCCAGTCTGGATTAGTGTTTAGCACTCTCTTGAACTCATCTGGTGTTATGAAGGGCACGTATTGCATGGAGCACTGGGTGTGGTGCATAAACAATGAATTCTGTTATGCTGAAAAGAAATAAATAAAAAATAAAAATTAAAAAAAAACCCTCATCTGGTGAAAGCACAAACATTGAGCCTCTTCCTAGCAGCCCACTGATAGATGTTCTAGACATAAACAGGTTAAAAACAGATGACACAAAAGAGTGATATAATTGAATAAACAAGCAGCCTGATTTCTCAACTCTGTTGTTTAAAATCTGGGTTCCTTGATCAAGGTAACTCTGAAAAAAGACAGCCTGGAATGATTAGCATAACTCCTCTCCACTGTACACATCCTACTGGTAGTTCCCCTTCCTGCACCTGCTGCTACCATGGTACCCTTGTCACAGTCACTTACAGGGAGTGGGTGGTTGTGTTCCACAGAGTCCACATCCTCTGCGCTAGCCATATGGTTGCAAGGCTCAGGCACATTCAGCCCGGAGCAGTTTCATTAGGGGCCACGGCTGCTCTTTTGATCACTGCTGGCACCGGGGTGAGGAGGAGAAGCTAGAGCCATTGTTCCCAACTTGCCCATCCAGCCCCTCTCCATCACTTCACTTTCAGCCTATGTGTGTCTTTAAATCTAAAGTGAATCCCTTGTGGACGACATATTCCTGGATCTTGGTTTGCTGTTGTTTTTAATCCATTTGGACACTCTATACCTTTTGACTGGGGAATTTAATCCATTTACATGTAAGAAATTGTTGATAGGTGAGGACTTAATATTACTATTTGTTAATTGTTTTCTGTCTAACTTGCAGCTGCTTTATTCCTCTCTTTCCCTATTGATGTCTTCCTTTGCTATTTGATGGGGGGAGGTTGTAGTGCTTTGCCATGATTCTTTTTATCTTTTGTATCTCTAGGTTTTTTCTTTGTGATTACCTTGAGGCTTGCATAAATTATCTTGTAGTTAAAGAGTCTATTTTAAATTGATAGAACTTCAATTACATATAAAATCTACATTTTTACTATGCCCCATTTGTGTTCTTACTATCAGAGACTTCTTTACTTCTTTTTGCATTGTATATCCATTAACAATTTTTCTTTTTTATCTTTTAGATTAGCTTTAAAAATAATTTATGCATCACCATTACAATTTTACCTTGTTCTGCATTTGTCTATATAGTTTTCTATACCAGTGAGATTTATGCTTTTGTATGCTGGGGTCCACATCGGTGAAGACTGCAGGGGTCCTCAGTAGAGAAGGTTGTGGAGGTCCATGGTGGTGGTGAGGACTGCTGGGGCCTCCCTGCTCTCCTTCTCCCCCATGGGAAGTTGTAGGCAGCAAAATTCCTCTTGGCATTGAACTGTGCTGGACTGATGGTTAGAGTAATGGAGATTAAGTGCCTCCTGTACTTTTCTGTGGAGCATCTTCAGTTTTTGTGCTTCACTGGGTTGCTGAAGTTTTAACACTCTAGAGCTCTCCCAAAGCTATTTTTGCCCATGGAGAGCTGTTAAATTGTTATTGTAAGAGAACCTCCTCATCTGCCATCTTATTGATGTCACTCCTCTTTTGTTAATTTCACTTTTTAATTTTTTCCAATTTTACTGAGATAAAATTGACATACTATGTTAGTTTAATGCTTGACTTTTATATATATATATATATATATATATATATATATGTATGTATGTATATAGTGAAGTCATTTCCATAATATGTTGAGTTAACATCCATTATCTCATATAGATACAAAAAAAAAGAAAAAGCAGAGGAGGGAAGGAAGGAAGGAAGAAAGGAAGGAAGGAAGGGATGGTGGGTGGGTTTCTTCTTGTGATGAGAATTCTTAAGAATTAATCTCTTAACAACTTTCCTATATACCATACAACAGCATTAATGGTAGTCACCATGCTGTATATCACATCCCTAGTACTTATTTATCTTATAAATAAAGTTTGTGTCTTTCCCCACCTTCCTTCAATTCTCCTTCCCCAGCTGCCTGCCTCTGGTAATCATAAATCTGATCTCTTTTTCCATAAATTTGTTTTTTTTTAAAGTTCCCCATATAAGTGAGATCATCCAGTATTTGTCTTTCTCTGACTTCTTTCACTTAACGTAATTGCCCTCATGTTGTCACAAATGGCAGGATTTCCTTGGGGTTTATTTTATGGCTGAATAATGTTCCACTCTGTATATATAGTATATCACAACTTCTTTACCTGTTCTTCTGTCACTGGACACAGGTTGTTTCCATGTGTTCGCTATTATAAATAATGCTGCTATGAATACAGAGGTGCAGGTATCTTTTGGGTTAGTGTTTTCATTTCCTTTGAATATATTCTCAGAGGTGAAATTGCTAAATCATATGGTCATCCTATTTTTGTTTGTTTGTTTTTATAACCCTCCATACTGTTTTCCATAGTAGCTGTACCATTTGCACAATGTACACAGGTTCCCTTTCTTCCGTATCCAGGTCAGCATTTGTTATCTCTTGTCTTTGATTAAGGCTATCCTAATCGCCAAACCCATCTCATTGTGGGTTTGATTTGCATTTTCCTAATAACTGGTGATGTTGAGCATCTTTTCAAGTACCCATTGGCCATTTTTATGTCTTCTTTGGAAAAATCCCACTTGATCATCATGTATGATCTTTATAATGTGCTATTGAATTTGGTTGGCTACTATGTAGTTGAGAATTTTTGCACCTATATTCATCAGAAATACTGGATCATAATTTGTCTTCTAGTAGTGTCCTCTTCTGGCTTTGGTATCAGGGTAATGCTGGCTTTATAAAATGAGTTTGGGAGCATTTTGTTCTCTTTGAATTTTCAGAAGAATTTGAGAAGGATAGGCATTAATTCTTCATTAAATTCTTGGCAAAATTTATCAATAAAACCTTTATTTTTAATAATAGTCATCCTAACGGATGTGAAGTTGTATCTCACCGTGCTTTTGATATTCATTTCCCTAATGATTAGTGACATCGAATATCTTTTCATGTGCTTATCTATTTGTATAGTCTTCTCTAGATAAATGCTATTCAGGTCCTTTGCCTAATTTTTTTTTAAGATTTTTTATTCATTTATTTAACAGACAGAGATCACAAGTAGGCAGAGAGGCAGGCAGAGAGAGAGGGAGGAGGAAGCAGGCTCCCTGCTGAGCAGAGAGCCCGATGTGGGGCTCGATCCCAGGACCCTGGGAACACGACCCGAGCCGAAGGCAGTGGCTCCAACCCACTGAGCCACCCAGGCGCCCTTCTTTGCCTAATTTTTAATTGGCTTTTATTGTTGTTGAGTTTTAGAAGTTCCCTATATATTCTATATATTAATCCATTGTATTATATGTGATTTGCAAATATTTTCTTCCATTCTGTGAGTTGCCATTTTATTCTTTAGATAGTGTCTTTTGGTACACAAAAGCTTTAAATTTTGATAAGGTCTCATTTGTCTATTTTTCCTTTAGTTGCCTATGCCTTTGGAGTCATACCCAAAAAAAAATCAATGCCAGAGCACCTGGGTGTCTCAGTCGGTTAAGAGTCTGCCTTTGCCTCAGGTCATGATCACAGGGTCCTGGGATCGAGTCCTGCAACAGGCTCCTTGCTCAGTGTGACGCCTGCTTCTCCCTCTGCCTGCCACTCCCCCTGCTTATGCTCTCTTCCTCTCTGTCAAATAAATAAATAAATAAATCTTTTTTAAAAAAATCAATGCCAGATCCAGTGTCATGAAGATTTCTGTCTGTTTTCTTCCAGAGATTTTATAGTTTTACCTTTCATGTTTAAAGAATGCACTGTTGATACACCCAATAACTTGGATGGATGCTGAGTCAATTTTAAGTGTTGCATTCTGTATGATTCCATTTATAGAAGATTTTAGAGGAGACAAAACTGTACTAATTGAAAACAGATAAGTGGTTACCAGAAGTTCGAGTTAGCAGGCAGTTGTGACTCTTAAGGGTTAACAGGAGGGAGTTTCTTATTTGTGCCAGAACGGTTCCATAATTTGTATTCTATAACCGTTCTATATTATGGTGATGGTTACATAAATCTAGACATATGATAAAATTTCACAGAACTATACCAAAAAAGGAAGCACTTTGTAGAAAGAATGATGAAATCTTAGTAAGATTCATATGTGAGTTAACAGTGTTTTATCATCAATTTCCTGGGCTTTGACATGCACTAAGATTATATAAGCTATTGTCATTGGGGAAAGCTGACTCACTTTTTGTGAGTCAAACTATTTTTTAAAAAGTAGTTATCATTCTATTTTAAAACGTCTTTTAACATTTGCCCATTGTACTAAGAATAAAATCCAAACTATTTTCCAGGACCGACAATACTTAGCATGATGTGGTTCCTGCCTATCTTTTATCTAACCTTTTCCTGTACTATTTCTCTCTTACTACATTCTAGCCATTATCTTCCTTTGAAGTCCTTAACCATAATAATTCCTCTCCTCCCTCAGACCCTTTGTAACTGTTGTTCATTCTTTCTGGAATGTTCTTCTCATAGCTGTATTGTGAACTATACTCTCTTCTGGGTTGTGAGATTTTTTTTCTTCTTTAATCCAGGTTTAGGAGGCAGAGCCTCGAGGCAGTAGTGCAGTTTTGGTCATATTGGTTTGAAGTGTTTGTAAGACAAGCAAAATCATCATTAAAAATCTAGTTAGGGGACACCTGGGTGGCTCAGTTGGTTAAGTGACTGCCTTTGGCTCAGGTCGTGATCCTGCAGTCCCGGGATCGAGTCCCACATCAGGCTCCCTGCTTGGCAGGGAGTCTGCTTCTCCCTCTGACCTCTCTTCTCTCATGCTCTCTCTCTCTTTTCCAAATAAATAAATAAAATCTTTTTTTAAAAAATCTAGTTAGGGGCGCCTGGGTGGCTCAGTGGGTTAAAGCCTCTGCCTTCAGCTCAGGTCATGATCCCAGGGTCCTGGGATTGAGCCCCGCATCAGGCTCTCTGCTCAGCAGGGAGCCTGCTTCCTCCTCTCTCTCTGCCTGCCTCTCTGCCTACTTGTGATCTCTGTCTGTCAAATAAATAAATAAAAGCTTAAAAAAAAATCTAGTTAGGTACATGGATATGAGCTAGATTTAAAATTTGGCATCTGGGCCATACAATTAGAGCAGTTTTATAGGAATTGAATGATACCTGAAGCCCTGTGATTGAAGAGAATGTACTATGAGAATGCTACTGGGAGGAAGAGAATCTGGGATCAAGCCTGGGGATCTCTAATAGAGCAAGGAGCAAATGGTAACATGGAAGCCAAGTAAGAGAGAGTTTCAAAGGGGGAGATTAGTCCAATGTATCAAATGCTGCTGAAAAAACATATGAGATAAACATAAAGTATATTAAGTTTCTATAACCGTATATTGATGTTATAACTAGAAAAATACTTTAAAAAATAATAATACAGAGTTTGATATCAGCATCATGAAATTTGTTCTGTCGTAGATTACTAACAATAAACTGGCAGAGTCCTTTCAGAAATCATTTCAATAGTATGTATCAAGAGTTTTTAAAGTGTTCATATGAAGCTTTTGGCCCAGTAATCATATTCCCAGAATATAATTGAAATAGTCCTTACTGTGGAAAAGACTGTACATCTGATTATATTTGTGGCAGTAATATTCATAATAGTGAAAAAATAAAAAATTACCTCAATGTCCAGTAGGGGAGTGTTTAATCAATGATGATAATTCACTCAATGGACTATCACAGTATCATTAAAAATGATGTTTATATAGACTGCTAGTTCTATGGTTACATAACGGATGCCTACACTTGGTAAATTCTAAGAAATATACTAATAGTGTTTTTTATTTTTATTTATTTTTATAATTTCTATGTGTTAATTTTTGCCATATTTATATATGTATTTTATATTATATATAATATATATTATATATTTAAACATGCTTAAAAACATGTTTTATGGGTAAAACTTTTTTTATCCATAAAACATGTTTTTAACCTTGTTTGAACGATTATCTTAAATTTCTTAAACTATCCTTTTTTTCTATTTTATTTTTGGCATGTGTCACTTATTATGTTTTATTCCTGTCTTATTCTATGCTACATTTATTCCTTTCCTTTGCAGTTATATGAAAGACAGTTGTATTTAAAATTCTGAATAGTGAAAAAATTAAAATTTTGAATAGTGAATAATATTTTTAGAAATAAAATTTAAAATATCCATTATTTATTATATACCAGACAAATCTATGCTTCTCTATCAAAATCAATAAATGAGTATTCTTCAGGGAGGCCTTACCTGACCACAGTCACTCTCAAAATTAGGTTAAATCCTATTAGATAACCCCATGGTCCCAATGAATACCCTCTAACTGACATTCATCATAGCAATCTCAAAGGCTCCTTTGTTGATGGTTGACATTTCTAGGAAATTAACTTGAGCATTATTGGAGGATTAGGGCAGAAGGAAGCCATGGAATTTTATTTTATTTATTTTTTATTAAAGAGTTTTATTTATTTTGAGAGAGAGTGTGTGTGTGTGAGAAGGGGGGTGGGGGGACAGAGGCAGTAGAGAGGGATTCTCTAACAAACTCCACACCGAACATGGAGCTGGAAGTGGACTGGATCTCAGGACCATGACGCCAGGACCTGAGCCGAAACCAGGAGTCAGAGGCTTCACCAGCTGAGCCCACCAGGTGCCCCAGAAGCTGTGGAATTTTAGACTGACCCTCATTATCTGATTTTTTATTCTAGGAATTCCCTATAATGATACCATTGCCTCTATCCCAAAAATACCTATTGGGAAAAATTCCCATCAATTCAACTACTCCTTAAATCTCATTAGAAAAAGAGGAGGCTTGTCAGATCTATTGTTAGACAAAGAGAATTTCTGTTAAAGCCCCCAGATGTCATTTGAAACCTACCTTGAAAGATTATGTTGGGGGTGACTGGGTGGCTGTCGATAAAGTGTCTTACTTCAGTTCAGGTCATGATCTCAGAGTCCGGGGATGGAGCTCCATGTGGACCCCGACATGATTCCCTGCCTGGGGTCTGAGTAGGGTCCAAATAGGGCTGTACACTCAGTGGGGAGTCTGCTTCTCCCTCTCCCTCTGCCCCGTCCCTGCTTGTGTTTTTTTTCTCTCTCTCAAATAAATAAAATCTTTTTTTTAAAGAATATGTTGTTTTGAAGTCAGATTCATATAGAAACAATTCTAACAGATTAGTTTTAGAAACTCCATTGCACAGTTCATTGAAATTAAAACATGAGAGCATTTATTTAAAGGTCCCCATAATCTCAATTCATTCGGGAATCTGATTATGTATAGTTTTTTCAACATGTTGGAAATGGTATTACAACTTCTTTGTGTTTCATAAAGCTCAATGGGGAGGAAACTATATGGTAAAAAACAAACAAACAAAAAAACCCTGACTCTTGAAATTCTCGTAAATGTATAAATATAAATAATGTCTTAGCTAACATGTCAAAGTCAATATATCATGACTTACTTTCAGAATAATTTTGTTTATGAAAAGTGAAAAGAGGATTTTTTTTTACAGAATTCTATAGTACTTACCAAACAGTTGGCCACTTTGGGACAGAAGCCTGGCATATACACAACTCTGAAGAGAAAAATTTATTTGCCACAAGACAAAATGGAGAATGGGTATTTAATTTTAAAATTTCATACATAAATTTTATTTTTTCAATTTAGTAAAATAACAATCAAATTTAAAGTAAAAGAAATTTACTCTAAAACCTTAGTGGAATTTCATGTAATATATGTAATTTCCAAGTAGCTTCTTTCATGATGCACCCCCAAAATTGAAATAATCAGAACTAATTACCAACTTAGAAAATGCGAGTCACATTTCTGGACTATCATTTTACAACTGATATTAATAGCTAAACTTCAGTCCCAGGGCCTCATTCAAGATGTCACCAAATCCTGGAACTATCTCCAAATGCTTCCTGCCGGTTCCAAAAAAGTGAACCCCAGTGGTGTAACTGATGCCACAATCACTACCACCATCAGCACACACATATAACACAACAAATCCCACTTGAAAGTAAAATCTGTTAATTCAGTAAGTGATTATGGTGTTTAGACAGCCTTTCTTAATCTATTACAGCTAGGCACAGGGCAAGGGGCTTATATCTACAAAACACAATTTCTGCGCTCAGTGATCTTACCTTAGATGGGATTTAGGTAGACAGTAAACAAATAGAGGTGAACCCAGGTGAAATGGAAGAGAGGGTGCGCTAATCGAGGCTTGGATGAAAGGGAATCAAGCTGGACTTCCATAAAGAGGTGACATCTACATTATCGAAAAGAAATAAAAGTTAGCCAGTTGGGGGAGCACTCCAAACAGAGAGGCAGCATAGACAAGAGCTTTCAAACAGAGACCTGAGGAAGCAGACACATTTCGGGAGATGCAAAGTGAAGGGTAACATTCAGAGAGAGAAGATGTTTTAAACAATCATAATAATCTGGGGCTAAAATTCTTGCTGACTCTGTGAAACTTTGGGAGATAGGGAGGTAGGAGAAGCCGTCATTATAAAAACCAACTAAAGGCTTGTCTGATTTAGTGGGCTGGTAGGAAGGTTACAGGCACCATTTGTTTCTTCTCTATTATTAACTATATGGAGCTTCGTATGATTCACCCTTTTAAAGTGTACAATTCAATGGCTTTTAGTATATTGACATAGTTGTGGAACTATCACCCTTGTTTAATTCTACAACATCTTTATCAACTCAAAAAGAAACCCTCTTCTCTCCTCCTCCCAGCCTTTGGTACTACTAATCTATTTTGTGTCTTAATGGATTTGCCAATTCTGGCTATTTCATATTAAGAGAATCATACAATGTATGGTCTTTTGCAACTGGCTTCTTTCAGTTAGCATGTTTTCAGGGTTCATCTATGTTGTGGCATGTATCAGTATTCCGTTCCTAAAAAGGAATAAAAATTGCCAAGTAATATTCCATTACATGGATATGCCAACTTCTAAAAAATTTCGTTTCGGTTTTGTCCACTTTCAGGCTATTATGAATAGTGCTGCTGTAAACATTTATTTACAAGTTTTTGTGTAGACATAATGTTTTTATTTCTTCTGAGTGTATACCTAGGATTGAAATTTTGAGTCATATGGTATCTAATTTCATTTCTTTGTTGTCAGAGAAAATATCTGTGCTATTTCAATTCTCTTATATGCATTGAAGTTTGTTTTATGGTCCAACATACAGTCTGTCTTGGGGAATTTTCCCTGCCCACTTGTGAAGAATGTTTAGTCTGCTGTTGTTGGGTGGAGTGTCCTGTAGATGTCTGTTAGATCTAGTTGGTAGAGAGTGTTGTTTACGTGTTCTGTCTCTTTGTCGATCTTTTGCTAGTTGTTCTACCCCATTATGGAAAGTGGTATATCAAAGTCTCCAACTATTATTGTTGAATTGTCTCTTTCCCCCTTCATTCTGTCCATTTTTACTTCATGTATCTACCATTTGGCTGTGGTATATAACTCTCTTTACACATTGATGAGTTCAAAAGGTCTGCGACTTTACCCATAATGTCTTTATCTGGTTTGGGTATTAGGGCATCTTTCTCTATTGTTCTTCTGTTTTCAATTTACTCATTTCTGCTGCCATTTTTTCCTTCCATTTCCTTTAGGTTTGTATTGCTTTTGCTCTCTAGTTTTCTAAGGTGAAAGCTTAGAGCATTGATTTTATATCTTTCTTCTTTTCTAATATATGCATTTAATGCCATACATTTCCCTCCAAGCCTTGCTTTCAATGCAGCCCTCAAATTTTAGTAAGCTGTGTTTTTTTTCATTTGTTCAAAACATTTTTCGTTTTCCTTTTGTTCAAAATATTTTCAAATTTCAGTTGAGATTTCTTCCTTGAAAGCTCAAAATCTTTGGGGATTTTTCCAGCTATCTTCCTGTTATTGATTTCTGTTAATTACATTGTATTTTGAGGGTATACTTTGTATACTCTCTACTTTTTAAAATTTCTTAAGATGTGTTTTTTGACCCAGAATATGGTGTGTCTTGGTCAATGTTCCATATGAACTTGAGAAGAATGTGTATTCTGCGGTTGTTGGATGAGATATTCTTTAAATGTTAATTGGATGCACTTCATTGATGGTGCTGTTCTGTTCAATTATGTCCTTACTGACTTTCTGCCTGCTGGATCTGTCAATTACTGAAAGAGGAGTTTTGAATCTCTAACTATACTAGTGGATTTTTCTATTTCTCCTTGTAGTTCCATATTGTTTAAAAAGATATTTGTGGCAAAACTAGTTTTTAAAAAGCACAGGAATGTAAACACAAATGCAAACACAAAATCAGGCCAGTGATTATGTGTAAGCAAGTGGGGATGGGGAAAGGAGAGGCATAGGACATTTCTAAGATATTGGTAACGTTCTGATTCTTGATCTAGGTGATTAGTGCACAGATGTTCATCTTTGTATTATTTTTTAACTTTTTGTATATATGATACATTAATAATAAAATTATTGAATAAGCAGTATTTTAAAAGAAACACAAAGAAAACTTGCATATATAGAGACTATCAGGGGTTCGTTTTCTTTAAATATTGCCTTGGATGCCATAGAATACCACCCACATAATTGACTAATCTGGGTTTAGAAAATTTTATCCTTATAAAAGATACATTTTGTGGTAAAACAAGAAAGCAAAATAGAAGAGATGGTTCTGGGCAGAACTTAAAAGACAATGGAACAAACAAAAAAAGACAATGGAACATAAAGACAGGGGAGAGAGAACAGGCATTCCAAGAGAGAGGAAGAACACAAACAGTTCTGGTAAGCAAACAGGAAGAACACACCTAAAATATAATATGGCAAGTGAAATTAAATAGGAAAAAATATGGAAATTCCCTGAAAATCATTTGGAATAGCTTGAATTTTTTTCCTGGATATAATTCAAGGGCCACTGATGTTTCTAAGCAGAACATGACTAAATGAAATTCAGTTTAAAGGAGATAAATTAAAACATGCAGATTAAATGCATTATTTAATTTCTATTCTCTCCCTTTATCTCACTAAGATAGTTGCAATCCTACAAGGAGAAACGATGGGAAGGGAAGCAAGAACAGAAAGTAGAAAGCAGAGAGAGAAGTGGTGTCTGACATAGCAGAGCATGAAATTGTGTTAATTAAGAGCTTGCAGAGGGAATTCTAAAGGGATGGGAACCCTCCAGTGTGCCTTCAGTCCTTTTCTCCAGCTCTGCTCCCTGAATATGGAAACCTAGCATATATCCTCCTATCAAGATAGAAGAGGATTTTTCTTTGAATTAACATGATCAGACTTACTTAAAATAACTTAAATTTGGAGTCAGAAGGGGAGAAGCACAATGGAGCACTAGAGGAGTGAGAAGTATTCCTAAGAACTGACCCAGAACTTGTTACAACTTCTCTCCTATATATTAAAGGAGAACCAAAAACTACCAGATAATTGCAGAAAGCTTCTAACATGAACATCGGACACCTAAATCAATAAAGAGAACAATGGAACTCAGAGGAAACAAAAGATAGCAGGGAAGCAAAAGAAAAGATCCAAAAAAAAACCATAAATAACATTTTCACAGAAATAGGAGAAGATATTGTATACATTAAAGAAAACTAACATGTTATAAAATGGGAAAGAAGTAAGAAAAGATTTTGAAAAGTGTATAATCACAATGAAAAAAATCAAACACTTGAAAACAAAATGACAGACATGGAAAACTGAAATGTGCAGTATGTTCTGACTGGGCCTTGAGTGTTGGCTTCTCTCTGGGCCTTGTAGATAAACAGTTCTCCATCCAAACAGAAGAGTCACCAATACCTCATTATAATGTGACTACACATATGGACAATGTAAAAAATGGTACTGATGATCGCAGAAACTGCACTTGAAACTGATGTTGTAGAGTCAATAGTGTGGCTTGCAAAAAGCAGTAATTGCATCGCATTTCATGGTGGCATGGTTTAGGGCACAGAGGTTTGGTAGTAACCCTATAGCTGCCTGACACGGGGCCCCAACCTGCCAGGACCGCATTCTGAGTGGGCAGAATGCCATCACCCAAGTATGTACACAGTGAGGAAAGAGGAAACTCAGGAGACATTTACTGAACATCTATAGCCTCATGTCTCCTGAATGGCCCTGATAAGAAACTCTCCTTGGAATTTTTCATAACTTCTTAGATAAATAGGAGAATTCTTATTTTCACAAATTCCTCTGTATATCCACTCAATAGATAGACCCAGCTCTGTCAAATTTTAGAATACCAAGAGAAAAAGGGAAGATCCTAAAAACTTATAGGAAGGCAACCCATTAAGTAATAACAAGAATCAATGTATCATCTGACTTTCCATTAGGAAACTTTAAAACAAAAAGACTGGAGAAAATGCCCTCAGATTTCTGAAGTCTCTGCCTAGCCAATTTATCCAGCAGGTGTATAAAATATTTCCAGATATTCAGAGTCTCAAAATTTTATTTTAAATTTTTTATTTATTTATTTGACAGACAGAGATCACAAGTAGGCAGAGAGGCAGGTAAAGAGAGAGGAAGGGAAGCAGGCTCCCTGCGGAGCAGAGAGTCCTATGCGGGGCTTGATCCCAGGACCCTGGGATCATGACCCGAGCCAAAGGCAGAGGCTTTAACTCACTGAGCCACCCAGGCACCCCCAGAGTCTCAAAATTTTATGTTCAGATATACTTTCACAGAGAGGTACTGAAGAATATGCTTTAGCAAAACAAGAAAGAACAAAGTGCAGGATCCAGTATGGTGGCTTCAGCCCAAAGAGTAATGAAGTGAAGCAAGTACTAGATTATCTCCACATTTACCACATGGAAAATATTGTGGAACACCACATTACCTATTGGAACACTTAGGAAACAACAAATTTTCAAAAGGAAATAATTACTACCTCCTGGAGAATTATTAACTCATGAATATATATGTATATATGAAATGTAATTATAGTAAAATAAACTGACATAGTAGTAAACAATATTTACATAGTAAAACAATGTAATGTAATACAGATTAAGCTAAACACTGTGATACTGGGAGAAGTCGTGTAAGTAGTTACATTTTATGAGAAATATATCTTCATCTGGCATGTAAGAAGCCGATATATAATGTGTAAAATCATATACTGAGAGAAGCATAAGAATATTTGAGAATTTGAAGACACATTGCAGATGAGAGAGCTTTAAGAGTCAAGCTGTTTTCCTTTGGGAACAAGAGTGATAAATGAGGAGAAATGGGGCAAAGATAGCATTTTAGTGCTATTTGATTTGTTTCACCCAAATATATGTTGATAAAAGTAAAAGAAAATTTTTTAAATGATAAATGGAAACAACGTACAAGTTGGATGAGAGAAGAGAGAGAGGTCATTTTATTTTTCTATTTTCTATTTTTTTCTTCTTAGGACCTGGCGTATTTTGGTACCAATGACATTAGACGATATGCTAAAGGAGATTAAAGGAAATCAAGTGGCTTTTCAAGATTGCTTTACTGCAGATTTTCTTTTTGTGCTGGCCTTTCCTTTGATGACAGTATCTGAGATTCCTGGATTTTTACCAATCTCTTCACCACGTGGTAGTCAGTTAATGGCAGCCTGGGCTGCTTGTGTTCCTTCATTTGTTGTTGTGGTTGCTGATATGGAGACCTTTCAAACAAATGATTCATTCCACAGCTGGACCAGAGTCAGAGTGCCTCCAAACATTTTGACTGACAATGAAAGACACAATGTATCTGATGTGAGCCTATCACGGGATGGAATATTTTTTCTAATAAATGGCGTTCTTTACGTAAAAAGTTTTACTGAGTTCAAAAGGCTGGGAGTAAATGAAAATCTTCCTGATAGTGGAATTATTGGTATTACAACAAGAAAATGGTGTTGGATCAACTATTTATTAAAGGTTAGTAAAAGATTATATATATGTATATTACATTTACACATTTAGATTTATTTACTATATTATTTAATTCAGTGAAATATGAGACTACACTATACAGCTTTCTTGCAGAGTTATTTTATTTATGGTTGTAAATAAGTCCATCTTCCTAACCTAACTTTTTAGAGGCCTATTTATAGATATACACTTCCAACAAAAGAAATAAAATAAATCTTATATATTATTATGCAGTCAGTTAGCCACATTTTGAGAGTTTTGTTTAACCTTGATGTGGGCAAAAGGTCCAAAAAATTATTTTCCCCAAAGAGTCTATGTACTCTCAAAAAATGAATTAACTCCTCTTTTTGACAATATAGGGAATAAGATATCCTAAAGTTTATTCCACTACAAAACACTTAAAATGTTGTGTAAAAATTTTAAACTTTTTTTAAAGCAAATAGCTATACCTGTATGGAAATAGGAGAAATCCTGAGAGGAATGGGGTAGTCCGAGATCACTAATCCAGAGGCATAAGCCAATTCCCAAATCTCAGCTGCTGTAAGCTCATGTGTTGATCTTAAATATTTAGACCTCCGTTACTTAGACACAAGGCCTTGGACCTGAGCAAGGTAGTGCTCATTTATTCATAAAACAAGAACCTTCAAAAAGTTTACCAACATAATTAAATCTATCCCAGCATTAACTCTTAGAAAGAGAGAAAAGTCTGTCTTTAGAATTTGTGATGAGAAATCAACCCACATGTCTCTGGGGCCCAGATTCCCAGGACCTATGTAGTTTAAAAAACATTAAGGCTATCACCAAGCAGAATTAAACACCATAATTTCTGGAGAAATAAACCCTCAAGTCAGGCTTTGAAAATTTCCCACAGATAAAATTCTGACAAAATTGAGCTCACAGTAAAAAACGACAAAACACACAAAGAAACATTAGATGCTGTGAGAGCCAGCAGAAACAATAAAGAGAAGAATCATTCCTACAAAGCCATCAGGTATTGGAGTTGGCAAAATACAAAAAATCTTTAATAGATTTAAATAAATGGAAAACATAGGGGAAAAGGAATCTACCAAATAGCCAGGCAGTTAGTAAAACCAAAAGCAAGAAAGCCATTACTATAAAATTTAGGGTAGTGGTTATCCTGGAAAGGAAAAACGTAGTGACTGGGAAGAGAACATGGGTGATGTTTGGGAGTCCTGATAATATTCCATTTCTAAATCTCCACGGTCATTACACAGACTTTTGCTTTGCCACAAATCTTCCAGCAATGTATTTTTCTATTCAGTCCATTTTCTGTGTGTGGATTGTATTTCAAAAGTTTTAATATGTAAAAATAAATGTTAAAATATTATATTTTATGTAATAAGCTTAGGTAAAATAATGAAATTGAAATTAAAATTCAATGGACAACTTAAGTTGAAAATTAGATGAGAACAAATTAAACAAAATAAAAGACTGAGAGAAAAAGAAATAGAAAACAAGAAAAAAAACGAGAGAAAAGAGAATGGAAAAGAAAAGATCCAACATACATCTAATCAGCATTCCAAAATGAAAGACTAGAGAGATGGGAAAGAACTGAGAATTTTTCAGACTTCAAGAAAGATATCAATCCTCAGTCCAAAAAATAAATAAATAAATAAATTTATTTATTTACAAATAAATTCCAATTGATATGTTAAAAAATAAAACCCCCTTAGCACAAAATAATCAAATTGCATGGTCACAAGTTGCATGGCAGGCAAAGACTAACAAGATAGTGAAAGTATCCAGATAAGAAAGACAAATTACCAGCAAGGCAATAAAGTAATTAGGACCAGTGGAAGCCAGAAGATAACAAAATACTCAAATAACTGAAATCAAATTATTGTCAACCTAAAATTATACACATTCAATGAAACAATTGTGAAGAACAAGAATGTTTGAAACTATTTTAAAGAACCAAAACCAGACATTTTAGAGTATAAATAGAATAACTGCATTGAAAACTTATTAGATATCATCAATAGCAAAATGGAGATGACATGACATAGGAAATAGTCAATAAAACTGAAGTGTTAAAATTTCAATAGAAATTTTTCAATCTAAACAATAGAAAAAAACTGTCAAAACTGAACCAAGTCTGGGGCACCTGGGGGGTGCAACTGGTCAAGTGTCCAGCTCTTGGTTTCAGTTCAGGTCTAATCTCGGGGTCATGAGATCGGGCCCCATGTCAGGCTCTGTGCTCAGCATGGCATCTGCTTGAGACTCTCTCTCCCTCTCCCGCTCTCTCTCTTTCTAAAATAAATAAATAAATCTCAAAAGAAAAATTAAACCAAGTCTTAGAGACCTGTGGGATGATATCAAAATGTCTAGCATTCATGTCATTGAAGTTTCAAGGAGAGGAGAAAGAGTATCATGTAGAAAAAAATATTAGAATACTTAATGCTTAGAAACATTCCATATTTGGCAAAAGATATAAACTTATAGGGTCATGAAACTCAGCAAACTCCAAACAAGATAATTGCAAAGAAATTCATAAACTACTGAAAACCCAAGGAGCAAAAATAGAAAGCACCCAGAGAAAAATGACATACCCCGTACAAGAGAACAATGATTAAGTGATGGCAGATTCTCATCAGGAGCCATAGATGACAGAAGGTGATGAAGTAATACTAAATGCTGAAAGAGAAGAAATAGTAACCTAGAGTTCTATTTCTAGACAAAAATGTCTTTCAGGAATTAAGGAGAAAAATAAAGACATTTTTAGATGAAAGAAAACTTAAGAGAATTTGTTACCAGCAGACCTCTTCTAATAAATGCCTAAGAAGCTTATCAGGTGGAAAGGAAATGGAAAATTTAAAAAGTCAGGAATTAATAAAGAACAATAAAGAAATGGTACTTATATGGATAATATATACGTTCCTTCTCCTATCTTATTTCCTTAAGATAGGTATGACAGCAAATATGTATAAAAGCAAAACTTAAAACATAAATATTTTCTGGTGGAGCTTTTAATGTATCTTGATATATAGGATAATTACAACATAAATGAGGAAGGAAAAAGGAACCTATGGAGTAGTGAGGTTTCTTTATTCCACTTAAAATATTAAAGTATTAATTCTAAGTAGCTTGTGAAAAGTAAGGACATAAATTGTAAGCCCTAGGGCAGCCACTAAAAAAGTAAATGATCAATATATAAATTAAAATGGAATAGTGGGGCGCCTGGGTGGCTCAGTGGGTTAAAGCCTCTGCCTTTGGCTCAGTCATAATCCCAGGGTCCTGGGATCGAGCCCCGCATCAGGCTCTCTGCTCACCAGGGAGCCTGTTTCCCCCTCTCTCTCTGCCTGCCTCTGCCTACTTGTGATTTCTGTCTGTCAAATAAATAAATATAATCTTTAAAAAAATAAAAATAAAATGGAATACTAAAATATATATATTTTAAAGATTTTATTTATTTATTTGAGAGAGAGAGAGGGCATGAACAGGGGGAGCAGCAGACAGAGGGAGAGGGAGAAGCAGGCTCCCCACTGAGTAGGGACCACTTTGTGGGGCTCGATCCCAAGACCCTGAAATCATGATGCAAGCCAAAGGCAGATGCTTAACTGACTGAGCCACCCACATGCCCCCTAAAAATATATTTTCAAATAATCCAAAAGAAAGCAGAAAAGGCAAAAAAAAAAAAAAAAAAAAAAAAAAAAAAAGGCAGAAGGCAAAAAAAAAAAACACTAGGACAAAAACAGAGGATACAAAGTAAACAATAAAATGGTAGAGCTATATAGAAACATATCAATAATTTCATTAAATTTAAATGGCCAGAGCACTAATTAAAAGACATCAGTTGGGGCACCTGGGTTGTTCAGTGGGTTAAAGCCTCTGCCTTCGGCTCAGGTCCTGATCCCAGGGTCCTGGGATCGAGCCCCACATTGGGTTCTCTGCTCGGCAGATAGCCTGCTTCCCTCTCTCTCTCTGCCTGCCTCTCTGCCTACTTGTGATCTCTGACTGTCAAATAAATAAATAAAATCTTTAAAAAAAAAAATAAAAGACATCAGTTGCCAAATTGGATTTTTTTTTCTTTTAAGTTTTTGATGTTCCAGTTAGTTGCAGGCACCTGGATAGCTCAGTCGGTTGGGCATCCAATTCTTGATCTTGGCTTGATCTCAGGGTCCTGAGTTCCAGACCCAGTGGTGTGTGGAGCCTTCTTCATTGGTGAGAAGACTCTATACCGTTAGGATGTCTATGCTTGAGAAATTCAGCACACATTGTAACAATCCCAGTGGGCAGCTGTTATTCATGTCATCGTTCTCTTATATGCAGTAGAAATTGAGAAGCTGATTCTAAAAGTCATATGGAAATTCAAGATAGAACCAAAAAATTACAGATATCTAAAAATAAATGCCACTAAAAGTGTATAAGATCTTGGTTGAGATCAAAATAAAATATCAAAAATATTAATGCAGATCTGAATAAGTAGCTAGCTCTATCATGTTCATGGGTTAGAATACAGAATATTAAGAGTGTTTCAGTTCTTCCCAGATTTATTTATAGATTTGATGCCAGTCGAATTAAAATTGCAATGTTACTTTGTGGCGCTCAACACACTGACTCTAAAATATATATATGAGAGAGTAAAGTGCTGAGGGTTGGAAGGGGATGGAATAGCCAAGTGTTTCTTCTATCACATATCAAACTTTATTATAAGGCTATAGTAATTAAGACATAAAATATTGAAAGCAGCTTTTCTTCATTTGGCTCCATATCTCACCAGCTTTTGGTGTGTTCAGTCTTCTACTGTCTGAACTCTTTCAGAGGGTAGGCACTAGCTTTCTTATGTTTCATGCTTGTATGGTGTATCATTGCTTTTGATCCTTTTACTATCAATCATTCTGTGGCTTTCTGTTTCTTAAAAACTGCAGAGCCTTGCTTCTTCTCCAGTGTGACAACCTGTGCCCTAACATTATAGTCTTCAGTCCACTGAGATTTAACATAACTATTGCAATGGTTGGAGTTGGGTCTACATTTTGGCATTGCTTTCTATCAACCTCACTTGTTCTTTTTCTTCTCTTTTCTTGTCTTCTGAATGAATCCTGTATTTTTCAATATCTCTGTGTCTTCTACTGTATTGATTCTTTTTCATTCAAAACTATTTGTTAGTCGTTACACTTGGCTATCCAATAATTTTTATTTTTATTTTTTTTAAGATTTTTATTTATTTATTTGACAGAGATTACAAGTCGGCAGAGAGGCAGGCAGAGAGAGAGAGGAGGAAGCGGGCTCCCCGCTGAGCAGAGAGCCCAATGCAGGGCTCGATCCCAGGACCCTGAGATCATGACCTGAGCCGAAGGCAGAGGCTTTAACCCACTGAGCCACCCAGGCGCCCCAATCCAATAATTTTTAATTTATCAGAGTCTAATTTCAAATATATACTTCACAACAGTGTTAAGAAACTAATAACTGTATGATTTCATTTATACCCATTTTTACCCTTTATACTCTCATCTCATATTTTACTTCTAAATGTGCTATAAATCTCAAAATGCCATTTTTTTGTTTTTTGTTTTATTTTTTATTTTTTTAACTTTATTTTATTTTTTCAGTGTTCCAAGATTCATTATCAAAATACATTGTTAATAATTTTCCTTTAAAAAGTTAAAAGTTTTGCTTTTGTCGTATGGGGCACCTGTGTGATGCTGTCAGTTAAATGTTAGACTCTTGTTTTTGGCTCATAATCTCAGGTTCATGAGATCAAGCCCCAAGTCAGGTTACCCACTCAACATGGAGTCCGCTTGAGATTCTCTCTCCCTCTGTCTCTACCCTTCCTGTTCATGCTCTCCCTCTCTCAAGTAAATAAATAAATCTTTTAAAAAATGCCAATTGTCATAAAGATATATAGGTGTATAAATATCAACTGATAACAAAATAAGTCTTTTACATCTATATTCTCCTGGGTATGCTTTATTTCTGTTTGCATATCCAGAGTTCTTCCTGAATTCATTTCCATTCAGCCTGAAGAATGTCTTTGAATTTTCTTGTATAACAAGTTCTCTCAGCATTTGTCTGTATAAAAGTGTCTTTATTTTTTCCCTTCATTTTTGAAGGACATTTTTCACTGAATACAGAATTACAGGATGGCGGCTGGTTTTTGTTGTTTATAGAGTAATTTATAAAAACATCATTCCGTTACCTTATGGCCTCTTACCATTTGGGGTAAGAAGTTAGCCATTATTCGTGCCGTTGTTCTCATATATACCGTGTGTCTTTCTATCTGTAGCTGCTTTCAGAATTTGCTCCTTATCTTCGGTTTTCAGCACTTTTATTACTGATTAGGTATGATTTCCTTTGTATGTATCCTGTTTGTGGTTCAAGGGAACTTCTTGGATTTCTGGGGTAATGTCATTCATTAATTCAGTGGTATTTTTGGACAGTATCTCTTCAAATATTTCTTCTGCACAATTCTGTTTTTCCTTTACTTCTAGAAGTTTAAAAACACATATATGATACTGTTTAATATTGTCCCACAGATCTCGGACAATCTATTCATTTTTTTTTTACCCTACTTCTTTCTTTGTATTTCAGTTTGTATATTAAACTGTCTTCAAGTTATCTACTTGGCTTTTCCCACTTACTCTTGAATCCATTGAATAATTTTTAATATAATTTTATATATAATTTAAAAATTTTTTTATATCTAGCATTTTTACTTCTTTTTTGTCATTTTTATATCTCAGCTGAAATTCCCCATCTCTGCCCTCATGTTGCTCATCTTTCCCACTAGATCCTTCAGCATTTTTATGAGTTGTTTTGTCTTCAGCCATGCTGGGGCTCTTAGCACTGACAAGATTCCAGAGATCTCTTCCTACTTTACAACTGGCCACCACCTTTCCAAACCTCGGGAGCGCTGTCTCGTCTCTACAGCCTAGCTGCCAGCGTTTTGATCACTAAGGGATTCTTTCCTCCCTCATCTTGGTCCAGATTTTCATGCTTTGGGAGATGTACCTCTCTCTCTCTTGCTTCCCTGTCCCAAGTCATAGCTGGGAGACTGCTTTATACTGGGTAAAGGCCAACCACGGGTCAGAGGGAGAGTTTCCCCCAGCTCTCTTACCCACTCCCAGCCTATGGTAGCTGAGAATCCAGAATGCAGATGGATTTCCCGCAACTTGGCTGCCTTGCTGCCTGCCCCTCCCTATCTTCCGAGGGTTACTGCTTTATATTTGGGAGAGGCCTGAATGCCTGAGAGGGATCTATCAGCTCCTCTACCTTGTCCCAAAATATTTGGCTTACTTCACCCAAGCACTAAGTGAAGATCTATGGGAAAGTTTGTGGGTGGGTAAAAACTCATTCCTTGGAATTCCCATCTGTCATACTTATGATGGACTCCCATCCCTCTGCCAAGAATAAGAATAACTATGGGTCTTTTCTATGAAGGGCTCATTTTGTTTCTAATATATTTCCTCTTCAAGGATTGTCTCACACTCATTTAAAGCAACTAGGTCCAAACATTAAATTGAATCTTCATTTGATAAAATGGCTTTTTCCTGAAATGACTCTTCACCAAATGGTCTGTTTCTTTGGTTACCAGTTTGATATCTGTCCACATCCTGTTTGAGTATATCTAAAACTAAATATTTGGGTATTACATAAACTTAAGGAGACAAGATGTGTCCAAGAGACTCCTTTTGGACATCATGAACGTAGAGGTTACATGTTAAGTAAAAATCTCTAAGAATTAGAAACAGTTGGGAAGGAGAGTCAGGGAAGAAGGGTTCTCAGCTCTCTAAATGAAATTAGGCCCACTGAATTTCAGACATAGCAGCCTCTCAGGGGCCTTCCTCTCTAACATCCTGTGTTCATAAAAAGGTGGTATTGATTTGTCTAAGGTTTTTAGTTCTGTCTTCTCTTTATCTCATATCCAAGGAAACTATAATTCCAAAAATAACTTAATGTTTGAAGTGTCTTTATATCTTGACAGTAATGAACATGGAAAGGACACTCATGGCCAGAGTGGATAAACACATAAGAAAAGAAAAAGCTGATATTCTCTGAGGGTCAATTTAAAAGTGAATTCAGATGAATTATTTCTTCAGATAGAAACAATATATCAAAGAATAAGATTACGGAAATAATTTACTTTTATGAATACATATGATATATTTTTATGTAATATATTTCAATGTCTGGAGCAGTATTCAGAAATACCCTAAACACTAAACCTTAATAGACACTACATTTTAAATATAGCAAATTAGAAGACCAGACTTGTTAGGACTATCACTAAAACCATAAATCTTCTAATATTTTCAATTTTTTATAGGGTAAAACAAGAAGTAGACTGGCAATCTGGACAAAAAATGAAGTTTATCTTGGATATGATTTTCTTAAATTTGTCAAAATAATGACTACTGAAAAACTGAAAAGCTTTCTAAATATACCATCAGCTGCTACGCTGACTATACACAATGTCGAGTATCCAGGACACCCTTTGGAACTTGCCTTATTTTTAAGTTACTGCACTACATGTACGGTCAACAAAACGATTTACTTGGTAATATACAACGAAAATACAGAAGACTGTGTGAACCAAAACTTTGCATTAGATGTCCCTATTGACAGTTTTTTAACTCCACATTTTATATTCACAGCACTGCCAGGTTTAGTACTCTGGGACAAATATAGGATCTACTATTTTTATCACAATTTCACAGAGACTGGAGTTTTACAAACACCTACAGAATTTGGAAATCTATCCAGATTAGCACATAACAGCATTATTCATGATATTTTCATAGGTGAGGCATTCTCATTCTGCAAAAATTAGTCTAGATTTTATGGTAGACCTCTTCCTCATGAAGGTGTAACAATCACAAATGTCCTCGTATACGATGCTTTTGGTAGGTAAAGGTGTACTTTTACCACCTAAAAATGGATATCTTAAGTTCTACCGAGGTTAACTATGATCTCACGTAGAGAAACGGCAAACTCAAGTTTTGGGTCTTTCCCATGGATTCGTTTTGATCATTCAGTGGATACGGACCAAGCAGCCCACATAGGCATTTTCGGCGTAAGACGTGATATGGTGCTGTCTAGGGCTCCCTAGGGCTACCACAATTGGGTAGCTTCAAACGATAGAAATTTACTGTCTCAGTTTTGGAGACTAAACATCCCCATTCAAAGTGTGAGCAATGCCATGTTCCCTCTGAAACCTGAAGGGAGGCTCGTCCATTGCTTCTTCCTAACCTCTGGTGGCTTGCTGCCAAACCTTGCCATTCCTGGGCTTGCAGCTACCTCATTCCAACCTCCGCCTTCATCACCACATAGCTTTCTCCCTGTGTCCTCACATGCCACCTTGTTGCAAGGACACAGGGCCCACCCTACTCCGGTGGGACCTCATCTGAACTAATCACCTCTGTAATGATCCTAATCAAATGAGGTCATATTCTGAAGTAGTACTGGGAATTAGAATGTCAACATCTTTCATGAGGGGACACACAATTCAACCTATAGCAGGTGTCGTAGAGTTGAATGGACCCATAGTCGCCTCCATGGGCAAGTCATTGAACGTTTGCAAGTCTCGTTTCCTAATCTGGAATGTAGGGTGGCTGTGTTGATTGGATAAGGGCTTGTAAAATGCTTAGAATAAAACTGGACACGTGATTAAACCTTCAGCTAACAGTAGTAATTCTGAATCTTACTATTCCCAAGATAGTATACTAAACATTATAGGCAATGCAAAGAAATGGGAAGTTCCATCCTCAAAAAGTCTGGTTAGGAGATAAACCTAACCATGGAATTTAAAGGAAATGTTGCTGTAATTTGTAATGTCTTTCTTTTAAAAAAAAAAAAACATTTTATTTATTATTAATTAGAAAGAGAGCATGAACAGGGGGAGGAAGAGAGGGAGAGGGACAAGCAGACTCCACACTGAGCCCAGAGCCCAACTCAGGGCTCAGTCCCACAACGCTGGGATCATGACCTGAGCTGAAATCGAGTCAGACACTCATCCAACTGAGCCACCTGGGCGCCCCTTGTAATGTCTTTCTTGATGCCTGTCACCTGGCAACTCCCAAACGGTTGATTTTTATGTTCCCCTTTACAACAAAACTCTAAAAAATATTGCCTAGTTTCACTTCTTTGTCTTTCCTCCCTTTCTCTTGAAGCTACATGAATCAAATATTCCATGGGAAGTGCTCTTGTCAGGGTTCTTAATGACCTCCCCTTTGCTAACCCAATGGCCAGTTTTCAGCCATCCTCCATGAGCCAGCGTTGTCAGCACGGCATGATTCTTTTTTTTTTCCCCAAAGATTTTATTTATTTGACAGAGAGGGAGAGAGCACAAGCCAGGGGAGCAGCAGGCAGAGAAAGAGGAAAGAACAGATTCTCCACTGAGCAGAGAGCCCAACCTGGGGCTCGATCCCAGGACCCTGGGATCGTGACCTGAGCCGAAGGCAGACACATAACCGACTGAGCCGCCCAGGCTCCCCTAGCAGGGCCTGATTCTTGAAACACATTTTTTCACCTGACTTCTGGGGCGTTGCTTTCTTGCCCTTCCTGCTCCTTCACTCCTACTCCTCTGCAGCCTCTTTTTCTTGCTCCCTCATCTTCCTGATTCCCAAGTGGAGAAGCATGTCAGGGTCTGGTTTCCAGACATCTCGCAGAGCTCCGTTTCCATGCATTCTGCCCTCCAGCCATGACTCCTAGCAACATGGTTAATGCTACGTCAGCGCCAGTATCAGGAGCTAGAGAGGCCCACAGATTGAGGACCTCACCCATTCTGGGGGACCGGGGGGTACAGAAGGCTTCCTTGCGGAAGTGCTGTCTAAGCTGAGGCCTGCTGAATGGGTAGAGGTTAGTTAGGCAATGAAGACAACAGTGGGGACGGGGTGCCCAACAACCCAGAGACAGAGACAACAGGGTACAGTTCAGGCCTTGAAAGACAACTCACCGCTGACACAGAGTTCTCCAGAGAGAAAAAGGAGAAATCTCCTGGAGAAATCAAGTTCAGGTTCCGAGAGTCCTTTACACAAGCCACGTGAGGAAATCGGACCTTCTCCTAAGGCCCGTATAGGGAGTTCTAAAGAGTTTTGAGCAAGAGAGAAGCAGAATCATATTTGCGTTTTATTAAAAGGCCGTTGGCCACAGTGATAAGGAGATAAAGTTAGAGTAATCAACGGGGGATAAATTTTAGAAGAAACTTAAAGGTTGAATGTTATACTGAGAGCCATTTGGAAATGCTGAAATAAAAAGTCTAAATTGTCTATAAGCGTATGAACTATGAATTTAAAAAGCCCTCGGCCTGCAACATTTCCATTTCTCAACCCACTATTTAAAAGTTGCCGTGAGGGCGCCTGGCTGGCTCAGTTGATGGAGCGTGGGACTCTTGATCTCGAGGCCATGAGTTCATGCCCCACACTGGGTGTAGAGATCCCTTAAAAATAAGATCTTAAAGGGCACGTGGGTGGCTCAGTTGGTTAGGCCTCTGCCTTCGGCTCAGATCATGATCCCAGGGTCCTGGGATCGAGCCCCACGTTGGGCTCTCTGCTCAGCGGGGAGCCTGCTTCCTCCCCTCTCTCTCTGCCTGCTTGTGATCTCTCTCTCTCTCTCTGTGTCAAATAAATACATAAAGTATTTTTTTTAAAACAATAAGATCTTTAAAAAAAAGTTGCTGTGATTTTATCTGAACTTCTGAAAGAGCAAATTCAAAAAATGGTCTATATTTTCAAAACATCTAATACATATAAAAATGATGCCATTTTAACTACTGCATTTTGTTCTGTGGTGTCTCTACACTATTATCTAAACTAATAGGAGTATAAATCGATATTTAGACAGTATCAGGCTTCAGTTCTCTTGCTATCACAAATAGTGCTGCAGAGAATGTGCTTCTATGTATATTTTCGTACATTTGTACAGGTACTCTTTAATATAAATTATCAGATGTAGAATTCATGAATCAGTAATTTAAATATTTTAAAAATTAATAAATCCTTTCCAGTGGCCCTCCAGCAAAAGTTGTCACAGTCTAAGTTTCTCCAAAAGTATTAGAAAATATATATTTTCATATACTATATTTGATACTTACCCGTAGTACAGAAAAAATGGGTAATTCTCATTTTATCATACATTTCATAATAAGAGATTATATCTAGTTTCTTCCTATGTTTATTGGCCATACTCTTGTATAAATTGTCAGGTCATACTGTGAAGTTTTTTGTTTTGTTTTGTTTTGTTTTGATAAAGAAAGGGAGAGAGCAAACCCGGGACAAGGGAGGGACAGAGTTGACAGGGAGAATCTTAAGCAGGCTCCATGCACAGCACAGAGTCCGACATGACATGGGGCTCGATCTCATGACCCTGACATCATGACCCAAGCCAAAATTAAGAGTCGGATGCTTACCAAGTGAGCCACCCAGGTGTCTCGCTTATTAAAACATTACTAAGTGAACTTTGGATTAAATGTGAAGTTAAGATGAAAATTAGGAATTATTTTAAAAATGAGATTAAAAACACTGTATATAAAGGTTTGTGGATGCAGCTAAAGCCACAGCGAGAAAAACATATAGCCTTATGTGGGTTTTTTGTTTTGTTTTTTTTAAAGATTTTATTTATTTGTTTGACACAGAGAGAGAAATCACAAGTAAGCAGAGAGGCAGGCAGAGAGAGAGAGAGGAGGAAGCAGGCTCCCTGCTGAGCAGAGAGCCCAACACGGGGCTGGATCCCAGGACCCTGAGATCATGACCTAAGCCAAAGGCAGAGGCTTAACCCACTGAGCCACCTAGGCACCCCAACCTTATGTTTATTTGTAGTTTTAAATGCTTAGGAAACAAGACTGAAAATAAATGAACTAATCATTTACCATAAGAAGCAGGCAATAGACACCAAAGTTACAAAAAGAAAGCACAACGGAAGAATCAAGAATGACAAAAGCAGAAATTAAGGAATTAAATAGAAGTAGATCTGATAGAGGAGCCTGGGTGGCTCAGTGGGTTAAAGCCTCTGCCTTCGGCTCAGGTCATGATCCCAGAGTCCTGGGATCGAGCCCCACAACGGGCTTTCTGCTCAGCGGGGAGCCTGCTTCCTCCTCTCTCTCTGCCTGCCTCTCTGCCTACTTGTGATCTCTGTCTGTCAAATAAATAAAATCTTAAAAAAAATTTTTTTTTTAAAGAAAGTAGATCTGATAAACAAGTCAAGGATTCCTTTCAAAGGAAAAGAAAACAAAAGCAAAATACTCGATTTCGACTCAGGTCATGATCTCAGGGCCCTGGGGTCCAGTCCTGCATCAGGCTCCCTGCTCAGTGGGAGTCTGCTTGTCTCCCTCTCTCTCTGCCCCTCACCACCCCATGCTGTCTCTCTCTCTAAAATAAATAAGTTAATTTTTAAAAATAATGTTTTAATGAGCAGCATGAAAGAAAGAAGAGAGAGTGCTGGAAAACACAGAGGAGGGACATCTAATCCAGATTTATGAGATTAGGAAAGGCTGAATAGAGGAAACGCCTTCCAAACTAAGAACAGGAAGAGGGTACATACTAGAAAAACGAGATCAACGGTCAGGATGGGGGCTGAAGTAGCAAAGACCGGAAGCAGGAGAGAACATGCCAAGTTTGTGGAACTGAAATTTGTTGTGTCTGACTACGTAGTATGTGAGCCCAAAAGTGGCAACAGACAAGGCTCGCTGCACATCACCACATGACCTGGACATTATCTAAAATCCAAGAGCAGTATATATTTTTTGTTTTGTGAGGCTACACATTTTGTGTGTCATCACACTGTGTTTGTTTCCTGCACCTACTTTCCTCACTCAACATCCCGGTGGATTTTGTTGGGTCGTCCACCTGCATTTTTCTCTCCTTCTACCTGGTGAAGTTTCTAGAAACACAACACATAAGGCACAGCAGGCCAAGAACTGGGCAAGCCTGGAAGGAGTTATTGCCAAAAGCAAAACAAAACAAAGTTAAATTTATAAAGTAAGTCATATGAGGAAAGGTAGCTTGTCCCCGCGGTGCCCAAAGGACCTCGGCGCCGCAGCTCACCTGCACACAGCCGCAGAGCTTGCCGAGTTAGCCACATGTCAGCACTGGCGCTCCATGGCCCCGGTGTGGGGCCTCAGCAGGAAGGGCATCTCCCCCTTGCAGTTAGACTAAAACACTCTGAAAAATATTCCGAGCTGCACATTGACCTTACCGATCAATGCAACAATTTCACCAGCATTTATCGTATTGTTGAATTCCTACTGACGACATTATCACTACATGAGAGCTTAAGGTTATAAGGACGTGTATGTGGACAGCGATGTCTTTTTAAAGTATTCTGATCCTGAAAACAATTGACATTGCTGATTTAGGAGTTTTACTAGAATGTAATTTATAGTAATTTGTGAAAATGCCACTTATGTGTTCAAATTTCAAATGTAAGTTGCATAAGCATAGTACACCCTGAACTTTCCTCACTCTACAAGCTGACCTTGCTCCTTCTAGCCAGTCCCTTTAAAGTGTTGTTGTTTTAAATTAGGGAAAGTATACCACTAGAAACCATCCACGGAGACTGTCATGTCTGGAAAGAAAGCCATGAAATCAACTAGTTCAACTGTTCATTTTACAGATACAGCTACTAGAATCAAAGAATTTGAGAGACTTATTGTCTGTGAACCTCTGTGACTTAGGCATAATACTCTGTTAAGAGAAGGAAGTTGGTTATTATTTACAAAGTGAACCTGAAGATGTATCAACACACACACACGCACACACACACCCCCCCATTTCTTTATCCCAGTGGTGTCAGTCTGTTACAGCTTCTATAACAAAATATCATGGGCTATGTGGCTTAAACAATAGAAATTTATGTTCTCACAGTTCTGCAGCATAGAAGTCCAAGATCAAAGTGGTATCAAGGTCGGTTTCTGACAAGGACCCTCTTCCTTGCTTGGAGACATGGGCCACCTTCTTACTATGTCCTCACATGGCCTTTCCCCTGCCTGCATGCACAGAATGGTCTTATGTCTTCCTCCTCTTACAAGAATCCCAGTCATACTGGACTAGGGCCTTATGACCTAGTTTAAACTCCCATTACCTCCTGAAAGACATTATCACCAAATACAGTCACAATGCAAGCCGGGGTTTCAACCTATCCATTTTGGGGGTGTGGGGGAAAACAAAATTCCATCCATAGCAGAATGCTCCCTAATAATACTATGTCTGCATGCCCATGCTCATTATTATTTAGTGCACTAATTCCAGCTTTTTTGTGTAAGTGATGTCATATATAAAGTGATGTCATAAATACAAGAAGAAATGTATCCAGGAAAAGAATCACTGTACTATGAAGTAAAATATTTCCGGCATCACATAAGGTTGCAGGTTTGCACCTACACACTCCAATTTTTCTCAAAACAGATAAATCCTTCATTACTATGCAAGAAATAATTTTGGTTAAAAGTGCATGGATTTGGGGCACCTGGGTGGCTCAGTGGGTTAAGCCTCTGCCTTCGGCTCAGGTCATGATTTCAGGGTCCTGGGATCGAGCCCCGCATCGGGCTCTCTGCTCGGCAGGGAGCCTGCTTTCCTTCCTCTCTCTCTGCCTGCCTCTCTGCCTACTTGTGAGCTCTCTCTCTCTGTGTCAAATAAATAAATAAAATCTTTAAAAGTTAAAAAGTGCTTGGATTTATGGTTACTTAGAACAACAAACTTTTCTCCTTCTTTTCCAGATTATTATGGAAATATTTTGGCAAAAATGGAAAATAACATCATGTTTTATTTCAAGATCAATATTAAAGATGCAGTAAAACTACACTCATGGGCAAATAGCACAGTTAAGTCATTAATTCTATTGAGTACATCTACTCAAATATATTTCATATATGTTTTTGAAAATGCCACAGTACAGTCACAGGAATATCCTTTAAAACTGGAAACACAAAGTGTGAATTTCTATATACAAGAAGAGTGCCCCTACATGGCATTTCATAATAACGTTTTTAGTGTTTTTCACTTTTTGGACAAGGGACAGAACCTGTCCTTTTGGGCTCAAATAGTCTATACAGAAAATCTTGGTCTGTATATTATCGTGGAATCATATGGCCCAAATATATTACAAGAAATACAGAAGGTTCACTATGAAGTCGCTCTAGGATATTGCACTAAAACCATGGTAAGTTAATATTTTAAAATGTATTCATTTGATTATAATAAATGTGAAATGAAAATATTTATATTTTTATCCTATCATGAAAAATATAGTATCTGACATCATCGGTGACATTTGATGACGTTTTCAGATTACAAACACTTATCTTTAGTTTTATGTCATCTTGACTCATGTTGCAGTAATTTCTGTTAGTGGATTGTGGTAAAGAATGTTTAATTTGAAAAGAAATCGAAACTTTCTTCATCTGTTATAAATATGTGTGTGTGTGTGTGTGTGTGTGTGTGTACTCCTGCTCAGGCTTTTTTTTCTCTTTCAAATAAGCAAATAAAATATATATATACATACATATATATATATGTATATATATATATTTTAGTGCAATATATGTATGTATATATATATTTTAAAAAAACAGATTTTCCTGGGGCACCTGGGTGGCTCAGTGGGTTAAGCCTCTGCCTTCGGCTCAGGTCATGATCTCGGGATCCTGGGATCGAGCCCCGCATCGGGCTCTCTGCTCGGCAGGGAGCCTGCTTCCTCCTCTCTCTCTCTCTCTCTGTCTACTTGTGATCTCTCTCTGCCAAATAAATAAATAAATTCTTAAAAAAAAAAAAAAAAACAGATTTTCCTATATAACACTGCCCCAAAACGTGACAGCTTCAAACAGCACCCAATTCTATTTGTCAACAATTTGGGTGGTGAGTAGCTGGGCGATAGTGCTGGTTTCATCCATCTGGGTTCGTTCATGAGGTGGTGGTCATCTGGTAGCTTGTCTGGGACAAGGTGATCTAGGATGGCCTCAATCACACTTCAAGCGGTTGGTGCACACACTGGCTTGTGTGAACAAGGCAGCTCAGCTGAGCACTTGTCTCTGATCCATGTGGCCTCTATTGTCCAGGCCAAAGTTGGCTTTTCCCCAAGCGTCTCAGGGAAGTATTCCAAGATCCCCAAGCGTCTCAGGGAAGTATTCCAAGATAGCGTGAGCAGATTCCTGTGGACCTCTTGAGGCCTACATTTGGCCACATTCTACTCATCAAAGCAATTCACAAGGCCAGCCTAGGTTAACAGGATGAAGAAATACAGTCCACCCCTTGACGGGAGAACAGCAGACTTACCCTGTGAAGAGAGGTGCCTACAGGAATGGGAGGAAGTACCACAGCTAACTTTCAGATGATCCAGCACAGCTAGCTGCAAATGTACTTTAGATATTATTTTGTATACTACTTTCCAATGAACATTTTAGCATGAATGTTTCACATGTTACTGCGATTTCTTCCCGAACACTGTATGTTCTACTTCCCACCTTCTCTTTCTGCACTCAGCTTTCTTTAGCATTTACAGTAGTGGGCATCTTAACAGAGGCAATGGAATGAAATGTTCAGTTAATTCCAAAGTCAGTTAAAGCAGAGGATCATTAAAAATGAAAATGATATGAATGAAATGTTATACTCTAACTTAAATAAATGAATGTATATTCATTAGTCAACCTTTTAATATAGGACCACAGACTTTTCTTTGAAACAAGTGAACTTACCAGAGCATCTCCGCTCCTTTCTTGCATAACCTTATTCATAATGCATTATCTCTTAAGTTCCTGCTTCTGTTTTTTTAAAAGGGGAGGGGGTGCCTGGGTGGCTCAGCCGGTTAAGCATCTGCCTTCAGCTCAAGTCATGATCCCAGGGTCCTGCAATCAAGCCCCATGTCAGGCTTCATGCTCAGTAGAGAGTCTGCTTCTCCCTCTCCTTCTGCTTCTCCCCAGACTCCTGCTCAGCCTTTTTTTCCCTCTTTCAAATAAGCAAATAAAATCTTCAAAAAAAAAAAAAAAAAAGTAGAGGACGGGGAAAAAATTAATGACGCTGGCAAAGCTGTCAAAATTCCAAATTTTTTTCACTTTTTCCAATCTCTTACTGTTACCTTGCTCATACCTAATTCATCAATTTCTTCAGGGACTTGCTTTATTAAAATTTTCCAAAGCAACCATTTTGTTCTCAGGGAAACAGTAATGCTACTTTCCTTTTACACTCAATTTCATCAGCCCATAATATTTAATTCCACAACTACAATAATAACACAATCTGGGATAAACAGGTTTAGAAACACAGAGAGCTGATTTAGATTTGCATAATATATGGATAGATCTTAAAACATTGTTAGGTGGGAAAACAGTGTCGAGTAAGAAACTGAGATCCATCATATAGTAACATTTACAAAAATTGTGAACACCTACACATAAATCACAAGCAACAACAACAACAAAAAGCATTACTCATTTTACATAGACACAATACCCAAGGACAGTTATCAGACAATATGGCATCATCAAGTATAATGACATCATGCTTGCTTGATAAATATTATGGGGGTCTGCACATAGAGGGAAGAGGAAAGGGGGAAAGAGAGGGAAAGGAATGAGGGCAGAAGATACAGGGAAAAACTAAAACATAATAAATAAAATAAGACTGGATTGATCACGTTTCAAGAAACAAGGAGGGTATTTAACTCACTTTTCTGAAACTGAGGTACCCTCTTCTCCCAGAACAAGAACAGAAAAATTTACACCCTCCTTCAACCCAGGAAAGTTTTCTTTGATTAGCTAGCCACAGTATCTGCATGAGCTCTCATAAGTTTTCTTTCCAAGAATGTGCTGTATAATGTTCTTTTGCCCATTTGCAATTCAGAACTTCAAAATACAGTCAAAATATAGAAATAACGGTCATGACTAGTGTCTCCTTAATGCCCATCACCTGTTTCCACCAACCCCCCACCTCCTCCTCTCTGATAACTATCAGTGTGTTCTCTAGAGTTAAGAGTTTGATTTTTGATTTGTCTCTCTCTCTCTCTCTCTCTTTCCTCTTTGCTCATCTGTTTTATTTATTAAATTCCACATATGAATGAAATCATATAATATTTGTCTTTCTCTGACTCATTTCGCTTAGCATTATACTCTCTAGTTCCAAAAATGTCATTGCAAATGGTAAGATTTCATTCTTTCTATGGCTGAATAATATTCCATTACACACACACACACACACACACACAGTGCAGTCACCGTGATGGAGTTTCCTCAAAAAGTTAAAAACAGGGATGCCTGGGTGGCTCAGTTGGTTAAGCGACTGCTTTCAGCTCAGGTCATGATCCCAGCATCCTGGGATCGAGCCCCACATCGGGCTCCTTGCTCCGCAGGGAGCCTGCTTCTCCCTCTGCCACTCTGTCTGCCTGTGCTCACTCTCTCTTTCTCTCTCTCTCTGACAAATAAATAAATAAAATCTTTAAAAAAAAAAAAAGTTAAAAACAGAAATACCCTATGCTCCAGTAATTGCACCACTGGGTATTTACCCAAAAAACACAAAAACACTAATTCAAAGGGATTAGCAAGTTTTTTCATCTTTCTGTGCCTTAGTACTTTCATCTAAGTAATGATGATGATAAGAACAATATAGTATATGTAATAGAATATCTAATTAACATGTAATTATGTCTACATGTTAACGTAATGTATTGTTTTCTATATTAACCACTATATAGTAATAAAATAATTATTACCATAATATTTACTTCATAAGGTTTTTAGGATTAAATAGTTTAACTACATAAAGAACTTACAGGTGCCTCTGGCCCGTAGCCAACACTAGGTTCACCTGTTGCTACTATAACTATAATCACCACTGTTTCTGTGACTACTACTGTTCTGTTACCACCACCACATTTCATCAACCCTAGCGCACTTTTTTTTTAGCATCTATGAAATCAGGATGAGTCTTACATCCTGTGGCATCTTAGAGCCAATGAATTGCAGTAGTAATGTGATAACCTTGCTTATTTTGTGCAGATTGGGTCAATATGACTTCACAGACTAATCATTGTGTGTCCTAGCTAGTAGGGTTGTCAAGTATCCTAGCTCATTACCCAATTTGGGGGAAACAAAACAAAATAAAACAAAACCTGAATATAACACCTATATATAAAAGTGGATAACTTTAATTTGGAAAGGTTTTAGTGCTACTAGCTGGTTTCATAGTGATATTTACACGAAAATTTAGTTTTGAAATTTTAAAAATGATTTGAACATCTTGATTGACATAGTCCTTTTCTTAATTGAGGTATTTTTTTATAATTGACTAGAACATTATATTCATTTCAGACATGCAACATAATGATTTGGTGTTTGTATATGTTGTGAAATGATCACCACAATAAGCCTACTTAACCGCCATCGCTACACATAGTTACACATTTTTTTCTTATGATGAGAACTTTTAGTGTTTATTCTCTTAGCAACTTTTAAGTGTACAATACAGTATTATTAATTGTAGTCACCATGCTGTACCTTACATTACCATGGCTTGTCTTATAAGTGTGAGTTTGTACCTTTTGAGTACCTTCATTCATTGTTCACACCCACCACTCCCACCTCTAGCAACGATCAAATTGGTCTCTGTACCTTTGAGTTGGGGGGGAGGGGTCCATTGGTGGGGAGAGTGTTTCAGTTCCGCATATAAGTGAGATCATACAATATTTATCTTTCTGTGTCTGGCTCATTTCACTTAGGATCATGCCTTCAAGATTCACCCACGTTGTTGTAAATAGGCAGGATTTCCATGTTCTTTTTTTTTTTTTTTTAGATTTATATATTTATTTTGAGAGAGAGAGAGAAAGATTTCCTTGTTCTTTATGACTGAATAATATTCCATAGTGTGAATGCAGAAGAGAAAGAGAAACATAGGCTCCTTTCATGTCTTGGCTCCTGTAAATAATGCTGCAGGGGACATGGGGGTGCCGATATCTTTTCGAGTTAATGTTTTTACTACCTTTGGGTATATTCCCAGAAATGGAATTGCTGGATCATATGGTAGTTCTGTCTTTAGTCTTCTGAGGGTCCTCCATACTGTTTTCTATAGTGGCCGCACCAATTTACATTCCCACCAAAAGAGCGCAAGATTCCCTTTTCTCCACATCCTCACCAGCATTTGTTATCTCTTATGTTTTTTGATCATGGCCATTCTAGCAGGGATGAGGTGATATTGTGCTCTTGATTTACATTTTCTTGGTAAATAGTGATATCATGGACCTGTTGGTCATCTATATATATATATGTCTTCTTTGGAATAAATATATATTCAGAACCCTTGCCCATTTTTTAATCAGATTGTTTTCTCAATGTTGAATTATTCAAGTTCCTTGCATATTATGGATATTAACCCTTTACCAGGTGTGTGACTTGGAACTACTTTCTCTCATTGTTTCTTTTGCTGTGAAAAAGTGTTTTTTTAGTTCAATGTAGTCCCACTTGTTTATTTTTGCTCTTGTTGCCCTTGCTTTTGGTGTCAAATCCAAAAAAAATATTGCCAAGACTGATGTCAGGGAGCTTACTGCCTGTCTTCTTCTAGGAGTTTTATGGTTTCAGATCTTCTGTTCAAGTCTTTAATCTCCTTTTGAGTCGATTTTTGTGTATGGTGTGGGGTAGGGGACCAATTTCATTATTTTGCATGAGGTTATTCAGTTTTCCCATTTATTGAAGATTATCCTCCCCATTGTATATAATTAACTCCTTTGTCATAAATTAACTGACAGTATACACATGGGCTTCATTCTGAGCTCTGTTCTGTACAGTTTTGTGTTTGTTGTTATGCCCATATATACTGTTTTGCTTATAAAGCTTTGTAATACGGTTTGAAATCAGGTAGGATGATGCCTCCAGCTTTGTCCTTCTTAGGTCGTTTTGGCTATCCTGGTTCTTTTGTGATTCCATATAAATTTTAGAATTCTTTGTTTCCATGAAAAATGCCATTGGCATTTTGATACAGAATGTCTTGAATCTATATATTGCTTTGGGTAGTGTGGACATTTTACCAATATCAATTCTTCAAATCCATCAGTACAGAATATCTTTCCATTTATTTGTCTCTTCTTCAGTTGCTTTCATGAATGTCTTGAGTTTTTAATATACAGGTCTTTCACCTTCTTGGCGAAATTTATTCTGAGGTATTTTATTCTTTTTGATGCACTTGTAGGTGAGGTTGCTTTTTTAGTTTCTCCTTCGGATAGTTTATTATCACTGCATAGAAGCACAACAGATTGTTGTATATTGATTTTGTATTCTGTAACTTTACTGAATTAATTTATTAGTTCTAACAGTTTTTTGGTAGAATAGGGTTTTTCTGGTTTTGTATATATAGACCATGTCATCTGCCAGTAGAGACAGTTTTACCTTATGTTCCAATTTGTATGTCTTTTATTTCTTCTTGTCTAATTTCTCTGGGTGGGATTTCCAGTATTATGTTGAACAAAAGGAGTGAGAGTGGGCACCTTTGTCTTGTTCCTGATCTGAGAGGAAAAGCTTTCAGCTTTTCTCTGTTGAGTATGGATATTAGCTACAGGCTTGACATATTTAACCTTTACTATGTTCCCTCTATGCCCACTTTGTGGAGAGTTTTTATTATAAATGGATGTTGCATTTCGTCAAGTGCTTTTTCTGCATCTTCTGAAATGACCATTTGATTTTTATCCTTCATTTTGTTGATGTGATGTACCACACTGAGTGATTTGGAAATGTCAAGCCATCCTTGCATCCTTGGAATAAATCCTACTTGATTGTGGTGTTTTCTTCTTTTACAGTATTGTTGAATTCAGATTCCTAAGTTTTGTTGAGAATTTTTGCATCTATCTTCATGGAGGATCATGGCCTTTAATTTTATTTTCTTTGGGGCATCCTTGTCTGATTTTAGTATCAGGCTAATGCTGGCATTATAAAATGAGTTTGGAAGTGCTCCCTTTTTTACTTTTTCAAAGAGTTTGAGGATTGGTATTATTTCTTCAGTGTTTGGTATAATTCACCAGTGAAGCCATCTGGTCTTGCACTTCTGTTTGTTGGGAGGTTTTTGATTACAGATTCCATCTCCTTATTAGTATTCAGTCTGTTCAGATTTTCTATTTCTTTGGCAATTCAGCCTTGGTAGGTTATATGTTTCTTGATATTTATCCATTTCTTCTAGTTTGTGGGCATTTAGTTTTCTCTTATGATATTTCATTTTTCAGTGGTATCAGTCATAACATCTATTTCTGATTTCATCTTTTTGAGTTCCTTTTTTTAATTGGGAGTCAGGCTAGGCTTATCGATTTTGTTTATCTTTTCAAAAACCAGCTCTTATTTCATTGATCTCTTCTGTTGTCCTTTTAGTCTCTATTTCATTTATTTCCTCTCAGATCTTTGTTATTTCCTTCCTTTTACTGAATTTAGGATTTATTTATTCCTCTAGTTTTTTGAGATGTAAAGATAGGTTGTTTATTTGATTCTTTCTTGTTTCTTTACGTAGACATTTCTCACTATAAGGTTCCTTCTTAAAACTGCTTTTGCTGCATCCCATATATCTGAGAATGTTGTATTTCTGTTTTTATTTGTCTCAAGGTATTTTTACTTATTTTTTTATTTCTTCATTACTTGTTCAGTAACATATTGTTTAATCTTCACCTATTTGTGAATTTTCCAGTTTTCCTCTTGTAATTGATTTCTAGTTTCACACCATTGTAGTTAGAAGAGATGCTTGATTTGACTTTAATTTTCAAGTATATTAAGATTTGTTTTATGGCCTAACATGTGATGTCTCCTTGAGAATGTACTGTGTGCACTTGAGGGAAGTGGGTATTTTGTTGCTTTTGGATGGAAAGTTCTGGATATGTCTATTAGGTCAATCTCATCTACCCTGTTGCTTAAGATTAATGTTTCCTTATTGATTTTCTCTTTGGATGATGTATCCATTGATGAAAGTGGAGCAGGAGACTAAGGTCTCCTACTATTATTGTATCACTACCTATTTTTCCCTTTATCTCTGTTAATATTTGCTTTATATATTCAGGTGCTCCTTTGTTGGGTCCGTAATATTATATCCTCTTGTTGGATTGCCCCTTTGTCATTAGGTAATAACCTTATCTGTCTTTTATTACAGTGTTTGTTTTAAAGTCTCTCTTGTTAGATGTAAGAGTAGCTACCCCAGCTTTCATCTGATTTCCATTTGCATGGGTTATCATTTTCCACCCCTTTACTTTCTGTCTCTGTGCATCCTTCCATCTGACAAGTCTCTGGTAGGCAACACACAGATGGGTCTTGTTCTTTATCCATTCAGCCATCTTATGTCTTTTTACTAGAGAATTCAGTCCATAATTACTTAAAGTGATTACTTTTAGATACGTACTATTGTCAGTTTATTGATGTTTTCAGTTATTTTTACTACTTTTTTGTCTTTAAGTTTCATACTAGCTTTATAAGTGATTAATCTACATTTACAATATTAGATAATTCTTAATTTCACTATTTTTTCATCTTACCAATTGGATTTATACTTTCATATGTCTTCCTGTCACTAATATTTCATTTCAACTTTAAAAGTCCCTTTAACATTTCTTGTAAGGTTGGCTTAGTGATGATGAACTCCTTTAGCTTTTGCTTATTTGGAAAACTGTTCTCTCTCTTTCAGTTCTGAAGAGGGATAGTATTCTTGGATGGCAGTTTTTTCTTTTAGTACTTTGAATACATCTTGCTGCTCTTCTGTGGCAGCAATGTTTCCGCCGAAAAATCTGCTTATTGTCTTATGGGGGTTCCCTTGTACACAAATTGTTTTTTTCTTAATGCTTTTAAGAGCTTCTTTTGTCTTTAACTTTTGATATTTTGATTATAAGGTGTCTTGATGTGGGTGTCTTTGGATTCATTATATTTAAAACTCTGGGCTTTCTGGATCTGGATGTCTGTTTCCTTCCCCAGATTAGGGAAGTGTTTGGTCATTCTTGGAATAAGTTTACTGCCCCTTTTTCTCTCTCTTTTCTTTCTGCAACCCCTATGAGGCAAATATTGATCCGCTTGATGTTGTCCCATAAATCCCTTAAGCTTTTCACACTTTTGCATTCTTTTTTCCTTTTGCTATTCTAACTGGGTGAGTTCTACTGCCCTGTCTTCAAGTTCTCTATTATATTTTTCAGTTCAGTTATTGCATTTTTCAACTCTGTGACTCCCATTGGATACTTTCTTGTATATTCTGTCTTTGTTGAAATTTCCACTTCGTTCATCCATTCTTCTCCTGAGCTCGGTGAGCATCATTATGACCATAATTTTAATCTCCTTATCGGGTAAATCATTTATCTCCATTTCATTAAGGTGTTTTGTCTGAAGTTTTATCTTGTTCTTTCATTTAGAGCATATTCCTCTGCTTCTTTATTTTTTTCTTGGATCTCTGTGTTGGTTTCCATGTAGTAGACAAAACAATCATCTCTCCCAGTCTCATGTAGGAGATGAACCTTACCATTCAACGCGGCCCTCTCAAATCTTTGTGATTGTCCAATCAGCCTACTTTATTCTTAGTGGCTCCCAGTATTTGATGGTGTGCCAAGACCTGTCAGCATCTCGAAGGGGAATATCTCAGTTAGCACCTAGATGCAGGCTGATTGGAAGCCAGACCCTGATGCAGCAGCTTTTAAAGTATACAAACACACCTCTTTCTGGGGAGACTGGGAGATGCACATTTTTGTCTGCTCCCTCAATGTTGAGCCCTGGATTAATAGCCAGGTAAGAGCTGCTCTTCACTTACTACCATCCTGTTGAGCCCATGAGCACCAGCCCTGCCACCCACCAGAGCCAGGCTATCAAGGAACATATTCCTTGGGTGGCAGACACAAAAGCTGGGGGGCCAAACAGCTGGGGGGCCAAACATGTATATCATCTCCTTTCTCAGAGATACCAACAACCTGAGACAAGGCAGAGGAAAAGCACGATGATGATGTACTGCCTACCTCTCTGATCTCTACAGAGGATTGTAGTAAGCCCCTAAATATGTGTCAAACTAGAAGCCTACCCCTTAGGCCACAGCCATAAAAATAAGCTAATCGGCCTCTTGCACAGAAAGACTTGGGGTGCGTTTCAGTCTACCATTACTGCACTGCACCCTGTGGGGGGTAGGGTAATCAGTTAAGAACGGTTTCTCTTTTGTAACAGTCCTGTGGTTCCAATCATAAGCCCCTCTGGTCCCCAGTGCCAGGAAATCCAGGGGTGTCTCCTGGGCAGCAGCCACAAAAATTAGGGCACCAGGTGTGTGCACAAGCGGCTTTTAGAGAAATAACAGTGACCTAGAAAAGAGCAGAGGAAGACTGCAAAAATACTGCTTCCCTCTGAGGTCTCTAGAGAGAATTACAGTTGGGCTCTTAGGTATTGCTTTAATTAGAAGCCTGCCCCTCAGGCCCCATCTGTGAAACTAAGCTACTAGGTGTCTCTCACAGAAAGACGGGGTATTTGAGTCTGTTGCTTCTGCTGTGCCTTGGAGTTATAGTCCGCTAAGACGTCCTCCTGTGTCCATTACATCCACTATCAGACTCACAAGCACAAGCCCCACTGGCCACCAGAGCCAGGTAATCTCGAGATTCCTCTGGGCAGCAGCCACAAATATCAGGGTGCTAGACTCGTGTAGAAGCTCCTTTGTGGGAGATGCAAGAGGCCAGAGTGAGGTAGAGGGAGAGAACAAATATGGCACCACTTACTTCCCCCTTCGGAGCATTTTGGTAGGTTCCTCCCTAGATGTGTTTAATTCAATGCCTGATAAGCGTATAAGCCCCTCTCACAGAAAGCCTGGCCACTTCTCAGTCAGGGGCTTTGTACTGGGCCCTAGGGTGGCTGAGTCTGCCGAGGAGAGCCTTTGAAGAACCGTTTCTCAGTTCGAAATAGCCTTCTGGGTCTTGGGGAGGCAGGCCCCATTGGCTTTCAAAGCTAGATGTCTGGGGTGGGGAGCTTGTCTCTCAGATAAGGTCTTAAAAGGTGCAGTGCCAGATGGGTTCAATCCTTCACTCCTCACGGGGGGAGATCTCAGGAATTTGAGTTACCTCCCAACTGTGGGTTACCATGCTGGGGTTGGAGTCTGTGGTGAGGCTGTGTCTTAGCCTCTCCTACCTATTTCTACATGGTTGTTTTTGTTTTGTTTTGTTTCGTTTTGTTTTTCTCACTCATCTAATGTGTGGGCATTGCTCAGCTAGTCTGGGGTTTTCTTTTGGAGAACACCGTTCTACACATAGCTGTAAATTTGGCGTGTCCGTGGGAGGAGGTGATTTCAGGATCCTCCGATGTCACCGTCTTGAACCAGAACGCTGCCTATTCCTTTTCTTAATGGTGACTTTTAATAAGTAGAATTTGTAAATTTTGACAAAGATTTTTTGTTTATGGCTATTGTTTTTCGTGTCGAAAGATATCTTTGCTTGTCCCTAAGTCACGAAAATGTTCCTCCGTGATGTCATCTCAGTTTGAGGCTTTAGTATTTATGCCAAGAATTGGTATAGTCAAACCTTAATGTTTGCCCAACTAATGTGTGTGTGTCATTTTTTTATTTGTTATTCTCTTCTTATTAATGAGGTTAAACAATTCTCCACGTGTTTATTGGCTATTTGGATTCTCACTTCTGTGCAACTCAAGTTTTGTCACTTTTTCTATAGGGTTGTGTGCTTTTTCTTACTGAATTTTTTTGCATCTCATAGACTATCTTTTTGAAGTGTTTTATTTTTGTATAATCAGCATAAAATAAATTGCATATATTGTGTTTGATAAAATGTGATATATGAATACACCCATGAAATTACAAATACAATCAAGATAATGTCCATGTCCACCCCTCAGACTTTCTTCATGCTCCTTTGTCAGCCATCCCTCCTTCCATTCCCCATTACTAAGAAACCACTAATCTGCTTCCTGTCACTATACATTAGTTTGTTTTTCTAGAATTTTTTACAAATGGAAACATACAGTATGCACTCTGTTTTATCTGCCTTCTTTCACTCAGCATAATCATTTAGAATTATTTCCTTTTGATGAATCAATTCCTGTATCACTATGAAATGACCCTTTTTCCTCTAGTGATAATTTTTTGCTCTAAAATCTACTTTGTGTGATATTTATAGAACCACTCCATCCTTCTATAGAATAATGTTAGCACAATGTATCTTCTTTTCTTTTAATATTTAATATTCTTTTAATATCAACCATCTGTGTCTTTAAGGTTTTTTTAATTAGATTTTATTTATTCAATCTGAACATTTTTGCCTTCTCATTGGGTGCATTCATGTAATTTTTTTTATACGGCTGAGTTTAAGTCTACCGTTTAACCATTTGTTTTCTATTTGTCCCTTCTGGTTTAAAAAAAAAATTTTTTTTAACTACCCACATGGGGCTTGATCTCAGCACCCTGAGATCATAACATGAGCTGAAACTGAGAGTCAGATGCTCAACTGACTGTGTCACCCAACAACCCATTTGTGAAAGTATTCATAAGAATTCCCTGACGTCGAATAAGAATACATCCTGATCTTTAGATGATCTGTGTTCACGGTCAGGGGCACATCTGGGGACACGACTGCCTTGAACTTCTTTAAATCCCCTGCGTCTTCCAGGCAAACAATTCTGGGGTATAAAGCCATACAAGAACCTACTCATGGCCACCAATTGTTAGAACAAACTTCTCTTCTTCTTGCTTTTTCTGATCACCTAGTTACTGACGTCACTGAAGGGTTAAGGAGGGCACAGATTAATCCTGACTTACTCTTAACCCTAAGAATATAGTCTTCTGAGTCTACGGCCATACCACCCTGAACACGCCCGATCTTGTCTGATCTCGGAAGCTAAGCAGGGTCGGGCCTGGTTAGTACTTGGATGGGAGAATAAAGTCTTCTGATAACTCAGGTTAATGTAGGGAGGATATCCAAGGTGATTCTCTATCTTGAATTACCCCTCTCCTGACTAGGTTGACAAATGCCTTTAGGCTGAAAGTAAACTATGGGCTCTGGTGTTCTGCTTTATTCTCAAGGTTCCTAATTTCCCTGTCTTCGGGCTAATAGTTCCCACTCTCTTGTTAGTTATTTGGTGCTTTTAAGGTGACTCTTAAAAGGCTGCTGTTTGTAGGTTTTGTGATATATTTGTTTTGGTTTGGTTTTATTTTATTTACATTCATTTGATGAACATATAGTGTGTTATTAGTTTCAGAGGCAGAGTTCAGTGATTCATCTGTTGTATATAATACTCAGTGCTCACATGTTTGTTTGTTTTAAAGATTTTATTTATTTATTTGACAGAGAGAGAGATCACAAGTAGGCAGAGAGGCAGGCAGAGAGAGAGGGGGAAGCATGCTCCCTGCTGAGCAGAGAGCCCGACGTGGGGCTCCATCCCAGGACCCTGAGACCATGACCCCAGCCGAAGGCAGAGGCTTTAACCCACTGAGCCACCCAGGCGCCCCCACATGTTTGTTTTTAAGAGCGAAAGTTTGTCCGTAGAACCTACCTGCTGCTCCTAGAAATGAAAGTCTCCAAATCATTTCTTAACTATTTATAATGAAATGGTTATGAAACAGATGATTACATCCACAAAATATATTTTTTAAATCGTTCCTCTGGGTAAATATTTTCAGTGATTATAATCCAAAATAATATACATACATGTTGGTTGAGTTACAGACCCAAGTTTGAGCACCACTTAAGTGACAAGTGATAAGCAAAACTTAGAGAATATGCTTACATTTCACAAAAGAAAAATTTTAAAATATTCAAGCCTAATCATGTGCAGGAACACCTTTATAAAGTTATTTTAATGATTACATATGAAGAAAAAGTATGGTGTACAATAGAACTCAAGTGGAAACTTGACAATGAGCTCTTTTCCTTGAACATGAACTAGATTTACTTTTGATGTAATAACCTCCACAGCCTTCAAATTTTTATCATGAAAGATTGTATATTTTGTGTCCTACCACTTAGCATCCAACATATGAATAAATAAACCTTGTCTCAGAAGTAAGATTTTTTGCAAAGGTTGGTTTAGAGGTACAAGGTCTCTTCTAATCGCACCAGATTAGCCAGAACCAAATTGTCTCTCTGAAGATATCCGTATCTATCTATCTAACGAAGAACTACAACCGAAATGATAATTTAGGGGTTATAAGGACTATAGTTACCATGCTTTAAGAATGTAACTATAGTTAGCATGCTTTATAAGAGGCTTACAATTTGCTGCCCCTAATATCACACATATTCTGTAAATGGCTTTACCCTGAAAAGACAGAAGCCTTCTGGGATGCTGAAAATTGAGATGAAACATGCCCCAGATGGAAGAAAATCACAAGGAACACATACAAAAAGGCAAATGAGTTTTTTTTAATTACTCAAAAACAAGAGAAGAAGGTTCAGGCAAATAATTCCTCATAGTCTCAAAAATTACTGACAACATGATATCTGTAATTATTTTTTTGATATCTGTAATTATTTAAAAACCTCAAAGAAGAAATGAAAAGGTCCAGAGACAACAGGATCAGGAAACAGGAGTACGCTGGCTACACAGCAGGTCATAAATGAAAACAGAAATATTGCAATGACAGAAGTAAATGAAGAGGGAGAGAGAAGCAATGTGAATAAAGGGGCTTCCTAAGATACACTTAGAAGAGAAAATAAAGAAAAATGTAACAAATGAAATCTAATGTGTCCATAATTGGAGTTTCTGAGATAGAAAAGAACTTAGAAAAAATGCTAAATATATTTTTTCTTACCTAAAGAAAGGTTTAAATCTGTCCTGAAAGTATTCATTGTCACCATTCCCAGTTTCCATGTTTTACACAAACGCTCATTTTCTTTTCCAGACAGTCACATTTTTTCAGAATGTAAATTATGAGGCAGTGGATGACTACTTCAAGTTGCAGTAAGTATGACTTTTAAAAGAACCTGTTCAGTGTGAAATGGGCTATTGAGATGATTGATTTGTAGGTATTCTTTTACTTACATGGCCTCATGACATTTTAAATATCTAGATTTCAGATTTCTTTTAAGTGTCTGGTTAGATGTGAAATTATTATTCTGTATAAAAATGTAAAATGCTCCTTGTAATTAAATGAAACATATCTGGAGGTTTCCATCTGTCCAACTGAAGATGCAGAAAATGGGCTATTTCTTTTTTTTCTTTAAAAATTAATTAACATATAGTGTATTATTTTCAGAGGTAGAGTTTAGTGATTCATCAGTTGCTTATGATATCCAGTGGGCTCATTCCTTCAAGTGAAAAATGGGCTATTTCTTAATTCATTAATTTTCAAGCATGTGCTCATTCATTCCCATCCCAAAGTCTTTGCATACTATCTTTGGGCAGACTAGAACTCTAATATGAGTAGGTCTTTAACTAGGAGTAGAATCAGAGAAGACATCATCTCTGACTCTTGGAATAGGTGGCACATGAGCACGTCATTTCTGGAGGAATCAACTGACCTGGAATTGCGTCTTGAGGCATTTCTATGGCCATCATTATGTCCTGACTCAATAGATTTCTGGAAAAATAACACTGTTTTTCTAGAAAAAAAGTCCATTTTTCCTTAGTCTGCTGCTCCCCCAAGCAAGCTTGAACTCTATGCCAAGCACTTTGTAGGTGCTCAAAACACACGGTGAACAAGTAAGAAGAAATCCTGCCATCATGGGACATATCTCTAGTGAGAGAAGACAAAGAACAAGTAACCAAATAAATGAACAAGGTAATTCCAAGTAGTTATATGTGCAGCTAAGAAAATAAAACAGGAGGGCACCTGAACAGCTCAGTCGGTTGAGTGTCCAACTCTTGATCTCAGCTCAGGTCATGATCTCAGGGTCACGGGATCGAGCCCCGTGTCAGGCTCCACACTCAGCAGGGAGTCTGCTTGGGATTCTCTCCCTCTCCCTCTGCCCCTCCCCCAACTCTCTTTCTCTCTTTAAAATAAATAAATCGATCTTTAAGAAAAGAAAAAAACACAACAGAATGAAGTGGTAGAGTCACTCTCTGGTCAGGAAGGGGAAGAGAGAAAAGACTGCTCTAGAGACTGTAGTCAAGGGAGGCTCAGTTCATCCCTCAGCCCCTCACCAACACTTTTCTCTCGAAGCTTCTACTGTTACTGGTTCCTTGGGGTATTTTTGGTTTTGTGGATATTTACTCAGAGTTCTGTTGCTGTTGAATACACATCAGATTGTCCAAGATACTTCAGGTCAGTCCAAGACTTGACAAAAAAATACAAAAAGCTTTGAAGTCAGCTGTGATGGGGGAAAAAAAAAAACCTTCCTATAAGAAAACTTGTATAGAAAATTGTAGATGCAATACTTACTATAGTGTCCTTCATAGACCTAGACTATGTTCCTGTATTTATCAAATCAAAGTTTCCTTCACACTGGAAAACAACCACAATTGGCATAATTAGAAGATGCTTCCTGATTTCAAGGGTGTTAAATGAGAAAAAATATGTATCTTAGAATTGATGAAATATGGTACAGTGATTTAAAAATATAAAATGTGCTATTTGTATCCTTATTTATTACACTTTATACCTAATATATAATAAATAAAAAATATTAAAATGTGATGAATATTGGAAGAAAAAGAACATTTGTTTGTGGTTTGTTTTTCCCCAGTTTTTTTCAAAAAGTAAAAACCTTAGCGGTTTTATTGATACTCCGATCTCAGCTCAGGAGTACTGATAGCTCAGGTCATGATGTCAGGGTCAGGGGATCGAGTCCCATGTCTGGCTCCACACTCAGCAGGGAGCCTCCATAAAACTTTCACAACTTCTTCAGCGATTTCGACTTCTCCCGTTTTGTCTGGGCACAAAACGATTCTTGGGCACTTCAGAACCTAGAAATTCGATCTCGCTTTTGCTTCCACTCAGATCATAATAAGCAGCATAATGTGGCTCAGAAAACTAATCTCGTAACTTATTCTTTATGGTTCCAAAAGGGTCATCGATAGGAGGAAAAGATCCACAGAGGCTAGAGAAAGAACAAATAATGCAGCTGTGGCCTTCTGAGGTCATCAGAAAGCAGGACCAGATGTCAGTGGCACAGCCTCCTCCTCCACGGAGGGTGTTCATGAAACGGGGCGGAGGTGGGGGAGGGAAACGTTGGTGGATGCTCATCTCTGTTTCCCATTGGGCCGACCCTACGCTAGCCTGCCGGGCGGTAAGAGTGACCACAGTGCCTTAGCAGAAGCGGAGAGCAGTGACCCCCACAGCCCCCTCCCAGACCTCTAGAATTCCTCCTGGGCTCCAGTCATCCAGTGTCCATGGGACTGTCCATGGGACTGTCCATGGGCTCCACGGGAAGGCAGGCACGGTGCCTGCCTCCCTTGGAATTCTCTAATCACCTGCACGTGCCATTTCTCCTAGAGACGAGAACACGGGCCTTCGGCTTGTGCAGTTTCGGCCTAGTGAGTACGCAAGAGCGTGTCCAACCGCCCAAAAGGTAAGTGACAGAGGTGGAGCAACACTATTACTTCAACAAAGCCGCAGGCGGTGGGCGAGAGAACCCCTACCAGCCCGCCAGGCAGGAGCGCCGCGCCCCCCCCCACCCCGGGGGGAAGTGTGTGTCTAGGTCTCCGGGGGGGGGGGGGTTGGAGCATTATTTCCCTTTGGAGACCACAGTTCTGTCTTCCAGGGGCTTACCAGCGAAAGTGAGGTGTAGAAACGCATGCAAAAGTGGAAAATGATTAGTTTCAAGAGATACAACCGTATAAAGGAAAACTGAAATGAATGGGAACTCAAGTGGGATATGGTTTGTCAGAGAAGATGGCCCGTCAGGTCTACGTTTATCATTTCTTCATTCAAAAAAGTTTTAAAGCTAAAATTTATTGTGTACCTATTGTGTGTCCTTGCTTCAGTCTGTTTGTAGGTAATGGGAGTTACAAGGATGAAAAGACGGGCTCTTCCTTAGGGGCAAACCAAAGCTAGTCTAAGGGTGTATGGCAGAGAGAGCAGAAGAGTGGGCCGACCGGGGAGGGGCAGGGTGAGGCGTCAATTGTTGGAGAGTAAGTGGGAGGTGACCAAGGGCATTCCAGGAAGACAAGTTTACAAAACCACAGCCCCGTGAAACAGCCAGTCCCCAGAAAGCCTTACTGATTCCTTCCAGCAGGAATTTTCCCAGGGAGCGATGACACCACCCTAACACATTATCGACCAGCATTTCTGTGTCGAGGACCAGTCCTAGACCTGGTTGCTGGTTTTTGTCAGCTGGGCCCCAGAAGAGAAGGGATCAAGGGATGGTGGGTCTTGACGGAAAGATTTGGGGACCTCAGTCAACCAAGGGTGTCACATGAATAGATTAGGGAAGACAAAGGGCAGGCCCATGCTTCGGAACACTTTGAAGGGAAAACCAAAGATCTGGTCATGAAGGGACACCAAGGACTGTGGGTAGAGTTGCTGACAGAACAAATCAGGTCCTGTGTCCAAGATCAGGTGGTGCCTTTCCAGTGAAGGCGGCGGAGAGGTCTGGGTTTAGCAGGTTTAACTCTTTAAATCCATCAAGCTTGTCTGGACAGGGTTCTCTATCCCCACCCTCCTGATCCCCACGTCCTTCTTCAGGGTAGGGAGTATTAGAGGTTCTTTCAGATTCACTTTATGGAGAAATGCAACCTACAGCACATGTTTGAGACTGAAAGCAAGTGTCTAGATCCCACTTAGCAAGCCTGGGGGGTGTCTAGCCCTGCGGTGGGTAAGCGCCCCAGAGCCAGATGGGAATAGAAATAGGCATCCTAGTCAGGGCGGAGCCGGGTCTCTGGTCAGAAAGAAGTCAGTGAAGAGCTAGATGGTCACGCATGAGTCAGGGGCAGGCCGGAGGAACAGAGTTGATGATCCTGGTTCAGCCGTGCTGGTGAAAGACGAGATGCGGTTAGTTCCGGAAATACCGATGTGGAAAAGCAGAGAACTAACCTCCCAGCCTCGTGGGCAGCAGGGCAACAAGAAGCAAAGGCAGGAAAAATGTGATCAAAAAGAAAGAGTAAAACCGCACCGAAGAGTGCTTGAACCCTACCTTGAAAAGGTGATTATTTCCAATCTAAAGTGTTATCGCTTTTCGCTGTAGTGACATTTTCGCTCATGTGAATTGTAACCACGCGTCTCACCACTTAAATTCCTCCACTTTAGGTGTTCCAAATAGCCGTCGGCTGTGATTCCAGTAAATACATTGTTGTTAAAGGGCAAGTAAATTTGCATTTGACCTGTCTTACTCTTTGTCTTTCCAAACAAATGGTGAACTGCATGGTGATTGCCAGTGGTACCATTAGCCTCATGACTGGCTTGTTCATGATGAAACCCGAAAACTGAACTGACATTGGCGTCCAGAAACTGAACTGACAGTTTGTCCCAACCCGATTTGTTTGAACTTTGGGCCAAGTCAAACCTTCCATCTGAATCATACCAACAGGGAAAAAGGATTAACCTCTTTCCCTGTGGCCAGCGTTTTTCTCCACCTTCCCTTTTAACCATCCTGTTTCCATCCGTAACCATTGCCTGTCTCGCTCTCCAGGCTAGCCCTCATGCCCCGAGAAACGAGAGGGAGAAACACTTAGTCTCCTTTCCCTCCTCCTCAAACCAGTTATAATGTCATTTCTGCCGCAGAATTGCTTACGTCCACATCAGAAAAAGCTGCACCATTACCCATGGGAAGTTTTTTTAGAGCAAACCTCACAGAAACACCGGGGTTTCTTCCAGAGAAGCCCGAGGTGTGACTTGTCTTGCTTTTCCCGGGGTTCACAATGAAGCACACTGATTTCTGTCATCCACTGGCCACCGCGGGCTCGCTCCTCTATGGGGGAGAATCGAGGTCCGTGTGCACAATCCGCTCAGTGGAGGTGAAGTGGGTCCTTAAGACGGCCACGTACCTAATAGACTCCTCTCCCGTGGCCAGGAGTGGCGGTGAGCGGGGAATGGAGACTCTTCCCCGAGTCGATTTATGGAATGACTTGCTCTCATCCAAAACAAATATCTACTCACCCGCTATCCTAATAATCTTTTGAGTATGCAGTTGGAACCATCAGTTGCTAGACTGACAATCAAGTTTTCCCATTTCAGGAAGCAAGGGATGTGCATTTCCCACAACTCCTTTTCCGGGACGCACAAAGGCTAACTGATCTATGCAGTGCATGGCGTCCTGCTTCTGGAATGGTCTGTGGACCAGCACTGGCATCGCTGGGAGTTTCTTGGAAATTCAGGATCTTGGGCCTTGTCCCATACCCACTGAGAGAGAACGGCTATTTTAACTAAATATCCCAGAGATGAGCAAGGGCATTAAAATTTGAGAATAACTGCTCTACGCAACATTACCAGAATCAGTTCCCAGGACCGCCACGTGCAGTACCACGATCTCAGTCTATTTCTGGGAGGGTCTAGATGGCAATCGTCAAAGGTGGACTGTTCATCAGCCCCACCAGGAGAACATGTTTGACAAACACAGATTTCAGAACCTTACTCCAGGCTTCTTAATCGATGACCCACTGTTCTGGAACCCTAAAAATGGCCCTCATACCTTGAATTCAAGTTGGGGTGGGCCTGAGGTTTTCACAGTCATGAAAGGAGGCCTATGGGGTCCAAGGTTCCTGTGACAGGAGAGATATTCACCTTGGAGGGCATCTCATGGGGTCTATATTGGGCTTCAGTGTAGGAAACGGTCTAGACTTCCAGTATCTATCTAAACATGGTGGTTACCAAGGTTCCTTCTGAGTTACAGTGGAAGCAGCCAGCAAAAATGGTCAAATGAATAATTTAATTTACTGAAGACATCATTTTCTAGACCATGATAGCCTATGTTTGCCTGACCACTAACCAGAAATTAGGCGCATCCTTAAAGTAGCTCCTTACCTGCACAACTTGAGTCTCCAGCAGCAATTAGAAATTGGTGGGGTTTTTGAATTATGAGGAATAAAAATAGCCCAAAGAAATTTATCTTCATTTTGATAGATTTTCATTGAATTTTTCACATGTATCAAATACAAATAAATCAGTATGTCTCAAATTCTGGTGTCCTCAGAAATATTGATTTTTTTAAAAAATAGAAATGCTAGGGCCATTGTGCACCTGGGTGGCTCAGTTGGTTAAGGCTCTGACTCTTGATTTTGGCTCAGGTCATGATCTTAGGGTGGTAAGATCAAGCCCTGCATGGGGCTCTCTGCTGAGCATGGAGCCTGCTTGAGATTCTCTCTCTCCCTCTCCCTCTGCTCCTACCCCGACTCTTGTGCATGCACTCTCTCTCTCTAAAATAAATAAATAAAACCTTTAAAAAAAAAAAAAAAGAAAAAAAAAGAAATGCTAAGGCCACACATTAACCCCAGGATTCTAATTCAGTACGTGATGATTCTGTGATACTCTCAAGTTTGAGAATCATGGAGTTAAATGATTATATGTTTGTGCAAGTGTATAAAGAATGATATTACAACTTTATCATGTTTTGTTTTTTGTAGATTTAATAAAAAAGACTGTCTTCAGCATGATTTCTTTTACATTATTGAAAAGTAAGAAATATTTTTAACATAAGCACTGTTCTACATTATTATGAAAAACTTAGAATCAGCTAGTATTTATTCCTATTAACATCAATCTTTTCTAAAATATATGTTCATTGCTACAAATCTACCTCTAGGCACTGCTTTTGCTGCATCTCACAAATTTTGATAAGTTGTGTTTTCATTTCCATGTAGTTCAAAATCTTTTTTAATTTCTCTTAAGATCTCTTCTCCGATACATGTATTATTTAGAAGTGTGTATTTAACCCCACACAACTGGGGAGTATTTTGTAATCAATTTTTGTGATACCTCCTTACTGAACAAAGTAATACTTTTAATTTATAAGTTTTAAAAGAGGAAAGAAAAATAAGTAACGAAAAATGTCTTTCCTACAGGTCATATCTGAGGAATCAGCCATCTAAAAACTTGGTAAGAAAAGCATAATTTTATCAATCAGCCAAATACAGAAAATAACTAAAGCATTTTTCCTTTTCTAGAGAGTAAAATATAATTGGAAAAAATATGGCTGCCCACTGAGGCTTGATTTCGGAGAAATGTTTCACCCTTTGATTGAATTGTAAGTATATCCTCACTAAAATTTTTAACTTACTTTGAAAGTTTCAAAATGAAAGTATGAAAACAACGCTAATTAATCATGCACTTAATAACAAATATTTTTGAGCACCTGATATATGCATCTCTAAGTTTTCCATACTAGTTATACAAAGCTGGACTACCCACGGTGCCAGCATGTTGAGGGAGGTTATCATTTCACTGCTGAGACAAGGCAGGTAAGACAGCTGAGGCTCTTCTCAGCGATGCAGGTGGTCTCTTCACCCTTGCCTTATTCTCTCTAATCTCTCCCCAAGCTCCTACCAGCACCCCTGCCTCTTTGATAGGAACTACCTTCCCCAGGTGATGTATGACTTTTCTTTCCATGGACCAACAATAACTGAAAGCTTGCAAGGAACAAAACTACATGACTAATAGGGATGGTACAATGGGGAGATTTCAAAAATGTTATCTGTAACTTAATTCTTACAAATAATATTTTGTAATAATAGGATAAAATGCTCTGAGGAAGACTTTTCCAAATAATGTTCTATTATTTTGTCTTCATCTTTGATTTTATTCTTGATTTACAATTACAAAAGTTACAGTTTGTTATAAAATTTAAAATACAGAAAAATAGGAGACAAATGACCCATTTTCTAAATTTGTTTGTTATTATAAACAAAATGGTGATGGATATTCCCTTCTGTACATGTTTGGACACATTCCAGATATGCGATTAGGAAAAATTACTAGAAGCAAAATTTCTATGTAAAAAACATCAAAACTTCAGTCAAGGCTTCCAGCTTTTGGGGCTTTCTAAGGCTAGAGACAACTTCTGAGATCTCTCAGGGTGGGTAGGGGTGGCGTAAGGATTCAGGTGTTCCATTTTTTTTTTTTTAACATCTTAATTTAATTTTTTTCAGTGTTCCAAGACAGGTGCTTCAATTTAGTTTTGCTATGGGGGCTTTCCCTGTTGGGACCCAGAAGGTCTCTACCGTCACGTCCTGCCTACCATTCCTCACCCATGCCGCTTCGAAGATTCTGTGCTGTGCCCTTGACATCACTGTCCTACAGGCCCTCTGTCCTAGGTCCTCTGGGCTTTCAGCCTGGTCAGGCTAATCTGCTGTCTTCTGAAGTTCTGATCCTCTTCTAGACATCCAGTGGCGCCATTACTTTTCCCGGTAACCCTAGACACTCCTTCCTCCACTGAGGCCACATTTTTTTCCTTTGTTTTAAGTTTTTATTTTAATTCCAGTGAGCTAACACACAGCGTTACATTAGTTTCAGGTGTATAATATAGTAATTCAGTAGTTTCATACTTCACCCTGTGCTCGTCATGACAGGCGCACTCCTTAATCCCCCATCACCTCTTTCCCCCATCCCCCCACCCACCTCCCTTCTGATAACCATCAGATGGTACTCTGTATTTAAGAGAGTTTTTCTGGATTTGTCTCTCTCTCCCTCTCTCTCTCCGTTTTTCCCCCTTTGCTCTTTTGTTTTGTTTCTTAAATTCCACGTGTGAGTGAAATCATATGGCATTTGTCTCTCTCAGACTGATTTATTTCGCTTAGCATTATACTCTCTAGCTCCATCCATGTCATTGCAAATAACAAGATTTCATTCTTTTTTACGGTTGAATAAAAATGTTCTAGTATACAAATATAATGGAGTATTAAACACACACACACACACACACACACCCCAAATCTGTATCCATTCATAAATCAATGAATACTTGGGTGGGTTCCATATCTTGGCTGTTATAAATAATGCCACTAGAACATCGGGGTGCATGTATCCCTTTGAATTAGTGTTCTTGTATTCTTTGGGTAAATGCCCAGTAGTGAAATTGTGGGATCGTAAGCTACTTCTATTTCTAACTTTTTAGGAAACCCCATATTCTTTTCCACAGTGGCGGCTCCAGTTTTCATTCCCACCAACAGTGCGTAAGGATTCCTTTTTCTCCACATCCTCACCAACACCTGTTATTTCTTATGTTGTTGACTTCAGTCATTCTGACAGTTGTGAGGTGGTATCTCTTTGTAGTTTTAATTTGCCTTTCCCTGATGATGAGTGATGTTGAACATCTTTTCATGTGTCCATTGGCCGTCTGGATGTCTTCTTTGGGACATTGTCTATTCATGTCTACTGCCCATTTCCTAACTGGATTATTGGTTTTGTGGGTGTTGAGTTTTATAAGTTCTTTATGTTTTGGATACTAACCCTTTATCAGATAACATCATTTGCAAATATCTTCTCCCATTCCACGGGTTGCATTTTAGCTTTGTTCATTGTTTCTTTCACTGTGTAGAAGCGTTTTATCTTGACAGCGTCCCAGTAGTTTATTTTTGCTTTTGTTTCCCTTGCCTCAGGAGACATATCTAGAAAAAAACTGGTACAGCCTGTGGCAGAGACATTACTGTCTGTGCTCTCTTCTAGGATTTTATGGTTTCATGCCTCATAGTTGGGTCTTTCATCCATTTTGAGTTTATTTTGGGTCTGGGGAAAGAACGTGGTTCAGTTTCATTCTTTTGCATGTTGTGCGAGATTGTCCTTTTGCCCTCCGTTCTGATGCCCCGTGTCAGCATTTAGTCCGTTTACATTCAAAGCAATTATTGACGGATATGTATTTATTGCCACTTTGTTACTTGTGCGGTTCTTTCTGAAGATTTTTCTCTGGTCTTGTCTTTCTCTCTTGCATGTTTCATTGATTTTCTTTAGTGATGTATTTGGATTTCTTTCACTTTATTCTTCTCATGTTTATTAGTGGTTTTTGATATATGGTTACCCTTGGGTTTGCATATAACCTCTTCTGCATGTAGCAGTGTGTATGAAGTTCAGGGTCATCGAAGTTTGAACCCATTCTTTGCTCTTCTCCCCATGTTTTAGGCATATGTTATTATATTTTATGTCCTTTTTTTGTGAGTTACTTCACTGATTTTTTTTTTACAGAAATATTCATTTTTATTGCATTGGTGTTTCCTACCTCTCTTCTTCTCTGTATTAATTGTGGAGTTTGTCCCTCCTCCAGCCTTTACACTGCTCTCTGGTTTATTAACTTGGGACTGGCCAAGTTGAAAACATGGGACAGGTGAGCTCAGAGTCCTCCTACCCGACCATCTTCCCAGGCTCTTCATTTGTTTTGTTTTTGTTCTGTGCAGCGTCTTAATCCTCCAAGGATAAATAATCTTAATGTTCTCTCCCAGAGAAGTGTATTCTTCTCTTCAACTCATTATTATTAAACACCTCTGAACCTTTTACCGTGCGAGGCCCTGGGAATTCAAAGATAAACAAGACAGGATTTCCTCTCTCAAGGGCTTAAGAGTCTGATGAATTAGATAAACATATTAGCTGACACAGAATAATAAAAAGGAAACTCAAAAGAATCCAACCCAGCTACAGAAGGGAGAGGAGCTTTGGGAAATGTTTCCAGAAAACTTACATTTGATCTGAGTCACGGAGTCTTAAAGGATAATAAATATTTAGCAGAAGGCAGAGAGGGAAGAAGAGAAGTGGGGAAGGTGGCAATGAGCTCCACTGGGCGAGGCTTTCACGCAAAAGTGATGGTTTGAGGAAGAAGATGTCTAATGCTGTTGGGGCATAAAGTAAGGCACGAAGTGTCATGACAAGGGAAATTAGCTCAGTAGAGTCCGGATCACAGAAGATTTCCTGTCCATACTATGGTAGAGCGGCACGGTCAAATATTTGCCTTAGCTAGTCCTCTCTGGGAGAAGGGAGAAGATGAACTTCAGAGAAATACGTCCAAATAGCACGAGACAGGTAGTAAACCGTATTGGTGGTCCATGGAGGAAAAACACAAATGATCGGACAAAGGACAGGAATCATTTATGAGAAAAATTAGTGATTATAATAGGCAGGGGCTTGGATAGATAATTGATAGATGAGAGGAGACAATGGGGAAGATGAAGCGAGTCCCAGCGACTTCAGTGAGAAGAGACCTTCCGCAACCTCTACCACCTTCTCTGTACCCGCGAGCTCCGTCTGTCTTCCTATCATCATAGGTGAACATTTGTGTATCTAAGGCCTTTCTCTCCATCTGTGAACTGGATCCCCACCCGCTTTCCTACTTAAGAACCTCCGCCCACCTTCTCCCACATCATCGGTTTTTCCCCCTGTCCTGGATCATCAGAGAAATCCGCCGTCCTTTCCCTCACTGAAAACGAGAACAGGGAAAAACCCTCTGATGACGCCCACTACCCGTGTAGCTACTGTCCTCACCGTCACCAACTCTCCTCCTTCTCGTCCCCCATCCCTCCCAGTCAGGCTTTTACCACCACCACATCCCCACACCCACTGCTCAGTCCTCGGGACTCCCCCTGGCTGATCTCGTTAACCGGCATTACACAGCTGATCATTCCCTTGTACCCGAAATATTTTCTTCATTTGGCTTCCAGGATATCACACGCTCCGACTTTTCCTGCTACCTCATGGCATCTTACCATAGACCCAGTGAAAAAGACAGGTGGCTGACATGTTTGTTTATGGCCTCTTCAAGGATAGATTCTTTTAATGGGGGTGAAATAGACATAATGAAACATAGCAAATTAGGTGGATACATCGTAGCCAATGCAATGCTGCTCAGCAGTTAAAATGCCTGAAGTAAGATGCTTGTAAAAGGGAATCAGCCAAGAAGTTCAGGTCGGATAGGGAAGGACGGGCAGTCAGGAGGGAGCCGCTGCTGAGGAAAACAGAGACCAAGGAACTGGAAACTTCTATGGATCCATCTCAAAACCTAATATTGAGTGGGGGGGAAAAAGGCTGCCCAAAGATCCTTACAGTGTAATATTCTGTATGTATATTTGTAAACTCATAAAACAATATTATATATGATTTATGGATATGTTTATGGATAAGAAAAGTAGAACACCTGGATGGAAATGATACGTAACAGTTTTCACATTTTTCTCTGTGTCTTTCTGCATATTTGAACTATTTCCTAATTAGAATAAAATTAGCTGTAGGAGCCAGGCCCGTGAAGAACCTAGGGCAGTAGGATCAAAGGCCCAGGTGGCCGTGTTAAAAGAAGAAGAGGAATTCATCCTCTGAAACTTGGGAGGGAGGTGGGGCGTAAAACTAAAGGTAGGAAGTGACGGGTTTCGAAACAGAAGTGTGCGAGTTGAGAGAAGTCATGTCTGACAGCCTCAGTTTACTCACATGAAACAGAAAGGGCCACGTGCACCCTGGGAGAACTGAGGGGTTGAGGAGAAGCTTTGAGGAGGGTGTCAGGGTCACTGAGGGTAAATATGAGAAGGGCTGGCCACGGACCAATAGAAAGATTATCAGAGGACACCAAAGGCACAACTGACTTAAGACACTGCGAGCAGGAGCAGCCGGTGGCGCATATTTGAATTTCTCAAGTAGCCTGTGCGGGAGGCCTAGTGTGACAGCCAAGGGTGGGGTGAGATGTTGGAGGCAGGGCGAGAGCCACTGAGTGAAGCCAGGACGCGGGGCGGGGAGGGAACGACCAGGAGGAGGAAAGCAGAGGGAGGCAGGACTGGATGTCTGGTGAGGTCAAGGGGCAGGTGAAAGACTGTGGGGGAGGGGGAGGGGTCAGAGACCTGCGACAACACTTCGGGCCACGTGGCAGCGTGTCCTTCGTGAGGCAACTTAGTCTCTGCTACCAGGAGCCACTTGATAAGGCAAGTTGCTTCCAGTTCTCCTGGGATCAATAACCGAGCTATTACAACATCACAAAACAGAAAGTACGAGACACGGTCAGTACACTGGGTTGAAGGTCCCACGGGACTGAAAGCGTATGTGTCCAATGGATCAACAGCGGAAATGTCACAAAGGAGAAGTTATAAAGTATAGAGAAGTTAGTTGCCCACTAGTGACATTTCTGAATTTCTCAGGTTTCACTGGTGTCGTATCCTACTAATGGACATTAATAAAAATAAGTCAGGCTTACCCGGGCAAGTACTTTTGTCCCATATTCTCCATGAATCAGTTAAGTATTACCAAAGATCATTTATAAACCCCGGCAGTACGGGTCATGTAGTTTATCCTTATAGCCACTAGATGGCACAATAGCTTATTGCTTTCTCCCGCGGCCACCAACATCCGCTCCCAGTTCAATGAAGATTGTTTTAAAATTTGATAAATAAAACGTATGACTTTACAACGAGTTCTTAATAATTCAAGAATCTGATGGCTTTTGGAAGATGCAGGAAGAAAAAATTGCTACACCTTCCAAAGCTCCCCGAATGAGAGCTTTGCTAAAGCCTGACCCAAGTCCCCGAAACTGCAGACACAATCGAGTGTGTCACACACATGTGTGCATTGTCCTGCGGGAAGAACTTTAATTAGAGTTTAGAGTTCTCTAGGACCTTCCTCCTGTACCAAGAAAGACACCAACCACCACGACTCTAACCCCTAGTTACTCACACCTGAGTTCATGTCTTTATGATTTCTAAAAATGAATTAAGATGGAAGTAAAATAACTTCTCAGATGTGTATAGATGTCCTGCCCAATTTGTGAGTGGGACAAGTGCGGGGTTTTTTTTTATTTTTAATTTTTTATTAACATATAACGTATTATTAGCCCCAAGGGTGCAGGTCTGTGAGTCATCAGGCCTTTATAAGCAGGAATGGATGGTGCCAAGTTGTAGCCCATGCGTAGAGCGACCGCGGTATCCCGTGGTGTCCAGCAGAGATGTGGGCTGAGAGTCAGGAAACACCATGGTCAAGGTCCTGTGATCTGATGGATACACACGGAGATGGGAAGCAAGAGAACGTGGCAGACCCTGGGGCAACAGTCCAAGAGTCAGAGCCCAGGAGCAAGTGCCTGGGAGCAAAGTCCTAAGTGAAATTTCCATCTACAGTGGGCGTGGGGACAATCCCATTCAGAAAAACGGGCAATGATGGTGGGAGAAAGAAGAGAGGACGGTGTTTGAAACAGTTGCAAGCTCTGGTAATACACAGGTGTAACTTTACCACTAAGTGAACTTTAGCTTTGGGCTCAAGCCCTTATTTTTATACGGGCGCAAGGAAAAAAAAAATCTTAATCTGAAGTAGCATCTTTTTTGAAATGCACTGAGTTTGGGGTGAGTACTCTAAGCTCAGTGGGGCTTCTGTGTCCAGCGCTGGCACCCGGGGAGTGGGCACCCTGTCTGGGTAGGACTGTCTGTGGGGGTCTGCTGTGGGTCAAAGTCATGACGAGCTCTCTGGCCTGGGCTGCGTGTGACTGTGGCTCCCAGGAGCTGGTGACCCCTTCTGCTTCTCGGGACCCCACCTCAGCTCTCCCTGCTGCCGCCAACCCCTTGACGCTGAGCCCCGTCTTCCAGCCGGGCCCCCCCACCCCGACCCCGGGAGTTCTGGAGCATCTCCGCTCTCATCACAGCGATCCCATGGCAGGCAACAGTCACCCAATGAATACTTGTTGATTAAATGACCCCAGGGTCCCCTCGCTGTGCCCTTCCTCCTTCCTCAGTCCTTTCTGCCTGCTCCCAGCCGACTCGGCTACCCTCGCCCCCTCAACACACGGTTCCTGTCAAAGTGAACAGCATTTACGCTTCCAACTGTGAAAAAGGCAAACATATCCTGCTTTATTCCTAGGAGGTTGATTTCGAGAGCTGAAGGAAGCCTATACGATAGGTACTGGGATGACTCCACAGAGAAGTGACAATACTGAGGTTTTGAGAACCTTAAGTCACTCCACAGGGGTCGCAGCGCTGTTCAGAGAAGCCCGTCGGACGGGAGGGCCGCAGCTCTCAAGCTCTCTCTTCTGCTCTAACGGATTGTTGTTGTGTCCGCTGTCTTGCTCAGACACAATGGCAATGGCTACATCGAAGACGTCGAAGTAAACTTCATCGTGTGGGAAATACACGGCAGGAACGACTACAGCTTTAATAACACCATGAAGAAGGTAGGCGTCTTTGAATTGGAGTAGAGCTTGGCACGCAGTGACACCTGCCGATCTATTTTCCATCTGTATATAAATTATGTAAGGAAAGTAGAACTGACTGCATGTGGGTAGAAAAAAAATAGGACCTGTGTGTGATATCTTGTGGCTACTGAAATTCATTTACGACAAAAGAAGCCTTGGTCATATGAAACAGACGTAAAGGGATCAGAAAAAGAAAATAATGTTTATAATAGGGTGACGCAATCGTAGGTGAGTGTTTTCTTTTGTCTCCACAGTGTAGTCAGTGTTCGATTATTTATGGCTCTGCCTTCGGCTCTCGCACATTCATCTGGCGGGTGCTACTTTAAAGACACGCGCTCTAGGCTTCCTCTCACTTGACTTCCTTGCATCATTTGACCCACTGACCCTGGCTTCGCTGTCCCCACACTCCTCTGGTTTCCCTCCACCCTCTGACTGGTCAATCTCAGCCTCCTTGCTGACAACCCTTTCCACTTTGCAGGCCGTGGCAGAAAGGCCTCACCTCCTCCGGCCCCCAGACTCCACTCCTGAGGGCCTCCCCATCACGACCGAGCGTCTCCACAAACAGCATGTGGATTCTGGCTTTTCCCCAGAAATCTAGTGCTCAAACAAAGTCAGAAATAGCTCCTTCCCAAAGAGCTTTCTCATCGATCAGAGACCTTAATTCTCCAAGAAGGAGAACCCACCCAGGTAGCGGCCAAGAGACGAGTTCCACCTGCTACCTGCTCCAGGCTACGGCAAGAACCATCCTTCAATGATGGGGTCGAACAAATCCATCCCACCACATCCCTCCTACACTTGTCCCGCCCCCGAAGTGTGAGTCCTTCCGGCCTACTCTGTCCTCACAATCTTGTCCCTAAACTATTCTGTCCGTCTTGCATGGGCCCAGATTCCCCTTACTCTCCACCTTGTCAAACTCTTCTGATGCACCGTAGGGCTAAATGACCCTAGACACTTCTTCAGGAGACATTCCTCAAAAAATATAATTTCCCCTGTTTTTCTCTCAGATCAAGGGTACTCTTGATGGGCTGTGGAATCCAACTGCTTCCTAACCCACACTGTCGTTTCCAGATCCACGTCTCCTCACCCTAATCACAGCGTCCTTTGTTTGAGGCCCCTGTCACCCAGACGGCATGGACCCCATCTCCCCCTGCCGCTGTCACATACTGAGAACTGGAATGGGTTCTCTTCCTGCCCTGAAAGCAATTACAGTTAGGTCCTCTGAGTTTTTGCTGGGAAGAAGCTTTCTAAGCAGGAAGGACCTCTTCTGGCCCCATGTGCGGCTACGTGGGGCCATGTGACCGGCTCTCATGCTGTGGAATGAGCAGAAGCGAGAGGTGTCCCTTCCACGATGAGGTGCTGGAGAAGGGTCCCCATGAGCCCCCGAGCTCCCTAGCTTCCTCCTTAGCAGTCTATGCCAGCAACAGCTAGAGATGGAGAGATGCAAGCTGGATGAGAGGAGTCCGGTGAGGGGACTCTTCGAGGAGCCACGACACAGAGAAGCCTGATCCTCTACTCTGAGGAGCGCCACCCATAGGGACCATCCCTGCCCCCAGGGCCATCGGCACTGGACTACGTGTGAGCAGGAATTCAACTGCGATGCGTGAGGGCCCTGAGGAGCCTGAGGAGCGGGGTTTGCTGCACAACAGAGGCTGCCTCGACCAACGCAGCTCCCCCCACCCCGTTATAATTACATTTAAATGCAAACACTCCAGTCTATGGCCTCAACCCCCAATTCTCTAGCTCTGTGGGTGTTCTTCCCACTATGCCTCTCACCCTTGCTTTTCCTTACACTGTCTAGACATCCACCAGATAGAGCCCTCTGCCCTCTCCCTCTCTGCCATCCCATGTTTCCTCTCCTTTTCCCATCTAACTTGAGCTCTGTGGGTCCGTCCTCCAGCCAACATCTTGCCCATATCTCCAAGTCATCCCCAGTGTTGTTCCGATGCGCCCGATGGCCACTTTAAACATCAATCATTCAGCCTCATCCATGCCTCTGTCTGAGCTGCCAATCACTTCTAGAAAAAAACAAATCAAAATTGCAGTAACTGGAATTAGGGACTCAACTATTAGGAGGCTGAAAACAGAATTGGTCAACTGGCAGAGGGGTCAGAAGGAAATGCCCAGAACTATGCATAGGGAGATAAGCTGATTGAAAATATAGACAAGCACGTAATGGAGATTTACTGCCTAGATCTAAGGACTGGGGTCCTAGAAAGAAAAGAGAGAGTGTTGGCCAGAAGCAGTATTTTCCCAAAAAGCAAAAGACATTGAGGCACAGGAAAAGTAATCTTCATCCAGAAATGCTACTGTGAACATTTAAAAATGAAAAACAAAGAGAAAATCCTTAAAGGTAGCCAAAATAAAAAAAGAAAAGTTACTCTCGAGAGAGTAGCAATAAGACTTAAGGCTGATTTCTTTATAGAAATAATGCAAACCAGAAAACTTTGAACAAAAATATCTTCCTCCCTCCTTTTTTTTATGGGGGAAGGCAGAGGGAGAGGGAGAGAGAGAATCTGAAGCAATCCCAATGCCCAGAATGGAGCCCAATGCAGGACTCAATCTCATAATGCTGGGATCATGACCTGAGCCAAGATCAAGAGTCAGTTGCTTAACCCCCTGAGCCACCCATGTGTCCCTGAACAAAAATATCTTTAAATTACTGAAAGGAAATGAATTCCAAATCCAAAATTCTATATGCAATGAAAATAGCCCTTTAAAAATGAAAATGAACAATAGAGAATGCTTTAAAAGACACATGAAATTAGAAGAAGAAAAATTTTAAAGTGAAAAAAATGGGATAAAAAGGACTTAAGAAAAAAGTGACAAATACTGAAGATAGGCAAAGAAGATCCAATAGATGGGCAAATGGACGCCATCTGAAAACCAGATGGACGCCCGGGTGGCTCGATCGTTGAGCATCTGCTTTCAACTCAGGTCATGGTCCCAGGGTACTGGGATCGAGCCCCGCATCAGGCTCCCTGCTTAGTGGGAAACCTGGTTCTCCCTCTCCCACCCACCCTGCTTGTGTTCCCTCTCACTGTCTCTCTCTCTGTGTCAAATAAATAAATAAAATCTTTTAAAAGAAGAAAAAAAAAGAAAACCAGAATAAAGGAACAAAACTGATGCTAATCATTCCAGAAAACATCTCTACCCCACCCCAAGCAAAAAAGTCTTGAAGCTTCATATTGAAAGAGCATAGCATATACTCAAAATATCAAATCAGAACAGCTAACCCAAGTGGCCATCTAGGCAAAAAAAAAAGCAATTTACATATAAGGAAAATAAAATAAAATTATTATTTTTATAGCAATGCCTTATACCAGGGAAAAAATGGAGTAAAATATTTAAGATACTCAAGGAAAATAAACACAAGCCAAGGATTTTATATTCAGCAAAACTGATGACTCTAGAAAAGGCACAAACTGCTAGTAACATGTCAAACGCTCAGATGATATTGTTCCCAGGAGCCCTTCCTGAGTAACTTACTAGATAATGAACTTCAAACCACCAAAATCACTAAAGAGATATCAACGTAAGGACTAGAGGAAAGCATTATGTAGTATGGAGTTATTTGCAAAACTGAAGCAAAGTGAGGATTAAAAGGGAAAAAGGATACTATACAATGGACGTATTCTCTGACAATAAAGATATAACACAACTATAAAATATGCTAGGAGAATATGAGAGTGTACGCTGGGGAAAATACAACTTTTCAGTAATCATGATAGAGGGGGTAATATTTATATGAGTTATTCTGATCTTGTGAGATGTGTAATGTGAGATATTCTAATACTATCATTCTTCAAGTGCTGTTGAAATAAAAGCGAGGAGGTGCATATGTAGTATAGAAGTTAGAACATCCTGAATTTGAACAGGACTCAATGTAAACTCATGAGGTATTAGAAACTCATACGATCTGGATATAAATATGTAACTGTCTTATTCAGAGAGAACGAGATAAATTTTTCCTACACTGCCCATTAAAATCCCTAGAAACATAACTGCTCAGTACCCACATGGCTGTTCTTGAAATATCATTTCCCACTAAAAGTAACTGGGGATTCTTAGATAAGTAGCTGATTCCAAGCCTGGGGGAGGAAACAAACATGATGAGCTTGGAACAGTTTGACGTACCCAATAGCAAGGAGTTATCAAAGACTGCTAGGGTCATGTCAAAAGCAACCAGAAGTCAACTTGAAGACGTTTGTCTAAAGATGGGACAATTAGAGCTTCCTTACAGATAGTTATTGCAATATTGGTCAAACCCATTAAATATGTTAAACCTATGAGTTCATAATGAATTTTTCAAAAAGGTCACCTTTGGAGAATGATAGGAAATCAACTCCTTATTTTAAAAACTGACAAATAAAAAGGATAAACATTTATCCTACCGTCCCCAAATGAACTATACCAGTGAGTCAAGAAATAGTAGAAAAGGGAAACATCTCTTTATAGCATGTTTCTAGTTGACAAATGGAAAAAAGAGAGAGAGAGAGAGAATATCACCATTTTAAGCCCAAATAATAGAGGTTACTATAAACAAATTTATATTAACAAATTTTGACAACAAGGAAATGGATAAAACAGACAGTTGCCTTGGAAAACACAATTTACCAAAGTTTCTTATATTCTAAGAAAGAAAGAGACATTTCTAATCCAAAAATAGACATCTCTAATCCCAAATGCCTTTCCTGATGAAGTCTACTAAACATTAAAGGAAAATTTTCCTTCAGTTTTCTAAAAACTCTTCCAGAGTATTAGGGTGGGGAAAGTACTTCCCAGTTCATTTTGTGAATCCAGGAGGGCCTGATGAGGACCTTAAAAGAAACGGGCATTATGAGCTGATCACACCATGACCACAGACGCTATGCGCCTAACCAAAACACTGGCAAATCAAACTCAGCAGTGTTTCTAAAAATCACACATCCAGACAAGCTTTGTTTATCTCCTAACTAGAGAGTTGGAATATCACTTGAAAATCAAAGAAATCTACCCTAGTGACAGAATGAAGAATGGGCATGGGTTATTATAATAATTGAAAAGTCATTTAATTAAAAAATTATTCATACATAACATTATTTTAAAAATAAATCTTGGAATTCTCAGGGTCATGAGTTTAAGCCCCACATTGGGCATGGCGCTTACTAAAAAAAATGAGTAACCCAAAAATAAATCTTGGAAAATTGTAAGTATATGGTAACTACCTTAACCTAATAAAACGTAAGTACAAAAAAAAAAAGAATCCTTAGAAAACGTCTTACTGGGGCACCTGTGTGGCTCAGTTCGTTAAGCATCTGCCTTCAGCTCAGGTCATGATCTTGGGGTCCTGGGATCCAGCACCACATCAGGCTCCTTGCTCAGTGGGGAGTCTGCTTCTTCCTCTCTCTCTACCTGCTACTCCGCCTGCTTGTGCTCTCTTTCTCTGTCAAAAAAATAAATAAAAATTCTTTTTTTTAAATGATTTTATTTACTTTCTTGAGGGGGGGGGAGTGAGAGGGAGAGAAAGAGAAAGTGCACGAGGCAGGTGGGGGGGCAGAGAAGCAGGCTCTCCACCCAGCAGAGAGCCCAACATGGGGCTTGATCCCAGGACCCTGGGATCATGACCTGAGCCAAAGGCAGACGTTTAACCACCTGAGCCACCCAGGCACCCATTAATAAAAATTCTTTTAAAAAAAAAGAAAGAAAGAAAAGAAAAGATCTTACTTAGGGGTGAAAATTTGAAAGCTTTCTCTCTGAAGTCAGGAGTGAAACAAGGGTGCCAGTTATCACTGTTTCTATACAACATTGTTCCTGATCTCTGTAATAAGGCAAATAAACAGTAACAATAAAAGTATAAGGATTGGAGAGGAAGCAAGAAGACTGTCATATTCACAAATAACATGACTTCCCCTGAAACACTCAATATTAGTGAGTTTAAGAAGTTCTTCTGTGCAAGGTCAATATACAAACTTCAGTTGTTCCCCTGTACAGCAACAAACATTTAAATAATGAAAAGAATTAAATATATATTGTTCAATGACATTAAATATACTAAATACTTATGAATAAATTTATATACAAACATACGTGTGTACAACTTTTAATACATTTTTATTTCAACTCCAATTAATGTACAGTGCCCTACTCTCAGGTGTCCAATACGGTGATTCTGCACTTCCACACCACACCTGGGGCTCATCGCAAGTGCCCCCCTTCACCCCCATCACCTACCTAACCCGTCCACCCCACCCACCTCCATTCTGGCAACCATCAGTTTGTCTTCTGTAGTTAAGAGTCTCTTTCTAGGTTTGTCTCTTCTCTGTTCTTCTTCCCACATTTGCTTCTTAAATTCCTGTATGTACGATTTTTTTGACAGAGTGGTTGTTTAAATGAAGCCCAGACGTGGAAGTCAATGACGAAGCTTAACCAGAACCTCCCACTTGAAGAAGCCTGGGGACCTGAGGTAAGGAAAATAACCCAGCCAATGTTATTTATAATAACTAATTTGGCATTTCAGGATTAACCAAACTTTGATGGAAACATTTTGGATTTAAGTTTGTTTTTGCAAATCAAATCCAACTTTTCTGTTGGATTAATATTGTGATTTCAGTAATGTATCATCTTAATTTCTGTTTAATAGTCCATGGTTCCTGTGTTACTAACAACTTTTTCATTTTTTTTTTAACTGAAAATCTGTGTTTTTAGATTTATTAAATGACTGACAAACATGTTGAAGCATTGAGAGTGAGTCTTTCTAAAGAACACCTGAACTATCAATTCTTGCACAACTGAAAGATCATGGGGCGCCTGGGTGGTTCAGTCGGTTAGGTGTCTGCCTTCAGCTCAGGTCATGATCCCAGGGTCCTGGGATTGAGCCCCACATCAGGCTCTCTGCTCAGTGGAGAACCTGTTTCTCCCTCTCCTTCTACATTCCCTCCCCCATGCTGTCTCACTCTCTTGCTCTCGCTCTACCTCAAATAAATAAAATCTTTAAACAAAACAGAAACAACTGAAATATCATGTCTGAATGCCAACTATCAGTCCTATACTGCTTTCAATTTTTTTCAATCAAACTTTTCTTGAATTGAAATTAGTTTCTGTTATTTGGAGAATCAAATCGTATCTCATAAATAAAAGTGACCTATATGGTACCTGGGTCCATAAAAATCTAAACCCTACAACAGGAATGTTACTTTGCTTCTACATCAGAATCTATGAATGTCAAGACAGATACATACAAATGATTGTATTATCCTCTGTATTCGCAGCTCCAAACATCCCACTTTCCATCTACCTTGTCCTATCCTTCCAGCACCATAACCCTAGAACCTTTACTCTAACAATCCTTCAAACAATCCTTCGACCTCAAAATGACCCAACCACCCCCACCCTGACCCCAGGTTCTCTTCTTGCTCTTTATGCTGCTTAAATTCCATGGTCAATAATTTTATCACTCTATTAATGTGTACCCTCAATTTCTTCCTTCCTCTCACTTCTTTAGACTTGTGTGGCTAAATCACAACCCTAGTTAAATCCCAACTATCTGCCTTGGCAGCTGACTCTGGTCAAAGGAATACATAACCACTCGGATTTGTTTCATCTTCATTTCATGATTAAAACAGTCCTGCAATACTGCCCAACAAACATAAGTGTATTCCTCCAGTTCATTCCCATTTCCCCCCTAGCTACTGCATACTTTCTCCTCTCCCCTATAATCTCCAACACCTCTTCCCCTAGAGAAGGACCTTAAGGTTTTTAATCTTTGTTTCCTATTCAGAACTATAAACACTGTTTTTCTTATGCTATTGGAAAACCAGGAGACTTAAATCAACCATATGAGATAATCAACAAGTCTAACTATAACCATTTAATTTGGCCTGGGGACCATTCTGGAATGTATGTGTTTCGTGTGAAGATCCTGGATCCAAACTATAGGTGAATATAGATGTTTTATTATAATAGTTCTAGCATTTGTTTAAAGGGATAATGACGCGGTTGAATACAATTCCTACTTTACAAAGCCCAATAAATGAGTTACATTAAAACATGGCAACATCACAGAAGGCAAGAGGGAAGACCATAGCTAGTAGGAAAAATAAAAATGCCGTAGAGTCTGGGGTCACCACTACAAGAAGAGTTTCACAAAATGCTAACTCAAAAAGTTATGTATACCCTCATGTTGATAACAGCATTATTTACAATAGCCAAGACATGGAAGCAACCTAAGTGTCCATTAATGACTGAGTGATAAAGAGAATATGGTATATATAAATATACAATGAAGCATTATTCAGGTATAAATAAAGAAGGAAATCCTCTACCTCAAGAAAGAAGAAAAATCTCGAACAACTCAATTTTACACCTCATAGAACTAGAAAAAGAACAAAGCCTAGAGTTAGTAAAAGGAAGGAAATCAAAAGATCAGAGAGGAAATAAATCAAATAGAGACTAAAAAGACGATAGGAAAGATCAAGTAGACTAAGAGTTGGTTTTTAAAAAGATAAATAAGATAGACAAAATTTTAGCTAACCTCAACAAGAAAAAAAAAGAGAGAGTACTCGAATAAATCAGAAATGAAAGAGAAGTTACAACTGATACCAAAGAAATATATAGGCTCATAAGAGACTACTATGAACAATCATACACCAACAAATTAGACAACCTAGAAAAAAATGGGTAAATTCTTAGAAATGTACAACTTACCAAGACTGAATCATGAAAAAATGGAAAATGTGATCAGACTGATGACTAGTAAGGAGAGCAAATCAATAAGAAAAAAACCTCTCAACTAACAGATGTCCAAGACCACGGGACACCTGGGTGGCTCAGTTGGTTAAGTGGCTGCCTTCGGCTCAGGTCATGATCCCAGCATCCTGGGATCAAGTCCCACATCAGCGGGCTCCTTGCTCGGCGGGGAGCCTGCTTCTTCCTCTGCCTCGGCCTACCACTCTGTCTGCCTGTGCTCGCTCGCTCTCTCTCTAACAAATAAATAAATTTTTTAAAAAATTAAAAAAAAAGAAGTCCAAGACCAGATGGCTTTACTGATAAATTCTACCAAACAAACAAACAAAAAAAATTCTACCAAACATTTAAAGAAAAATATCTATCCTTCTCAAACTCTTCCAAAAAATATAAGAGGAAGGAAAATTTATAAACTCATTCTGTGAGGCCAACATTACTAATACCAAAGCCAGACAAGGATACTACAAGAAAAGAAAATTACAAATCAATATCCTTGATGAACATACATACAAAAATCCTCAATGAAATATTAGCTAACTGAATTCAACAATAATTAAAAGGAATCATATACAATGATAAAGTGGGATTTATTCTAGGGATGCAAGGATGATTTGACATCTGCAAATTAATCAATGTGATATGCCACATTAACAAAATGAAGGATAAAAATTCTATGATCATCTCAGTAGATGCAGAAAAGCATTTGACAAAATGCAACATTCATTTATTATAAAAATTCTCAACAAAGTAGGTGTAGTAGGAACATACCTCAACATAATAAAGGCCATATAGGACAAACCCACAGCTAACATCATACTCAGTGGTGAAAAGCTGAAAGTCTTTTGTCTAAGATCAGGAACGAAGATGAGAAACAAAGGTGCCCACTTTTATTTTTATTCCACATAGAGTCGGAAGTCTATCCAGAGCAATTGTAGAAGATTCCACTGAACGGAAAGATATTCAGTGTTGGAAGAACAAATACTGTTAAAATGTCCATACTACCCAAAGCAATCTACAGATTCAATGCAATCTCTCTCAAAATTCCAATGGTATTCTTCACAGAACTAGAACAACCCTAACATTTGTATGGAATGACAGAAAAAAAACAAAACCAAATAGCCAAAACCATCTTGAGAAAGAAGAACAAAGCGAGAGACATCACACTCTCTTATTTCAAATTATACTACGAAGTTTTGGTAATCAAAACAATATGGCCCCAGCATAAAAACAGACACATACATCAGTGGAACAGAATCGAGGGGCCAAAAAAAAAAAAAAAAAACAAACCTAGGCATATGTAGTCAATTTATTACAAAGGAGCCAAGAATATATAATGGGGAAAGGACAACCTCTTTAATAAGTGGTATTGGGAAAACTAGACAGCCACACACAAAAAATGTAACTAGACCACTATCTCACAGCATACACAAAAATTAACTCAAAATGGATTAAAGACTTGAATGTAAGACCCTATGCCATCAAGCTCCTGGAAAAAAACATAGATAATAAGCTCCTTGATTTCAGTCTTGGCCATGATTTGTTTGGACTTGACACCAAAAGCAAAGGCACCTAGAGTGAGAATAAACAAGTGAGACAACATCACATGAAAAAGCTTCTGCACAGCCAAGGAAACCATCAACAAAATGAAAAGGCAACCTGGGGAAATCACACATCCAATAAGGGGTTACTATACAAAATATACAAAGAACTCATACAATACAATACAAAAACAAACAATCCAATTAAAAAATAGACTGAAGATCTGAATAGACATTTTTCCAAGACAGACAGATGGCCAATGGGTATCTGAAATGGTACTCAACATCACTCATCATCAGGGAAATGAAAGTAAAAAAACTCAGTGAGATATCCCCTCACACCTGTTAGAAGGGCCAGTCTCAAAAAGACAAGAGATAACAAGTGTTGGCAAGGATGTGGAAAAAAGGGAATCCTGTGCACTCTTGGTGGGAATGGACATTGGCACAGCCACTATGGAAAACACTATGGAGTTTCCTCAAAAAGCTAAAAATAGAATACCGTACGATCTAATGATTCCTCCCCTAAGTATTTATCCAAGAAAATGAAAACCCTAACTTGAAAAATGCACCCTCCTGCTCATTGTGGCATTATCTACAGTAGCCAAGACATGGAAATAATGCATGTGTCCGTCAATGGATGAATGGATAAAGAAAATGTGATAGATGATAGACGATGATAGAGTAGATAGATAGATAGATAGATTCCTAGATACATGTCTATATCTATAATGGAATATTATTAAGCTATAAAAAAGGAAGGAAATCTTGCCATTTGCTACAACATGGATGGACCCTGAAGGCATTATTCTAGAGTCTACTTTGGTTTGAATCCTACTCTTGCCACTGGTGGATATGTCATCTTAAGCGAATCACTTAGTCTCTGCGCTTCTTCTTTATTTGTAAAATGAGTCTGTAACACTGATCTTACAGTATTCTGAGGATTAAATGAAAGTACCCAGGTAAAAATCCCTAATTTTGCTCAGTCAAGGTAATTTCCTTTCTTCTCTTTTCTCCCACATGACGATGGGTGAAATGCTATCATTAATGTTTATTTAGCTCTGTCCTGTCTCATTCCAAGCAGTCTGCTGACTCGTGAGAGATAGTAACTTTAGAAATAATCACACAGTGCCCTGTATCAAGCTCTGAACATCCTTAGCTTCCTGAGTCAGCCTACATCAGGTGAACGTCACAGGCTCTTTGGGCAGAAAAACCTGAATTCAAATCCCAGCTCTGCTGACAACCGCAAAGTTTTGCAAGTGGCTTAACCTGCCTGAGCCTCTGTTTCTTTCCAAAAGAAATGGTTGCTATGAGGATTAGGCAGATAACTCATGTAGGGCATTTGGTCCACTGCCTGGTACACAGCAAATGCTCGTTTAGTATTCATTCTCAACAAGTACTAATGCTCAGTAAAACATTATGACTATTATTAACATTATGCTTATGGTCTCCTTGGGACCCACTATCAGAACGATGTCAAGATGTTAGGAGGGCAGTGAGGGTGCACTGACAAGCCGAGAGAAATCGTGCAGCAAGCAGCCCGAGTCACACGTTTGGAAAAACCACCACAGCTGTGATGTAAATGCATCCCTTCTCTCCAGTATTGAGAAAGTGACACCTTCATTAAGATTATCTATGAGTCAATCATTACCATAAAGATTTGGAGGGAGGCTTTTCATATATTGCATGTAATTTCATCGTTAATATTATTTGTCTCATTTACAGTTTCTGTAACCTAACAGCTATATTTGCGATAGAGACCTTCGGAATGATTCCCAGGTAATGCCTTCTGCCTAATCAGGCTCTAGCGAGGGAAGCTGTAAAAGACAGGGGTGGCAGCCAGGACAGGAAAAGCACGTCTCCCCCATTTCCCTGGGACCCTCCTACTTCTGCCTCTTATGTTGACGTCCTCAAATTGTATGTATCAATTATCCCAGGGACATAGCAGGAAGGAATTTCTGAGAATTGTTGCTGCAGCTGGGGTCCCGTTTTGTCCCATCCCCTCAGCAGCCACGGTCTTCCCATCAAACACGTCCTTGAACCCCACCTAAAGGACAGATCATGGGCTGCGGCAGGGGGGCTGGGAGGAGACAGTGGCTGTGGCTGAGTCAGCCCTCACCCACGGCCCATATCATTCTGACGTAACCAGAGACAGGTAGAAAGGCACATTCCCGGACTCCAGTCTCCTTGGAGAGCAAAGTCTTAATGCTAACACTGGGTTCGCACATGCCTTTGCTTCTCTGTCCTGGGTCTGGTTTTTTTGCTTTCATTCTTCTGTAAAATGTTAACCAAAAATGGAAGACAAACAGTGAAGTTACTCCTGGCCCTACTCTAAATGTTACTGACTCCTTGATGTTTTGTGCCAATGGAAGATTAATAGTGTAAATAACCCACAAATGAGATAAGACACCCGTTGTTTCTAAGTGACTTCGGGAAACATCTATGGCCTTTGGCAGTGACTTCTCTTCCTCATTAGATTGTTATGTTTCGATGAATATTAAGAACATATGTGCACCCAAGTACCCACTGTCAGAAGGGGGCACTGGTGAGCTGGAGAGGAGAGACAACGGTGAAGGAGGCGTTCACCTCTTTGCTCGCCTCCCTGGAGCTGGATCCCGGCAGGCGGGGGAAATGGTGCAGCTGAGGGGGTCAGCCCTAGGGTAGTGTCTGCAGCTTAGTCTCTGGTACACCTGAGCCCTGGAAGTGGGAGCAGAGGCAGAGCAGAGGCCAGCGGGCGGGGACCATTTTCCAAGTACGAAAGCCTTTCTCATAAGCAAACATTGGCTGGAGATCAGGCTGTAGGAGGCAAAGATCTTGGCACTTACTTGTCTTCTGGAGGACTCAACCACTTCCCCCAATTTTCCACTGCGTCCTTTGGAGTTGTTACCTTTTAGCCAGCAAACTCCCCTAAATCCTCAACTGTCCTCTGAGCTCCCCCTCTATGTGCCCCCCCACTCCCCCCCCCCCCCCCGCCAAGGACCACTGCTTCACCTTCAGCCCTCTAGAGTGATGGCTGTTTACTTTCCAATGACCCCCCCACCAGGTGCCTCAGGGCGCCATTACCACTTCCAGACCGTTATTTATCCTGAGTCTTCTAAAACAAAACCAAAAAACAAACAAACAAAACCCTCTTTTAAACACACACCCGTTTTTACTTACTATTTCCTTATATTTCCTTACTATTTCCTTATATTTCCAAGTGTATTCAATAACACCTGCTACTACTCCCTTACCCCTCTGGGATTTGCCCCCCCACAAATCTGGCAAGCCCCCAACTACCTACTTTTTCTGATTACACCTGAGCAGCCAAGGATTGGTAAACAAAGTTACACAACAGGACAGATTAATCACCAACTTCGTGCGGGTCCCCCAACACCACCTGAGAATCTTAGTACCTTTCTCTGGACAACCAGTATCTCCACTCGAGGTAACTGCCTCTGACCTCCTCGAATCCGCGTCCTCCTTGGACCATCTTTCCTTAACAAACATCAGACGAGCTTGTTTCCACCATTACAAGAACTTAGAAGCCCGCAGGCAGGGATACGACTGATTCCTGTTTCCAAACACACCTACTAACACCTAGGTCCATTCTCTCCTTTTTCCATACTGTTCAAATTAAAGACATTTTATTTCTCCCCGTTAAGTATAATTCTTCCACAGGTAGTTTGAAACCTCTTACTTTCCACTTTCTAAGGAAACTTCCAAATCGATGATTTCTCCTCTCTTTTATTTTATATGTTCAGCTTTCCCCCTCAACTAGATCCTCCCATAGGCTTTTAATCACCCTCAAGTTTTTAATTTAGATGTAAGTAAAACCTCAACCTCTATCCCTCTCCAGCTGCCATTCTCTCTCCCTGCTCCTTTGCGAGACAAACTTCTCAAAAGACTTGTCTACAGAGTCTCCTTTTCCCTGTGTTCTATCCCCGTTTCTCCTAAACCACCCAATCTGCTTTCAGTCTAATTACTCCACCAGGGACCTCTCCGGGTTGGTTTTTGAACTAAAGAACCACCTTTCCCAGTCTTGAAGGACTGGTCTCAGGTAGGAGATGAACCTTATTCCTCAGCCTGGCCCTAGCTGTTGGTTGTCTCTCACATCTTTGATTGTCCAAGATGCCTTCTTAGTTCCCAAGACCTGTCAGTGTCCCAAAGAAGAAGACCTCCATCAGCACCTAGATGCAGGCTGGTTGCAAGCTGGACCCTCAGGCAGCAGCTTTTAAAGAATGCAAGTAGGCCTCTTTCATGGAAAGACTGGGAGCTGGGCATTTTAGTCCACTGTCTCTGTGCTGAGGGGTGCAAGGGGGGACATAGGCCCTGCAAGTCCTCTGGACCCATTTTGTCTGCTGTAACCCTGTGGGTCTCATAGACACAAGCCCAGGTGGCTTTCAGAGCTAAGTGTTTGGGGACCTGTCCCTCCAGTGGAACTTTCACGAATTGGGACTCAATGTTGGGCCCAAACTCTTTACTCCAGGGAGAAGCTGGAAGCTCAGAGTCCTGTCCTGGTCATACGTTGCTGTGCTGGGTTTAGGATTTATGGTGAGACTGTGTCCCAGTCTCTTCTACCCGTTCTGATGGGGCTATATTTTTTTCTCACGCAATGTGTAGATGTTGCCCTTATCTGTTTCTGGATTTCTTTTGGAGGGAACTGTCCCTTAGGTAGCCATGGCATGGGTGTGACCATGGAAGGAGGTGAGTTCAGGAGCCTCCTAGGTCACCATCTCGAACTGGAGCTGGCCTAAATGCAACCTGATAGATATTGGCCAGTCCTCATCCCATTTCATGCTTCATTGGTGTTGACTTTCCCTTTGACCGCTATATTACTTTACGGGTTTTCCTAAACTTCTGTAGCCATGCTTTCTCAAGTAAAGAGAGTCTTCACCTCCTTTACCGGCCAGTCAATGATTTCCCTCGGGGCTCAGCCCGGTCTTGTGAGCTTCTCCCTTTGGCAAGCTCATCCGTACTCGTGGCTTCAGTAAGCATCTATGTACACATGACTTCCAAATCATAACTCTGGTCCGTTCAGAGCCGTGCATCCCACTGTCTATTAACCTCTTCTCTTAAGTGGCTCACAGACTGGTCAGACTGGACATGCACCAAAATGATCTCATGATCTTATCACCCACTCCCTTGCCCCATTATTTGTCCCACTCTAAAAGGGATCCAACAGGGTAATTGTATACAGTTGTCATTGTGCAGCTCCAAGAGAATCCATTCGCATGGGCTATAATATGACTGGTGCCTTCTGGAGATGAACAGTGTGGCAACCCTGTTTTCCAGAGTTCCTTCTCTTGGGAAAGGGCACATTGAAATGTACAAGCCAAATACCTATGAGTCAAAAATGAAAATAAGAAACCCTCCCAAAAGACAAGAAAACCTAGAGTTGTGTTCATTTCTCTGTTTCCCTCAGCTCATCCAAACAGTCACTAGCTCCCATTCATTTAATCTCCTGAATTGCCCTCAAATGAATCTTCTTACCAACCCCATCACCACCACTCCAATCCAAGCTACCGTTGTCTCAGATGGGAACTACCACAATAGACACCTAACAGATCTCCTCTTATTCATTTCTATTTTCTTCTGGTTCATTTTCTTCACTGAAGCCCAAGTGATCTTCTCAAATGCTATTTTTTAACTTGAGACACTGAAGTTTCTTTCCTTAAAATGGTAACTCCTCAACATGGCCTACAAGGCCTTCAATGAATCAGACTGCCGCCTACTTCTCTAATCTTGACTTGCATTATTTTCCTCTCATCATCTTTGCTCTAGACCCACCAACCTTTCAGTCCCCAACCTTCACCATATACTGTCCCATAGCAGGAACTTTGCACATTCTGTGCAACTCCTCCTTCCCCTCTTTATCTACTTAACTTCACCAACTACATTTCCATTTAATTCTTCAAATTTTAGGATAACTATCTTTTCCCCCATGGAGGCATTTCTTGACCCTATCACCAGGTTAAATCCGGCCATAGTAAGCCTTCATTGCATTGTATATCTACTTAGTTCTTATCACAAGTGCAATTTTATATTTCTCTTCTCATCATTGATTAACAATAATGTCCCCACTAAAATGTAAGCTATCTAAGGAGATGGGGACTATGTCTATTATTACTTATTATTGTCTTTCCAGGCACTACCCCAATACCTGGCTCATATCAGATAATTTGTCGAGTCAGTAATTAACTTCCAAGAAGGAAACCATTCACAGGAGCCAGATTAAGCTTGTATCCACATAGGAGGAAGGTCAGAGTAAGAGGACTAGGACCCAGGGAAACCATAATACTGAAAATAAATAATTATGGCCTAAAAAGGAACCAAAAACTGAATTCAAATACCAGGGGAGGACACCAAAGAGAAAGTAGCACAGCATTTGGCTCAAGTGGTAAATCCACTCTGGTGGGAGGCAGCCATGCAGAGTCCCAGGTGAAGGGAGAGATGTCTGGCACCCAGCTGAAAGTAGCATCTAGTAAGTGGTGTACGCATATGCACACACACGCACGCGCACACACACACACACACACACCTGATTGACCCTTCAGTGCCTCCAGTTAATGTGCCCCACAGTAAACCAGCTGTATTTACATGCCCTCGCTAAAGTCTTCTTCCCTCTGAATTTCCTCCATCAGTGAATGGTGACGACATCCTCATAGTCACCGCATGCCAACACCTGGGAGACATCCTTAACTCTCAAACCCCACATCTCAACAATCTCCAAGATCAATTCAGTCTAACTTCCAAATCTGTCTTAGATCTATCTGCTTCTCTCTACTTCCTCAGCCACTAATTAAGTCCCTCAACACACTTGCATTATTAAAAACCTCAAAACTGGGGTTTCTCCCTCCGCACTCATACTTCCCCACTCATCCGTTCTTCCCTCTATGTTCAGAATCATCTTTCCCAAATCCATACCCTGTAGCTTCATAAAAGCTGTCTCTCTCACCTCTAACCACCAGTCATTCATCTCTACCACTCTGCCTACCCCCTGAGCTCTTACCATACTGAACTAGTTTTAGTTCCAGAGTGTCTGGGGTGATTTTCAGGTTTCCCCATGCCTCCACAACTTTGCATAGCCATCTCCCTCAGCCTAAAACTCTATGCCCACCCGTTTCTTCATCTACCTCCAGGCATTTTCATCTAGAGAACCCATTCTAAGGCTCCAAGTCCTACTCCTATCCAGCTAACTCCGCTAATCAGTTCAAAGTTCTGCTCCACTGGGAGGCCTTCCTTAATGTCTGGCCCCCATGAATTCTACATTTCTTTCTCTCACTCTATTAATCACACTGTCTATTCTCCTCCATAGCCAACCTCTAACACTAAGGCAAACATCCCGAGGGTAGATAAGATGTCTTATTAATCTTTGTTTTCTGTCGGTGGCATAGGAACTAGCCGTTCAAAGATTGTTTGACTACATAAATTAAGAACCAAAGTGAGTGATGACTTCTAGTGACTTTTTTTTTTCTCTTATTTCAGTCCAAGTGGCTACCTGGTCGCTGCCTTCCTCTTTATCCTGATGCTGCTGTTCTTCAGTGTTTTGGTTTTGAGCTATTTCCATTACATGAGGATTTATAAACAGTATTTCTATGAGCCAATTAAAAGATATGATAGAAAACAGAAGGATAATTAGGGAAAATGAAAGTTTGTTTAGTATGGATATATATATATGTAGAGTGTATATATATATATATATATATACTTATATTACAAGTGTGTGTGTGACTAAGAAATGCTAAAGATAAGCCCATAGTAGGTATCAACAAATTCAAGCTCTAAAAATGTCCTTAAATTACCCCAAGACAGACATTCTTATATCTACTATGTGTTACTAATTTTAAGGTGTTTGCCCTTACCTTAAGGTACTCCATATATGCTCTTATGTGACCTTTTTAAAAATTAAAATAAAACTAAATTTGCCTATTAAAATCCTTCCTAAGAATGAAAGTACATTTTTGGAAGTGTGTAAATATGTCAAATACTTTTTTTTTTAGCTTGGGGGAGGGGCAGAGGGAGGGGGAAGGAGGAAGCAGACTCCTCGCTGAGACCAGAGCCTAACTTTGGGCTAAATCTCACAGCCCTGAGATCATTACCTGAGCCGAAATGAAGAGTTGGACGCTTAACCGACTGAGCCACCCAGGCGCCCCTCAAATATTTATTTGCGTGAAACTTTTCATAGAAACCTCATATGGCTGTAGTTTATGTATAAAAGTCTTAATGTGTCCTAGATAATCTCTCTTAAATGTATTTCAGAAGTTTTTCTAGCGGTAGATTCACACATGAAGTGTACAGCTTATTATATTGAGAATGAGAAGCTGCTGCTCTAAGTTTTAAGTTTTAGAATATGATTTCCATGTTCAGCATAAGCTTCTTAATTTATCCAAATGTTACCAGAGTTTTCAAACAATTAGTGTTTGTAATAGCCGGAGTTCAACTAGAGAAGCAGAACTTGTGGGAGGTGTGTGTGTGTGTGTGTGTGTGTGTGCACGCGCGCGTGCATGTGTGTAAAGAGATTTACAAGAACTGGCTTGTGTGACTGTGGAAGCCAGCTAAACAAGTCTGAAATCTACAGCACAGACATCAAGAATAGAAGATCACAAAAAATAAAAAGAGCAAGATGGAACTCCACGGGCACAGATCAAAGCTGCTGTCCATAATTAGAATTTCTTATTTTACCAAAATCAAGAACAAGACAGGGATACCTGCTATTCATCACTGTTTTGTAAGTTCCGACATTACAAGAGGAAAACAAAATGAAATGACCATTATAAATACTGTGGGAAAGGAGATTTTAAAAATCCTCTCTTTCAATAATAAGATAATATGCCTTAGGAAACCCAAAATTAGTAACAAGAATTTATTAGGTTAAGATAACCTGATTTGCTCAATATGAGATAGATATTCAAAAATTAATACCTTTTCTAGGCAACTGCCTTCCACTCAAGTCATGATCTCAGGATCCTGGTCAAGCCCAATGGGCTCCCTGTTCAGCAGGAAGTTTGCTTCCAGGAAGAGCACACTCTCTCTCTCAAACAAATAAATAAACAAACAAAATACCTGTTTTCTCTATAATGTTATATAACAGCAATAGAAAAAATAAAAAGTAATTTACTCATTGTAATGACAAACTATACAGAATTAAATTTAATATAAAAGGTGCATGACAGGGGCGCCTGGGTGGCTCAGTGGGTCAAGCCTCTGCCTTTGGCTCAGGTCATGATCCCAGGATCCTGGGATCAAGCCCTGCATCGGGCTCTCTGCTCGGCGGAGAGTCTGCTTCCTCCTCTCTCTCTCTCTCTCTCTCTCTCTGCCTGCCCCTCTACCTACTTGTGATCTCTCTGTCAAATAAATAAATAAATAGGTGTATGACATACATGAAAACAATCTTCAAAATCTTTATTGAAGGAGGTGAGACAAAATCTGATAAAAATAATTAATAGGGGAAAAAAGGAGCAAAATTACCCAATAGAAATGAGAGCAAAGAATATAGTCACTTTACAGCAGGGTATACCCACATAGCCGATAACATATATAAAGCAACTATTTTTTAGTGTCTACTATGTGCCAGGAATTGTTCTAATAACTTACCTAACCCTCTTTAACAAGGCCTCGAGATGGGAGTGTTATTTCCCAATACAGAGATGAGGAAACTGGCACAAAAAGGTAAGTCATGTTTGTAAGGTCCCGCAGCTGATAAGAGGTGGAGCTGGAACTCACACTCGGCACGTGGAGTCCAGATCCGGGGCTCATGCCCCCAGGATGCTGGAGCTCGCCCGCCGTTGGGAAGATACAAACCAAAGTTACAGTGAGGCTTGCATTCCTCACCTGAGGGTACAAACTCGGAAGGTTAATACTCTTGGGAAAGAAGGAGGGTCAGGGATGGGAAGGAAATTCCCTTTAAAAAAAAATTTTTTATTTATTTGAGAAAGAGTGTAGGGGGGGAGGGAGAGAGAATCCCCAGTCGACTCCGTGTTAAGTGTGGAGCCTAACATGGGGCTGATTGCACGACCCTGAGATCATGACCTGAGCCCAAACCAAGAGTCAGACGCTCAACCGACTGAGCCACCCAGGCGCCCCAGGAAGGAAATTTTCTTGCACTTCAGAAGTAGAAGAGAATTATTTCAACTTTTTTGGAAAGCAATCCGGTAAGATCTATTAAAAATATACATGCTCTTGGACCCAGAAATGCCACTCTTAGGGATCTATTTATGGGATGAGATGGGATGGGGAGGATATATATATATATATATATATATATATATATATATATATATAAATGCTGTATCATTGGTTGTTATGACAAAACTCTACCAAAAAAAAAAAAAGAATGCTTATCAATAGGTAAATAGTTGTGTAAATGATTGTACATTGGCCCTACAGATCAATCTGTACCAGTTGATTTAAAAGATTTTCCACAAGGTTTTGTTCTATGAGAAGAGCAAGCCGCAGAGAAGTATTTACAGCACGAGCTTATCGTATGAACCAAAGAAAAGCGCAGTGCATGAGAGTGTGAAGAAACGTACAGAAAGATGCTTATCATTTTGTTGACATTGTGTGCATGCGCGCGCGTGTGTCACCGTGGGACGGGGAGTGGGGATGTGTGCAGAGGCGAAGTGATGAACCGAGCCCTTTACACTGTGAAGAGGGAAACAAAACAGAACGGCACGTGAAATGTGCTCCTCACTGCAGAACCGGGTGTCTGCACAAAGACAAACGAGAGGGCCACGGGCACCCAATTTAAAGTGACCTAATTCCAGGTGGTATTTGCTTTCTTGCTATTGTTTCCCGCCACATTGAACTTACACTATTTTTTTTTTTAAGATTTTATTTATTTGAGAGAGAGCACTGGAGAGAGAGGAAGCAGCAGGCCGAAGAAGCGGGCTCCGCTCTGAGCAGGGAGCCCGACGCCGGACTCAATCCCAGGACCCCGGGCATCTGATGATTCTCCCAACCTGCCACAACTTCCTATTTCCTTTCATTTGAGTCCCTCCTCTAATAAAATCACTGCGTAGTTAATCCCACGTTGGTGACTGTTTCTCAGAGGACCTGTCACACAGTGGTGACACGAGTGGTCTGAGGAAACGGAGTCAGAGGGTGTTTGGCACTGATCCAGCACCCAGCAGGCAGAGACAGCACCATCCTGACGGGTATGCAGCGCCCCCCGGGGAGTTTCTGGCTCAAACTGGTGGGTCAGTTGCTAAAAAGTTATCGCTGGTAGTGACCTGGGGAAGTGTCCCGGTGGAGGAAAGTGCTAGCAGGTGCAGTGAATGCAGCAAGCGTTTGAAAAACATGGGTTGACAAAGACAGCAAAGTCTGCGAGTTACTGATAAGTTACGTGGCTTCTCTTAAGATTATATTTATTTGAGAGAGAGTGAGCAAGAGAATGAGCAGGGGGATGGGGTCTGGGGGAAGAGGGAGAGGGAAAAGCAGACTCCCCACTGAGCAGGGAGCCTGATGCCGGGCTCTATCCCCGGACCCTGGGATCCTGACCTGAGCCCAAAGCAGACGCTTAATGACTGAGCCACCCAGGTGCCCTAAATTATGTATTTTTTAAATCGAAATACAATTGACATGTAATATTGTATGATTGTGTAAATGTTAGATGTACAATGTTGTTCTGATACATTTATATGCTGCAGTAGGGTTACCTTTATGGCATTAGCTAACACCTCGGTCATGTCACATAATTATCGTCTCACTTTTTTGCAATGGCAACAATTAGGATCTGATCTCTCAGCAACCGTGGAGTTTATAACGCGGGTTTGTTGACTATAATGGTGATGCTGTGCAATAGCTCTCCAGGGCTCATCTCCTAGCCCCTGCCCCATTCCCCCAGCCCTCTGCGTCTGGTAACCCCCATTCTACTCTCTGTTTTTATGAATTTGGCTTCTTAGGATTCCACATATAAGTGAGATCCTGCAGTATTTGTCTTTCTCTGTGTGGCTTTATTTCATTTAGCATAATGTCCTCAAGCTCCATGCATGTTCTTGCAAATAGCAAGCTATCCTTTCTCATGGCTGAATAATATTCCATTATGTATATATATGTATATGGCATCATTTTTATCCCTTCATCCCTCGACACTTCAGTTGTTTCCATATCTTGGCTACTGTAAATTATGTTTCAGTAAACATGGGGAAATGCCTATTATTTCTTCCAAATCGTGTTTTCATTTCCCTTGGCAATAGACCCGGAATGGAACTGCCAGATCACGGGACAATTTTATTTTTAATTTTTTGGGCAACTTCCCTATTGTTTTCCCTAGGGTCTGAACAAATTTGCATTCCCACCAGCAGTGCGCAAGGGGTCCCTTTTCTCCCCAACCTCGCCTTTTATTGCTTGACAACCTGCAGAAGGTTGGTGAGAGACAGAGCTCCAGCATCTGAAGGCTAAGCATGAGAACCACAGCGTCTCCGAGGTGACTTATACAAAGAGATCATTATCACCAGTAGCAGGATGAGAGACACGATTGAAGACCTTCAGTCCCAGGGCTCTAGAGATGTTTGAACCCTTGACCAAGGCAGATCTGTGACGCAGAGGTCAAGGTGCTCATAGGACAAACTGGGGTCCTGAAAACTGGGACAGGGTTGGCTGGATGGATGTCTTTCCACACCCACCCCTCCCCATGCCCATCTTCTGGGCACAGACATTGCCTGTCCGTCTCTAGTAAGAGTCACCACTCCTGCTGCAGAAGCCACTCCCTCACTAGAGAACATGTTACCCCCCCACCCCACCCCCCACCACCTGCTGTTCTGGGTTAAATCCTAGCCTAACCCAGCTGGTGACATGTTGTACCTGGTAAGGGAAGAAGAAGGACAAAAACAAACATGCACGTCTGCCCAGGGCCAGAGCAGTACACCTGAGACTGGATTCCAAGGGTTCCTTAAAACCGGATAAGCAAGTTTTTGCTGACTTGCAGGCACTTTCTCAGGATATGGGATTTAACTAACACTCTAGCAAGGACCCTAAGGGATAGGGCAAACTTTCTTCTGGCTCTTAGAAACCTGGAAAAAAATGGCAGCCAACTCTCAGCAAGTAGAAAAGCCTGAGTGTCCTGGCAGGTGGTAGAGGAAGGAATAAAGCAGCTCAGGGAGGTGATGGGCTGGAATGGAGGCATTACATGAGGTCCAGAGGGCACGCTATTTCTCAAAGATGATGGCATGGGAGGACCACCAGCATCACTGAAACCCCCAGTGGTGGCGGCCACTGCAGCCAGGGATGAGGGCAGGGGAGGCAGTCAGAGACAGAGTTTATTAACACTCATGGGAAGGATGAGACCTCAAAGTGAGAGAGACTTGGTGAAGGCACTTTACTTCTAGAAGCTGGGAGACCAAAATTACCATGATGACAATCAAGGAGTGGTCAAGGGGACCTGACGTGGAGGGAGCTGTGGTCAGTAGAATATGCTGGCGTTGGTGGCAAAATTGTCAGACAGTCAACAAGGCTCTTCATTACATCTATTAAAGGAGGAAAAATAGAGGTGGTGGTTAAGGGTAATTGTTCCAATAAAAAGTCACAGTCCCTTGCTCCTGTCCCCAGACCTGAGCAGATTACCAGATCCGGAATCTGCCAGTTCCCAAGGAAGAAGGACCCTACAACACTGTGGTAAGTCTATATGATGACACTCCCCCCCCCCACCCCATCATGAGACCTATGGCCATTTACTCAGGTGACCGTACCAGTGAAACAACTAGGCATTTTGAGGACAATTAGATACAGGTCTGAGTTGACATTGATACAAAGAGACCCAAAGTGTCATCAAGCCCCCCCTTTACAGGTGGGGACCTTGAAGGGCCACAGGGTCTCACAGCCGCCCAGAGGTCCTTTCCCCATCCTCAAGCACATAACTGAAATTAATATATGTGGCAGTTGGAGTAAAGCCTACATTGGACTCCCAGTCCGTGGAGTACGAATGATCATAGTGGGGAAGGTCAAATGGAAACCTTTAAAACTATCTCCTACACATACACCTAGCCATGTTAGAAAATCATTACCATTTTCCCGGGGAGGGAGGGTAGCTGAGATCAGCTTAGACCATTAAGGACCTAAAAAGATGGAGGGTTGATGGTCTCTGTCATGTCTTTACTTAATGACCCAGCTGGCTCATGCAGAAAAGTAAAGTAAAAGTAAAAGTAAAGGAGAATGACTCCTTCAGAGTTAGCCAAGTAGGAGCACCAGTTCCAACTGCTAGATGTGTATCTGTGTTGGGGTGGGTTCATTGGAGCTCAGGTATCCCATCTGCAACCATTTATCTGGCAAATGCATTCTTCTCTGTCCCATGAGAAAAGAAGATCAGAAACAATTCATATTCACATGGAAAACAATATTCCATTACCTGCCCATCTTACAGAATGCGCAAGGACACATCCTCATACGGGTTACCAAAATGGCAAACCAAGTCCTTGCCTGGTCCGGTCACGGAGTCTGGGATGCGATGTTCTTGTGGGACCCAGGTCTTTTTGTACCAATTAAGAACGGGACAGCCCCTAGGGCAGTTGATTGCCCAGACTTCAACAAGAATGAGCTCTATATTTAGTGCCAATATGGAATAATTCTGGAGACATGGGAAGACATGGAAACATGGATAGGTGAGCTACACTGAACTCTTATCACCTAGCCAGGAACAACTAAATGTCTTGCATAAGGCAATCAAGAGCAGAAGTGCCTACCTGAGCGGCTACTTCAACGACCACTATCAAAGACCGATCAAAGATCGTCGCTTTCCCTGTCACATCTATAAGCTGGTTCAATTACCAATGGCTTAAAAAGCCACTTCATCAGTAAAGACATCTAAGACAAAAAAATACAAGTAGCCTCTGATTTTTCAACGACGTTTCCTCCTCCGCTGGTAACTCTGAAATGGAAAACGGACTGTTTCAAGATGAACTCTAGACTCCACCTTTGTGCCTTTTGGTGACCAACCGGATCCTCCCACCATAGCTACATGAGAAAGCTTGGAAGTGGAGTCTCCGGCCCCGGTCAAGCCTTCAGATGACTGAAACCCCAAGAGAGACCATAAGCCAAAAATATTCACCTAAACACGAATCCAATGTTCTCAGATTCCTGACTTAGAAACTAAGATGTTTTTGCTTGAAGCTGTTATGTTTGGGGGTAATTTGGCACACAACAGGAAATCAGGCACAGCTGGACTCCGTTCCTCTCTACAACAGGGCTCACAGAGCAAGAAATGTAAAATTTATTTTTCTCTATAATGCTTTGGAAACTTGTATCTCCCTCCACATTGCCTAAGGAATCCTTTGAGGAAGGTCATATCAAGGCTCCTACCAGTCTCAAATCTGCCTTTCTGGCTGCGATGAAGGCTGGAACTCTGGTCGGTCTCTCTGGTACCATGTGCCAGAGGGATACCGGCCAGCAAGGAGGAGGAACAAGGGCTTCCTGTCCCCACCTTTCCTGTCTGTGTGAACTTAGCCATATTTATTCACCCCAGCAAAGCAGAAGGCTTGAGTAGCACTCTTTGATTTCTAACTCAAATTCATAAACACCTTCCAGGACCGGCATCATAGCGCCCTTGAGAGACACTAAACACAGCTCAATGGGACTCTCCTCCAAGCTTCAAAACTCTTTAAATTCCAACCAGTTTGTTCCCCAAGACCTGGGGATGACAGCTGCTTCTGGTGCTGATTACCTCTGTGACACCTCAGTGCTCCATTTTTTGTCTTTTTAGGCCTCCAGTACCCAATTTACATTTATATTACATTTTATAGGAAATGTTTCTTGTATTAAATTTTTCGTGTTAATATTTATATTACATTTCCTGTTTATCTTAAAATTTCTCTTGCTAGTTTCTTTAATATTCCTAGAGCAACTCCTGGCAACTACCCCCCAAAAATCCTTTTTATGCTCAACTACTGTTGTCTCCTTCAATTTAAATGATAAATTAATGAATATATATATATATACACACAAACCAGTAGAAGACATAAAATATATATGTGCATATATATGTTTTATGTCTTTCACTGGTTTGTAAGCTGTTTGCAAGCTTCATGAGAGCAGCAGTCTTGTTTTATCACAATATATGAGTGATAAATAGTGGTTGACACGTAAAAAGTATTCCTTTAATACTTGCTCAAAATGAATGAATGATGAATAATTTCAGTTTTTGGTGGACCAGTACCTAAATTACACAAGCAATACAAGTCATTTCATCATCAGACAGTGAATTCTCCTGTGTTTGATGAATGTGAAATGATCATGGGACATCCTGTGTGGTAGGTAGAATAATAGCTCTCCAGAGACGTTCCCATCGAATTCTCCAGGACCTTCAAATATATCACCTTACATAGGAATAAAGACATTGCAGATATGATTAGTTAAGGATCCTGAGATGACATTATCCTGCATTATTCAGGTGGGCCAATGTAATCACAAGGGTCCTTCTAAGTGAAAGAGGGTGACAGGAGAGTCAGAGAAGATATGATAAAGAGAGGTCTGGGCAATGTGGCCATGAGCCAAAGAATGAGAGCAGCCTCTAGAAGCTGAAAAAGGAAGCAGATTCTCCCCCCAGAACCTCCAGGAGGAACACAGTCCTTGACTTTTAGCCCAGGGAGACCCATTTTGGACTCCTAACCCATAGGACTCTAAGATAAGAAATTTGTGTTATGTCATTTTAAACCACTAAGCGGGTGATCATTTTTTTTTTTTAAGATTTTATTTATTTATTTATTTGACAGAAATCACAAGTAGGCAGAGAGGCAGGCAGAAGGGGGGGGGGGGGGAAGCAGACTCCCCGGGAGCAGCGAGCCAGATGCGGGGCTCCATCCCAGGACTGCGGGATCATGACCTGAGCGGAAGGCAGAGGCTTAACCCACTGAGCCACCCAGGCGCCCCAGCAGGCGATCTTTTTAATAACAGAACAGGAAATTAATACCTCTTGTGGAGAAGTCCTATAGGCGCCAGGTTAAACTGACCTAGCGCAAGGGGGGGGCAAGTGGGGATGGGGGCATCAGACTTTTTGGCAGGCGTGGGACAGCGACAGCTAGGAGCAGATGAGATCACAAAGGGTAAGGCAAGTGGGCGGGGTCAGAGGTGAAGTGAACCAGCGGTGTGAGCCCTCAGTAGCGCAGCCAAGACTAAGTGAAGTGTGAAGGGATAGAGCCTTTCCCCCACACCTCTAGTTTGTTCAACAGGGTTAGGTGGAGAGGAAGGCCACAGAGGGAAAGGGAAGGGAAGCAAAGCAGAAGGATACACCAGAAATTAATTTTAGAAATTTGTCCACAGCATATCTGAGTACAGTCAAATATCACGCACACAGCACCAACCTTCACACAACACTGTCTGGCAATGCGTGAATCCTGTTTCCCTAGTATATTTGTTTTTCCCTATTCTACACCTCTCTCTCTCTCCAAATTCCCTATATCCCTCGCCTTGCCTCTGGCTCTCCAGTGATCATCTTGCCTCTCATATGTTGCGAAAAATCAAAGCAAATCAGGAGAGAACATCTTCATTCCCCCAACCCCCCAAATGCCTGAATGTTAGCTTTGCTATTCCCCTTTGATGGGATATTTGTCCAGACGGATATTTGCCATTCAAATCTGTTTAAACCAAACCTCGTCCCCAAGACATTCCAGCTGCAGCTAATCTTACTGTCAATCACTTCATCCTATTTTGATTCTCTACAAAGCACATATCACCCATATTTGTCCTTCCTCCTCTTGTGGGCGGTATTCCCCAGGGCCTGCAACACAGCCCGGCACATGGCAGGCACACGACAAATATTTGTTGAATAAATGGAAAAGCAACTACTGTGTCCTAGGGTTATGCTAATCTGTGAGTACTGCACTCTCTTCCCCTGTCGGCAAGATAGTTTAATAAAATGTAAGATTTCATACTGAGCACTAACCGGATCGGATGCACATTGTGCCCCTCCCCACCGCACCCCCACCCCGAGCAACCTGCCTTCCTCTATTTCCCCACCGTTCCACGTGCAAAAAAAAAAAAAAAAAAAAAGCAGCACGGAGGGTTTGGAAAACAGGGTCGTCACTATGGTCTTTTGCCACATTCAGCTGGCTTCCACGGGCTCAATGCGACAGAAACTAACAGCGGCACCGACGAAGAAGGGTTGAAGGTAGAGGACTTCACCTGCTGCCAAGGGCGCACCGCAGAGGACCGGCGCGGATCCCGAGCACTGCATGCTGGGAGCTGTAGTCTCCCGAGGAGGCCTGGTGCGGTAAGGAGTTGGGGCCCCCGCGGCATGCTGGGAGCCGTAGTCGTGGAAACTCGGCCTCCGCGCTTCCAGCCGCGAGCTGGGGAGTGGGGAAGGAGGTCGGGGGGGGGGGTCCCTCACTGCATGCCGGGAATTGTAGTATTTCTAGGACCCCGCTCCTGCAGCGTGGAGAGGCGCCATTTTAGGTCCCGAGGTGCGGCCGCGCGGAGCCAGAGCGCAGGCGGGCTCAGCCCCGGCGCCGGGCCGGCCCCGCCCCCGGGGCGCCTGGCGCCCGCCCCCCACCCCGCTCAGGCCCCGCCTTTCCCCACGTGTCCGCTGCCGAGGGGAGGCGCCTGAGCCGGAGCGGGCCCGCCAGCGGTCCGGCCCCGTCGGCGCAGAGGGTCCTGTCGGCGGCGCCCGGGAGCGGCCCGGCTCCCCGATGCTCCCGCGCCGGCTGCCGCGGGCCGGGCTGTGCGCGTAGTGCCCGGCTCCGGCCCCCTGAAGTGCCCGCGGGGGTGGGAGCGGCCTCGGCCCCGTGGAGACGGAGCGGCTGGAGGACGAGGCGGCGGCCGCGGGGAGGAGGATGGGGGCTAACCAGTTAGTGGTGCTCAACGTGTACGACATGGTGAGTGCGGCCCAGGCCGGCAGCCTCCGGCCGCTCGGCGCGGGGCTCGGACCCCCGGCCCCCGGCCCCTGCGCTTCCTGCCTCGCGTCTCCGCCTCCAGCTTAGTTCTCGGGGTGGGGGAGGGGAGCGGGAGGCTGTTGGAATCCTCGCGCACGTCGGCGGGCGGGCAGCGCTGCCCGGTCCGCCCGAGGGCTCCCGCTCGGGCTCGGGGCTCCTGGAGCCCCGGCGGTGGCCCCCGCGCGGCCCGGAGCCTGCGCCGGGCCCGACCCCCGGGCGGCGGATCGGCGTCCTTCGGGCGAGGCTTCCGTCGGGGGGTCCGACCGCCCTCTCCTGCCGCCCGGACGCCGGGCCGCCCCGTCCCCGAGCGCCGGTTCTCCCAGCCGCACACCTCTTCCTGCCCGAGACTTCAGAACTCCCAAGCCCTTCCAAGTCCCGAAAGTCCCATCTGGCGGTGCCGGTGCTAGAATCCCGTCCAAGGTGAACGGGAGCCAGCACCCCTTTGCCTCCAGGGCAACCTCGTTAACGCGAACGAGGCTCCCGTTTAGCAAGGCCAGCTGAATTCTGTGGGGGTCCTGGTGGGGCTCCTTCGCTGGCCTCTGAAGACCACTCTCCAGGTGATGCAACAGGTACCTGACGTGACCGCAGGAGAGGGAAGGGGAGAGCTTGTTCGTGAGGTCCCCTAACTTTGCAGGACGGCCAGCCCCCGGAACCGAGTCCCAGGACTGCTTTGTTAGAGTCGGCGGCTGAAGTTCCCGGTAGGGGATGGTCGTGGCGGTTAAGATGCGAGCTTGGATTTGTTTGCTTTCCCTTGATGCGTTTTTGCTTTGTGAAAGAGTCGCCTCTGCCTTCGAGGTGCGAAATCTCTTGGCAGAGGAGGAAGTCCTCATCGTTTTTGTTGGCTTAAAGATGCAGAAGAGCCGAAATGCTAGATGTCAGAAGTCATGGTTCTCACTCGCAGATCTGAACTTTTCATTCCCTGGCCCTGCGTCTGCATTTCTAAATTTACCCTGTCACCTCTTGGGTAGAGAGGAGCTCCCGTGTCCTAATCTGGGAATTATGTCGGGATGGGCAAGAGACTGCTGGGGACTTGAGGTGAGGTCTCCGTTGAGGTGGGTTCTGGGTTTGGAGGTAGAAGGAGGTAGGTTGACACGCTGAGGAAAGTGAAACATGCAGAAAAAATTAGAGGCGAGCGGGAGGGCCTAGAAAAGCAGGGCACTTGGTAAGGTCTTTGGCCTAGGTCACTGGTTAGAAATCATTCTCTAGATGTTAACTTCTTAAGGTACTGGATGCCTTTATTGTTCAAGACTTTTTACTGCCTTTTTACTGTTTCATTGCCTGTCTCCACCCCCGTGATGTGCATTTGGTTTCTTGTTTATTCATGAAGACTATTACAAAATATCTCACAGCATATTTTCTTTTGAGAGCACAGTATGTTTTTTTCTTCTGGGTCACTCAACCCCTCTATAAATTAGGGTTATGCGATGGCCAGAGGGTCGTAGACTAAAATCTGAAAGTAGAGGTAGAGAGAAGTTTGGCTTTTTAAAATAAAACTGCCAGTGCATTCTTTGGCATGTAATGGGCTTCCTTACACTTCAGGGACTCTCGGAATCACAAAAAGCATTGCTAATTGTGGTGACTGTAGGAAAAGCTAGAGATGATATTGGTGTGCCGGGTCCTGGAATGAGGTTATCCACATATTCCCAGTTTACGGGCACACGTACACCAGTATATTTCAAAGGGAGGAGTGTTCTGAAAGATGTTAAAGATATTAACTTGTCTTTTAATAAAGATCGTATTCCTTACATCACTTTTGTAAAGTAGGTACTTTACAGAGGAGGCAGGTAAAGAAAGGGGTAAATTAAACCTGCCCAGGTAACTAAAAATAGGATCTAGAATTTCTGGATTCCAGTCTGATTCATTATCTCCTCTACTGAATAATTTCTGTGTTTATTTCTTATCAATTGCTTTTTCCTAGCAATAGGAAATAATTGAATATTATTCAATTGGTAAATAATTGAATTATTAGACTTCTAACAAACTTGCCCTTGCATGTTCTCTGGAGGGCTTTCAGGCTGTGGCTGTTTCGTGTCACTAATTCAGCAGCCTGCAATTATTATGACCTTGGAGAAGTCACAAAAATGATTGAATTATCCTTTTTCCTTTGAGGAATTGAGACTGTCATAGAGGAGGTACAACCGTAGTAACAATTCGGAACAAAGTAGCATGATTTTGATGACGGAATGGCAGAAGAGGATGTGAAGGAGGAGACCACATGTGGGTTGTAGAATTAGGGATTTCGGAGGGGTACCAGGACCTCTACTGGCAGAGACCGGTCAGCAGGAACAGTGGCGGGAGGAGAGCGCAGGTGGGACTGGGAAACAGCTGGTCCCCTATAACTAGTGTAGCCTGCGTGAAAGAGACAAAAAGGACAGTTTGATTAGAACTTTATTCGTTTGGGGCTGGGACAAGGGCTGAGGGGGGGCTGGTCTCTGAACCAGGGGAACCATCTAAAGTTTTCATGGTAGGGAGCAGGGTGATCAGAGTTCGTTTTTGAATGAAGACCAGTGTGTTGAGGTAGAAGATCATATCTTTGAAACTGCTCTTTCTCAAGTTGTCTTGGTTTTGAAACGGTTCTGCTTGATGTCAAGGTCAAATCTCTTTTATCTTTGATTGTACTGCTCATGCATCATAGGTGCCTTTGATGGGGATCGCTGTTGTCTGTGCAGGCCTCGTCTAGCAGAGTCCATCCAGACTAGACTTTGCAAACATCAAAATCAACCCCTGTTTTTCACTCATAATCAGTTTATAGAGACCCTCTGCCTTGTATCCTTGTGACTCTCTGGGAGACTGTCACCTGCTCCAGCTCGCACTGCATTTTTCCTGTTCCCTAGATGGGGAATTGCTGATCATTTCTCTTCTTCCAGAACTGCTGCATGTAAGAAAGAAATCGTATCAGGGTCACCTGTATTAACTTCTTCTCATGGAGGGATAGGATAATCCTTAAAAGGTTACTTAATCTTACACAGTGCAGCTAAATTATTGCTTGCTGCTTTCTCAGTGATTATGTTCCTCTTTGTACTTTGGGGTAATCTGCTGCCAATAAAACATGGCCTGGGTTATTTCCGGGTCCTGGAATGAGGTTATTCATAGGTTCCTAGTTTATGGGCACACATAAAGCAGGTGATTCAGCCGGGGGTCAGGTGCCGGGCCAGTGTCTGGTGTAGGCTCTCTCCCACGAGGGCTTCGTTTGCCAGAGTCCCCGAGTTTGTGCCATTTCGGATCATCTTGGCCACTAATGAATTTTTACAAAATACCAACATGCAGTAGCACGATAATACTTGTAGATTCATTCAGTAAGCTGCTTTCTTCCTATTTTCAAATAGTATCTGTACATCTTCAGAGCCTTAATAGAAAAAAAAAAAAAAACAAAACACTAAGACTCTTCAAATAAGGAAGTTTGGGTCTGTATTTCTTTTGACCATCCCGCTTCTGTCTGAGTCCTCTAAGAGCATGTGAGGGCACACGCATGTGACCTGACTTCGCATGCATCTGTGGTCTAATTCAGACTTTTTAAATGAGTTCCAGGTGCATCTACATACACCCTTCACCTAAATCAGCGTGCGGCATGCTCCCTTCCCTTCCCTTCCCAGCTCAGACCTCACCCCTTTACTCGACCCAGCACTGCCCACCCCCAATCTTGGATTATAATTTTGTCTTGGATGACAAAATTCTGGCTTGGTTTCCCAAGCCAGAATGCTGGGAGGAAAACCACTGCTTCTTCTGTATTACGAGCCCATTAGAGTCCAGTCCCCAGGCCCTGCTGCTCGTAGTTTGGTTGATATTGTCTGAAAGCATTAGCTTGACCATCAGTAGCTTAAGCTGGAGGGATACTCCTCTTGACTCCAGAGATAAATGATCCCGGGTTAGTTCAGCAGCTCAGCGGGGGGGCACCAAGGACTGAGACTTTGCATCCTTCGTGCTGCTGTCTGTCCCTTCCCTGTTGGCTTTTGTTCTGGTTTGTCCCCTCCTAGTTGGGAAATGACCATCCCGGCACCAAACAGAATGTCCTCCAGCAGGGTGTGAGGGAAGACAGAGGCGAGCCTTTTTCTCCTTTTCATAGAAAATAATTTGCCAGAGCCACCCTCCCCTCCCGAGGAATGGTCTGGAGTGGGCTCACCTGTGGCTGTGGAAGCGGAGAGAGGGGCCTAGCTGGCTTTCCTGGCCCGCCTGGTGAGCTGCGGCAAGGAAGGCAGGGAGTTGGAAATGGCAGTTAGCTGGAAGCCTGTGATGTCTGTCACATATTTTACCTTCTGAGTATTCCTTAAATTGGGGGCCTCATGCTCGTTTCCACTGTTGCATCTTAAGTTCGGGTTCTCGTTATCTCTGTAGGTATAACAGCCTTCTCCTGGTTGCGGTCTCTGGTCTTCATTTGAATCTCTCTCCTCTTCTGTTACCAAAGCAATCTCCTGACATGTGAATGATTGTGCCATTCCTCGGCTTCACATTCACCTGCGAGGTAGAGGCTAATGCCCCTGATGATGTGACCCCTACCTGACTATTAGAGGCCGACCTCCTACTGGTCCCCCGCTGGTTCCCACCCCAGCATAGACGCTTTATGCTCACATGATGGGATTGTTTAGTTATGTGAACAGGCTGTACTCTAGTAGTTCATGCCACAGTATCTTTACTCCTGCTGGTCTCGCCTGGAATGTTCTGTCCAGCGGCCACCTCCCACTCCTCCTGCCTGTAGCTTAGCCCACGGTCGGCAGACTCGAGTGAACTTCTGTGCCCTCTTTGTACTTTCCACGTACCTTGCAACGGATGTGTTACAGTTCCCTGCTTCCCACCAGACCAGGTTCCTTGACAGCAGTTTCTAGAACAGGATCTGTCGTGAGAACGTGTTCCATAAACATTTACCAAGTGGATGGGATTTCCAGTAGGCGGTTTTATTAGGAATGGCGCCAGTACTGAGAAATGGCTCAGGAAGGTCTTCAGATATCCCTTCTCTTTGGGCCCCATACCTATTTCAGCATTTGTCCCCCTACTTGTACTTAGTGTATTTCTGGATTTTAGCTTTTGATCAAACGAGGGGGGTGGGGATCGCGGGAAGGGGATGGGGAAAACATCACATATTCTTCTTCGACATAGTTTTTTTATTTTTTCAAACACTGTGGGCCTAGACTGAGGAAATGGGTGTTAATCGGGTTATCTTGTGAGGCGGGGGAGCGTGGACTCCTTGAGAGGCCCTGCTCGCCTCCGTGTTCCTTCCCGCGCTGCCCCCTGCGGACACCCTGCTTGCTGCAGTGACGGTCACTTGACAACTCTGAGGGACAAACCAAGAACAAGTAGTCCCTCCTCGAAACACAGTCTTTCTGAAAACATCGTCAGAATCTTAACGAGGAGTAACCAGTTAACGGGAGCTCGTCCTCATTCCCTCGGACCTGACGTTCTTCTGCTGCCTCGGCCGGCGCCCTTCGCCGCTTGACCCGGGACCCGTGAGTCCCTGAGTCTGGCCGAGGGAACGACAGCCCTGAGTCTGCCCCCCACGTTACCCGTGGCATTCTCTTTTCTTTGTCCCCGTTTAGTAGAGATGAGAAAAGAATTCAGTCTCTCTAGGTGTTTGCTTTCTATTGCTGCAGTAACAAATTGCCAAGATTTTAGGCGTTCAGAGCAGGGCACATGGGGTGGGCCTCGTGTGGGTCACGGGTGCGGGCGGGCCCCGCTGGCTCCTCTGCTCGGGCGCTCACACGCCGGAGATCCCCGAAGTGGCCGGCAGCCGGGGACCGGGCGGCCAGACCCGCCACCAGGCCCACCCAGAGGGTTGCCGGGACTTCGGTGCTTGTGGTTGTAGGGCCGTGGTGGGCCCAGTCCTTGCCGGCCGGCAGCGGGGAGCCCTTCTCAGCTGCTTAAAGCCTCTTGCCTGCCGGGTCTTCAAGCCAGCGGCGGCGCCTGGAGTCCGCCCTCTCACCTGCCACGCCTCCGCCTTCCCTTCTGCTGCGCCTCTTCCGCCTCCATCCAGAGGGACTTCTCCGCTCCTGATAGCTCGTGTCATTAAAGGGGACCCATGAGGATATGCCAGGGTAATAAGCTCCCTGTCTTCAGGTGTCTCTGGCTTATACGTCTGCAAAGACCCTTTGCCATGATTCACAGTGACCGATTCACAAGTTCTGGAAACGAGGGTATAGAGCCCTCGCGGAGTCATGTTCCATATCACACCATCTAGGAACGGTATTCTGTAAACCCAGAAATACCTTTCCGCCGTCCTTTGACTCGGCATGGAGTAAGTATTAACTCAATAACTTCAAGTGGAAGACTTGAAGTATTCAAAAAATAAAGCGTGGAGGGGTGCCCAGCTGGCCCAGTCAGAGGAGCGTGCGACTGCTTGGACTTGGGATCGAGAGTTCGAGCCCCGTGTGGGGTATAGGAATTACTTAAATAAGTAGAGTTTAAAAATAAAGCATGGAAACCTTTTGTGAGTGGCATGTTGGTGACCGCAGACCCTTCAAACCGCGGTGGTGTTTGTTCTGTCCGCCCTGACGTCACATCTGTGCTCAAGTTCACAGAATAGAATTCAGTGAAACTTGTAAATTAAATACTATTAAATACCAAGGAGAGCCGAACGTTGTAGGTGAATTCTTCCATTAAATAGATGTTCTTTTAAAACAGGACATACCTTTACTTTTCATTTGTTGACTGATTTTCTACAAGATTGTTTACATTCCAAAGCAGCAACTTCGTTCCAAGTCTCACCCAGTTGGTGAATAGAATGTAAAGGGAAGATGGCCAAAATAAATCATCGTAAACTATAAGAAAGGCAGAAAAATAATAGAGGGAGATGAGACACATGAAAATAACTTGTAAGTTTCAATTAATCTGAAATGGACTTGGGTATATGACTGTGACCGGCCTCCCAAAACAATAACTTAAAAACTGATTGACCCCCCCCCCCGTCATTTGAAATAAAAATCTTTGCTCACTAAATTAGGATGGCATCCTTGTCGTAACACTAAATTCTTGCCCGTACAGAATTGGTGAGTCTCATTCCTACACTATTTTTATTATAATTTCATGGCATATCTTTGTATATGGCTGGGCCAGTTTCCTTTCATTCTTTTTCCTGAGTTTTTTTTTAGCTGTTACTCATTTCCTTTTCTGGGCTCTCTGAAAAATTCCATACATTGTCACTTTGTTGTTGGTTGTTGTTTTAATTGTATTAAAATACACCTAGAAGTTACCGCCTTGACCGTTGATGGCCGTGTAGTTCAGTAGCGTACACTCACAGTGCTGTGCAGCCAATCTCCGGGGCGTTTTCATCCTGCGAAACCTGAAAACTCTGTATTCGTTAATCCCCACCCACCCACCCAGTTACCGCCATTCTACTTTGTGTCTATAAATTTGGCTAGACACCTCGCAGAAGGGAAATCCGGTAGTGCTCATCTCTTCATAGCTGACTGACTTCCCTTGGCGTAGTTTCCCCAAGGTTTATCCGTGTTGTAGCACGTGCCGGTGTTCCCTTCCTTTTCACAGCTGAATGATGTTTCGCTGTATGCATGTGTACCCACCCCATTGTTTATCCGTTCATGTGTCAGCGGACATCGGAGTCGCTCCCACCTTTTGGCGAATGGGAGTAATCATGCTGTGGACGTAAGTGTGCAAAGATCTGCTCACGTCCCTGCTTTCAGTTCTTGTGGGTGTATGCCCCGCAGTCTGTAGATTGTTGTTGTTGCTTTAATCGGAATCACACTGGGTCTTGTGCAGTTTAAGGTAACTTGGGAAGAACTGACATCTTTCCTGTTTCCATATTCTTTTCTTCCGCAATGACGAAAATGGGTTTGTTTGGGGTTTTTTTGCTCTTTGAAATTTTTAATCCAGAAAATGCAAATAGTTAATATATGCAAATAGTTAAATAGGTTCATTCCAAGCCCATCTATGTGAGCCATCTATTAACAGAATAAACTGAAAAAGTAAGTAAAATATTCTCCATCATTTCCCCATAAACATCTTTGTCACAGACATCTTTGCTGCCAACATTTTTGCCGCAAGAGTAATTGACTGTAAGGCAATTTGCAAAAAAAAAAAAAAAAAATCACAAAAAAATAAAAGAGGTACTTTCATTTGAAAGGACATAATCATGAAAAATGAGTAACAAAATTAAAGGACTTTATTGCGAAATACAACATATTTGAATGCATTTGTGCAAACAACTGATTTGATCTTGTGGATCGTACCAGGCACTTGTCTTCGAAGTCTTCAGTTTGTAGCAGTGCGCTTCACTTTACTTTTCTTTCCTTTTTTCCTTTTCTCTTTTCTTTTCTTTTTTCTCTTCTCTTTACTTTTTTCTTCTCTTTTCTTTTCTTTTTTTGGCACGTTGATTCATCGTACTCAGCATCACAATTTTGCTTCTTTCACTAAAGTTTCTTCCTGCATTGAGAGAGGTCTCAGTTGCCAGATACCGGGATGCACATGTGGAACTGAGCCTTGCGTGGCATTGTGCAAGCCTCCTACACTGCTGGTTTTTTGCCTTGGCGTGTTGTCACGTGTTCGTTGACAGACCTTCCGAAGTTCTCTGGGAAGCATGAAAGACCGCCAGTGCTGTGATGTGTTTGTGACTGAGCTTTGTTATCACGGTAACTGCGATGTTCTCATGTGCTAGCGCAGTACAGTGTGCAGTCTGGCTTTACACTCTGTATTTCACACTTCCAGTAGGTTCCATCACCGTATTTTTTATCAAGTCGATATATATATAGTTGTTACCAGCCACTGTTTGAAGAGCGCCACGTCTACGTGTCAATGTAGAGATCGCTAGCTAAGATTTATCAAACCTAAAAATAGGAGCTTTGTTAATGGAGAAATAATTGACAACTAGCTTCGGTACGTTAATCCTGCCCAGGGCACCCCATGCGCCCTTGGAGTAATGAAGCCAGACTGTCATCCAGTTATTTTATCTTCCACGGCCAAGATGCGTGCAGCAAAACTACGAGACATGAGTGAAGAATAATACGGTATGTTAAGTGGCATTAGGGCTAAACAGGAAAATAAACAGAGGAGGGGTAGGAGAGTGTAGGTGAGGATGGTGTAGTTTAATTTCTACTCCAGTTTCCACTAGAGTGGTCCAGAAAGACCCCACCAAGAAGGCATTCCTGAAAGGTGAAGGGGTACACCACGTGGCTGTGTAGGGAGAGAATGTTCCAGGCAGAGGGTATGCAAGTACAAAGGGTAAGTCAGGCCACGTGCCTCCTAAGCAAATCGTACAGCAAGAAGCAAGAGAGGTTTTGAGGGGAACTTCCGATGTTCTCAGGTTCATGAGGATCATTGAAAAGAGAGCAGGCAATACCAAAGAAGGAGCACCCCGAGATGGGGATAGTTTCCACAGAGCTGAAGAGCAACATTGCCTTATTGAAAACTATACCAGGAGATTGAAAACTAAGGAGAAAATAGCAAGATTAAGAAAATCTGTGAGCACTCTGAGTAGAAGGGGCAATGTGAGGCTCTCAGAGGATCGAGTGCCAGGCAGAATTTGCTACAAGTTGGGTACTTTCGTGGAATTTGAGAAACAAAACAAGGGAAGGGAACACAGGGGACGGGAAGAGAAAATAAGATAAAGATGAGAAGACAAACTCTGAGAGACTCTTAACTCTAGGAAACAAACAGCGTTGCTGGAGGGGAAGGGGGGGAGGGGACGGGGTAACTGGGTGATGGGCATTAAGGAGGGCACTTGATGGAATGAGCATTGGGTGTTCTATGCAACTAATAAATCACTAATCTCTATCCCTAAAACTAATAATACATGTATGATAACTAAATTGAATGTAAATTTTTTTAAAAAAATTTTAAGTCAAAAAAAGGAACATTCAGCCAAAGCCTGGTTTAACTTTTAAGTGTTAAGGATAAAGTAGAAGGTCCTACAAATACACACAGGCAAAAAAGTTACTCCAGTGGACAAAATCAAGCTAACTTTTTTTCATGACACCAAAGCCTACATAAAATGGAGCCTTGTCTACAGAGGGAAAGGGCAAACATTTCTATCTGAATGCTGTGGCTTCTTAAGTTCTCACTCGTGCAAAAGGACCTAGAGAGTATCAGGCACCTTTTGGGAAGCTGAAAATGACTCAGACCTTGAGAATGGAGTGATGACAGGGTGAAAGAAAAGTCTGGGGGCTCCACTTCTCATTTAGCAATGCTCTCTCCTATTATATGTATATATATTACATAATATATAATTATATTATCTATAATGCTATGTATGGTTCCAGTGCCAGTGTCCAGAATTGCTGTTCACAGAGAACATGATGTTAAGAGGATTAAGTCCCAGATTATGTTGCCCAAATCTTTGGTGAGAGGGAGGAGGTAAGTCAGCAGATGCAATTGGTCTGGGTTGGTATTGGAAAATTGTATGTGTACAGTTTTTTTTCATATAAATGTAAGTATTGTTGGAGTAAAGTTACATCTAGAGGCAAAACAGCAGAAAGAACACAGTTCATACAGTGTAAGAGAGAAAACAAAAAGGAAAATGTGGAATGAAGGCAAGTAGGACCAAATACAGAGATCATGAAATGACCGTAAATACATTAAATCCCCCTCGTAAGTTTCTTAAGCATATTTGCCTTCCAGAAATTTCAAATCCCACGTGGTCAAAACTGTTGTTGTCTTAGGACCTTTCTGGTTTCTGTCAGCCCTGGAGAGGCTTTCCCTGGTCTAAAATTACAGAAATAGGCTCCGTGTTTATTCCCAAGTGGAAAGCCAATTATCCCAACACTGTTGATTGAATGATCTGGAGGCTCATACCACAGTCATCCTAAACTAAGTTACCATGGATCTAGGAGTCTAACTTCTTGACTTGCTGGGCCAGCTATGTATTTAGCTGCCTCTTCCTGCTCCATTACCAGATGTGTAACTGCAGCACTCCAGCACGTTTTGATACTGGTGACGGAAGACTCTCTTTCTCTCTTTTGGAATTTTATGTCTCTCACACGTTAATTTTTCAAGTAAAATTTAAAATCAGTTTGTCAAAAAAAACTCACTGAAATTTTAAGTGCAATAACATTAAATTCACGAATGATTTTGGAGGAGAATTGACAGGTGTTAGAATATCAAGTCTCCCCATAATATAAGGACTAAGCTTGAGTGATTACAACATGCGAGCCCTTGCCCCATATTATTATCCCCTTTTAAGATGATGACACAGGTTTACCTGAAGAACCTGCTCAGAATCACGCCGTAAGTGGTGGCGCACAGTCTGGAACCACGAGCTCTGACAGTGAAGTCTGTGCCCTTAACCACCACATTATAGTTCTCCTCCTCCTCCCATCCCTGGAAGGTGCTGTTTCTCTATTAATTTGTCCTAATCTCACTGCCTCTCCCACCCCTCTGCCAAACTAACTTCCACTCTGTGCTTTCTGGAACTCATGAGTGGGCAGTAGGAAAAAAATCCCCTATATCTGTGATTATTTCTGGGATGGTTAATTTTATGTGTCAGCTTGACGAGGCCCAGCTAGTCCCCAGGCTTTAGTCAAACATTAGTCTAGATGTTGCTGTGAAGGCATCTTTCAGATGCGATTAGCATTTTTTAAAGTTTTTATTTAAATTCCAGTTAGTTAACATGTAGTATACTGTTGATTTCAGGAGTAGAATTTAGTGATTCATCACTTACATGTAACACCCAGTGCTAATCACAACAAATGGCCTCCTTAGTCCCCATCACCCGTTAGCCCATCCCCCCATCTCCCCTCCAGCAACCCTCAGTTTGTTCTCTGTAGTTAAGAGTCTCTTCATTTAAGTCAGTAGACTTTGAGTAAAGCAGATTATCTTCCATGTTGTGGGTGGGCCTCATCCAGTCAGTTGAAGACCCCAAGAAAATACTGAGGTCCCCTAAGAAGGAAGGAATTCGGCCTCCAGAGGAGCTGCCACATCAACTCTTCCTGGGTCTCCAGCCTGCCAGCTGGCCTTGCCAACTTTATGCTTGGCACCCCCGGAAGTCGTTTGAGCTGGTGCCTTAAAATAATCACTCCCTTACTATACCCTCATCTGAGTTAGAGTCTGTAGTCTGCCATCATGGTGTGTGCTCTGCCCTACCTCCTGTTAGTGGAGTGGGAGTCACTGCGTGCCCCTCCGAGGTCAGACCTCCCATGGTGTGCTAGATCCCAGCCCTGCGCCGCCCGCCGGGGCAAGGACTCCTCGCTCAGAAATTGGCCTTCCAGTTGGGATGCGCTTATGCTGCAGTCGGTGCACGTCCTCCTTTTCGAACTGAGTGGAGTTCCTTCCACATTATCCCCACTGGCCCTCCACCATCGTGTACCCCGCCCTCCAGCCCCAGGGTGTCTTTTTAATCAGCTTCTTTAGAAGCGTGTCACTTTCAGAAGGCTAGCAAGGAAGCACGCCGGAGCTGTGGGGTTTGAGGCCCCTTCATCCGTTCCAGTTGCTGTTTTCTGTGGGTATAAACAGTAATTCAGCAGTACACCTGTTGGTTCCTTACTCTACATGAGCTTGAGGGCAGAGACAGGGTCTTACTCTTTATTCCCAGAACTTGGTACTTTGTAATGACTTTTAAAAGGTGTGTTGGGTTCCCCTAGGACCTGTCATCCTGAAATGGTTCCCTTCTCCACTGTGTCATCTCGCTCGCAGCTGCTGCTCCCCTCGAGGGACCTGCTGCTCTGCGGTCCTGACGGACCTCCCTAGCCTGTCAGGTGGCACATGAGAGCCCCAGACACCTGCACTGGTTCGAAACAAGAGTATCGATGTGACAAAGAGCCACGACTAAGGCTTGGGACAGCCAGCCCTCCCTGGTCAGGCCTGCCATCTGCCGTCTGGAATCTGTTTTTCTAAGTAGTGTGTGCAGTTCTTTGTCTTTGTGGCGGAGTCTGGAATTAGCCCGCATGGATTTGTATCCCGCCTCCTGCTTTTTAACTGTGTGACCTAGGAAAGTTCCCTGCTAAATAGAGGGTTCCTTGCTGGAACGGAGATCATAGGGTATCAAGTCCGTAGGGTTGTACGATCTTGAGGCAACTTACATGAAATGCGCAGAATGGGACGGGGCCCATGATAAGCTCTAGAAAGTGTTAGCAGCGTGTTAGCATAGTTGTTGCCAGAGTATAGGAGCGAAATGAGCTGTCTGTTTGCACAGTCACGACACCTGAGTAACCCGATTTGTGGAGTTTCCTCTGTGGATCAACAGGAGTGTTCTCCTTCAGGGAACAAAGTGCCGCCCAAACTGAGGCATTAGAAGCAGGCTGTTGGATGTTTGACATTTGCTCTAAAATCTCCATCGTAGTGTATGCGTTAACACTGGGGTTAATTACATAAAGCCTTTTTTCCCCCCTTGAATGTTGGCATTGACAGCTGATCTTTAGCCTTTTGGCCAGATGAACTTAAGGGAACTATTTCTAAGCCTTTAAACATTGATGGAAATTGTGAAAATAAACAACTCAGCCTGAGACTGGTTTGTGTACCATAGCCTAGTTATAATTTCTAGCTCATTGTCCAGCAAAAAGTTACAGGAACCACCAGATAAAGAATTTTACACGTTAGTTGTTTCCTCCGGTTCTCAGTATAATCTGTTGCGCGTACTCTCGTTTCCTAAACGGTATGAAAGGAGTGGTCCACTTGGAGTACGGTTGCAATGCTCGTTTCCAAAAGGACCGTATCTTCTAGATTTTTCCCTCTCCTTTCAGATGTGAAGGTCAGCTCCCAGAATAGGAGGTCTCTATGTTACTAAATTAGCGACCGGGTGGACACATTATATGGCATTTAGGCAAAGACTGGGTCTGTGGTGGTGCCCGGGGGGTCACCGTAACTTTACACTTCAGGAAAAATGATGACTTAGTAGTCATGGTCTCCATCTTACTGTGAGGTTGTTCAGGAAGCTTCAAGATCGTGTAAAGAAAAGCAAGAGCATGTGGGACTCTCTGCTGGAGGTAGATAGAGCCCTGTGGTAGGAAAACGGTAGGTGGAGACTGTGAAACCCGGGCTCCGTTTGGGTTTCAGCCCCTCGTCATGTGACTGTAGCCAAATGGCTTGCCAGAACGTCCCTAAAGCGATTTATGTATTTTACATGCACTCTTGTCATTATGAAAGACAGAGTAAGTGAAAGTATGTTGTAGGGTAACTCATTCAAAAAATGAGTTTTTAATTTACTATATATATACATATTTCTGTTTAAACACTAAGTTGTGACTGTTTTCATTCTTAATGAGTTCCTTACGGACAAGGACTGTGAGTTAATCATCCTTGTATCCCTGGCGCCCAGCAGTCCCTGACACATAGGAGGGGTGCCCGCATGTTATTAAATCAGACTTGTCTGACTCGCTTTATTTATAGCTTTGCTGTAAGCAAACATTTTAAATGAGATTTAAACTGAGGTGCAGTTTAGGGGGGGACCCTTCTAGAACGGTGGTTCTCAATTTTATCCTGGACCGACTCAGAAATACATTTTACATAATGCAATTATACACACGTAACAGAGATCAAATGTTCAGGAAACACCCTTGCTCTGGATCATGTCCTCTGATTAGTTCTGTTCCATTATATTTCATTCATATATTTCATCCATTATATTTCATTCATATATATCATTCGTAAGGCTGGTAACAACATCCCAAAAAGATTTTGGGATCCTCTAAACAGGTTGTAGCCTACAGTTGAAGACACCTGTCGAGAACGCAAGCTCCATGAAAACAAGAACTTCGTGTTTGCTTCTTCATTGCCAGTGCTTGGCACGTAGTAGGTGTTCAGTAAATATTGCTTGAGTCGTAAAAGAATGGAGGTGCTCTTTTCCATGGGCCACAGTTAAAAACAAGGTAAAGGAAGAGCATGACAAACTCCTTGCTGCAGTGCTTCGGTTCATCAAGCTTTCGAGTAGTCTGCTAGGTCCTAGGCAGCACGAAGGATCCAGAATTCAAGAAGGCTCAGTCTCAGGCCTCGTTCAGTTTAGAGCGCAGTCCAGGGGGATGGTCAGGTAGACGTAAGCCATACAAGAAGTTTTCAGATTTTACCGAAATATCTGACACCAGCCATAGGTACAACCAAAGCCAACGCCGGATAGGGAGGTTTTACCAAGAACTTGGTTTTCTGCTGCACATGTGGTATCAGGACCCAGTACCTCGCCCATCGATTTCTCATCACCAGAAGAGTCTAACTGTAGGTTCTGTAAAATAGGTTTAATCTGAAATACATTCAAAGGGCATTTGGTTCGCCAGCGATTTGACTTTTAAAAATCAATTCTCCTTTAAATAACTTTCCAGTTCAGTGATCCTGTGTCTAGTTTCTGGTGGGTCCTAAAATAGGGTCCTTTGAGAAGCACGATGATTTGTTTTCAAAATTGGAGGAGGAAACCTTAGCTTCATACGAAATACAGAGCATCGCATTTTCCTTGGTTTTCCGTTATCGCGCACGTGTGTAGGTGTGCGTACTCACCCTCGGGAGCCCAGGGCAGTCCTTAGGAGCTTTTGAGTCTCGAAGGACAGTCCTTAGGAAGGCCAGCCATGGGCTCACCTTAAAATTTATCAAAACTGGGACTCAGGAATAAAAAAGGGTGAACAGTTACGCAGAAACACATGTGAACTGGGACCGTCCCAGGCAATTGGAAGCACCCGTGCCCGAACTTTAGTGCACGTGCGTATGTTTGATCGCATTGTCTCAAAAAGGGAATAAACTTGACGGCACGTTTACAAACCTTGAAACACTATTAACTAAAAAATACTGGCAAACCTTTTGTAATCAGGAGAGATCACTTCCAGAGATTGCGGCTTAATACCCAACGTTATCAACAACTTACACATGATGTATAATGAAAATGTTTTTGTTATATAAAGTTTTGTCCCCCCCAAGACCTACAAAGTGAGTGATGTGCTTATTTTAGATAATATTCTCTGGTAATGAAAAGATTGGACATTTTCTTAAAAACAGTAATGGAGTAGGGTCTCCGTGTGGTGCCATCTTTCTTACAGCCTCAACACAAAGTAACAGATAGCCCCGGATGCGTATGGATTCATCTGGAAAAGATACTAGACTGTCTCCGCTCGTTTAGTGAGTTTCTATTGACTCTGTGTTATGATTAGCTCGATGCTAAGGCTCTATAGATAGCAATTTAATATGATTTACTATTAAATAGCATTTGCTGTAAAATTATCTGGGACTCAACCCAGTGGTGCCAAAAAGACCTCCGGAGCTGATTCCACAGTGTGAACAGCGAGGACAGTTTTCCGTGAGTCTGCCCTCTAGTAATTACCCCATAGCCTCCACTGCTCACCGTTTATTTTTAATTCTTAACTCCGTAATTGAAATGCCTTCTCTTTTCCCTAAGCACCTTTTTGTGGGAAGTAAGTAAAACACTTGCTTTAATCCATATGAACACTGGCCCTAGGATTTTTAGGGGAAACGGTCACACTTCATACTGAGATCAGTTTAAGGGAGTCAGGCCCAGGACCTAAGTGGTTATATTAAATGTTTTAAGTTCCAGACTAGAAAGATCGCATTTATTGTCATTGCTGCCTTCAAACAGGAAACTTAAAATTTTATTAAGTTGATAAGGCAAATCACTGACTGAAATGAAGTTTAATGGAAGTTCTCTACCAGAAGAATAATGTAACATTTTAATATAGGACTATAATATGCGGCAGTGAAGTCACTTCTGTAAACACTGCTTTAAAGTAATAAATGGAAATACCGAGGCCAGTTTTTTGCATTAAGGCAAAATCAAGTTCAAAAGTAATTATAGTTTATGCCTTTGTTGCCTTCCCACATATTTTAAGATAATTTTTCTCTGAAGTGTGTTCTTTTACTTTATGTTAATACTTAAAGTGCTTTGAAAAGCCTTGTAAACTCGAGTGGCAGGGTTTGGTGTCAAAAGAGGTTAAGTGTGGGTTAGTGATCCTTCCCTGCTTACCGAGGAAGTGCAAGGCCTTAAGGTCCTCGTGCCACAGTCAGCTCCGCGGCGCCTTGCTCTCACTCGAGTAGCTGTCGTCCCGCCGCCTCGCTGAACAGAGACCTTTTACTCAAATCGGTGCTTCTCAAGAACATAAATAATTGCTTGCCAGAGTCTTAAAGTAGAATCCAATTAATTCTGCCATTGTTTGCCATTCAGTTTAATGAGTCACTGCTCTTGATCATTTGACATCAACTTCCAGAGAATTAAAAGAGAGCTAGAGCTAACCTGCTTATTTACATGTGCATTCCCACTATGTGAAACAGAAGTATTAGGGAAGGATCATGTAGGTCGGTAAATGTATGTGTTCGCTACTCCTAACGCGGCTACCACGGGCCAGACGAGTGTTCTAAGTCTGTAGATATTCAGTTAATTCTGAAGTAGTCCCCTGGGGTAGAGGCTGTGTCTCATCCCCATTTCATAATGGGGTTGTGCAGGTTGTGCAGCTTGCAAAGAGTGAAGCCAGAATTTGAACCCAGGCATGCTGGCTCCAGGACCTGAATTGGAATCAGACACTTTCTGAGACCGATCGGGTACCTTAAGCAGGCGTGTGTGCATGTACAAGAAGAAACCGAGGCAAAGCGCTCCAGTCTCCCGACCCTCGGCCCACTGTCTTGTCCGCTGTAATTGACGTGCTTTAGCTCGGGTGAGTTGTCATACTTGGATCAGCCTTTTTTTTAATCAGAGCCATGATCTCGGAAGGAAAGTTGAATATAATAGAAGCCAGGTCCTTGTGATCTAACCCGGAACCGAGGAACACTGTGGGCTTCCCTGTTAGACGCCGAGGGAAAGAGCCTTCGAGTAAGCAGACCAAATGACAGCCTCCTGTACATGATTTAGGTGGGCGGTTCTGCGGCCGTGTCGCGGTGACTCTGCTGTTGGGTCGTGGTTTGAGAGCGGATTTTGTGGTAGCGCCCGGCGTGTTTACTGTTTTTCTTTGGTATGGTAGGAAGGGCTTGAGAGCAATCAAACAGTAAGTTAACTTTCAAATGCAGACATCTGATTTCTCCTGGAAGCGCTGAGGGACTCCCTTTCTCAGCACGGGGTAAACTTGGATATCCAGGCACCTGCAGTGGACCTGCCCCTGAGGTTCCGTGTCACACAGCCTGGCCTCTGGTGGCCGGCCCTGGTGTCATGCCCTAGAGGAGCCACGGTTCTCGAACTAACCCCCGGAGTGCTAGTCGACCTCTTAGGCTTGTGCCAGGCTCCAGGAATGGGAGCCGGCTTCTCCAGCTCAAGCCAAAGGCCTTGGGGTAACACCGTTCTGCATTATCCCATTTCTCCCAAGTGTGTCATTGTAGACTCTGGCGTCTGCTACTGTTCAGACAACAAAATCAGCGAAGACGTTCTCCGGCAACAATTCACAGAAGTCGCACTACCATCCCGTCGCGTCTAATTCGGCAGCTTGTTCTGTTTGTTTGTTTTGCGCGTGTGCGTGTTCTTGGCTGGGATTTCATGTTGCAGATTTAGATTTTTTTTTTTTTTCTCTTCGAAGAGTCCGTGTTTCACGGTGTTCTGCAAAAGCAGGAATTCCCACATCGGCTCGAGAAGCCCTGTTGAGCTTTGTAGGGAGGTTTTCACTGCAGACATGCCATGTGAAATGTGTCCACGGCAGTAAATACTTGCCCAAAGTAAAGCCAAGGAGTGGCAAGCGTTGGAGAAGCGCTGAGAAGCACTACTGTTAATTTCAACCACCTTGAGCTCAGAACGGATAGCCGTTAAGTCACCAGCAGGGAAGTCTGACAACTGAGACCGTTCAGTAAAAGGCTTAGCTTCTCCAGAGGGTGTCGTCTGTTTCCAGTTACCTGATCGAATCCCCACTTAAAACAGGCACCATCCCCGTTGTCTGCAAAGCCTGGGCGGGACTTTGAGGCCAAAAGACTTGCCGGGCGAGGCAGCTGACCTTGAATTAAGCGCCCCGCTTCCACCAGCAGCCTGGCCAGTTTTTCAAGATAGAGCCTTTCAGGCATGTGCTCTAATAATAGAGCAAGGAAGCCCGAACAGGAGCAGAAACATTTGGAGGGCATCTCTCTCTATGACCGGTGTTCCCTGGAAGGCTTTACCATCTTTTCTTCTGAATTCAGGGGAAAAAAAAAATCGCACCAAAGAAAAAAACATCGAATCTACTTCATAGCGTAAATTCTGAAAGTTTTGGCAGCAGCGTGCTGCTCTTCATATGTTCATTCTGGTAGCTGACCAGAATACATCTGTTTAGAGTGGGTTTTTTCTGTTCTTGATGTGTTATTTGTTTATAGCCTGGTTTCTACATGTTTTGGAAAGCAGCTGTCTGGACTTAGGAATGCAGTCTATAACTTGAGAAGTAACCCATTTAAAGGTTTTTGACTGGGGATAAGAGTTCAAGAACTAATTAGACCATCTTTTCTGTTATTTTAAAATGTTTTAAGGTCACTGGTATATTTTTAACTGGTGTTTGTTTGTTTGTTTGTTTTTGGTCAAAAGTCCCACATTCATAATCTGTTTGTTTTCTTTCACTCCTAGTAAAGTTTATATTAGACCATTTGTTAGACTAAGAACAGGGAAATGGAACCTTTTTCCTCATGAATTTCTTGGTTTTCATTTTGTTAACATAGGGAAAACTTCCCTATAATGCCAGCTTACCTTCCCTCCCCTCCCAAGAAGCTAAGTGTGTATTGTATTTAAAGGAAGACTTATCCTTGGGGGACACGTTATTTATAGAACCGTTTGCGTTTAAGTTTGCCAACTATAAAATAATAGGCTTTCTGCCATTTGACACAAGTTAGTACATCCTTTATTTCTATTCCTAGCCTTTTTAAAACGGGTTTTTAATTCACATACCATACAGTTCACCCTGTGTACAATTCAGTGGACATGTGAACTCATGTGTTCTTTACTCTGAGAACGCATTTACTACCGTGGACACATTTCCACATGTGTTCACTGAGTTCTACAACCATCATCACAGACCATGTTAGAAATTTGTCTTCACCCTAAAAAGGAAACCCCATCCCATCAGCAGTCACTTCCATTTCCCTGCAAACCTCCCATTTGTAGATAACTACTAATATCCTGTTTTTTAGATTTACCTATTCTAGGCATTTCATGGAAACGAAATCCTACAGTAGGTGGTCTTTTCTGACCTGGCATAATGTTTTCAAGGGCCATTCATGTCATCACATGCATCAGTGCTCAGTTCCTTTTACTGAGAAATATTACATTGTGTGGAAACACCACACCCTGTTCACTCATCAGTTGACAGACATTTAGGGTGTTCCCATTGGTTGGCTATTAGAAATAATACTGCTGGGAAGGTTTTAATCGTTTTCAGATGCAGAACTATATTCTTTTGTTCAATTTATCCCTAAATATTTTTTTGATAGAACTGTAAATGGAATTTTCTTTTTTTTTACATTTTTTTAATTTTTTTATTAACATATAATGTATTATTAGCCCCAGGGATACAGGTCTGTGAATTGCCAGGTTTACACACTTCACAGCACTCATCATAGCACATACCTTCTCCAGTGTAAATGGAATTTTCTTAATTTCATCTCTGTATTGTTCATTGCTGGTATAGAGAAATGCAGTTGATGTTTTAGGTATTCATCCTGTACCCTGCAGCCTTGATGAACTTGTTTATTAGTTTTTAATAGGTCATTAGTGGACTTGCAGTAATTTTCTATATGCAGGAGTACACCATCTGCAAGTAGAGATCATTTTACTTCTTCTTTTCCAATCTGGGTGTCTTTTGTTTCTTTTTCTTCTCTAATTGACTGGGCTGGAAATTCCAGTACAGTGCCTTGGAAGGGGCAAGAGCAGACATCGTTGTTTTGTTCCTGATCCGAAAGGGAAAGAAGGCATTGTATCTTTCACCATTAAGTATGACTTTACACTTGATCTTAGCCAAAAGGCCAAGCTGTGGGTTTTCATAGATGCCCTTTATCAGACTGAGGAAGTTTCCTTATATTCCTAGTCTGTTAAGTGTTTATATCATGAAAGAGTGTTGGATTTTGTCAAGTGCTTGTCTGCATCTAAGGAGATGATCCTGTAGATCTTGTCCTTTATTCTGTTGGTATGGTATACTACCAATATGGTATATTATATGAATTGATTTTTTTGATATTAAACCCACCTTCCATTCCTGGAATAGATCTCACTTGCTTTTTATATGTTGCTGGATTCAATTTTCTAGTATTTTGTTGAGGATTTTTGAGTCTATATTCATAAGAGATGTTGGTCTGTAGTTTCCTCAGGATGTCTGTCTGGTTTCGGTGTCAAATTATTGGGAAATGTTCCCTTCTGTCTTTTGGAGTAGTTTGTGAAGAATTGGTACTGGTTATTGTTTAAATATTTGGTGGAAGGGCACCTGGGTGGCTCAGTCAGTTAAGCATCTGACTCTTAATTTCAGCTCCAGTCATGATCTCAGGGTTGTGGGATCCAGCCCTGCATCGGGCTCTACGCTTGGTGGGGAGTCTGCTTCTCTCTCTCTTTCTCTCTCTCTCTCTCTCTCCCCTTCCACCCCCCCCCCCGCCTCTCTTCCCTCTCATGCATGCACTCTCTCTCCCCCTAAAATAAATAATATTTTAAAAATTAAATGTTTGGTGGAATTCACCAAAATGGTTTGGTCACAGTCTTTTATTTGTGGGTGGTTTAAATTACTAATCTGTTCTCTTTCATTCTCATTGATTATAGATCAATTCAGATTTTTTATTTCTTCTTGAGTCAGTTCTGGGAGTTTGTGTCTTTTCAGGAATTTGTTCATTCCATCTGTTATCTAATTATTGGTATATGGTTGTTTGTAGCATTCCTTATAATCCTTTTTTTTCTGTAAGGTCCATAAAGCTGTCTGTTCATAGATTTCTAACTAATAAGTAGTTACCTTAATCTCACAAAGAAATTAACTCTAAATTTGGGGCTTTCTAGGGATGGAAAATACAAAGAAACATGATAATCAAAGGACTGTTGAGCCCTTCATTGTTACCGCTAACAGTGAATATGTAGCATCACCATTAATTCCTGCCTGGCCCAGAATATTAAGACAAAAGCCTTTGCTGGGGGGAAAAATGATGTTAGGAGAGGTAGGCTTCTGCTGTCTAATACTAACCAAAGGAATCTCTCTGGGTGAGGATAGCCTTTCCTTAGCAACTTCTAAGCTTCCTAAAACCTGAACAAAACACTTGACCTGATTGTCCAACTTTGCATCTGAGAATGGAAGTAGATGCTGGCGCTTGAAAAGCTACCAAGTATTCGTTTTTCACTGTAGTGCATCAGCATTTCATGAGAAGTCTTATATAGATCAGGTCTCATTATAGTGAATTCCAAAGGACCAGCCAAATTTCTGGATAGTACATTTCTCTCTCATTTTTAAGTTTCTCTAATTTTACAGATTTTCCATCTCAAAAAATGTGTCACAACATACCCTTTTCTTTTTTAGAATGTAAAATCTTGAATACAGGGAGATTTCAGACTCTAAAGTAGTAGCGTACATACCCAGGCGACTAAAAGAATGGCAACTAAGCATGGGAGAGATCGTGATCTTCATTCGTGGAAGGACAGAAAAGAAAAGATTTCTGAGTTCAGGATCCCCACTCCGGCAAATGCATTCCCGTCGTCACCCTGGCCAAAAGTCACTGCTTATATATGATTTTTAGTTTCATGAAAACCTTTCTGTCTCCTGAGAAAACATTTAGATTCCCATTATAGAAATTTATTATAAAAGCACTTTTGGAAAACTAGTGTGCAACTAAAAGATAAATTGTTAAAATTAAGTGCTATTAGACATTAAATGGAGAAAAATGCTCAGTTTACTAAGAGTTTAAAGCCATTTGATTATTGCAGACAAACCATTTTGGATGATTTTCTTTTTGGAAAAGATGGATTCTTTTTGGAAAACATTCTATATTTTGGAAGAGAAGCTCACACTATAAAAAGAGAAAAGGTCACCTTTAAATGAGAGCTGTCTGCATTCAGAACAAAAGCTGTCGGTGCTGTTGTTAAGGAAATCAGCAGTATACAGACCAAATTATTGGTTGCAAACAGTATAAACAATGGAATTTTTCAAACGGAAAAGACAGTTTAAGTCGAAGAGAAGTTGGCTGCCAGGGGAACCACTGACTGGAAAGAAACTAGCAAAATTTTTATGCAGACTAGCATGATCACCTTGTGGGATTTTCTGCTTCCTCCTCTGAAAAGGGAGAGAAAGTAGGAGGGTAGCAAGAAACATGGAAAAGCATCTCTTCTGCTGTAAGGAGACGAGAACTAGATCATTCTCCTCAGTTTCCCCTAACTTTTTACTTTGAAAATGTTTATGACTTAAAAAAACAAAACAAAACAAAAAACTTGGGATGCCTGGGTGGCTCAGTCAGTTAAGCGGCTGCCTTGGGCTCAGCTCATGATCCACTGGGATCCACTCCCACATCGGGCTCCCTGCTCAGCGGCGGGGGGGGGGGGGGGGGGGGGTCTGCTTCTCCTGCCTGCTCTACCTGCAGCTGCCCCGCTTGTGCTCTCTCTGACAAATAAATAAAAATAAATAAAATCTTAAAAAAAAAACTTGAAAGAAGAGTACAATGTGTATGCTCTTCCCCTAGATTCACCAGTTTTTAACTATATTTGCTTTCTCGTACCCTCTCCTACGCACACAGTCACTTTCACACCCATGCAGAAAATAAGTCACAAATGTTATAGCATTTCATCTCTAAATACTTCAACATGTATTTCCTAATAAGACATTCTCTGCCTAATCACAATACTGTTATCACACCCAGGAAATTTTCCATTACTGTTTCCCCTAATAATGTCTTAGGGAGAGGGTGATTTAACCTAATATAGTCAAGGTTCCTTCATTGCATTTAATTGTCATAATTTTTTTTCATTTTCTTTAAAGAATAGCCACCCTTCTTTTGACTTTTATGTCATTATTTCTTTAAGAGACCAGGTTACTTTTCTTATAGAAAGCCCCACAGTCCAGTTACTGATTTTTTTTTCTTAGGATTATATTCTATTAAACATACCTGACAAAACTAACAAAGGAAATGTTGTGGCCTTTCTGTTTTATCACATCGGGAGGTACATAACATCAGTTTGTCCAGCTGTCAGTGATACTGTGTTTAGTCATCTACGTAAGGTGATAGTTACCGTATTTTTTTCATATTTTCAAAGATACCTTTTTGGGGGCGCCTGGGTGGCTCAGTGGGTTAAGCCTCTGCCTTCGGCTCGGGTCATGATCTCAGGGTCCTGGGATCGAGCCCCACATGGGGCTCTCTGCTCAGCAGGGAGCCTGCTTCCCCCTCTCTCTGCCTGCCTCTCTGCCTACTTGTAATCTCTCTCTCTCTCTGTCAAATAAATAAATAAAAATTTTTAAAAGATTTTTTTTCCTTATAATATAGAGAAATGTGGGGTTCAGTACTTTGAGACCAAGTGAACATTATTCTCCTTTTTCTCTAAGATCAGGAACAAAACCAGGATGCCCCCCTTACCACTTTTACTCAACATCATATTGGGATTCCTGGCCATGGCAATTACGCAAGAAAGAGAAATAAAAGGCATGCAGATTGGAGAGGAAGAAGCAAAACTGTCACTACTTATGGATGACATGATACCATATATGGAAAACTCCACCTGTTTTAAAACTGTTAGAATTCAGTCCAGTTGCTGGATGCAAAATTAATATATAAAAATCAGTTTCTAATACACTAATGAAGTATCAGAAAGAAAAATCAAGAAAACATCCCATTTACAATGGCATCAAAAAGAATAAAGTACCCAGGAATAAATTTAACCAAAGAGGTGAAAGACCTGTACACTCGAAACTATAATACATTCGTGAAAAAAATTGGAGAAATAGCAAGATTTTGTCCTCAAAGGACTGAAAGAATTAATAACGTTAAGATGTCCATTCTACCCAAAGTAATCTACAGATTCAGTGCAACCCATATTAAAATTCCAGTGACATTGTCCACAGACCTAGAAATAATTCTAAAATCTGTATGAAACCACAAAAGACCCTGAACAGCCAAACCCATCTTGAGAAAGAAGGAGAAAGCCAGAGATACCGCTCTCCTTTATTTCAAACTATACTACAAAGCTACAGTAATCAAACAGTATGGTATTGGCATAAAAACAGACACATACATCATCAGAACTGAATAGAGCTCACAGACTTAAACCCATGTATTTTTGGTCAGTTGATTTACAACAAAGGAGGCAAGAATAGAGATAGGGAAAGGACAGTCTCTTTAACAAATGGTGTTGGGAAAACTGGACAGCTACATGCAAACAAATGAAACTGGACCACTGTTTTATACCAGATACAAAATCAACTCAAAATGGGTTAAAGACTTGATTGTAAGACCTCAAATTATGAAACTCCTCAAAGAAAACATAGGCAGTGATAAGTTCCTTGATACTGGCCTTACTGTTTTTTTGGATCTGACTTCCAAGTTATAAAGTAAATAAGTCATTGGGATGTATTGTAGCATGCAGGAATATAGTCCGTAGCATAGTATTAACATTGTAAGGTGATAGATAGGAACTAGACTTATAGTGGTGACCATTTCACAATGTATGTAGATATCAAATCACTGTATTCTACACCTGAAACCAATATTACATTGTATGTCAGTTATACTTCAATAAATGTAATTTTTTTTCAAATATTTCAGATAAAAGTGAAAGTAGCCCTTTCTACTACTCTACTCACTCCCCTGCTATGTCTGCACCCCTTTCCCAAACTGTTAACAGTTTGGTCTATATCCCTCAAACTTTCTTTTGCTGTAGTCAGTGTAGTAAAATACTACAGTTTTGTAGTATGTTTCCATGTTAGCACAAAATATACACAAAGGGCATATTTATTTATCAGTTTTGCAAATATGCGATCACATGACAGATACGGTATCATAATTGGTGTTTTACCTTATATGTCTTAGGGATCTTTTTATGTCCATATGTATCAAGTTATACATAGCTACTCTTTTAGTAGCTGTATGATAGTTCATAATACAGATTTACCATAATTTATTTAACCATTCCATTACCGATATCTGTGTTGTTTCTAGGTTTTCAGTATTATAGACAACAGTTAATATCCCAGAAAATGTCATTGCATATGTTCAAGTATTTCTGTAGAATAGATTCCCAAGAAGTATAATGGTTGATTAACTGTTACTGATTCACACTTCGGCGGGAGCTTCCTCACACCCTTACCAACACCAGCAATATTTAGCAATATTTTTTATATTTGCCAGTCTGATGGATTAAAAAAAAGAATGGTAGCTTACTGTTTTCATTAGTATTTTTCTGTGTACTAGTGAGAATGATAGTTCTTGTTTGTTAGCCACTAATTTCTTCCATGATTGCTCACTTGTCTATGGGTTTGTTCGTTTTCAGATTTTTATTTATTTGAAAGAGAGACAGAGATAGAGCACATGAGTAGGGAGGAAAGGGAAAAGCAGGCTCCACAGAGATCAAGGAGCCTGATGTGGGGCTCGATCCCCGGGATCATGACTTGAGCCAAAGGCAGACCTTAACTGACTGAGCCACCCAGGCGCCCCATAGGAGTTATTTTAATGGAGCTTTTGTGTATGGTATCCCTTGCTGTCTGAATTTTTGCTGCCTAAACTGTAGAATTAAGTAGATTGGATAAAGTCTTGAGAAATCCCTTTCTGTATGTACCCTCACTACAATACCCAAAATCAAATCAATTCCGATAATATCCCTAACTTGCCATCCAAATTCAGGCTGTCCTAAATCAGGAACCAAATAGAATCTGGTAGAGAGCGAGACATATTATCATTCTCATCTTTTCTCCCTGTGTCTTGTTCATCCTTTGATGTTGTGCATGTGGTTTTACACAATAAGAAATTTGAAGTTTTTGTTGACTATCTGTGGTTTTCCTATAAAAATTCTAGGTTTTGCTTTACTTAGGTCTTTTCCCATCTAAGAATTTTTTTATCTATTTTCTTCTCTATGATTATTTTTAGACACACCAGAATTTTTAGATGCATGAAACATATTTTTATGCGTGAGTTTTGTCAACACCTTTTTAATAGTTTAAACTTTAACATTGTTCCTAAACACCATCTTGATCATATACCAGATTCTTACACGTGCAAGGATCTGTTCTAAAGCAGTACCGTCCTGTGAATGAGTGTATTGATATTTAGATGAGAAAGTTCCTTGTTCTCTTTCAAATATTTCTTGTTTATTATTGCTTAATTTTTCTTCCAAGTACATTTGGGACAGAATAAATTGACTTTATCCATTTTTGCTTCCTCCAGCAATGTATGCGAACACGCACTTCCCAAAGTCTGGAAAACTGGCTAGGGATCTGGAACCAAGGCTAAGACTTGAATAAACCCAGAAACATTAAAGCCAAATTACCTATCCTCTCATCTAGAAGAAACTTAATGGGTTTGTAACACTGTTAAGTGTTGCCTAAGTGTTTGTTTAATGAGCTATTGACTCATTTACTGCCTTCTTCTAGCTAAACCCTCTCCAGTCCTCCTGGCACCCCTCCACATTCGCCCCCAGATACCCACATCGTGATGCTTGGTGCGCCCTCTTAGCTCTTCCAGACATTTCTCCCCATCCCCCTCCATTCTACCGCACCCCCTACATTTTCTATCTGGGGAAACCTCATTTGTTCCTAAAAACCCAATTCAGATACTGCCTTTTCTGGGAATGTTTACTACATGTCAGTGGTAAGATTGTGGTAGCCTTTTGTGCCTCGTATTATTTGTTCTTGTATTATCGTTATCGAACTTTGAGCTGAATCAGGACATACATGCCATATATATGTCTTATATGTCTTTTTCAAACGTTTTTGAAAAAATACAATAGCCCAGTCCTCGGGGAGCTCACCAGAGAATGAAAGGGAAGGCTTAAGATAGAAAAAAAAAGATATGAAAGCATATGCTATGTGTGATTTTTTTTTTTTTTTTAATCACGGGAGAGCTCTTAGATCCATTTTTTCCCACAAGCTGACCAGGTTTAGACTTTATGGCATATGCTCTAAGCCTTTACAACTTGAGGCAGTCATTTTGACCCAGGAAGGTATTTCACGTGGGATGTCTTACAAGCAGAAGCACAGAGATAGGACTGAATGAGCCATTATTGTTGAGTTCGGGGGCCAGAAGGAAAAATACTAAGAAATGAAGCTAGAAGGGCCTCACTATTCCATGCAGGATGCGGGGCGGTAGTTTCCTATCATGTGGAGTCAAGTGGTAAGTGGACAGATATTCTGAATCTCTTCTTTTTTTCCTAGTACTGGATGAACGAATACACCTCGTCCATCGGGATCGGCGTTTTTCATTCGGGCATTGAAGTGTACGGCAGAGGTATGTGTACACACCATCTAAGTAGACTTTCTGAAGATTGTTTTCTTTTAAAGGACTTGCAGTTCGTGTCTGTAGCGCTTCCTGTTTTTTTCAGCTGCTTCCATACATTACTGTGGAAAGGAGAACAAAATGTCCCCACATTCGTTTACACTGTATTTTGAGAAAATGCCCAAAGTTGAATGTATTTGGGGAGAAAGTACATGACCGTACATTCATGTAGTTATCTTTTACTCCAAACGCAGGGTCTTAAAAGATATGTGCCTTTGGGATTGTCTTACCATGACAATCTTGTGCCGATGATACTGGAGTTCCTAAAAAAACCTGCGTGTTGAAAACCAGTCATTACGGTTGGAGAGGCGTTGGTGCTAGAGTGTCAAACTTGAAATAACCAATTTCCTGAGGGAATTTCAGTATTAAATTTGTTTTTATAGACCTGCAAGTGTGTCATTTCAAAGTTTAAAAATATCACAGAGCAAATCCCACCCTTGATTACATCTAGCTTTTTGCTCAGGAATGATGGCCTTGGTCACTAACTCAGCCCTTTTAGTCTTCTGGGTCCTTTATTACGATAAATATGACAGGAGCCACTCAAGCCAAGCAGCTTGTTATCAACAGCTTTTTCCTTGGTTCTGATTCCCACTGTTGGTGCAGGGTAATTTCCTCCAGACCAAGCCATAAGTGGTAATGGTCTGCATGACGCAGAGCACATTGCCAGTTCCAGCAGGGCTGTAAGACCGTATTATTTGCATCATAAACTCACCCTGTAGCAGAAATGTCTTTTATTTGCCTCAGCCGGGCGGTCTCTGTACCAGACCTGCAAGAACACGTGATGGCAGCCTGCCCCGAGCCGCCCGTGGAGGTTGCAGACCAGCTTCCGTGAACACGAGCACAAGGCTCACGTACCCCAGCGTGTCGGGGGCATTGGTACTGTCCCCTCCTGACGCTCCACATTAGCTGCCCCTGGCTGCGGCGCGTAGCATAGAAGATGTTTGCTATGGAGGTCCGCCCCGTGAGCTCCGTCTTACTGGAAAGGCTGCATCTACCAAGTAATCCCCCAGAGCCAGGAGGCTCCTGCCCGAAGGGTTAGCGGTGAGATTGTCGCTGCGGGCAGCATCGTCGTCTGTGGGTTTACTTCCCCTGTTTGATCTGGCTTCTACCAAAGTTGTGTGTGTTGCTTTTTAACTGAATTTCTGTGGTGTGTTCCAGTCTTTTAAGTGCCATCCAATTCTGAGCCACATGACCATGCCGCTGTGACATAGAGAAGGACATGGGGACAAGTGGCACTTGCTCCATTCTGCAAACAAAGAAGCCCAAGCTCAGCTCTGCTGAAGGTCCTGCTGCCGATCAGTAGGACGGGGACTTGAACCCGAGTGTTCCTGCCCACTAGTCCAGTACCCTCGCACCTGTCTAATCACTGCGCCCCTCCGTAAAGTGATTTAGGAATAATTGGAAACACGGTCCAAGCATGTTCAGGGAGGCTTAGTCAAGCTAAGGTCAATATCTTGCTGAAAGTGGAATGACACTTCTGGAATAAATGGCTGACCACTTTTCTTACTGGAATTGAGGAAGTAAAAAAAAAAAAATCTAAACATTACCTTTCCACGTCTAACGTGATTATAGTGTTTTATAAAATCCTGTCGTTAAGATCATTTTGACTGTTTCAAAATTGAATGCCAGGCACTTTATTTCTTATCCACGTCCTTGCTTTTTCTCTGGAAGGTCTGGATCAAAAGGAAACTTGGTGTCTGCCTTGTTCATTGACCTTTGACGATTATATTTAGCAAATGGTAAGCGAGGAGATTCATTTAAACATTTGTGATTTTGAAAATAAGTCCACCACGATCTGAGTATCTCCTCCCAGGGATTTTAGTTCCTTCCTTATCTGAAAGCACTGTCTGCTTCTGTTCTGGATCAGAGCTGATTTCTCGTGAGCCTATAGCACGCGCCGGCCCCTCCTGGCTCAGAGGTGTGCTGTGGAGAGTGTGTGTGTAGGTGTATGTGTCGATGTGGCAGCTTCTTTTTTTCTTGAATGAGGGGAATGGAATTCAGTTTTTCAGGCTTGCTAATGTTTCAGTCTTACTCAAAGATAAACCAACAGTCTTCAGCCCAGGAGCTGTGCAAAATCATTGTTATTAGACAGCTTTTCCGGTAAAGTACAAGTTTAACATGTGACCGCTTTAATTTAGAAAAGGACAACACTCGGAACAGACCACCCACTTGGTTCGGCACAGTCACTAGGCAGAGAGACCGCACTCCCCCGTGGTAGTCGCTCTGCTCTCACCAGTGTGCACGAGATACGTGGACAAATCAGGATCACTTCCGAGTGTCTTTCGTTAGTGGTTTCGGGCCTTTTAAATCAACTGTTGTGTACAAGTAACAGCCGAATGAGATGTTTGTGAAAGTATTGATAACCTCCAAAATATTTAGATGGTATCATTATCCTCCTCATCATTTATTAAAGCTAATACAGCATTTCTGATTAAGTTTTATGTGATAAATACTAAAAATCATGGGTTTTCTCTTTTCAGAATTTGCTTATGGTGGCCATCCTTACCCCTTTTCTGGAATATTTGAAATTTCCCCAGGAAATGCTTCTGAACTAGGAGAAACATTTAAATTTAAGTAAGTAGGGAGGATAATTTTTATTATGCTATCTTAGGTGCCAAAGCATGTTTACAAGCATACAAAATTCATTCTGGAGACAAAAATCTAGGAAGTTAAAATGTTTCTTTAACGGTGTTGTAGTTGCTGACTATTTAAAACTGAATCTGTCTGAAATTGTATAAAGATGGGAATCGGCCCTATGAAATGCCTGACGTAACCTAGTCTGTTACTTGTATTCAGGACCCACGTAAGTTCCCTTTGAAAACGTTCTTACCTTGGTAGGACTTGGGTTCTGCTTTAGAAGACGTTTGTATGTAGCGATGGTTTCCCCTCGACCTCCCATGTGGGGGGAGAGGGAACACAGTTATAGGTGTCTGTATCGTTCGGGTGGTAGCTGCCCTTGTGGTGAGCAGAGCATATGGGGTTGTTGACTCTGCGTACACCTGAAACTACTCTGACATTGGGTGTCAAATAAAGTTTAAAATTAGGCTCTCATGACCTGAACCAAAAGCAGATGCTTAACGACTGAGCCCACCCAGGCGCCCCTGGGGCTACACGTTTTTATCACTACGAAGTTCATCAATACATGAAGAGAAAAGAAATGGTGGGCAGGATTTTTTTTTTTCTGGTTTTTTTTGGGGGGGGGGGTTGTTTTTTTTTAAAGATTTTATTTATTTATTTGACAGATAGAGATCACAAGCAGGCAGAGAGGGAGAGGGGAAAGGAGGCTCCCCCCCAGCAGAGAGCCCGATGCGGGGCTCGATCCCAGGACCCTGGGACCATGACCTGAGCCGAAGGCAGAGCCCTTAACCCACTGAGCCACCCAGGAGCCCCTTTTTTTTTCTGTTTAAGAGAGAGCGGAAGAGCGCAAGCAGGGGCAGGGAGGGGCAAAGGGACAGAGAATCCCAAGCAGGCTCCTCACTCACTGTGGAGCCTGACACAGGACTCGATCTCACAACCTGAGCTGAAATCAAGAGTCAGGACCCTTAACTGACTGGGCTACCCAGGTGCCCCATTCAGTAGGATTTTTTTTTTAATCTTTTCATTTTTCCCAATGAAATGGACACTGTTTATACATTCGAAATAACTGAACAGTTGGTTAGCTGAGAAACTGTTAGTAAGGTGTGTGTATATCACGTGTTTGGATACACCAAAATACTCTGGAGCCTTATGAGTAGTCAGCAATACTGAGAATTTGAATGCTTGATAATCCAATTTCCATTTTTTATGAAGGTTTGTGTTTGAAGAGCTATTTAGAACCTTCGGTTCAAAGAGCTTTAAAGAAGCTTTTGGGCCTGTGATCATTAATTTGCCAAGTGAAAAGTGGTAAAATGAGGTTGTAACCTTGAAATTCAGGATAGGACTCCATTTTTCCTTTTTTTTTAAGATTTTTATTTATTCATTTGACAGAGAGAGCACAAGCCAGGGGGAGGGGCAGTGGGACAGGAAGAAGCAGGCTCCCCGCTGAGCAGGGAGCCCGATGCGGGACTCAGTCCCAGGACCCTGGGATCATGACCTGAGCCAAAAGCAGACGCTTAACGACTGAGCCCCCCAGGCACCCCACTAAGAAGTTCATCGGTTTTCTTGGCCGGGCACAGATTGGCTATAATGCTATCCTGAGTCTATTCCTTAGGTGTCCCTTTTAACAGGACTACTAAATGAAAGGATTTTCTAAGTATTTTCAGTTTTCTTGGATGCCTAACTTGTATGTGACTAAAATTCTGCTTTCTATTGCATAATGTCTGTTGCAAGTCCGGGGTAGTAGCTGGGAGTCAGGTGGCGGGCGGTTATTTTTTAATTGGTGGGGTTGGTTGATTGCTTGGTTTTGATTCCTCTCACGGTGGCACAGAAGCAGATGACGTAAAAGACGATTTCTGAACATGACTGTGGCCAGCCCTCTGGTGGCTGGCATAATTGAGCGGGAAAATTTGCGGCATGGATCTGGTTCTCTGATAACCTGATGGCTCATACAGGCCTTGGAAAATAATGTGTTGCCGCATTTTTAATACACGACACACTGCTCCATCAAGAAAACGACCGGGTTTGCGTCTGTGTGATTCAGAAGTAGCGCACCTCGGAGTTTATTGTAGGAAAGTCGAGACTCCACAGAACTTTTAAAAAGTATCTCATTGACCCTGTAGTCGTGTTGTTTGTTGTGGCTTTGTTAGGCCAATCACAGTATTCCCGGGAATAAGCCAGTCTTTGAACGTGCCCTTTAGAAATACCTAAGAGATGCTTAATACTTTAGAAATACTTAAGACTCACACGATCGTGTTTCTTTCCTCCTCCTTTTTCTTCAAGAGAAGCTGTAGTGTTAGGGAGCACGGACTTCCTGGAGGACGACATCGAGAAGATCGTGGAGGAGCTGGGCAAGGAGTACAAGGGCAACGCCTACCACCTCATGCACAAGAACTGCAATCACTTCTCCTCGGCGCTGTCGGAGGTGAGTGCCGCTTTCTCCGCAGATCCTTTGAGCGAAAAACGGCCCCGGCGTCCTCGCCGTCCGCTGTTCACAGCCGCCTGCCTGTCTTCTGTGCTTTCCCAGGCCTTCGGGTCGGGGGGAGCGTGGCGCCCTGTGTCCTATAGGAATGAGTGAGCTCCCCGGGGTCCGCGGCTTCCGAGTGGGCGCAGTTTCCGACCGTGCCCCCCGACCACGCCACGGCCGCGGGGAGAGGGCGCACCGATGACCCACGATCGTCTCCTCGGCTCCCGATTCCTTTTCTTACAGCCTGGAACTTGCTCTTGAAAGAAAGCAATGCCTGAGCGACGGCTGCCTCTCAGCCACGAGATTCTTCTTTCTGTGTTTCAGTTCCGGTGTGAAGTTTTCTCCCCCGGCTCTGAAAATTATTCATAAGTCGTTCGTGTTGCCACTCTGGAAATTTCGTTCTGCCGGCTTACACACGGGCATGCACTTGCCTTGGGAGTGTTTGAGTCCCAAGTGGGAGATCAGAGCTAGATCAGAATCGTGGGACCTGAACACAGGAAACGGAGGGAAGAAATCACAAGATTAGGAAATAAGGTCGGGCAGATTAACGGGCACTCGAAGAGCTTCCCAGGTCGCCGACCCTGGGCGGCCGGAGGCAGGGGCAGCGCCAGGCCCCGCAGGACCGGACGATGGGCAGGACAGATGGAGCCGCCGCCTCGGTGGCCTGTGCATGGGTGCCCGGCTCCCTGGCCCTCTCCCCTGCCCTCGCAGCTGCCACAGCTCGGCTCTCGGACAGGCCCATGGTGGGGATGCTGTGCTGCTTGGAGGACGCGTCCCGCGCCCGCCGCACGGAGGGTCCCGCCACGGTGCACCGAGTCGGCGTCTTCATGTTCGCATGATCCCTGACGGTTCGCCCGGGTGTGGAAGCCGGAGAGGCAGCACCGGTCTTGTAGACACGCCGACACTGTCAAGGTGACCTGGTTGCCTTTCGGGAACGAGAGAAGGTGGTTCAGATCCTTCTTGACCCTGCTTGTCCCCTCATCCGGGGACCCATAGGGATCCGTAAATGTTAAAATTGGCGGAGACAGTAGCAAGCACCCAATCCAGTCGCCTCGTGTGACAGGGCGGCTGTGCCCTCATCTGAGGTCTGGAGGAGCAGTTGGGCTGTCATCCGTTGTCGCAGGGGAAGCAGCCTACACGGTCAGGAACGGCCGATCCGGCCCCAGGAGGCCCGGCGTCTGGATCCCCCGGCTGTGTCAGCCAGGCTGCCGACGTCAGGGGGACCAAGTGTGGCCCAGGTGATACCCAGATCTGTCCTCTCCTCCCGGCAAGAAGAGAAAAGCCCCCCAAATCCCCAAAGTTGGGTTTGGAGGCGGCCGAAAGTGCTAAACCTTTTGTGTTGCTCTCTCCTCCTCGTGGGAGGGAGTGTGGTTAAAAGGTTTCCAGGCCTGAGCCAAGTAGGAAGGGGGACAGGGGGGACACCACACTGACTCTCTCGCTGCTGCCCACATCCCTGCTCCCCACCCCCCGTCCCAGCTGGGATCTCCCCGGACGGCTGTCACCTCTGTCTAAGGTTACTGCTGAGAGACTGTGAGTAACTTCGTAATGAGGAAGGAAAAGGGGAATTTTTTAATGCCTTTGTATTTTGTGATTATTATATCTATGGATTCGATGTAGGATAGGAATTGGTATAAAACTTTCTCTATGCAAGTAATTTCATAGAAGGTACAGGGAATGCTTTGAAGAGAAAGTGTTAGTGGGACACAACTTCCTTGCTTTTTGCTGCTCTAGAATGGATGGAGTTTTAAGTCTTTTGATAATGAAAGGAGAATGTTTTCTCCACAGCTGAGATTTTTACTATGATTTTTGCATATTATGGCCTCTGGAAAAAGGGAGATGACATAAAAGAGACCATTTCCAGGGGGACTTCAAAGTATTAAAAAGCAGTTTTCAGATACTAATGAGGTCTTGTAAAATCAGATGTCTGACCCATCGAGGCTGCTGATGATCCGGCCCGATGTGCACATTTTGTAGCAGGTTTTAAGAAAAGGGCTTAGGGAATACTCGCATGTTGCTTGAACTTGGAAACATGGCTTCCTGGCCTCGCGGCATCTTGACCTCACTCCTGCTGAAGAAAAGCCCCGGCCTTTTTTTTTTTTTTTTTTTTTTAATCCTGAATTCACAATCCTAATTGGCTGGGCTTGATTCATAGACTGAAACACGGTGCCGTCTGCTACACTGAGAGGTGGAGGCTCAGGGAACAGGACTTGTCCCTTGGGACCACTGCAGGTCAGGACACTGTCCTCGGACCCCTACATCGTGAAAGTTAGGGACGCTGACCGGCCGGCCTGGCTTCCTTCCAGGTGCCCCCAGGAAGGGCTTTTTCCTGCTGGGACCGGCTGCGTCGAGTTGCTCATCGGCTCTGCATTTCCAATACGGGGACTGATTGAATCCGTAACCAGTGATTCTTGCCAAAACTGCAAGTGGGGGGAAAGCCCGTCACCGCGACTGTGAGCCCCTGCTGCTCCCGACGCCCCCCTCCCCGGGGTGCTTCAGGGCGGCTCCGGCCACAACTGGTGCAGTTGGGGGCTGGCAGCCGGACCGCCCTCCTCCCGCAGACACGGGCCGACTTCTCTAGGCTGTTTGCTAGGTAAGTGGTCAGGGTAGAGGGAGTGGCTGTATGAACCCATTTTGAAATTTTCTGAAAACTCGGGATTTTATCCTGACGAATCCCTAAACATGATATGGCCGTCTAGTTCAGGTACATAAAGATATTTCCAGTAAGAACTCTTTGTCCCTCCTGTGCACGTCCTTTTCAGATCAGAAAGAGGGCTGGATGAGAGCAGGGGCAATTATAAAAAGTAAAGTTAGGGTTACTAAACGGCACACGCTGATTTTGTAACAAGAACAAACAGAAGCCCCAAATCGCAGCCCCTCAGGAGGAGAGACGGGGGGCGGCCGTAATAACCTTTCTTTTTCAACACTGCGCCTTCCCTTGTCCTAAAGAAAAACATTACACTCGGCCTGTCTGAGCGCTGCGAGGACTTGGAGTCCCACCAGGCTGCCGCCCTGTTCCTACACCTGCCACACACGCCGCCGCATGCGGCTTCCACGCCTCGAGGCCCACGACCCGCTGTCGCGGACACCAGCTGTTTGGATCCGACCGTCTCTAGGCAGACCCTCTGAAACCAAGATCCAGCTGGTTTTCCAGGCTCGATCGGAAGCCCTTGGGCAGAAGCCTCGTCTTCTCGTGCGTTCGGTGGCTGGAGCACAAGAGCGCAGACCGGGCGGCTTCTCCACAGCAGACCTTTGTTTCTTACCGTTCTGGAGGCCAGGGGCCCGAGACCAAGGCTCTGGCAGATTCGGCGACTGGTGAGGTGTCGTGGGTCACAGGCGGGAGAGGTGAGGGGGCACTCAGATCCCTGGTTGGCGCACTAATCTGTGCCCCAGCTTCGAGGGGACAGAAATCTTCGGTCTAGAGCAACGCCCTTGGTGCTCACTCCCAGAGACAAAGTGCATTGGGTGGAGACCTTTTAACCCAGACTGCCTGACCCGTGTGCCCTGCTTGGGGTGCCCTGACATCATAAACTGACTGTTCTAGGGGTACCCGCGTGCCCTCAGGGGTTTTACTTTTTGTGTGTGTTCCATGTCATGACATTGCCTCAGCCCCGAAAACCTCTCAGGCTGACTTCAGGTTACTGACCAGAGTCGCACACGTCCTGAATGATGCGTCCGACCGGGTAAAGATGGTTCGTAGCAAAACTGAAGGTGGGCGCCACCCAGCTTTCTAAAATGAACCTTGATGCTTAGTGGGATTTGTTTTAACTGGCTTAAGGCCAGGAACCCTAAAGTGTATAACCAAAATCAATACTTCAGGTTCAGTGAAAGAGAGAAGTTCTCCGTCTCGTAAGAGAAACGCTGTGAACAGACTGGACGACCTAAGAAAAGACAGACAAATTCCTAGAAACATTATCTTCTGAGGCTGAATTATAAGGAATAGAAAGTCTGGCTAGACCTGTTACTACTAAGGAGATTGCATCAAAAACCTCCCAGCAGACAAAAGTCTAAGACCCGACAGCTTGACTGGTGAATTTTACCGAACATTCAAGGATTTAATACCTAATCTCCAACTTTTCCCCAAAAAAGAAAGAGGAGGGAACACTTCCAAACTCCTCCTATGAGGCCAGCAACACCCTGATACCAAAACCGGACAAGGACGCCACAAAAAAGGAAAATCACAGGCCAACATCTCGGATGAACAGAGATACAGAAACCCTCAACACAACATAGCAAGCCAAAGCCAGCACTACGTTAAGAGGATTCTACACCAGGATCGGGTGGGACTTTTCCCAGGGACGCAAGGGTGGTTCCACATTTGCAGATCAGTCAGTGTGATACGCCACCTTAAAGTGAAAAATAAAAATCATATGATCATCTCAGTAGGTCCAGAAAAGCATTCGACAAAATTCAACATCCGCTTACGATAATTTTCTCTCAGTGAAGTGGGTAGAGCGGGAACTACCTCACCACAATAAAGGCCGAAGGCGACAGGCCCACAGTGCCCGTCGTACACGGTGGGGAAAGATCCAGAACAAGACAGGGGCGGCCGCCATTCCACACGGCGCTGTACCAGCTCTCCCTGGGCGTCTGTCTCTTCGCCCCTAGCGAGTGTGTGTCGGGGGGAGGATTTCTACAAGGGGAATTACTGGTTGAAGTAATTTTGCTCCGTAAACCACCACCTACCGCAAGAAGTGTGTTTTACATCTGGATGCAGCAGGTACACGCGTGTACGTGTAATGCATTTAGTGTCACAACTGGCCCTCCTCTTTCAAACTTCGAGTCAGGATGCTGAATGACTCACAGATGGACTCGAAGTTTCGAACGTTGGCTTGGCAGAGGACCAGCACACTTCTGAGAGGGTCAGGGTGGGGGCCTGGTCACAGACTGGACTCCGCCCCGGAGAACTCAGCCCACGGGTGTGGCCGTGTCCCAGCACAATCCACCTACCAGAACAGGAGCCTGTCTTTGTCCCTACGGTGTTTTGGGCTGATCAGGCCACACCACCGGGCCTTGGGAGGAAGGTAGCTCATCGAGTAGAACCAGGACTTGGGAAGTAGTTTGGAGGAAGGGAATTGTCAGCGGTGGCGGTCTGCTAACCCGCACAGTGCTCGCCTCACCTCTGTGTTTCCACCTGCAGCTGGGCGGGTGCCCCTCCCCGGCGCGTCTCGGCTCTAAAATACAACATAAAACTTGTTTGCGTGGGTTTGTGACGGTAGAGAGACGGGAGTGGTATCCTATAAGGTCACAGCTTGGCTTTCCCCCAGATCAAGTTCACGGACACATTTCTCACATATTTGTTTTTTAAAGATTCTATTTGAAAGAGCACAAGCAGAGGGGCAGAGGGAGAAGGAGAAGCAGACTCAGTCCCCACTGAGCTGGGAGCCTGACGTGGGGCTCAGTCCCAGGACCCCGAGATCGTGACCCGTGCTGAAGGCAGCCGCTTCACTAACTGAGCCACCCAGGCACCTCTCTCCAATAACTTTAAGTACTGTCTCTCTCTCTCTCTGTGCTGCCTGGCGGGTGATCGAATTTGGTCAGAACGATGCCACCACTTCCCTAAGTGGGACTTGCCCTGTGGTTAAGTCAGAGACATTGTATGTCAGGGAAATGTAACGTTTGTCAGGTAAGGCTACCCCTTCGGAGAGAGAAGTTACCTCGCTTAATTACAGGTGCTGGTTTGTTTATATTTTAGTGATGTTTGGACATAGGATACTTTGACACCTTTTCCTGAATCATCAACTAAGATAAGATGTCCGGATCCTGGCCTGTGACTGTGACGTGACTGGAGGCGAAACTGCCAGGGGGCGGGACAGGGGACGGGGGGCTTGGGCTCAGGACGCCCAGCATTGCCTGCAGACAGGCCAGACGGTTAAGAAAGAGTCAAGTTCGTTGTGGAAGACCCGATTCTCGCTCTCTGAAATAGGTAGCCCGTGGCTTGTGGCTGCGGAGTCTTAAGGACAGGGCCAGAGCGGGACGTGGGCAGAGCCACACGCTGTCAGCCAGAGGGACCCCCCCGGCCCCACGTCTGCCCCCGCCACCCCCAGCGGAGTCTGCAGACGACAGGCAGCCGGGCATGCTGGCCTTGTCCTGAGCACGGCCCCGCTCCCGCCCCGGACTCCCGAAGCCAGGGCTGCGTCTGGGGAGATGGGCTTTCTCAGCTGATGCGAGCGCCTGGGGAGACGTGGGGCAGGGACAGAAGTCCACGGGGTAGAGAGAGATGCAGAAAGTGATCTCCTCGAACGAGGCTCCGCAGAGAGGGGGGGATGGGGCTGCCGGGAGGGCCCAGGCTCCCAAGGCAGGTGCCGCGTGTCCCCAGAGGCCCAGGTGCAAGGTTTCTGGGCCCCCCCCCGCCCCGCTCCCTGGCACGCAGCCAGGCCCACCTCATCCTTCTCACCTAACCCGACACCCTTTGTCGTCCGCAGATCCTCTGCGGGAAGGAGATCCCTCGCTGGATCAACCGACTGGCCTACTTCAGCTCCTGCATTCCCTTCCTCCAGAGTTGCCTCCCCAAGGAGTGGCTCACGCCCGCGGCCCTGCAGTCCAGCGTCAGCCAGGAGCTGCAGGACGAACTGGAGGAGGCTGAGGACGCCGCCGCGTCCGCCTCCGTGGCCAGCGCCGCGGCCGGCCCCAGGCCCGGGCGCCACACCAAACTCTAAGCGTCTCCAAAGCCCCCCGCCCCCCCCCCCCGAGCTGTCTCGGACAGGGGACGGTCAGCTAGAGAAAAGTACAAGAGCACGCGTCCTCTGGACATTCTGTATGCAAAGATGGCTCTCCCCCCCCATCCCAGTTTTTCAGCTCAGGATTATATTTGTAATCAAAAGAATCACTCGGCGCAGGAGGGAGAACTTTGTATGAAGCCGCCCTCTGGTTTTTTTTACCCACTTGTAAATTTGGATTTCCTTCTGTTTTATACGAGCTCTGTTCAGTTATGTTTACAGTATTTTGTATCGCTGTTTACAAATCGTGCGTGGACTCCTGCCACCGTGGAAGAAGGAAACGGTCGCGGCCCCGGCGGGCGAGGCAGGCCCGCTCTGTAGCCTCCCGACGGCAGCCGGAGCTGTGGCGGGGCCCCCAGGCACGCGACAGGTCCTGGAGCAGCCCCAGTCACCGTCCCCTGCTCACGAATGGTCTTTTAGGTTCGTGTTTGGTTTTGTCCACGTTCAGGACGCAGAGGGGAAGGAGCACCCGGGGTCGAGGGCCGCGGCTCGCAGCCCCGCAAGGGAGCGCGCTCCCCGGGCCCCCCCAGATCCAGGCCGGGGAGGTTGGGGAGGGCGAGAGGGGGGCGCTTGCATCCCAGATACCGGTCCAGCTCAGCAGGTGGGCCCCTTCCCGTGTCCGCCCGGCTCGGACGCCTCTGATTCTGTCGTTAAGGTCGTTTTCGTTGAAGATTCCCTTGCTGGTCACTGAGGAGTATTTTTGCACACGCGCTGGGGGCCTCACCTTCATTTTCGTACATCCGCTACCCTCCCCGCCCCGGGCTACGACGACAGGGTGGGAAGGTCCAAGCGACAGCCTTCTGAGTGGCCGTGTGAGGTGACATGCAGCTGCTTTCTTACTGGTCGGGCCTCCTGTTACACGAGACCTCGAGAACCAGGGGCTGAAGTGACACTGTCCAGCGAGCGACTCCGCCGTCCCGCGGTCTCACCTACCATTCCCGACCGAGCGCGTCGTCGGAGGCCGCCGGCTCGCGATGGGAGTCGCGTCCCCTCATCATAGGAAACCGAGTCTCGTTGATTTTTTGTTGGAAGATATTCGTGTGTCTTAAAAGTCATCTTCTTCTGTTCTCTCAGATGCGTCTCTTACAGAACCTGCTCTGAGGGAGAACTTGTCCGCCGCGGACGAGTCCACATTAGCCAGGACTCCGTGTGCGCAGGCTACTCCCCGGGTGACCCCTGGACGTAAGAGCCGAGTCATTATGTGTCAGATTCAGTTTTTCTGCCTTAAGAATGAATGTCCTACGTAGAATATTGGATGCGGCGTAGAAGTTAATCCGAGGCCGTGACTTCAGCTCTATCGAGACGGTTAGTTTCAAAGGCACCTCCTCTCACGGAAACTTCTCGATCGGGCTGTTGGCTAGAGCGCTTTGTGAAGACACGTACCTTTCAGTAAAGGACATTTTTAACTTTTCCATCGGCTGATTTTGATTCATTTTTCTCAACTGAAGCACACGCTGTTCCTAGGGAAACCAAACCTTGGGTTAGAAGCTTTGACCTGAGGAAAATGAAGCCACTTAACCTAATCTACGCTTCTGACTGTTCCGTTTCTGGAGAGGAAAGCCTCGGCCCATCTACCCTCGGTTCTTCAGGGGGTGCAGAGCGCTCGTTTCAGAGACGCGGCCGAAGGAGGAAAGGAGTATGTGGTCTTTGTGAGAAGTGGACTTGGTTCAGGCCTCAAAAGGAGATTTAGAATCAAACACTAAGACTCTGGCCAGGTGTGTGTGCCCTCAGAGGAGAGCCCTAACGCCAGAAGCCAGGGTAGTGGAAAGTGTCGGAGACAGTTTGCTTGGGATTTTTTTAAATACGGTGGTGGGTGACGGTTGTTTCCGGTCCATTCCGGTGGACGTGATTTTAGTCTGCGCTGCTGCCCCGCATGAAGGAGCGGCCGCCCGTTAGACCCCTCTAGGTGAACGCCAGGGACATCCCATCAGTGCTTAGCCGGAGTCCAGCGACTCAGCACACAAATGATTTCTCCATCGTCCTGTTGTATTTACTTTCATCTGCAGCATTTGGGGTGAAAAATAGCGTGAAGGGACCTGGTAGAAATAGATAGTGGCCTGAGGCCGCTCCTCATAGTAGCAGTCAGCAGCTAAAATTCTGGGTGCGAGATTGCTTGCCATCCAGTGGTACTTGAGGTTGGAGAAGAAAGAAACGTCTTTACTTTGGAAATTCATTTAAACCAGTTCCCCTCTGTAGTTCAAAGTTGAGGTTGGGCTTAATGGACTAGCACTTAACCAGCTCTTCCTTGCCCCTGCCGGGGAAGATTTGTGTCCTCAGCCTGATCTCTGTTCAGAAAAATCCACGTCCATTAGGGTACGTGTGACGTGGCGGAGTCAGAGATGCTCTTTGTAGTGGGAACCAAGCGAAACACATTTCTCATGGTGGGTTGGACAGTGACAGACTGGGGGTGGGGGGGGGTCAGAGCTGCTGGTTTCTGTTGGTTTTCAGTGCCCTTGCTTGGGTCGGTCGGTTCGTTTTGTCAACCCTAAGAAGGGGGCATCGGCTTTGGAAAGTGGCCTCTGGAACCGTAGGAGGTGGCGCGGAGAGAGGCTCCGCCGGAGGCCTGTCCGCAGCCAGCCAGCCGCCGTCTGATCCCAGCAATAGCTCACAGCTCCCTTCACCAGCATCTGTACAGAGCAGAGGGGCCCGGGGTTCGCCGATGGGCGCCATCGTGCGCGCCAGAAGAGTCCACGCTACACGCGCTGCGGGACCCCGCGTCCATGGCTTCTCTCCATCACGAAACGGGTAGAAACACACTCACTGCTTCAGGGCTCGAATCTGTGTTGTCTTCTTTTGGCTCCGTTTCTGCAAGATACTCGGTCGTTTCGATCCGTGCTGTATTTCCTTTGGGTTTTTTTCCGCAAGCTGGCCACGCTGCCACGGCGTACCCTTCCCTTCCGTTCGGTCTTAGGGTGCAGCTCAGTCCTCAGACTCGCCTTGTCTACGCAGTCCATACACATCTTCACTGTTCGAGAGGTGTTACAGCTGTTAAAGAATCTTCATGAACCTGAAGATCATTTCTTGTGAAGTTGAATGCAAATGTACTGTCATTCATAGTGTTTATATATATAAAAAAAAAAAAATACCAGGAATTTCACTTTTGCTACCTTGATATAGCATTGGGCTATCACGTTAACAACATTGAAATACATTGATTTATTAAAAAATACTTTTATAAGAAATGTTTCCTAGTGCTTTCTGGCTACAGCTGTGATGCGGTGGGCGGTGACTCTTAGAACCCCAGGCTCCCATGTGCTCTGTGGATGCGGTCGGCCCTCTGGTCTGAACCCACGCGCTGACTCACGTGCTTGCCGTCAAGCCCAGGTCCACGGGCCAAGTCCTTAGCTCCCAGAGAGCATGGCCACACTCCTCACAGCGGCAGCGGGTGTCAGCCCCCCGGCTCCCGGGCCATGAGAGCAGGCTGAGACGGGAGACACATCCTCTCTGCTGTCCGCCCAGAGTGCAGGGGGGTGGCCCGCAGAGGGAGAGCCCCCGCTGCGCATGCGGACTCCGTTCCCCATAAACCTGTTCCGCTTCTGTCTAGCACATCCAGCATGGCCCTGCCCTTCTCCGCTGGCTTTTTTGTACCTAGCCGAGTAGCATTTCCCTCCACTAACTCAAAAACTCTTAAGTACTATTAAATAACTGCTGGCGGCCCCCTCCCTGCTAAAAAGGAATGACGGACAGACATGTGTTCTCCCCTCAAGCACGGGGACCGAAGGGAACCTCCCCCACCCCCCACCCCATCTGAGTAGGTTCCTAACAGCCTCCAACAAGTTGGTCCCAAACTCAGATCTGGTCAAGCAGCTGGTCTTGCCTACAGAGAAGATCCCAAATACACTGAGAGACAATAGCTCCTTTTCCCAGTTACCCTCCCCAAGTTCTCACCACCCAGACCCTGACCTTGTTCTGAGTTTGCGGAAATCTGTGCTAATAAAGATGAATGGCTTCGGCTGTACTTCCAAGAGGTAACTTGGATGCAGGCAGCTACCCATTTCCTTACAGATTCTGAGCCCAGAGAACTGCCAAGCCCTCTCAGACTGGTCCTTTTGAACCTTTCCCCCAAAAAGAACATCCTCCCCAAGAAGATCGCACCTTGACCCTACCCTGGGCAGTGGGCATGGTTTCCTTCTTGTCAAGGCCAAGGAGGGAAGCTAACGGGAGTTAAGAAGGGCCTTCTCCCAACTTGGTCATGCAGGCATTCTTTTCCGGAGGCTGGACGGGCATACCTGTACCCTGCAGCCGTGTCCCGATGGGGAGGGCTCCGTGGCCCCAATCTGGAACGTTCCATTCCCATGCTGTTGAGTGCAGTAGAGCCCTCTACCCGGAGCTCCTCTGTGGCCCCCTCGTTCAGGAGCAGTTGCCTGTTTCCACCAAACGCTTCTGGCTCCTCGGCCGCCCCAGCTAGGGGAGCCAGTGGCTACCACGCTCGCGTCCTCACCCCCTAACCCCCAGTGATCGGTGGGAGCTAGTGCCTGAGCAACCTTCAGATGCTCCAGAAGCTGCCACCATACAGAGGGAGCCCAACAGGCTGGCCTAGCTTTGCGGACAGGTGGACCCGGGAATATGGTTGGCAAAGCCAGAAACCAGACCCCTCGGGTGGAGAGTGTTACGACCCACTCTGCTGGCTCTGCTGGGAAAGGGATATGCCCTGGGCAGGGCAGTGAAAAATTAGACAAGGAGAAGCTACTCCGTCCTCCCAGGGCCCTGTCTATGTGATGATCCACCCAAATGGGGACTGGGGTTTGGGGGTCACCAAACCGAAGCAAGAAAGACTAAGGCAAGCAGGGCTGCCGGACTCAGCCCTCATCAAAGGCAGAAGGACCCTCCCGCCTCCTGCTTCCCCCCAACCCAGGGTCAGTGAGTGGGCGCGTTGGAGAGGCCCTCACAGAGGCCCCTGGCGGGCAGCCGCAGCCGACAATCCACAGAAGACCAGCGTCCCTGCAGAAAAAGTCACTTTGCATCTGAAAGGTCAGTGGATTTTGTGGACCAGACAAAAGAGAAAAGGGAAGTGGTCTTACTGTAGCCCTGCTGTGTGCACCTCGGGTCTGTGCGGGACCCGGTCCTCTGCGCCACCGACCATACCGAGCCTGCGCGGCCACTTGGGCCCCTCCCACTGGGACTCCCAGTCCGCCCCAGGCAAGCACCCCCAAGACCCTCCACTTCTTCAAATGCCCTCTGCTTCCTCTGGAGCGCAGCTGTCCCCTGCAGGTGCGCACCCCCGGACTGCGGCGCCCCCACCTGCCATTACTGCTTCCACCCCTCCTCCTCCTCCCTCCCGAAGCACCAGCTCCGCTGAGCCCGAGTTCCCTGGTGCTCCCAGCAGCACCCTCGGTGCCGCCGTCTGCTCTCCCTCCTCCTGCCTGTCTTCCCCTCCACCGCATTCCTGTCCTCATTCATTTGCAGGGACTCCAGTCACACAGATGTCCCACCCTGTACCCTGGCCCTGTGTTTCTCCCCTGGGTCTCTGTTGCCACTGGGGTGGGACAATGCCTCCTGCAAGACAGTCCTGCCCCATCCACGGTCATTGCCACGTCAAAGGTCCCCACACATCTTGCCCCCAGGGGTAGGCGGGGGGTCCCTGGTTGAGAACCAGGGTCAGGGTCTCTGCCCCACTTCACCGGCGCTCCAACCTTGACCGTGTCCCCACCGAGACGGACCCTCTTCTAAATCTTTGCCTTGAGCATCTCCGCCCACCGGCCCGCATGGCTCAGGCGCTCCAGGTAACACCGTACCCCCGTCACTTCAGATGTCCCCCGTGTCCTCACACACGTCAGCTGAGACCCTCCCTGTGTGCTTCCTCCAACAGAGACGGCGGAGGCAGCTGCCCCTGTATTAGGAAACCCAGTGCTCCCTCCTCTGTGCGTCTCCTTTACTTTCACACAGAACATCCATGTCCCACACGTCTGGTCACCCCATGTTGGGGGGAAGGTCCCCACCCATGCAATTCTGTGTGATGCCAGTGGGATGTCCAGTGATTGAACTCTGTTGTGATGCTGTGGTCTACCTGGGGGTGGTGTCAGCCCCCCGGTCAGGGCTCGGGTGCCGGTCACAAGTAGTAGCTCCCAGGTGACCACAGCCTCTGTCCGACTCGGCGACCGATCAGAGGTTCCCTTCCTTGAGTCCAGCTGATTTGCTGGAGCAGCTGACAGAACTCAGGGAATCACTTGCTTAGGTTTACCGTTGACTAAAGGACATGATGGAGAACGAGATGAACAGCCAGATGGAGAGATACATAGGGCGAATCTGGGAGAGTCCCGAGCATGGGAAATCTGTCCCCGTGGAGCTAGAGTGCGTCACCCTCTCGCCCGTGGAAGTATCCACCCGGCCCCCACCCCCCACCCAGAGGCTCTCCCAACCCCGGCCCCCACCCCCCACCCAGAGGCTCTCCCAACCCCGGCCCCCACCCCCCACCCAGAGGCTCTCCCAACCCTGTGCCTTCGGGATTTCTACGGAGGATTCTTTCGGCAAGCAGGACCGATCTCCACCCCCATTTTCAGCCCCTCCCCCTCCTGCGTAAGTGGGGGTGAGGAGGGGTGCGAATTCCAAGCTTCTGATCATGGCTTGGCCTTTCAGCCGACCAGCCCCGGTCCAGGAGCCCACGCAGAGTCACCTCCGGAGAACGGGAGTTGCTCCTTGTGTCTCACCACGTCGGAACGGACAGGGGTTTCAGGCGCCCCGTGTCGGGAACCAGGGGCAAAGCCCGCTGTATCTGTCTTCTATTAACTCACAACCTCCAATTTCCCAATCTACAAACTCACCTGAATTTGTAATCGGAGTCATTGTCCCTGTCACAGTGGGAGAAGGTCTCTTACCGTGTCCAAAGACCAGTCCCTCCCTCCCCACTGGGTCCCGGGCTCCCCCATCTGCCAGGCACTTGCCCCAACACGTCCCCCCGCTCCCCCCCCCACCCCGAGCTCTGTCCTCATCGTCCGTTTGCTTTTCTTTGTGGTTTTTTTACACCCACGTATTCATCCCTAGACGGCATGTCACTTGGTTTTACTTACTTTAAAACGTTATACAGATGGAACCCCGCTGAGAATGTCTTCCTGTGAATTTTTTAAATTCCATCTCTTTTTTGAATTCGTGCTCACGAGTGCGTGTAGTGATAATCCATTCGTTTTCATTGCTGTATCGTATTCTGTCGTATAAATATACCACGATTTTATTTATCGATTCGACTCTTTTTTTTTTTTAAGATTTTATTTATTTATTTATTTATTTGACAGACAGAGATCACAAGTAGGCAGAGAGAGAGAAATAGGGGGAAGCTGGCTCCCCACTGAGCAGAGAGCCCGACGCGGGGCTCGATCCCGGGACCCCGGGATCATGACCTGAGCCGAAGGCAGAGGCTTTAACCCACTGAGCCACCCAGGCGCCCTTATCGATTCGACTCTTAATGGCTATCTGGGGCATTTCCGGTTTACTGCCCTTACGAGCGAAGCTTCTGTGACTCTAATAATGCGTGTCTCCTGCTGCTCGTGGATAGATGTCTCCCTGAATGGAATCACAAGGTTGTAGGGCGTGTTCCTGCCCAATTTGATTCGTGTAGAAGAAACAAGGCCCTCTTCTTATTACCCTTTTATTAAATAAAATCCTCTCTCCGCCTGCTAACCAAACAGAGCTCCATAGCCTAGCTATTTTCTAATAATGTTATATAATGAAATTTCAGATCCTGGCCTTTTAAAAATTTTTTTCTTTTTTTCGTTATTTTTTTTTTAAGATTTTATTTATTTATTTGACAGACAGAGATCACAAGCAGGCAGAGAGGCAGGCAGAGAGAGAGAGGAAGGGAAGCAGGCTCCCCGCTAAGCAGAAAGCCCGACGTGGGGCTTGATCCCAGGACCCTGGGATCATGACCTGAGCCGAAAGCAGAGGCTTTAACCCACTGAGCCGCCCAGGCGCCCCTCTTTTTTTCGTTATTAACTTAAGGAGTCAAGGAGGTGAGAACTGTATCCTACGCCCACCGGGCCGCCAGGAAGGCAATCACTCGAGACACAAAAGCAATTCAAAGAGTCCGAGTGGCGTGGTTGGAAGAAGGTTCTGCAGCAGGTCTGGTTCTAAGTGGACCCGTGTGAACATTCATGGCTGTTTGCTGCTCTGTTGGAGCAGCAGGGTCTCATTCGACGTCCACACTTGAGAAATTGTTGCCGTGTCCAGTGCGGATAAGCCCTAAGCACCGTATGAGTGTAACCTCGGAGGGACGGCTGCATCTGCTAGCACGTTTATTATCTTAGGTGAGAATTCGCTGGCTTACGTACGATGTTGCAAACGGCACGTCAGTCTTCCTCCAGGCGACTTCTCTGCCACATGCGTTTTGGAGAAACCAAAGCCCCTGCTAGAGATCTTGTTTAACAAACCAGCCCAAAGTTCTCCCGTCCTCCTGTCAGCACCGGGTCATCAAAATTATTTTCCCAAGGGGCTGCAACGCTGTCCAGTCCCACCAGCAGAAGATTCTCGTTCCTGACACTCCACACCCTTGCCAATACCTAATACCGACTGACTCTTCGGGGCTGGTCATCAATCTGGCCAGCGGAAATTGGCACCTAGGTGCACTTTCGATCAGCATTTTCCTGATTGTTAGTCGGATTGAGACTCTTAAGGGTCTCTGGGCTAAGTACTTATGTCTCCTTTTCTGTGAAATGTGTCCTACCCTTTGTCTATTTTTCTACTAGGTTACGTGTCTTTTTCTTGCTGATTCGTAGGAAATAGTAACATATTCTGGCTACTCTTCTTTGACGGTTCTGTGTCTTACAGATATATTCTCCCAGCTGGAGACTTCTTCTTTCATTACCTTTCAGGTGTGTTTGGAGAAACCGAAGTTCTTTTTAAAGTAGTCAGAAATACGGGGCGCCTGGGTGGCTCAGTGGGTTAAAGCCTCTGCCTTCGCTCAGGTCATGATCCCAGGGTCCTGGGATCAAGCCCCGCATCTGGCTCTCTGTTCAGCAGGGAGCCTGCTGCCTCCTCTCTCTCTGCCTGCCTCTCTGCCTGCTTGTGATCTCTGTCTGTCCAATAAATAAATAAAATCTTAAAAAAAAAAAAAAGTAGTCAGAAATAGGGGTGCCTGCATGGCTCAGTCATTAAGTGTCTGACTTCAGCTCAGGTCATGATCCCAGCATCCTGGGATGGAGCCCTGCACCGGGCCCTGCTTCGGGCTCCCTGCTCGGCTGGAAGCCTGCTTCTCCCTCTCCCACTCCCCCTGCTTGTATTCCCTCTCTCGCTGTCTCTCTCTGTGAAATAAATAAATAAAAATCTTAAAAAAAAAAAAAAAAAGCAGCCAGAAATATCAGTAATGTTCTCTATGGTAAATATTTTTTGTATCTTAAGATATTCATCTCTCCCCTTAGATCCTCAAGATATTTTCCTACATTTTCTTCTAAATATTTTAATGTTTCCTTTGCGCAGCTAAGTCTTCAATCCATCCAGAATTGTATGTTGTATGTGTGTAAGTGAGGTAGAGATCGATCTTTTTTTTTTTTTTCCGTATGGATAACTGTTCGCCTTAACGCAATACACCAAATAGCCTGTCAATCACCCCCCAGTTCACCATCCCCATTTCCTGTTAACCAGGTTTCTGTGCACAGATGAGCCTCCTTCTGGGCACTCTCTAGTCCCGCTGGGCTATTTACTATCTCCAGACTCATGATACGCTCTCCTAACTGCTAAGATTTATAATAAGCCCCAGTATGTAGAAAAGCAAGTCTCCCCACTGCTACAGGAGTGCTTTGGTTAGTCGTGGGCTTTTTCCATATAAATTTCAGAATCAGCTTCACAAGTTACACACACACATACACACCCTATTGAAATTCCATTGAATTTATAGATCAGCTTGTAAAGAACCAACATCTGAAAGACATTGAGTCTATCCAAGAACATGATACATCGCTCCATATACCCTGATTTTTAATGACCCTCAAAAAGGTTTATAGTTTTCTCCATAAAGGCCTTTCATATATTTTGTTAGATTTATGCCTCAATTCCTTACATTTTTTGGTACAGTAAATATCTTTTATCTCTTAATTATAGTTTCAGACCCATTGTTCCTCATATGTATGAATGCAATTGACTTTTTTCCATTTTTTAAAAAAAATTGATTTTTTTTTAAAGATTTTAAGTAATGTCTACACCCAATGTTGGGCTGGAATTTACAACCCCCGAGATCAAGAGTCACATGTTCTACCAACCATGCCAGCCAGGTGCCCTGAAAGACTCTCTTGTTTTGTTTTAGAGAGTGTGAGCGATGGGGAGGGGCAGGGGAGAGTCTTAAGTGGGCTCCGTGCTTAGCACAAAGCCCAACGCGGGGCTCGATCCCAGGACCCTGAGATCACAACCTGAGCCAGTAACAAGAGTCAGATGCTCAACCGACTGAGCCCTCACAGCTCCCCCCGCCCAGCTGCTCTGTAGGCTACCTGATGAGTCAGCTGTGGCCACCTCGACAGAGGGAACATGACCTCAAACATCTTCAGTCTCTTTAGCCACCCTGGGTGTCCTCAGCTCTGGTCCTCGCAGCCTCCCCTCGCAGCGGGGCCAGCTGATGTGGCAGAGACTAAGAGGATGGGATTCTCCGTGAGGTTAATGGCGCCTAAGCCTCGAGCCCCGCACCCCCAGATCTTCAGCATTCAGGTGGGGAACGGAATCCAGATGGCTTCCCTGATGAACAGGGGGTCTTCCTGGGTTCAGGAGGCTGGTCCTTGTGCCCTGCCTGTCCCCTCCCTGTGTGTGGTACCCGGCTCATCCTTCTGGCTGGGGCTCGTAGGTTTTACAAAGACTCCATACACCGTGTCATTTGGACATCTCAGCTGGGTCTGCGAGCTCGGCTTCTGGCTTGGGGTGGCCAGCTTGGGGTGCGCTTGGAGCCACCACCGTGCCAAGGTGGCCCTTCCTCTCCCACATGCTGATTTGCAAAAGGGCGCTTTGGAGCAAGAGACAGCCTTGAGTTAGTGACCCTCCCCGGCCGCTGGTGCATGGCGGGGGGGGGGGGGGGGGGGATGGGGCAGGGCATGATGTTTACACATCATCCAAGTCCCCATGGAGCCGGAAGGAGAAAAGGAATTAGAATAAATGACACTAGAGTCTTGGAGCTTTCTGGGTCTTTCGATTTTGTTTTGTTTTTCAAGATCGCTGTAGGCAGTTTCCCCGAAACGTTTGCGTGGAAAAGCGGATTCCTGCTCAGCACCTGGCTTCCTTCCCCGCCTGGACTCTGGAGCTGGACCAGCGAGGGGCTTGAAGCTGGCGCTTCGGGAGCTGGATGGAGAGTCCCGTTTGCCGGTGCAAACAGGAGAAGACAGCATGACCGGCTGGACAAGTTCACGTCCCCTCTCAGTGCCCCTTTCCTCCTCTGGGTCTGGCCTCAGGGGCCGTGGCAGACGCAGGCACAGCCCAGGAGACGGGGCTGGGAGAGAGAAGAGGAGGCTCCCAGCGGTGCCCGCCTGGCAGCTCTTACCCTTCTGCACGCTCCCCGAACTGTGAACCCAAGAATCACCTGGAAGCTTAAAACACAGATTCCCACAGGCATCGCCTCCAAATCGGCGGAGTCAGCAGACCCGGATGGGGCCCGGGAATATGCATTTCTATCCTGCTCCCCAGGGGATTCTAACTTGGGTCGGCCAACCATACTTAAACAGGCACACCGGCTTAAGGAGGGGTGAGAGGGGGAGAGCAAGAAACACCACCTCTTTATCCCTCATCTTCCTTTCACCTCTAAAATTTTCTCCTTAGGGAACTGGGGGTCCCCAAAGCTCCAGTTTTATTCGGACATTCAACTCCCTGGACCGTATTCCCCAGGCTGGAGGTAAAGCCGGATGGTGCCGGCCGTGAACGGTAACACATTTCCCTTCCGGCCATTGCGACAGGAGGAGAGCCAGCTGGAGGGATAGAGAAGGTTTTCTCCTCCTACGAAGAAGATTGCAAGATGCTATGCTCTTCTTTTCGGACTGTTATACCTGGAAGGCGCGTGGGGGCTGCCGAGGCCAGTTTGCATCCAATAGCCTAAAGGCAGAGCCTTGCACCAAGGATAGGCAGAGCGTGAATAAAGCACAGACTTGGGGCTTTGACGCTCTGCTGAGCTGATCATCCAAACCTGGAACCGGTCTCCCTAGGGATTTCTTATAATGTGAGATAATGTCCCTATTTGTATGCTACTTTGATTTGACTTTCTTATGTCGCTGCCAAAAGCATCCCGACTCATCCATCTAAAAGGGCCCAGGGCTCGATCTGGCTTTGTGCATGGCTTTCTCCTACCGAGGCTCCTAAGAGGTGCCAGACCTGATTTCTCTGCATTTCTTAGCTCCACCTCCTCGAGACAGGCCCTCTCCTTGCGATGTCACTGTAGCCGCAGCTGGTATCAGGGTACAGGTCTCTTGTTTGGAGCCAACAGAAAAGAGCCTGTGTCCCAAGGTCCTCAGGTCTATCTTGACTAGACCCACCAGGGAAACTTTCCCGTCCCTGAACTCAACAGTAGCCACAAAATCGAATCTGCGAATTGGCTTCAGATAGGCTCTCCACTAGGGCTGCATATTAGAATTAACTGAAGGGGGGCGCCTGAGTGGCTCAGTGGGTTAAAGCCTCTGCCTTCAGCTCAGGTCATGATCCCGGGGTCCTGGGATTGAGCCCTGCATCAGGATCTCTGCTCAGCGGGGAGCCTGCTTCCTCCTCTCTCTCTCTCTGCCTGCCTCTCTGCCTACTTGTGATCTTTGTCTGTCAAATAAATAAATAAAATCTTAAAAAAAAAAAGAATTAACTGAAGGGTCTTAATGCGTATGAAACTAATCTCAAAAGTCTAGATACTGTACGATTCTCATTATGTGACATGGTAGAAAAGGCAAACTTACAGCAATAGTAAAAGCAACAACAACAGTGGAACAGGGGCTGTCAGAGATCTGTGGGGAGGAAGGGATGAATAGGAGGAGCACAGAAAATTCTTCTTTTTTAAAATATTTATTTAAATAATCTCTACACCCAGTGTGGGGCTCGAAATCATGACCCTGAGATCAAGCGTTGCATACTCTTCCAATGTCGCCAGCCAGGCAACCCACTCTTCTTTTTAATCTCCCCTTTTTAAGTATTTAAATATCAGAAAGCTTTTTTTTTTTTAAGATTTTACTTATGTATTTGAGAGAGACAGAGTAGGGATGGAGATATCATCCGAGAGCACCACCGGGGGGTGGGGCGAAGGAGAGGCAGACTGTCCGCAGAGCAGGGAGCCCGACGTGGGTCTCGATCCCAGGACTCCGAGATCATGACCTGGGCTGAAGGCAGATGCTTGACTGAGTCCTCCAGGCGCCCTTGAATATCCGAAAGTTTTTAAGACAGTGAACTACTCTGGATGATAGCAGGCTGAAGGATACATGTCACTGTACTGTACTTTCCACTCAGTTCTGTGGCTCTGTACTTTCCACTCAGTTCTGCCAAGAACCTAAACCTGCTCTAAAAAATAAAGTCTACTGGGGTTCCAGAGTGGCTCAGTCGGTTAAGTACCTGTCTTAACCGTCAGGATCCCAGGGTGCTGGGATCGAGTCCCACATCGGAGGCTGCTTCTCCCTCTCCCTCTGCTTCTCCCCCATACTCATGCTCTCTCGCTCTCTCTAACCTCTCTCTCTCGCCCTACCCATAACAATTAAACCAGAATCTCTGGGCGCGGAATCTGTGTGCAGCCAGGATTGGGGACCACTGGTAAAGCCAGCTGGAACCCATCCCTGGACCCGGGAGTAGGGTCAACCTTTTGCAAGCTAATGGCTGAGACTGGGGGAGAGGGACGGTTCCAAAAAGAAACGTGGGATACTCTTACCAAGCAGCTTGAGAAATGACTGCTCGGTGCCAAACAAGCGTGGTGTACCCATGAGAGCCGAACGCCACTGTCAAGGACAACGTGCCCAGCTGGATTCCTATCCCAGGAGCTCACAGCTCTGGGATTTAAAAAGACCGTGTTCCTCCCTTTCCCGTCGCTGCGGACAGGCTTCTGTTTTGAATATGGAGATAAGCATCTCTGCCTCAGCTGCACATTTCCTTCCCAGGTGAGAGAATGAGTCTTAACATTCTTCCCACCTCCTGCCACCCCCAGAGCCCCTGAGGGTGAAGGCGGAGACTAGGAGTCAAAGTCTAGGGCTCTGCTAGGAAAACAGAATAGTGAGTGGATCTGACTGCCCTTTCCAGGGACTCGACATGGGGCACAGGCTTCTTATTAGTCCGATTCTGAAATGAAACCCCAGTTGCGGCGTCCAGTTTGATACCACTTCTCAGTGTCCGGAGACCCGTCCGTAATCGAAAAAGGTGACCATTAAGCAACGGCGCCCAGCCTCTGCAGGCTGGGGTCAAAGAGCTCGTTCCATTTGTGCAGAAGTGACCGGGCTTTTTAAGGGGGAGCAAGCGGGGGGGGGGGCCTCAAGTGAAGAAAGACAAAGGGTTGGCCAGTGGAAATGTGATCCGGCCGGTCAAGTCTGCGAGCTGACCCTCCTGGCAGTTAGGAGTCTCTCCTCCCACACAGTCTGGGAGGCTGAGCCCGGGGCTCCCACAGATTTCATTTCAAAGGAATGGCTCTCAGGCCCTTGAGAAAGGGACGGGTCAGTCTGAGGAGCTATACAGACATCTCAAAGGGACAGAAGAGCAATTCACACTTGTAATCCCATTTTAGTACAAGTTCTAAGAAAGGGAGGTCAAGGGCCTGTCTTCAGGTGTTGGCTAGAACAAACAGCAAATTCTTCCCACGGCCCTGAGGTTTTCCAGACGGGAACTCCCAGGAGGGCTGCTTTGTCCCCGGGGGGGCCCCAGCCTTAGGGACAGGCCAGGAGCTGAGTTCAAGGTTTCAAGTCTCCAAATACACATCAGTAGGGAGGAAGTAAAACTTTCACCATTTGCAGATGACATTTTACTCCATATAGAAAACTTGAAAGACTCCACCCAAAAAACTGCTAGAACTGCTTGAATTCAGTCAAGTCACAGGATATAAATTCTACGCACAGAATTCTGTTGCATTTCTGTACACCAGCACTGAAGCTGCAGAAGGAAAAATTAAGACAATTCCATTCCCAGTTGCAGCCAGTATAATAAGACACCTAGGAATAAACCTAACCAAAGAGGTCAAAGACCTGTACTCTGAAAACAACAGAACACTCATGACAGAAAGTGAACGTGACACAAAGACATGGAAAGACATTGCATGCCCATGCGTTAGAAGAATATTGTCCAAATGTCTGTGCTGTCCAAAGCAATCTGCACATTTAACGCCATTCCTATCAAAATACCAAGAGCGTTTTTCACAGAACTAGAACAAACAGTCCTAAAACGGATATGGACCCAAAAAGGACCCAAAATAGCCAAAGCAATCTTGACAAAGAAAAGCAAAGCCGGAGGCATCGCAATTCCGGACTTTGAGTTATATTACAAAGCTGTAGTGATCAAAACAGTATGGTAAAGGCACCAAAAGAGACACATAGCTCAATGGAAAAGAACAGAAAACCCAGAAAGAAACTCACAAGTATTTGGCCAATTCGTCTTTGGCAAAGCAGGAAAGAACATCCAATGGGAAAAGACCGTCTCTTCAACAACGGTGTTGAGAACAGTGGTCAGCAACATGCAAAAGAATGAAATTGGACCACTTTCTTACCCCATGCACAAGAATAAATTCAAAATGGACTAAAGAACTAAATGTGAGACCTGAAACCATAAAATCCTAGAAGAGAGCACAGCCAGTAATGTCTCTAACATCGGCCATAGCAACATTTTTCTAGACATGTGTCCTGAGGCCAGGGAAACAAAAGAAAAAATAAACTATTGGGACTCAAAATAAAAAAGATTTCGCACAGGGAGGGAAGTAATCAACAAAACTAAAAGGCAACCTATGGAACGGGGGAACAGATGTGTAAGTGACTTATCTGATAAAGGGTTAGTATGCAAAATATCTGAAGACCTTATAACCCCAACACCTGAAAAACAAATAATCCAATTAAAAATTAATTTTAATCCAATTAAAAGACACGAAGGGACATTTCTCCAAAGAAAACATACAGATGGCCAACAGACACTTCAAAACGTGCTCCTCACCACTCACCGTCAGGGAAATGCAAATCAGGACTACAGTGAGAATTCGCCTCACACCTGTCAGAACCGCTAAAATCAACAACGCAAGAAACAACAGGTGTTGGTGAGGATGTGGAGAAATGGGACGACTCGGGCAGTGTTGGTGGGAATGAAACCCGTGCAGCCACTGTGGAGAACAATACGGAGGTTCCTCAAAATGTTAAAAATAGAATTACCCTACAATCCAGGAATTTCACTACTGGATATTTATCCAAAGAGTACAAGAACACGAATTTAAAGGGATACATGCATCCCTATGTGTGTAGCAGCATCATTTACAATAGCCAAGATATGGAAGCAGCCCAAGTGTCCATGGATAACGAACACGATGACAGGTCTCCAGAGGGGAGGTGGGTGGGGGATGGGTGAACTCGGTGATGGGGATGGAGGGCACCTGCTGTGATGAGCACTGGGTGATGTATGGAAGTGTGGACTCACTACATTGATCACCTGAAGTTAATATGTCACTGTTATGTTAACTAACTGGAATTAAAAGTAAAAAAAAAAAAAATAAGCCTGTCATGGTGGTTTATCACAAATAGTGTACGATTCCATTTATATGAGAGAGTCAAATTCAGAGAGACAAAAAGCAGAATAGTGTTGCCAGGTTTTCAGGGAAGCGAGGGCAGGGAAAATCATTGTTTAATGGGCACAGAATTTCACTTTTGCAAAATGGAAAGAGTTCTGGACTGGGTGATGTTGACAGCTACGAAACATGAACGTGCGTAATACCACTGAATGCAGAAAGAGTTAAGATGGTAAATGTTATGTGTATTTTACTACAATTAAAAATAATTTTTAAAAAATGATTCAACTCATGTAGTAGTGGTCAGAAATATATTGTATAAAGGCAAAGTAAGATCTACCTGAACCTGTGTAAATCAGACTGGGGTGGGGGCATCTTAAATCTCACCGCGCTCCCTTCCCAGGCATGCCTAGTCCTCTGTATATTCCTTGGAGCCCCTGGCAGAGTGACGCTTCTGGAACACTGAGCACATTGGCCTATTCACAGAGCTGAGGCTCCTCCTCTTGGGCTCACCAGTGGTGACCCAAATATACAGCGCCCCACCCCTTCTCTTTTAGAGGGTAAAGCAATTCACTATCTGGAACTCTCTTTTCCAAGAACCCCGAGCACTCTGGATCATCCCAGTAAGACCCAGTCCCACCACAAGCTGCCCTCTTTGCTGGCCGCCACCGCCCAGAGCTCAGAGTGTGGGACTGCTCAGAAGGCTGAGGTCCTTGCCCAGGGACACATGGAGGGTTTGGGGATTGCACCAGAAGACCACCCAAAATGGCTGGCTAATGAAAAACTGCATTTCTTGTTATGGGCTTCCTGCCTGGAAGAGGATGGAGATAAGAGGAAGAACGAGTCACATGCTGGTTGGACTCCAGCCCCAGAAGACCAGAAGTACAAATAGTCACCATGAAATAGTCAAGTTCCTGAGCAGAGGGAGTGGGGTCCCTAATGGGGTGTTCACGGGCAGATACTCCTTCCCAACCCCGGGAGGGAGCGTGAGCACCCAAAGGCCATTGTTTCTGCTGAATCTGGTCTTTGATAGGAGATATCGACCCACGGCCCAGCAAATCTAGGCAAAGCCACCCCTCTCTTGGCCTGGGAGGGATCCATGATGGCCCATGGCCAGGAGGCTCTGATCACAGGCAGGCAGCATTACCAAAAACACGCGGCATTGGGCGGATACCAGAGGACGCCCATTACACCACCACAGTGATTCTCTGACACACGGACATTTGTGCCCCGTGCCTGTACATAGAGTTGGTGTGTGTGTTCGTGGAGATGAACCCAGCACTGTCTAGACCAATTTCCCTTGCCTCCTGAAAAGGAAAGTATGGTGGGTTAGTGAACGGTCAGTCAAAACAAAAAGGCAAAGCCACAGCCAAATCATGGCTCGGACAGAACTCACAGCGCATTAATGCGGCTCTTGCTTTTCTGAAAGGAGCCCAGGAAACACGCGTATTACACAACAGCACCCACTTTCCCGGGTCGGAGGATTCAGTGATTTGGTATCTTCTTCGAGGGGTTTCTCCTTTTTTGTTCTGATTTTTTGTTTTAAGATTTTATTTATTTGAGGGATGAGGGATTCAATCCTAGGACTCTGGGATCATGACTTGAACCCAAAGACAGACACCCAACAGACTGAGCCACCCAGGCACTGGTTTCTCCATTTCTAAGTCCCTCACCTTGAACCTCTCCAAGCAAGGACATTTTCACTGGGCTGCTTCCTACAGAACAGGTTTTAATTCAGGCTTCTTGGGATCCTTGTCTAATCGGCTAGAGAGAAGCCGGGGTAGGGGTGTGGGGGGTGAGGATTGCTTTCCCTACACACAGGGAGGCTGGCTACGTGGCTCAACGGCTTTCCCCTTGAAAACTCATCCCCTTATCGCAGCCCTACGGAATAATTCAAGCTGTGGGGGCAAGGGCAGGAATGAAGAGGTCAGTGAAGTTCAAAACGCACCTGACCTCAATTACAGAGACCTGTCCCCTGCTTTCTGACCCCTGCCTCGCTTTCCCTGCCCTTCTCAGGCCTGCCCACTGGTCTCTCACTACAATGCACCGGACAGGGGTGGTGATCCTCGGCACTTCCCTTCCTTGAAGGGAGTGACTTCCTAGGTCAAGGGCACCAGGAGACCCCTGTGAGGGATCAGGAGCTCAGGGGCCACTTGCGCATCAAGCAGAGAGCCTCTAGACCCATTGCTGGCTGCTCCTGGCTTGCTAGTTGAAAGGGCTGCTTTGGGCAGGGTAGAGGGGGCATGGGGGGAGGGAGGGCCGCAGGTGTGGACAGTGATCTGGGAATAGCTCCCAGGAGAGGCCAGCATGACAGTTTAATAAGTACCCTGACTGCCTTCTTTCTTTTCAGAAAGTGCTCCGAGCACTTTTGCTTCTAATATTTGACTTCCATCCTCACGAGCCTGTGGAGAGTATCATTAGCTGGCTTTTATTGATGAGGCACAGGAAGAAATTAAAGACCCATCCAGGGGTCCCCCAGATTCCTCCTCGCCCTGTGCTCTTTTATCTCCAAGGCTGGTTTTCAAAGTCCCTGCAGGCAAACCCCAAACCTTGGTTCTAATGTTGGCTCGGGTCAGAGCTCACAAATGCCTGGAAACAAAAGATAAAAGCAGAGTTGGAGCACTTGGATGTGGCGTGAGGAGCTCAGCAATCCGCTTACACAGGCGTATTCTTAATCCACAGACTGACGACAACTGCCGCTCTCACCCCTTCCCCTTCGGGGGTGTCCTGCCGCGAGGGAGCAGCAGAGAGGGGTGTGGGGCTCCCGGAGGGTGCGAGGCCCAGGGCGGGGGGCAGAGGAACTGGGGGGCTGGTGCTTGGGAAGGTGCAGGGCCCCAGGGGGGTACGAAGCCCCTGGAGGAGACAAGGGTCCAGTGGGGTACGGGCCCCCCGCCAGCTCCTCCAGGGCTTCCCACCGCCTCGAGGCCTGAGGCCCTGCAGCCTGGAGACACGAAGGACAAAGGACGGGCCCTTCCCGTCGGTTAGGGTTAGGGTTAGGGTTAGGGTTGGGGTTAGACCGCGCGGAGGACGCCCAGCCCCAAAGAGCCCGCGCGGTCTTCCATTCACAGGACGTCGGGTTTATTTTTCATTCTCGCCTTCGTCAAACCAAACCAAACCGATGCTCTGGGGCGCCCGGGCTGGGGGGGGGGGGGCGGGGGAGGCCCGGGGTCCCGGCGGCCGCCCGCGGCCTAGTCGCCGCCCGGCGCGCGCTCCAGCACCAGCAGCGGGATCTCCTCCAGCCGCTCGGAGCGCTCGCCGCGCCGCAGGTAGCGCCTCCTCCACGCCGCCAGCCGCTGCAGCAGCCTCTGCAGGCGCGGGTGGGCCCACAGGCCGCGCTCCGGAGCCGCCCGGCCCCGCGCGCGCTTGGCCTTCCTCCTGCGCCCGCCGCGGGCCGCGCCCCGCCGGAACAGCCGCCGCCAGCACCAGCAGCCCGCGCCGCCGTCGCCCGCGTCCCCGCGCTTCGGGCGCGCCGCACCCTCCGCCAGCCCGTGCTGCGCGCCCCCGCGCCGGGCCCCGCCGGGCCGCACGTCCGCCATGCCGGGCCCTCGCCGCCGCTCGCACGCGGCCTCCGCACGCGCACGCCCTCGGGCCCCCTCTCGGCCGAGGGGTCCTGGCCGCCGCCTCCCGGGGGTCGCTGCCGCCTGCGCTCGGGCTCCGGGCTCCGGTCTCCGGGGAAACCCGAACTCTGACCCCACAATGCCCCGCACGGCCGTCCTCGCCCCCCCCCCGCCACTCCCCCGGGTCGAGCGCGCGGCCCCCACGCCGGGGGCTCTGGGGCCGACGGGTCCCCTTCGCGGCTCTGGTGGCTGATCCGCGGCCTGGCCTCGGACAGGCGGCACCGGCTCCAGGACGTGTCCGGGGTCCATGCACCCCCCACCCCGCCCTTGACCCCCACATTAAGCACGCGCACGGCCCCCACTGGATCCCAGCTTGGATGTCAGCCCCAGGCCTGGGTTGCCCTCGAGGCTGGTCGTTTTGGGGGGACTGGTCTCAGGGGTTCTGTAGCTTTCCAGCAGCGGGGACCCAGAGTTTCAGAAAAGACCTGGGCATCTGATACTCTTCATCGGACCTCTTCCTTGTGGGATGATGATTGATTTTTATTTTTCCCCAGGATTTTTTCCTGATTGCAGACGTAAGATTTGTGTGTGTGTGGAAAAAATCGAAAACCACAAATACAACAAAGAAAACATCTTTTGGGGCACCTGGCTGGCTCAGTCGGTTAGGCATCTGCCTTCAGCTCACCTGGGATCGAGCCCCCTTCTCTCTGGCTCTGCTCCGAGGGGCACCTGCTTCTCCCTCTGCCACTCCCCCTGCTTGCGCACTCTCTGCCTCTCTCTCTCTCTCAAATAAATAAAATACTTTAAAAAGAAAAGAGAAAACGTCTTTTTCCTGATTTTGTATATAAATTTTTGCACTTGTCAATTTCTCAAATTCAAGGGAAGAGGGGGAAAAGGAACAGTAAGCTGGCGTCTGTCGTGTTCTTTATGTCCTAAGCAGTCCACCTAGCGCTCCGTATGTTTTTCTCGTTTTGTTGTTTTGATTTTGTTTTTTGGTTGTTTTGTTGTTGTTGTTTTGGTTTGGTTTGGTTTGGTTTTTGTTTTGTTTGGTTGTTTTTTGGTTTTGTTAGTTGTGCTGTTTGTTGGTAGCCCACCAACAAGTAAGTGATCAAGCTCTGGAATATGCCTGACTTTGACTTCTGGCTGCAACATTCACCAGCTTTAACTTCGGGCAAGTTACTTGACCTCTCAGCACCACACCTTACCCACCTGTAAAACTGAGGTAGTAGCAATCCTACCTCTGGGAGGGTGTTGTGAGAATTACGTGAGATAATATAGAGAGAGTATTTGGTACACACTGGGCACGTAGTAAGTGCATGTGAGTCGATTATTATTACGCAATCCTAACCACAACTCAAGTGAAGTGTTTCCCAAGTGGATACTCCCATTGTGCTGATTGAGCAAAGTAAAGCCTAAAGAGGTAAAAATCCCTGATCTGGGAAAACATAGCTTGTAAGTTAAGGAAAAGGATTTGAACCCAGATTCTTTGAGCCCCAGGATATGAAATGACCATCCTGCTGTTAAGCGCTCAGCTACTCACCTTAGCAGTTCCCTGTCCCTCCTCCTAGTACACCCATCGTCCCAAATGTCCATAGCCCATGGGTAATGGTCAGCATTTAATGTTTGTGTAGACTCTGGGTGCAGAAAACGGGAAGAAAAAGTCCCCAGCTGCCCAGTCCTTACTTGTAGCAACGTTTTAAGTTCACAGTCATCTGGGCCAAAGCCTTTTGGTCCCCTCGGCCCCTGACCACATCCCGACGTGGACTGTGTTTGCCCCCTCCCCTCCGTGGGAGGGCAGAGAGCCCACATTTGTTTTTTGGTTTTGTTTTTGTTTTTTTAAGATTTTATTTATTTATTTGACAGACAAAGATCACAAATAGGCAGAGAGGCAGGCAGAGAGAGAGGGGAGGAAGCAGGCTCCCCACTGAGCAGAGATCCCTATGCAGGGCTCGATCCCAGGACCCTGGGATCATGACCTGAGCCGAAGGCAGAGGTTTTAACCCACTGAGCCACCGAGGAGCCCCCCACCTTTGTTTTATTTGCTCCTTCCAGGGTTTTCCACGGGTGCCTCCTTCTTATATTTGGGTTGTGTGAGCTTTCTGCCACCTGCGCCACAAAGTCAAGTCCAAGGTCAATCCCGACTGACAGATGCAGCTAAAGAAACAAGCCCCGAGTCGGGGGGATCATGTACATGGACAGTGAAAGGGGAATGAGCCAGAGATACCAGATCCCCACAGACACCCCGCGCTCAGGGTAACCCTGAAAGGAAAGGGACCTGGGGACTCGGACATCAGTGTTGGGACACACTGTTGCTGAGGCTGCTGCAACTAGTGTCCAGTGAGCATCTGTGCTCTGGGTGGGGAGGGGGGAGGAAAGGATAGATAGCCTCACGCATCATCAGAAGCCAAGAGGTGATGGGGAACTATCTAGAACAGCCTTCCCGCAGCTAGGAGGCAAGCGATGGCTCTGACAGCTCCACAAGCTTCCCGGGCCCTCCCCTTCTGGGTTCTATCAAGACCTTACCACGGGTTCTCTCAAGACCTAGATTCAGCTGTCATTCAAGCCTGGCTTATGAAGCCTGTGTGGATGTGCCCTGGGACCCCCGGGCACCATGACAGAGCCGTCACCTGCACAGACCAATTCACGTGCTTCCTGAATCTTTTTCTGGCCGTCACGGACTAAATTGTGTCCCCTGAACAGTCCTGTGTTGAAGGGCTAACCCCTAGAAGTTCAGAATGTAAAGATGGGGCCCAAGGAGGTAATTCAGTTAAAGCGAGGCCTTGAGGGTGACCCTAATTCACTATGACACTGTGGCTAGTGTCCTTATGAGAAGAACAGGACACCGACACAGAGGGAAGACTGTGCGAAGACACAGGGCAAGGTGGTCAACCTACCAGCCGAGGAGAAAGGTCCCAGAAGAAACCAAAGGTGCCAACGCTTTGATCTCGGGCTCTCGGACTACATAACTGTGAGAAAATAAATTTCTGGTGGCTGAGCCATGCAGTGCGGTGTTTTGTTATGATAGCCCTAGTAAACGGCACCCTGGCTCGCTGGCTTTGCCTCCCGTTTTATTTTGCCATAAAGCCCTCCATGCCCTCCCTTCTCACAACACCAAGAGGCACTTTCTTGGCACCCCAGCGCTCAGGTTCCCCAAAGATACCTTCTAGGGATGCTCTCTGTACAGCTCTGACCAGGCAACCGGGGAAGATCTGGGCGACCTCAGACAGAGCCGCGGGCCTGTCTTAGAGATTGGAATTTTCCGACATCTGTCCCCATCCATAGCTGATTGGGCTAGCCCTAGGGGACCCTGGGTCTAGGGTTGCCAGAAGAAATACAGGTCACCCAGTAGAATCTGAATTTCGGATGAAGAACAATTCTCAATTATAAGTATATCCCAAATATTGCATAGGCATACTGACACTATAAATTATTTAACTGGTCATTTGTATTTCTATTCACTACCCCACCAGGGTCCTGGGGAGGGTCAAGGGCACACTGCCTAAAAGCCTCTCTGGGGCTGGTTCTCCTCCAGGTCCCTCAAGAGATCTTCAAAACTGGCCAGAGGCTGGAGCACTGTCCACGTTCCTCAACCCCAAGCAGGAGCAGCTTATGGGAACCCCCTTTCTTCCCTCTAAGATTTTAAGGAAGTGACAGAAGATTTGGTACCCCCAGATCCAGAAAAAGGGATAGCACAACTAAGAGTATAACATGTGGGGTCACACAGCCTCAACAGAATTAGCAAAATGGCCTTGAGTGTGATACAGACCTGTCTCTCTGCCTCATGTCCCACTGGAGTGTGGGAGTACTTGTCCTGCCTGTCGTCACTGTGACAAGCAAGGAGACAGGCATGTGCGTCCTTAGACGGCGCCCGACACAAAACCAGTGCTCGATAAATGTTGCTCTGCCGTCCTGAAATCCTCTCCATTTTGGCCAGTTTGCACCTCCTGTCCCAAGCACTCCCGGCACATACAGTTCTCCTGACACGAGTCCCATCGGTGCCTGTTTCTGGAGCCCCAGAGCTAATGACAAGCTCTGTGAGCTCAAACTCCTGGAAACCTTCCCAGGAAAATGTGGCATGCAGAGACACGAGATGGGAGAAAACAGATGGCTTTGGCTTTTGTGAAGCATGGACAGTGAAAGGTCAGGTAGCTCTGTGGGAGTGAGCGCGGTGCCAAGAGGACCCAACCCGTAAGACCTCTTGCTCACGTCTCTAGCCAGCTCCCCCGCCTCACGCACCTGCTGCCCGCGCAGCCAGGAACAGGCAGAGCAGCGCCGGCCAAGCCCTAAGCTTGGAAGACGAAGGCGGCATCCGGTTCCATCAAGGCTGAGCCTGTGACATCACCCCTGTATATGAAAGGTGACACGTTTGTAAGCAGACACGTGAAGTGGGAGAGCGAGATCACCCGGGACAACACCTGCCATTACCCAGATCACTGGGCCAGAAGTGGAGTGTGAAATTTCTTTTAAAGATTTTATTTGTTAAAAAAAAAAAAAAAAAAAAAAGATTTTATTTGTTTATTTGAGAGAGAGAGAGAAAGAACGAACGTGAGCATATGAGCTGGCGGTGCAGGGAGCCCGACGTGGGACTCGATCCCAGGACCCTAACAACATGACCTGAGCCCAGGGCAGCTGCTTAACCGACGGAGTCACCCAGACGCCAGTGGAGTGTGGAATCAGAGCAAAACAGAACAGACTTCCTCTCCTCTCTTTACGGGTCTGGCCTTCCTTCTAGTATACAGACTTGACGAGGTGACTATTTTGCTATTGTTCTTTATTATAAGAACCAAATGTTTTCCCCAGATATTTTGAGATAAAATTTGATGAAATAAATGCATCCTAGGAAAAGCCTGGTTCCCATATCAGGAAAGCCAGTTCCGCCTCCAAGGACATTGGCTAATTGCACCCTTGAATGTTTGTGTGCAATTATAGTAACAACAAGGGAAAGATCTCTAGATTCTCTCCCCTTTATTGTGTGTGGGTGGATCCTAACCTCAGTGTGTCAAGGCTACTGAAATGTCAGTGCAACCTTGAAGTCACACAGGGCCTCCCCTAGGGAGACCCCCAAAACCATGGCCTGTGGAAATCCAAAGCTTAACCCACCCCACCAGATTTCTGCAAATTCTTGGTCTCTATATGTACACGTCTCTCTCTCTTTCACAAAACCCCTTACCACTTGAAGCATGAAACATTCTGAAATTCGTAGACTTTCATGGAAATTTCAGACGCAGAGATGGAAGGGGCTCACAGTGTAAAAATACAAATGACTTCCATAAGGACAACAGTAAGGACATGTTGCTCAGGATTTCTACCTCTGTAACCTCAGTGGCCTACCCTGACCCAACCCAGCCTTCTCACCCTGCCTGGCTCTTCTCTCAACCCTGCCACTCTCTCTTCTCCATGTCTCTTTCCTCCTTCGTCAAAGAAGAAAGACAAAATCCTCTGCCTTGTTCATGGCAAAGGAGTTTTCTACTGATATATTGACTCTCAGGGACGACTGACTTCAGGATCTTACCTACCTCAATCAGCTTGATATTTTCCTTAAAGAGAGATATTTCCACCTAAAAAGAATAACTTATCATCTTCTTACATGAAGTATATTTCTTTTTTTTTTTTTAAAGTAGGCTCCACAACCAGCATGGAGCCCAATGTAGGGCTTGAACTCACAACCCTGAGGTCAAGACCTGAACTGAAATCGTAGATGGACATGTAGCCCGCTGAGCCACCCGGGGGCCCCATGAAGTACATTTCTATTATTATAATGTAGACCTTTGCAACTTCTCTGTGGGATCAGAGGTGGGGTGGGTAAGTGAAGAAGGAGCAGGAATACTTTGAATCAACATCGTCACTGTCACCATTATCACTATCACCGTCATCACCATCATCGTCGCCACCACCATCATCAACATCATCACCAGCAGGACCATGATCATCATCACCACCATCATCATTACCATCATCACCACCAACATCACCATCATCATTATCACCATTATCATCACTACTACCATCATCACCATCATCACCGTCACTACCAACATCACCATCATCATCACATCACCACCATCATCATCACCCCCATCACCATCATCACCATCATCACCATCACTACCATTCAGTGGCTCTGGCCATTACACTGGGAAGGTAACACACAGGATGTCATTTCAGTGTCACGCCAGGCTCTGAGGCAAAAGAAACAGCACCCCATTTCACAGGCAAGGACTCTTGAGGTGTAAATGGCTATTGAAGTCGTTAGATCTAAGTAGAGACAATAGGTTAAAGCAGGAAGATCCCGTAAATACAGCTCCTGCCTTATGACTTGATTAGGATTTGGGCTTGCCCTCTCAGATGGAAAACCAGGAACCACCAGGAAGAGGGGAAGGGGTGCTGGAAGATTCGAACCAGGCAAAGATATATGACTTTTGTGCAAGAAGGACCTTTTATATTGCTCTTGGAGAAGGCCAAAATACAGTTAGATGTTGCCTTGTATCGGGAAATAGAAGGTCCTGGCCTCGTGGAGATAGGGAGCTGGGAGGAAGGGGCCCAGGGCAAAGCTGCAGCAGGTTTCTGGGAAGAGAAAACGGTTGTTTTAAACCAGGATGTGCAAAGGAACCAGCTGTTTGCTTGTTATTCACCTTCGCTGTTGTGCGGTTGGTGACCTACAGTTTGCAAACATAATTTTGTACACTCTGAGTTCTTCTGTGGCTTATTAATTTCAATTTCTTTCCTCTCTTTGTAATGTTCTTTTAGATGATGTCAGTCTACTTAATTTTCAATAAAGAAGATAGAGAAAGAGGAGATTTTTTTAAAAAAGTAGTTAACAAGAGTGTTAAATGGGAATTATGTACAAATTATACCCATGCCAGGGTATGGCCGAGGGAATCTGAGAGAATTCCTACAGGAAAGGTGAAGTTCAGAGAGGAGAAGTCTGTGATACTGACACAGCCACACTCCTCTACCCTCTGCCCGGAGTTCTCCACTTGGAACTTTGAGGGTGGGTGTCTGGGTGGCTCAGTCAGTTAAGCATCTGCCTTTGGCTCAGGTCATGATCCCGGAGTCCTGGGATCAAGTCCCAAGTCGGGCTTCCTGCTCAGTGGGGAGTCTGCTTCTCCTTCTGCCCCTCACCCTGCTAGTGCTCTCTCTCTCTCACTCTTTCTCTCAAATAAAGAAATAAAGAAATAAATCAAATATCTAGGAACAAAAGAGGGAGAATGGGTAGATGAAGCAAGTCTGGCAAAATGTTGGTGATTGTTAAAGCTGAGGGGAGGGGTACATGGGGATTGTTATACTCCCTGTTGTTTTGCACATCTGGAAAATTTCAAAGAAAAGCCTTTGGAGAGGCTGGCGTACAGAGAGTTTGTCGCTGTGGTCCCTGCTGCAGTGTGGTGGGGGAGAGAGACAACTTGTCAGGTAATTTGAACCGAAGTTGGAAAACACCCAAGTTTCAACTCTGAGCCCTTTCCAGGGGCAAGTGAGATATGCCTGGGACACTGACCAAGACTGTCACCTAATTTGGAAGGTGGAAACCTCAAAGGCCAGAGGACATCCCAAGAGGCAAGATCTCAGAGGAGGGGCACAGAAGGGCAGGGGCAGCCAAGCCAGGCGATTGGTAAGTCTTTCCAGAAACCCAGGGGATGACGTTCTCATTCTCCTTGGCATTTCTAAATCACAAAATCAAAATCATTACCATAAGGTCCAGTTACTTTCTCTCCGTGTCTCAGTTTCTACACCTGGGAAAAAATTGGAAATAACAGGATGGGGACACCCAAATTTGCTCGCTGCCTAGAACGGCTGCGAGCCTCTGAGAGAGAACCAGGGGGACGAAGCAGCAAAATGGGACATAAGGACAAGACACATAACTCCCTAGGCGCCGTCCCCCGTCCTTGGCGCCAAAGACTTTGCTGCCAACGTCACGTGGAGGACCAGGACTTGGCTGGCGCGAAGCTGTCGGAAACCCCAGAGTAGCCGGGCGTGAAGTCCGGGGGACTCCGAGGGCGGGGGCGGAGCCCTGGTAACGCGGGCAAGCGGTCCGGTCCGACCTCGGCCTTGCTGGAAAGAGCAGGCAGACGGCTGCACTTACTTTGGCAAATGTTTTACTTAAGGAAGCCCAAAACGTTTGTTTCAGTCCAGATTCCAGGCGAGGCCCCGGGAGATGGAGAGGACTGTTTGTCCCACGGACTCTTCCTCGTCCGAGCCTTGCCCCAGACTCCAGCCCTCACGTTAAAGGACCCTGCTCCTCTCCCACCGCAGGCTACACCCAAACTGCATCCCAGAAATGGTCTCCCCCAAGAACTGGAATCTGGATGGTTTCTGGTTAGACATGTGTGGGGGTGCAGAACCCGGAAAGTCGTGTCGATTTCAGGGGTGAGGACACCATCATACTGACCTTTTATATATATATATATATGAATGAAATGTGGAGGTGTCTATTTATCCCTTTGATGTATTCAAAACCCTTTCCAGGGGTGCTGGGTGGCACCGTCGGTTAAGCATCTGCCTTCGACTCAGGTCATGATCCTGGGATCTTGGGATCCAGGCCCGCATCGGGCTCCCTGCTCAGCGTGGAGTATGCTTCTCCTTCTGCCTCTGTCCCTCCCCTTGCTCATGCTCTCTCCTTCTCTCTCTCTGTCTCTCTCAAAATAAATAAATAAAATTCTTTAAAAAAAAAAAAAAAAAAACCCTCTCCAGCAAGAAATACTCATTCTGTTGGCTACGACAAAGATTTTTCGACAGTCGTGAGAAACCATGTCGCAAGGTCCTACAGTAATTCACTAGAAAATCAAACCGGAATTTGGATTTCTCAAATCCAAAGTCAGCTCATAAGAATGCCTACCTCCCCTGGCATGACATATACACGGCTTCAGTTACCCAGATACTGTGAATTAAAAGGGCCGGCGGCCGGAAGTACTCAGCAGCACTAGGACCTGAAAATCCAGGAGGGGGGCTGCTGGGCATCCACACAGCCAGCATCCAGCAGAAAATTGCCAGTCCATGAAATCACTGAACCCAGCCTACCTTCCAAATTACGTATATTTTAGGTGATGAATGTAATCTTCAGCTCTATTTTTAGCTCTCCCATCCTACAAAAGCAATTGTAAGAAGAGAGAAAAATCTCTGCGGCAGAATTTCCAGGGAACCGCTCACCTGGTGTCTCCAGGCAGAAACGCTACAATGTCTCAGGGCGTGCTGTTGTATTTTTGGAAGGTAACACAAATAGGTTCCTAAAGTCTTGATAGTAGAATCGGTAACACTTTGTAATTGGAACATTCCCCAAGGTCGGTGAATGAAATCCCCAACCCTTTCTCTGTTTCAGGCAGGAAGTTAGTGGGAAGTCTGAAACAAGTAAGGACTGGTTTTCTTTAACATCCAAAGGTAGGCAGTGGGGCCAGAACAAGGTTCACAACAGAGGTTCGTGTTGGTGGCTTTGATGTCTATAAGGGAGGCTCCAAATTCCTGTCTCCAGGCAACGTGAGGGGATCCTTCTCACAGGCAGACACAGTCCTCTGGGCTCTCCTTAAAGTCAGCTCGACCAGGGCTGAATTTCTCCTTCCCCTCCAGCATCATCAACACAGAACGGATGGAGATAATCTGCGACAGAGGTCAACCAGCTGGAAGTCAGGATGCAGGGACCACAGTCACCAGGGTCCTCAGAGGACCCGATCCCAGGCCGGACGGAGGTGGGAGGGGTCACCCCTGCAGCAGGATCCCGGACCAGACCCCGGCCCCGCAGAAGCATCATGAGGACCGTTGGGAGCAAAGAGCTTGTTCTCAAGTCATGTCTCTGCCGCTGGCCAGGGACGAGTGTCTGCTGTTTTCTGAGCCTCACTTCCCCATCTGCAACACGGGGATTATTATAGGATCATCTTCAAAAGTGAGAGAATCGAGTGGGAAACATGAAAGTATTTGGGAAGTGCAATAAACTGTGAGACACGAATTCACGAGGACCCCGAGGTCTGTTGTAACCCATTAGTCCCCAGCGCGGGGTCTTTCAGGCAGGAAGTACTTAACCAATATTTCTGGACAAGGAGGACTGTTAAGATTATTTTAAGGTGTGCTGATCCCCCTCCCCAGCCCCCAGCCGTGGACCATGACATGAAAGAGAGCACAAGTGGGGGAATGCAGGGAGGGGGAGTGCCCTCTGCCCTCTGGGGGGGGCTGGAGGTCCCCCGGGGGTGGTCTTCTAAGGAGACCACCTGACCTGCTTCTACAGGCATCTGAAGCTTGCTTTCCTTAAAAAAAAAAAAAAAAAAAGAAAGAAAGAAAGAAAAAGAACAATCTAAGCAGGTTTTAGTTTCCAGGCAACCGTGTTCCGGTGAGTTCCGTGTCCGGGCGGTGCTTGGATGCGTGCGTCACATTTGTGGGAACTGCGGCAACTCTGCACACAGCTTCGACCCCCGCTGATGAGAACCTCGTGTGGGTTCATCACCATCTTGGCCACAGACCTGTCCGGCCATCAAGTTCATAGACCTCTCCTAAGAATAACATTTCTATATATGTTAAAAGGGAGCATGAGGCTCTCGATGGCAGGGTTGTGAGTTCGAGCCCCACGTTGGACCTCGAGATGGCTTACAAAAATAAAATCTTAAAAAATAAAGGACACACATCAAATCAAATATTTTTTACAATTTATGATAAATACTGTATTTGCTTCACTATGAAATATTTTTAAATCGCAATATCGGGCAGCAGGTCGAATTAAACTGTGACATCCAAAACAGCCGTAATGTGATACAAAGTGTCTGTGAACTCCATCGGGGACAAAGCCCGAGGGACTGCTAATGCGACTGTGGTTTGTCACCTGTATTTATGATGAAAGAAATGCTGCATTTTGGCAGGAGGTTCGTACACTTTCAAAGCCCGTGGACCTCCTGAAACCAGGTCTCTGGGTTAATAATCCCTTCTTGACCACAAACTATTCAGGGTTGTCGATAACTTAGGATTTCCCTCCCAGTGGGACGTAGGATCAACTCGTTTATGATTTAGTCACTGGGTCCCTAGGAGCCCCAGTCCAGGCAGAGCCACAGGGGGGGCGAGAGGCACCTACTCAGAGAGGGGCGGCCCTGCCCCCCACCTCGTGCCCCCCTCCTTCATCCCCACGCCACCCGGAAGTCCACCCTTCCTTTCCTCTCAGATTTGCCTCTTCGTCTCCCATCCCTCCGCCCCCGCCCCCATCTGTGGGGACCCTGAGTGACAGCCAGTCCCCCTCGCCCCTCCAGCGTAGCCTGTTCACCGCCACTAGGCAAGGATTCTTCAAGGGGCTTCCCTGTGTCTCCCTTCCTGCCCAGACACGCCTGCTTGGACTCTCCCATGTCCCTGGTCCTGAGGCGACATCTCTTTCTGGCTTTCGGGGCCCTTCACAATTTCGCCCATCTTCCCAGACAAGGTTGTTTCTCATCAGCTCTTGGCAAGTGCCTGGTCTCCTCCCGGCTCACACACGCACTCACACACGCAGACAACACGCTCACACTCAGGCTCGCATGCCTTGTCAGACTCACCACTCTGTTGACGCCGTGGACGCCCCCCGAACCCTTCTCCTCTCACCATCCAGTCAAACCGAATCCTGCCCGTCCTACAAGACCCAGCCAGAGACCCTTCTCCCAGCTGAGTGCCCCCGGCCTGGACCATCTTTCAGCCCCCACTTGTGAATGTTACCCCCCAGCTTGGCACTGAAGGATTTCCTGACCGTGTCGGGCGCGTGGCCTCTCCATCCGGGCTCTCTGGGCCTTGAGGATAGGGAAGCTTGACTTGTATATGTTCCTGTATCTTCCCTTCCCAGACGAAGGCAGGGCGTATAGAAAATTCATGGCCTTTGGTCAAATTAGAATGACACGAGGACATTTTTATTGTATTAGATCTCTTTGGGAAAACACTGGACGTGTTTGGAAGAAATACTTTGACAAACTCCTTCAGACTAAGAGTGAGGCATCCCAAGCCATTCTCCAACAACAGAAGAGGGTTGTTAAGTTGTACCTGTAAGATCAGAAGAGGGGTTTATGGAGCTTCTGAGAAAGAGGGGGAGCAAAAAGGGGAACGAGACAGAGACAGCACACGCTGTGTTACGACGAGCCACTTCTACTCCAAAACCTTCAGCAAAATTCTATTAAAACTCACCAACTAGCTGGTACACATAGATCTCTGATGGAAACCAGTGAAGGGGCCAAGATTTATACAAGGGGTGATGTGGGGCTTTAAGACATTATGTGGATGTGGGAGCCAGAGGGTCAGGGAGACCTTGGCTGGCATTCAGATCATATTCCCATAAATGACTGACCAGTGTGGACGATTATCATGGAAATCCCAGTGGACGGCACATCGGCCCCAGACGTACTTTACCTCTCTCTTCCTCCACTCTGCTACTGTCTATTTAAGGAAGTGTTAAAGTGAGGGCCAGGTAAGGCCCTGGGTGTAGGACAGTCCCAAGTGTCTATTTGATAAGACTCACTTGGACTGTGTTGCCAGCAGTCGGGTTTGGTGTTGAGGCCGCCTCAAGATTGGGCCAACCATCCATTCAGGGGGCATACCTCCTTAGCCTGGATGCAGGGGACCACGGCAGGTCCTCGGCCCTGTGTCTTCAGGGTGCAGGGGAAATTTTGCACTTACTGCTTCCATGATTTCTAAGTATACTCATTTACGGAGGCGTGAATACGGCCATCTCAGCTAGACTGAAAATGGGGTGTACGGAGCATTTGGCCAATATTGTAATCCAAGAAAAAATACAATGGGAAAAATGAGCATTTCATTTGTAAGACATGAGAGATGCTAGGTAAGTACTCCACATACTCAGTTCCAGTTAGTTAATTAACAAGAACTTTGCTCATTACATTATATAAAAATACTGCAAAAGTGAGCAGGGTATGTATTAGGGTTCTCTAGAGAAATAGAACTAATTATATATACATAGAGAGAGAAAGAGGGAAAGAGACCATCTTTTTTATTTTCTATAAATATATATAATGTATTATATATAATATATATAATTATATATTATGTATATATACATATATATTTATATATTATGTATATTATGTATTATATATATTTATGTGTATAAATATATAAGTAAGCACCTTATTTACTATAAGGAATTGGCTCATGTGATTGTAGAGACTGATAAGTCACTAGATTGCAGTCAGCAACCTGGAGACCCAGGAGGGTTGATGATCTAAGTTCCAGCCCAAGACTGGCAGGCTGGAGACACAGGAATAGTGCGAGTCCAAGTGTAAGAAAAACTGAGTCTCAGCTCAAAGGCAGGCAGGAAGAGCTTCCTCAGCCTTTCTTGACGTACTCAGGCCTTCAGCTGATCGGGTGTGGCCCACCCATCTTGGGGAAGGTCAATCTGCTTCACTCAGTCTACCAATTCAAATGTTGATCTCATCCGGAACCAGCCTCTCAGACATACCCAGGATAATGTTTGACCAAATGTCCAGAAACCCCATGGCGCAGCCAAGGTGACATTTAAAAGTAACCATCACAGGGTACAACAGCATATCTTCATTATATAAAATAAAAACACGGGCAAAATGAATCTATTACGTAGCCATTAAAGTGGGGAGAGTTGCTGCTTGTTAGTGGTAGTTTGGGAATTGAATTTGGTTACATAGACATCTCCTTTGTGAAGACTTGTATACATTTGGGATTTATACACTTTTCTGAAAGTATGTTATGTTTCAATTCAGCATATTTAAAAAGGTGGGCAGTGAGGGGGTTGTGAGCATTTGCTCTTCTAGAAACATCTATTGAAATATCTAGATAATAGAAGAGAATCCTGACATCAATTCCTTCCAAGAACCTGTGTTTTCTTGGCTAATATCTTTCATTCTCTCAAAATTCCTGGCATGGGAGTAGAGCGATAGGGTTTGATTCCCTTACCCTAAAGCCCAGTTATGTTGAGGGGCATCTCTTGTGCCTTACGTGGGGTCCCAGGTAGGAAGGGCAGCGGCTCACCCTGCCCATGGGACACTCACACCACGGCGGGAAGCACAGGGATCCAGGCCAATCCGGGCGGAGGCCACAGCTGGAAAACCTCCACAAAGCCGACCAGATCAAGGTGACACAGCGCAAGAACTTTGCAGCCAAGTTTTCTTCCATTTATCCTGCTGTCCTGCTCTCCCTGAGTCTCCTTCTGAGGGACCTTTGTTGCTTTGAAATTTCTGGGCAGAAAGAAGTTGATTTAAAATCTGATTCATATCGGCCTCTGGGGGAGACCCACAGCACAAAGGGAGCTTGGATAATTTTTTGAAGACGTACTGGCCAAAGAAATTTTTCTCCCTCTTAATCCTTCCAAGTGCATATTTGAGACTCAAATCCACAGGTACCCAGTGAAGCAGAAATTGACCAGTTAGGCTAACCAAGGCAGAGGGCTGATCTAAATTCCTTGGCCTCCAAGGGCACCTGCGGAGCTCAAGGTTGTGAGATCGAGCCCCACATCAGGCTACATGCTCAGTGAAGCGTCTGCTTGAGATTCCCTCTCTCCTTCTCCCACTGCACCACCCCTGGCTCACACTCTCTCTCTCTAAATAAATAAAATCTCTTTAAAAATAAGTAAATTGGGGCACCTGGGTGGCTCAGTGGGGTAAAGCCTCTGCCTTCGGCTCGGGTCATGATCCCAGGGTCCTGGGATCGAGCCCCACATCGGGCTCTCTGCCCAGCAGAGAGCCTGCTTCCTTTCCTCTCTCTCTGTCTGCCTCTCTGCCTACTTGTGATCTCTGTCTGTTAAATAAATAAATAAAATCTTTTAAAAAAATAAAAATAAGTAAATTTTTTTAAAAAAGTAAATCCTTTGGCCTCCAAATGAATGCTTTGGCCTGAATCAAGTCCTTTGTTAACATCCTTCAAATAGGGCACCTGGGGGACTCAGTCGGTTAAGCGTCTGCCTTCAGCTCAGGTCATGATCTCGGGGTCCTGGGATCAAGCCCCACATCGGGCTCCCTGCTCAGCTGGGAGTCTGCATATCCCTCTGCCTCTGCCCCTCCCCCTGCCTCTGTTCTCTCTCTCACTTTCTCTGTCTCTCTCTCAAATAAATAAATAAAATCTTAAAAAATAAAATAAAATAGGGGCGCCTGGGTGGCTCAGTGGGTTAAAGCCTCTGCCTTCGGCTCAGGTCATGATCCCAGGGTCCTGGGATGGAGCCCCGCATCGGGCTCTCTGCTCAGCGGGGAGCCTGCATCCTCCCTTCCCTCTCTCTGCCTGCCTCTCTGCCTACTTGTGATATGTCTGTCAAATAAATAAATAAAATCTTTAAAAATAAATAAATAAATAAATAAAAATAAAATAAAAAGTGCATGAACTTCCATATTCTTCAGGGAGTTTGTAGCTTTACGTTCAACAGGACGCACTTCCGTAGAATCTCGACAAGGTTCAAATCGTCTGTAAGTCTGGAATCTACCAGATTAGGGTAGTTTTGATGAGGTATGCCTAAGTCTTTAATAAAACGGAACAAATGAAATTTACTTTTAAATCCCTTTAGCGTGGCTGGCTTGATGTTTTTATTACATTCGATAGATCCTTTCGATGACATGAATGGGTGGTAGGGAATTATTCTACTCAACTGCATTCTCATGAACTAATGGATTTTTAAGTCTAGATAAACATAAGTCAAAATGACAACTGCAACTCAAAAACACATGATAGGTGCATTCTAGAATAACTATTGGCAGTGACGGTATCTTGGGGAGAGGGATCGTATCAATGTAACCTTCTTCCTAGCAAAGCTGACTGGGTTGAGGGGGCACCGTGGGAGAAAATTAATTTCTTACACCGTGTTTGCAAAGTGTGACAGCAACAGCACGGAGGCTGATCTTAACAAGCATTTTGAAAATGTGATTACTGAAGAAAGTAATGAGATTTTTTTTTTTCTGTGCAGGAAGGAGAGAAAGTTTCTCTTCCTGAAATTATCGTGTCAGATAAATCCAAGGTAGGAGCTGAAAAGAAACTAATTACGTAATCCCTCTGCTTTATCTTATCTCCTTTTTTAGGGATATAAACTGTTACTAATACACTAGTGAGAATTTTCATATGTTGAGTCACAGCCTGTGAATCATAGTAAACCCTCCGAAGGCTGATTGGGAAAGATTCTGTTATATTCCTATTCCCACACTGAAATAATAACTCCCCTCCCACGGGGGCCAGCAGAAAAACATGCCTTTTCAGCCATGAACTTGAACTTCTTTTCTTTATTTCTTTGCCACTTGATTTTTATGGGACTCTGGTCTCGGCTGGCTGGCTCCTGGAAGACGACGTTATTTAGGGCTTTCCTCCACGCAGGATGTAACTCTTGCTCGCTCTTCTCTCTCCCGATCGGTTGCCTCCATTTGCTGTTATTTCTACAGCGATAACATTAATGAGTCATTCTTTTTAGAGCCTTACGCTTAACAGAGCACTTTCCTGATAACCTCATTGGAGCATCTTAGCGACTTCATGGGAAAATATAAATTAGCACCCATTCTCCGGGTTGGGAAGCGAGGCCTCGGGGGGCGTCAGTGGTTTCCCAAGGTCTGACACCTCCTTATGCCGAGTTGAGGACATCAAACCCCTCTTGGGCTTGGTGGACCCCCGCCTGCCTAGTGTCACAGCAGGAGGCTGGAGCGATGGGCGCTGAGATGCCAAGAGACGGAGAGCGCACGGGGTTTCTCTGCAGGCAAAGAGCACCGCAACTCGCAGAGCCGGCCGCCTGCTGCGGGGCCCGGGACGCGCCAGCAGAGGGAGGAGGCGTTGCCGGGGTCCACGGACCCCCCAGAGAGGGACAGGCGCGGAGGACACCCCGGCTAAGGGGGGGGATTCCAGGGCACACAAGCAGCTCACCTCTGCTCTTCTCACGGGGTCCCCGTGGTCCCTGTCCCCCGAGATCCGCACGCACCCTCGTGCCTGACCCCCCACCCCTGCCCACCCGGCAACAGGGTACGTTCCTCTCTGCTCACCCCTGCAGGCTCCTCGGGCAACACAAACCAGCTACCGCCGGCGGGGCCGGAAAGGGTGAGCACCGGACCCCTCCTCGGGGCCCCAGCCTCAAGCTGCGAGGCGCACACACCAAGAAACACCTCACTGGCTCGATCAGCCACTCCGACAAGAATCAGTTGCCCCTGAGTCCGCAGTGGGAGACACAGTTACGCGGACAAAATCATGAATACGGCGCTCAGAGCAAAAGCAGACTCTCCCGTCCGTCCCTTCCCTCCCTGGGATCACTCGGAGGCCCCCGCCCCCTACACGGCTGCTTGGACCTTGCACAAAGCGTCCAGGCTGGCCCTCTACTCCCCCCCCACCCCCATCTAGTCTAGTGGCCTTAAATGCCATGTACACTTGACGCTTGAACAGCCCGGGCCATGGGCGCACCAACGTCCGGCGCAGTCAAGAATGCAGGTGTGACCTTAGACTCCCGGAAAACTTCACTACTAGCCGCCTGCTGTTGACCCGTTTAGCATGACCGTCCGTTAACGCATACTTCGTGTGTTATGTGTATTATACGCCGTAGTCTTTTTTAAAATTTATTTATTTATTTATTTGTCAGCAAGAGAAAGAGAGCATGAGCTGGGGGGAGGGGCAAAGGGAGAAGCAGGCTCCCTGCGGACAAGGAGCCCGAGGCGGGACTCGAGCCCAGGCCCCTAAGATCATGACCTGAGCCGAAGGCAGCCGCTTACCCAACTGAGCCACCCAGGAGCCCCTCCGCCCGCCTTCTTATAATAAAGTAAGCTAGAGAGAAAATGTTATTTAAAAACTCACACGTTTTCAGCGCCTCCGCGGGCCTCCCTGCTGTCCAGCTACTGAGGACCCCTGAGCCCTACAGAGCCCGGTGCAAGGAGTCAGGAGGGAATTGGCTGGTTTCAGCCTCTGGCGCTTGCTAGTAGTTTGATCAAAAAAACTTTTGATTGCTCTAAACCTGTTTCCTAATCAGTAAAATGGGCATAATGGTTCCGGCTGCAGAGGTCTATTGAAGGATTAAATGACACTGCTTGTGTAAAACACTTGCTATGATGCCTGACACATGGCAGGCCCTGGGAGAATGGAGATTATACGTATTAGCAGTGAGAAAAGTTAGAGGAGCTGCAGGTCATTGGTTTGAGAATTGCACTGGTGAGTTCAAAGAAGCTTGTCTGGTGCTGTCACTGTTTGAACCTTATGTAAATGGAATCCCTAGAGTATATATATATATTTTTTGGCTCTACCTTCTGTAGCTCAACATTTTGTTTGTGAAACTGATGGCGATCCCGGAGGATACTACAGTTGGCTCATTCCCATTGCTGTAGAGTTTTTCATTGCCCAAGTCCACAATTTAGTCAGGCATCCACAGTAGGTGGACAGTTGGGTTGTGTTCTTTTCTTTTTTTTTTAATTGATTTTTTTTAAAGATTTTTTTTTATTTGTGGGACAGAGAGAGAGCAAGAGAGCATGAGCAGGAAAAGGAGCAGAGGGAGAGGGAGAAGCAGACACACCACTGAGCAGGGAGCCCCACCCGGAGCTCAATCCTGGAACTCCAGGATCATGACCTGAGCCAATGCTTAACTGACTGAGCCACCCAGGTACCCCTTTTTTGGCAAACTAAAGTGGCACCAAACTATTTGTAGTTTGATTTTAACAGTGGTCCCTCTTCAAAGATGTATGTTGTCAAAGCTAAAACTACATAACTCTCAGGAGAAAACAGGAGTAAATATTCATGACCTTGGCCTGGGGAAAGCCTTCTTACACGTGACACTAATAGCATAAGTGACAAAAGAAAAAATAAAATGGACTTCACCAAAATTAAAAACTTTTCTGCCTCTTAGAATAATATCTTAAGTGAAAATCCAGCCCAGAGGGGTGGGCGATATTGGCAAATCCTATCTCTGATGAGGAATGTGCACCCAGAACATACAAAGAACTTCTACAACTCAATAATTAAAAAAAAAAAATCAGAATTTAAAAATAAGCAAAAGATCTCAATAGACATTTCTCCAAAGAAGACATACAAATGGCCATTGAACGCATGAAAAGATGCTCAAAAGTGGCTCCTTAGCCCTTGGGGAAATGTAAATTCAAACCAGAGTAAGATATCACTTCACATCCACTCAGAACATATAATAATAAAAATAATAACAATAACAATAACAACAACAACAACAACAACAATAATAATAATAACAGGGGAGCCTGGCTAGCTTGGTAGGTGGAGCACATGACTCTTGATCTTGGGGTCATGAGTTTGAGTACCACATGGGGTGTAGGGATTACTTGAAAAAAATAAATGAAGGTATTACCTATTTTAAAAAAAGAAAAGGTAACAAATGTTGAAGAGGATGTGGAGAAATGGAACCCACATGCACTCCTGGCAACAGTGTAACCATGGCAGAGTCCCTGCGGACAACAGCTTAGAAAGTCCCAAGTTACCATGTGACTCCGGGATTCCACTTGTAGATACACACGCATGAGAATTGAAACTGGCCACACATATACGCACACGGGAACCTTGGTAGCAGTATTATTCCTAAGAGCCCAAAACCATGAACAACCCCAACTATCTATCCAATGGTGAACGGATGAACAAAACATGAGATTATCCGTATGATGGAATATTACTGGGCAATAAAAAAGAAATGAAGTAGGGATGCATGCCTGAAAGATGGACCCAAAAGCATGCTGAGTGAAAGACCACCCATAGTATGATTCTATTCATTTGAAATGTCCAGAATAGGCAAGTCTGTAGAGACAAAGCCAATTGGTGCTTGCCTCAGGTCCAGAGGGTGGAGGAGGAAAGTGACTGCTAATTTATACAGGAAGTTCTCTGCGGCAAGAAAATGTTCCAAGGCTGATCGTGCTGCCGGTTGCTCAGCTCTGTGAATGGCACCCATGCCAGCGAGTTGGACAGTCCACTTGGGTGAATCACATGGTCTGCAACTTAAATCTCATTAAAACTTTTAATAAACAAAAACTCTGGTGAGGTCACACCTGTGAGGGCTGGATGCCAACCGGCACCAACCAGCACCTTGACTTTTCCTCTTCCAAATGTGGAGAGTGGACGCGCATCATTTCAGGCTTCAAATCAACCTGTTATATCTACAGATTCAAACATCCCGTGGGCACACTTAAGTTTGAGAAGTACCAAAGGGCTTCAGACTCAGGAAACAAAATCTGGAGCGACATAGTAATTGATAGAGATTGAGAGGATATACATAATGTGTACTTCACTTTTCTGTTTCTTTAAATATTACTTTGTCTTTTTTATTTATTTGGTGAATCAAGGGTAGTGCTGTGAGATAAATGTTCACACTTTTTTTTTAAAGATTTTTTATTTATTTGACAGAGAGAGCACAAGCAGGCAGAGCGGCAGGCAGAGGGAGAGGAAGAAGCAGACTCCCCACCGGCAGGGAGCCCAAGGTGGGCGTCCATCCCAGGACCCTGGGATCATGACCTGAGTCGAAGGCAGACCCCCAACCGACTGAGCTTCCTAGGTGCCCCAAGTGTTTGTCATTTTTCTTTTAAAGATTTATTTATTTATTTGAGAGAGAGAGAGAGAGAGCGTGTGAGCAGGGAGATGGGCAGAGGGAAAGAAGCAGACTCCCCACTGAGCTGGAGCACAGAGCCTGATGCAGGGTTCAATCTCAGGACCCTGAGATCATGACCTGAGAGCCTTAAGAGCCGGAAGCTTAACCAACTGAGCCATCCAATGCCCCAAATGGCTACATTTTTATTCAAACATGATAGACATGCTCCTAACTGACGTCCACTTAACCCATTCATCCCACGGCCCCAGATCTCCCTTCTTGCTGCCATATGCACTGGCTTGGTTGGGAGCCCATCGCACCCCTCTGTTGCAAGCTTGCTTTTCTGGACATCATCCCATTTGGCTAGTGGATGGGCTGATCGAGAGGCTCCAAACAGCAGTTTTACCTGCCTGGTGAGGTGTCAGGGATTCCTAGAAGACTAGGAATGTCCACCAAAAAGGCTAAATGTGCCTCTTCAGCATGCTGGCTGAGTTGAGGGATGTCTGCTTATACGGTGGTCTGAGCCCCCCAGAGTGTTCTAACAGACAGGAGGTGGAACGTGCCAGTTTCTTAAGATGTGGAGCCCACACTGAGGCAGCATCACTCCCATCATATTTTATTGGTCAGAGCAGGCATGGACCCTGCCCAGACTCAAGGGAAAGGACCTCGTTCGGTTGAGAGGGAAAGGGCGGTTAATATTTAGTTGGAACAGGGTTTCAGTTTTCAAGATGAAAATGCTCTGGAGCTTGGTTACATGGCAATGGGCGTATCCTTAGCACCAGTCAACCGCGCACTTAAAATGGGCAAGAGGGCAAATGCTACATTATGTGTATTTCACCGCAAGTAAAAATATGAATAACAAAGTAAAAGAAACTCACCTGAAAGATGTACTGTCAAAAATAAAAAATAAATAAGTAAAAGAAAAGGAAAAAAAAAAGAAAAATATATTGCCGACTTAAGCCCACCACATCACACATAAGGACAACGAGCACAGTCCCAAATGCTGCTGGCAGCCTGTGATCTCTTTAAGCTCGGCACAGCTGTTGTTAGGGGCCAGGATTTTAACACCACTAACACTGAGTTGGTGGCATCATAATGTCCCTGAAATAAACATGAACACAAGACACAACAGAATGCGCCCCGCATGACTCTGAATTGGGTTCCACAAGGAGGACGACGGAACCAAATAGGACAGTAGCGATGGGACAACTGGACACTGGTCAGTGTGATCACTGGCAGGTCAATGGTCCTCTGAACTTCAGACAGAATTAGGCAAAATCTATCATGGGGAATGACTCTCAAATATTTTATGTACAGATGAACAATCAGACACCCATATGGGAGAGATGAAACCCTCTGAAAGGCTTAAAAATTCCCCGGGTAAACAGAGACAGAGATCACTGTCCAGATAAGAAGATTGAATGCTGTACCTCCCTGTTTCCCGTTCCCTTCTCCATGGGAGAAATATTAAGGAAAAGGGTATAGGATCTGGTTCTAGTAGTTCTGTTTGCACCATGCCCTGTTCACAGAATCACAGCCGGGGAATGGCAGTGGGGAATCGCCTCCGGGCACAGAAATCTGATGGGGGCAAACGTTTTAAATAATCATCTTAAAAGATTGGGTAAAACTCCCCACTCAGTGAAAGGCTTCCTCCACCTCTCAAGCTGTTGGCTCTTGATCTCAACATCCAACATCCAAGGTCAACATCCAGGGTCATCCAAGGTCAGCGGAGGCCCTTTGGACTCTCCTCCTTCCCATGCTTATGACCTTATCTGGGGGACAGCCTCCGTGTTACATGTATATCCCACTAACTGATAGAACTGACAAGGAGATTTTCCACTCTAAGAGTTGAAAGTGAATGTAGAAATGTTAATACTAAATCAGAATGACACGCTTGAGTATCCCCGCCATTTTTATGCTGTGAAGACGGATGAGTGATCACACTGACCAGTGTCCAGTGTGTGGATGCCATTAACATAAAAGACAAGGAAGTGGGTAGTTGGCCTTCCAAAGGTCAAGACAAAACTAAAGCCAGTGAGCAGACGAAGGCCAGATCCAGAAACCAAAGACCAATTTGCCTGCATCTCTGGATTTTGACCTAGACATCCCATTTGGAGATGTCTATGCTAACCATCAGGGACAAATGTTGACTTTGTCCCACATCTATCCTTGTGGGGACAGCACCCCCTCCCTTGGTGAATTTTTTCTCCTCCTTTTGAACCATGTGGTTCTTGAAGTCTACCCATCACAGTGACCACCCCCTGGACACAGTGGTTGGTCTAACGTGGGTGTCCACACACACCCCAGGCCAGGGAATCAGGGTCCTTTCCAGGGATTGCTGCGTACTGGGGTGACGATCAAGTATTTTATTTACTCTGGGGTTTATGATGTGGGATGACATCCACCCAAAGCTACCTCATGGCGTATCGCTGACTCATACAGGAAGATTATAGAGTCGAGGAGGCAATGGGACGAAGCCCAGAGAGAAATGGACAGGACAGAGAGAGTGTGCCTTGTTGGAGCCTTTGGGACCATTTTGAGTCCCTGGGGCAGCTCCTTTTGTGTCCATGATATAAGCAAACACATTTGATTTTGGGGGGGGGGGCGGTATGCATTCCATTTTTTTGTTTCCGCTACTTTGAGGTGGGCTTCTGTCACTGCCCACAGAGGTTTTCATTAATATCCTAAGGAAATGATCAGAGATGCACACCAAGAATGTTCGAGGCTGCCACGTGCATAACCTCAAAGGAAAAGACCTTGTGAGGGGAAGGGCTCAACAGAGTATGGTTTATCTATTGATAGAATGTTGTGTCATCCTTAAGGATTGGTTTTTAAAAATACTCGATGATATGGCAATGCTTACGCTGTGAAATAAAAAGAAGGCGTAAAACTAAAATAAATACCATGATTCTAACTTACACCCACGAACACGCGCATCTGTGAAAGTGGAATGTTCCTGGTGATCGGCATTGTATTTTCATGCTTTCGTGTCTGGTCATAATGTTTTGTTATTTTTTCCACTTTTACGGAGGAATAATTGACACAGGTCACTCTCCAAGTTGAAGCATCCGGCATGACGGTCTGATTTAGGTGTTACCGTGGAGCGGTCATCACCACGGGCCCAGCTGAGATCCATCATCTCACGTAGATACAACACCACTAGAAAAATGTTTTCCCTGTGATAAGAACCCTTGGGATCTACTCTCTTCACAGCGTCCCTACATTCGACACAGCCGTGCCAGCTACAGTCACCGCGCTGTATGAGGCATCCCGCTGCTTATTTATCTTGCGCCCAGAAGTCTGTGCCTTCTCCCCCCTTCCTCCCATCCCCCTCCCCCTGCTCCCACCTCTAGCAACCATGCTTCCGATCGCTCTTCCTATGACTTTTTAGTGTTTCCCTTTCTTTTTTCTTTTTAGATACCACATGTAAGTGAGATCAAGCAGTCTTTGTCTTTTGTCATAATTTTTATTTATTTTTTCAAGATTTTATTTATTTGTCAGAGAGAGAGAGAGAACACAAGCAGGGGGAGAGGCAGGCGGAGGGAGAAGCAGGCTCCCCGCTGCGCAAGAAGCCCAACACAGGACTTGATCCCAGGACTCTGGGGTCATTTCATCATAATTTTTTAAATGTTAGTACATATTTTCTTTACAACAAATTTAAAGATAAACAGGTTGTCTTTTCAAAAAAGCAATAAACACTTACAGCTCAGCTTCCCGTTTGCCAGCACGTACCTTATCTTTGAACCCTGAAAGGAGGTGTGCGTGACTTCGCATCACCTGAATCAGCTGGGTAGAAACCATAGCTCCTTCCGTGATCCGTGCAACCTGTCTAAGACGTTACTGATTCCGTAACAATCCGCCAAGTGGAGAAAACATTGCAAACTTGACACCATTTGCCAGGGGTGTATCCACAGAGATGGCAGCCGAGGAAGCGAGTCTGAAGTTGGGGTCTTGTGTCTTTTGATGGTCCGTTACACAGTCAGGTTTCTTCAGGAGGTCGCCAGGGCCAGAGCCCTTGAGGGCACGACAGCCTTAGAGACAAACTGTGACGATCTTCCCCTTCACCCTCCACACAAGCGAGCAAGACATGATGACTCTTCCTCAGTGTCCTCCTCTGACGTACCCTTGTCCCTCTCTGCCTCCGGGCATTCCCACAGGCAGCCCCTTCCCCTGGAAGGCTCCCTCTCCCCGTCTCATCATCAGAGCCCACTGCCCTCGGGAGCTTTCCTTACCTCCTGCCACACAGCTCCTCCCTCCCGTGACAGCAACCTCTGACAGCCTGTGAGGGACCCTGCGAGGGCCCCTCCAAGTTCAACTCATCGTCCCAGCTGCTCGAGGGCCGTGGGGCTCTGCCACGAAGAGCCTCCTAGTCCAGGGTGAAAGCTTTCCAGGGGAGGGGGTGCCGTCCCCACAAGGATGGACGTTGGACAGAGTCAGCATTTGTCCCTGATGGTTAGCATAGACGTCTCCAAATGGGATTTCTGGGTCAAATTCAGAGATGCCCGCAAACTGGGCTTTGGTTTCCGGATCTAGGCCCAGTCTGCTCACCGGCTTTGGTTTTGTCTTGACCTCTGGAAGGCCAACTGCCCACTTCCTTGTCCGTCATGTTTATGGCATCCACACACTGGACACGGGTCGGCGTGATCACTCCTCTGCCTTCACAGCATAAACATGGCGGGGATATTCAAACGTGTCATTCTGACTTAGTATTAACATTTCTACCTTCGCTTTCAAAAACTGGCTCCTTTTCTGGCGTCGCCCACATTCACTGCTGACACGTGGTGGAGTATAATGGTCTAGCCACCCGCCCAAATCAAGACATCTCTGAAGGTGGTGGCCCTTCTAGTTCCAGAAGTCCCCCCTCTCCCCCTCCCCGGGGTTGGCCAGGGCTGTCATTGAACCTGACAGAACCTGCATCCCATCTTGACTTCTTCCTCTGCCTGGTCCTGCTTCTCACCGCTCCCAAGGGCAATCCTTACTGAGTACGCTGCACACCAAAGTCTGTCTCAGAGTCGTCTTTCTGTGGAGTAGAACCTTCAACAACAGCCCTTGTGATCTGAAGTCATTTTGGCCCTGGATCCTAAACTGCCTCGCCTACTTTGCTTTCGCAAGGGTATGCTTATCTCAGCAGAGAGACTGGAAGCTTCTGGAGAGCAGAAGCTGCCCTTCCATTTCTTTAGCATCCACAACACACCTCCCCCGCACCCTCCGGCCCAACACTCTGCTCTGAATTATGCTCAAGGATTTCCTATTACAAAAGCAGACGCGTGAAGGGCCTTAGAAATTTCTTATCCCCATTATTTGAAATATGGACACTTGTCTCAAGTGCTCAGGCTGATACAACAAAATACCACAGAGACTGAGTGGCTTGAACAATAGACATTTATTTCTGACAGGCTGAGAAGTCGAAGATCCGGTGCGGCTGAACCAGGTCCTGGTGGGAGAGGTCCCTCTTTTTATAAGGACATTCGTCTCATCATAAGGGTCCCATTCTCTAAAATTACCTCCCCAAGGTGCCATCACTGGGGATTAGGGCTTCGACATATGACTTCTGGGGGAGACACAAACATTCAGTTCACAACTTTTTTTCTGAAAAGTGTGTGTATCACAATGAAGGTCAAACATCTGCCTTCTTGTCACATGTAAAGCCAGATGCAGGGTGGAAAAAATATCCCTTTCTACCATGGTTCCTATTTCATTGGTCTTCTTGTACAGCATCAGTCTCTTCACCCCTTTTAGCTCCCATTACACTCTTTGGGCTTTTTAAGTTGCATGAGGTATTTACTTAAAACTCGCTGAAATTTCAATCCTCGGAATTCACCCCCGGAAGAAACCCGCGTAGGTGTACTCTGGCGACACCTGGTGGTAAGATTTGCAATAACATCATGAGCCGCCTATAATGGCGGATTCCTGGTGTATCCCCGAAGAAAATTAACTAAAAAGGAAAATTCAAGAACCGCTTCATAGAGTTAGCGACAAGGAGAAGGGGGGTGTGCGTGCACAGGCACACCTGTGTATATCTTCTTGTGTTTGGAGGATGGAAACGACCCGCGACACCACCGGCAAAAATGAGAGCAGAATCTCTACCTCTCTGTTCCCCGCCGCAATAAATAAAATCTTAAAAAAAAAAAAAAAAAAAAAAGAATAAATGAGAGTTAAAAGAGAGTGAGTATAATTTGTAACTGACAATTTTTTTTTTTTTAATAGGACAAGAACAAGGTGAGGGAGCATTCAAAAAAGGGTTGTTTGGTTTTTGGTTTTTTTTTTAACTGTTTTGAGTAAGCATATTTTTTTGAAGATTTTATTTATTTATTGGAGAGAGAGGAGAGAGAGAGAATGAGGGGGGTGGGCAGAGGGAGAAGCAGACTCCCCGCTGAACAGGGAGCCTGACACAGGACTTGATCCCAGGATACCTGGATGGTGACCTGAGTTGAAGGCAGATGGTTAATTGACTGAGCCCCCCTGGTGCCCCTGGTTTTGAGTCATCAGGTTGGCAGTGGTGATATTACTCTTGTTGCTTTAGGACTGTTGTGTAAGTATTAAGGATAAAGCAAAATGGTTAAGTATGGGATATTCTCTCATCCATTTACGTTTTTGAGAATCATCTGCCCATTTTGGAAGGAAGGCTCTTACAGCTGTAAGACAGAAAAGGTTAAGCAAAACCTCGTAGTTCTGAATTTGAAGCATCGGCATGAACAGATAGGGTATTTATGTTTATTACATTATACTTTTATATATAACCTCCACTGAAAAGGCTCAGAAAGAAAACAGTAACCAACACAGTAGCAATGAGCATCTTTAGTACTGATTATTATTTTTGAAATGCCATTTCCCACTAACAGTAACCAAGGCTTCTTGAAGAAATGGCTGATTCCTGGTTTGGGCCGGGAAATGTATACGTTGGCCCCATCATATCACCAAGTCATATCAGCTTGCAACAAAGCTATGGTAGACCACTAGATTTTGTAAAAAGGATGCGGGAGCCAATTTTAAGAGACATCCACTTGCCGAAGATGGGGCGATTTCTGCTTCACTAATTCCAAGGCATTGAAATCGTTTAAATCTATAGGTTCCTAGTTACATTTTTTTTTTTTTTAAACTTGGGGCACTCGGCTGGCTCAGTCAATAGAGCATGTGACTCTTGGTTTTGGGGTTGTGAGTTCAAGACCCACAGCACAGAGCTTAGTTTAAAAAACAAGCAAACAAGCAAACAAACAGACAAAATCCTTAAATCATCACGTATGGAGGATGCTACGGAACCAATATTTTATTTTGAAAAACTGATATGTAATCAGAAAGAATGAAGCACTTTTCCTACCTTCCCTACATGAATCAAACCACTGGGAAACCACATGGCGGATGAAGGGTAGCGTTTCTTTATGAAAATATTACGACTAATAAATGAAAAAAGAAGCGATGGAAATGGAATATTACTTTGCAGTCCTGGTGAATCAGTGGATTTAGGCATTAAGCATCAAGGGTTGCTAACGCAACAGTCCTGTGCCTCCTCATTCAAGGTCGCCACTTACGATTTTGCCAAAGGGATAAACCTAAGTCTCGCCAAGCCTCAGCTTGAGCCAGCCGCCGGGTGGTAGGATATCAAGAACATGCTGAACTACACCCAGAGCATGTCGTTGGCAACATCCAGACCACAGGGCATCTCCACAGCCAAAAGACTCGGGTTCTTCAGCAGATAAACCGTAAGGCTGAGAAAGGGATCAAGGGCAAACCTGGAGACAGAGACTTAAAATCATATCAAAAAAAAATTTTTTTTAAGATTTTATTTATTTATTTGACAGAGAGAGATCACAAGTAGGCAGAGAGGCAGGCGGGGTGGGGGGAACAGCTCCCTGCTGAGCAGAGAGCCCTATGCGGGGCTCGATCCCAGGACCCTGAGATCATGACCTGAGCTGAAGGCAGAGGCTTAACCCACTGAGCCACCCAGGCGCCCCAAAATCATATCAAAATTTTTAAATGGACAACTGTAAAGCCCTAGCGTATTCACCTGGGTGAAAGAAGGACCAGGTAACACAAGCAAGTGATTATCTTACTGGTCACTTGGAGAAAAGGGTATGATCGGGATTGGGACACGTGGAGGCTCTTCCCCATTTTCTTGACCAGGATAGTAGTTACGAGGATGTTATAATAATTCATTCTGTGAATATTCTTTATAGGAATATATGCCTTATAATTAAATAATAATACATTAAATACTAATATAATAGGATGTCAAATTCAATGTTAATTTAGCAACTCAATTTTAAATATTAAGTATTAAATTAAAAACTAACATACACCTTACGATTGATTAAGCAATATGTTTATTTTGTTTCTGTATCTGTGTTTTGTTTTCCAACAAAAATCCCTAAAAGAACATAAAGAAATTGGATGGCAGAAGTCTGTGGTATCTCCTCACAGCAACACAAGCACACCCCGAGGGTTTCTGGAACTTTGTTTCATAGTTGGTAAGGTAGTGACAATTACTAGGGTTGGCCACTAGGGTGTGCTGTCTGTGCTTACACTGGGAAAGGGGGGGGGGTTGGTGTTTTTTTCCCCCCCACGTTTCTGTAATGCCACGTGAGGATTGGGATAAAACAAGCCATTATTCTTTGTCCTTTGATCACCATCTACATACTACTGGCAAATTTTATTTGGAAAATTAGATTCATGATGTAAATACAGTGTAGATACTGAAAATAGTGTAGCTGTCTTCTCCTTTAGAGTAAGTTTTAATTTCTTTAATCAATTATTATAATAAAACTTCATGAGCCATCATAACAAAACATTAGGACCTACCATGTGGAGCAGGAAAGGTGAGTGGTGTTCAGAGCCCTGTTGAATAAGAGATGAGAGCACCCCGGTGGCAGGACCAGAACTTTTTTTTTTTTTTTTTTTTTTAAGATTGTATTTATCTTTTTGAGACAGAGACAGAGACAGAGAGCATGAGGGGCGGGGGGAGGGGCAGAGGGAGAGGGAGAAGCAGACTCCCCGCTGGGCAGGGAGCCCGACGACGCATGACTCAGTCCCAGGACCCGGAGATCATGACCTGAGCTGAAGGCAAACGCTTAACCCACTGAGCCACCCAGGGCACCCCTGGGTCAGAAATTCCTGAGGGCTAGTCAGATGCTCCATCAAACTTGTCGCCCAGCTCTGGGAGGACAGCGAGTAACACAGCAGCCTTTGAGGGCCGATGAGGAATGAGCGATGGTCTCTGAAGGGCCTCGGCTTTAGAGAGAGCAAGGATGGGGCCGTTGGGAAGGCAGATCCCAGACCTGTTCCTCCTGTCGCCCAGTGTGGGAAGGGCAGCTGCTGGGTGAGTTGTATCGCTCTGAGTTCAGGCTGGGTTCGACGGGCCTGCATCTGGGGCGAGGAAGAGGGGCTCCCCTGTAGTAGCCGCTTATCTTTTCTCAAACGGGGTGAGGGGTGATACAACCCCTTTCTCACAATAAATCGTGGGTCTCAGGTGCTTTGTATTGCTAAGGAGATAGAAAGCTTATGAATTGTTCACAAGCCAAGACAAAAAGATGCTTCGGGTTTTCCAGTTTTTCTACAAGGCTGCAGGAGATAATTCAGCAGTTAATCTTGGTCTTTAGAAACCTAACTGTTACGCTGTCATTTCGCCATACGTCTCCAGCAGTAGGTATGATAAGGGGTACGTGGGTGTGTATGTGTATACGCTGGTTAGAATGCATTAGGAAACATTCTGGTTAGTTTTTTAGTTTTAAGATGTACTTACCTGGGGCGCCTGGGTGGCTCAGTGGGTTAAGCCTCTGCCTTCGGCTCAGGTCATGATCTCAGGGTCCTGGGATGGAGCCCTGCATCGGGCTCTGCTCGGCGGGGAGCCTGCTTCCCTTCCTCCCTCTCTGCCTGCCTCTCTGCCTACTTGTGATCTCTGTCAAATAAATAAACAAAATCTTAAAAAAAAAAAGATTTATTTACTTACTTGAGAGAGAGAGAGCAGATGCTGGGCGGGGGGGAGGGAGAGGGAGAGAGACTCTCAAGCAGACTCCACGCTGAGTCTGGAGCCCGACCTGGGGCTCAATCCCATGACCCTCAGATCACGACCTGAGCCAAAACCAAGAGCTGGCCACTTAACCACCTGCGCCACCTGGGCGCCCCTCATTCTGGTGAGTTTTTGAGATTTGACAGCTTAGTTCATCAGAGACACATCCTTCCTGCCGTGAGGCCACTCCCTCCCCTCGGCGGTGGAGGGATGGGACACGGATTGACAGCGGGGAAAGGAGAGCAGAGGGGACGGGCTGCAGGGCCACGTTTGGTGGGTCACTGCTGAAGAATTCCTGCTCGGCAGACACCAAGGCTTGTCCCTACTCCCTGGTGCCGTTTAGGGACCCCCCACCATGCTTCAAGCCAGAGCCAAAATCCAGCCTCTCTCTCTCAACAACATTCCCAGGAGCCTCAGGCATACAATTTGCTCTGGGCTTGCCCCTGCTTTGGGTACCCCATGGTGTCCCAACCCCCTCGGCTTCCTCCCGGCCCTCCCGGCTCATGCCCCCTCCTGCACCCAGAATGCCTCCTCGGGGGCCCCTCCTCTGATTCACTTGCCAGGGTTAAGAAACGGACGCCACCCTCCCAGAGAACCAAGTTGGAGTCCCAGCCGAGCCACTTCTGTGTGACCTTGGGCAAATCACCTAACCTCTCCGAGGCTCGGTTTTCCTTTTCCATCAAACAAGGATGGCAAGGATAATGATACCGATGTCATATTGATTTCCTTTTGCAAAGCAAACACTCTCCTGGAATCAACACCCAAATCAAGAAATAGAGCAGCCCGCTCCCACTCACTGACCTGACCCCTGACCTGCAGACCACAGATCTCTTTTGTCTGCTTCTGAACTTGACACAGACGGTCACCCACAGCATACATACTTTTATGTCTGGCTTTTTCTGCTTAACCTTCTATTTCTGAGATTCACCATGTTGTACTCTTTCCTTCTCATTCTCCTGCCGATGAGTTCTTGGGCTGGTTCCAGTTTGGGCCGTTACCAAGAAAGCTGCTAGAACTTGCCGGATGTAGTCTTAAGCCGTAGAAAATAAACATGCTAACCCTCTCCTGAAATGAGGCAGAATGAATTCCAGACTGCAGGATCACACACATTTTGGGATTATTACTGACCAGGTAACACAGCAGAATAGAAAAAAAACACAAAAAAACAAAAACAAAAGGTTTTAGACAAGACACACTCGTGACTGAATTCTGGACTTTTCACTTACTCACAATGTGACTTTGAACAGTTACTTGACCTCTCTGAGAATTGGTTTCTTCATCTGAAAAGTAGTAATAAAAATATCTCCATCAGGGTGCCTGGGTGGCTCAGTCAGTTAAGCGTCTGCCTTCAGCTCCGTCATGATCCCAGGATCCTGGGATCAAGCCCCACGTCGGGCTCCCTGCTCGGTGGGGAGCCTGCTTCTCCCTCTCCCTGCTGTTCCCCCTGCTTGTGCGCTCTCTCCCTCTCTCTAACAAATAAATAAATAAAATCTTTAAAATTAAAAAAAAAAAGATACAGGATCTGACTTGATGAGGCCAAAAACAGGACAATTTGAACACCAAAAGGACTAATGACTACAGTGGATTAAAAACAACAAAATTATAAAAATCCAAGCATTCACGGCACTGATCACCCTCCCCCTGCCCAACTCCCATCACCACCAGAAAAAGTCTGCATTGCTTGTCTTTGGAGGTTATTAATGTATCAACACATTTTCCTGAAAGTTGGTAAATGAAGACAGAGTCAAGCACTTATCCTGCCTTCCCATTCAGCTTGTATTTCCAGGTGACCGAACAGCTGATAAAGGGAAGGTCTTCTTTGAGAAGAAATCCAGATAATAAATCCAGAAACAATGAGCCACTAATTGAATAATGGGTCAAGGCCACAATCATCAACAGCTACTAAAACCATCAGCTGAAGGAAACTTTAATTTTTTTTTTTTAAGAGAGAGAGGTGGGGGGAGGGGCAGAGGGAGAGAGAGACTCTTGAGCAGGCTCCACACCCGGCACAGAGCCCGACGCAGGGCTCGATCCCATGACCCTGAGATCACAACTTGAGCGGTAATCAAGATCCAGACGCCCAACCGACTGAACCACCTGGCTCAGGCGCCCCTGAAGGGAACTTTAAAATGGGGGGATCAGGCTGACACATGAACTGCTCGACAAAAATCTTGGAGAGTGAGAAATGGGGAGCACGGGGCAAACTATCAAGTATTTCCAGCTGCAAACCTGTCCCTGAGCAAGCCCCTGGGTGTACCTACGAGGTTACAGGAAACAGGAGGGCGGCAGAGCGAGCTGAATGACGCAGCGGAAATCAACCAGCCAAATCCAACATAGGGCAAACATTCTACAGCCAAATGGCCTGGCTTCTTCGACTAATAAGTGTCATGAGAAAAAAATGGCAGGTGAGAGGGATGATGAAAAGAAACTCGAGGAGATGGTACCAAAGGCAGTTCAGGAACCTTGTTTGGGTCCCGATCTGAAGGGCCAACATTAAAAAGACATTTTTGAGGCATCCAGGGGAATGTGAATATGGACTGGGTTCCAGCTGACGGTACCGGTAATTTCGTTACATGTAATAACACCATCAAAAGACACATCGAAAATGTTTAAATGCCCTGATGGCTCAGAGGTAGCTACTGAAGTCTTTATGGTAAAATAACACAATGTCTGGGACTTGCTTTAAAATATTCTAGCCAGAAAGGGGGGTTAGGGTGATACATATGAAATCAGAAGGGTCAGAGGTTGATGGTTGAAGTGGATGAAGGACACTTAAGAGTTCATTTTGTTATTCGCTCTATTTGCTCGATGCGGGGCTCGATCCCAGGACCCTGGGACCATGTCCCGAGCTGAAGGCAGAGGCTTACTGACTGAGCCACCCAGGTGCCCTGTAAAAGTTCTTTAAAGAGTTCCCAAATAAAGTATCAATCGTGATGTCCAGATGATTAGGCTCAGCAAGGACCCCAAAGACCAAATGGTGAACAACAGGTGCCAGGTCGCCTGTTTTGTCGGTTGATGGATCACCTGGACTAGACCATCTTTGCTGGGCTTGTAAAGGGGGAGATCCAGGCCACTTCCACCAGCACTGGGTTCTAACCTGTAAGAAGTCAGGAGACTGGAGTTGGGCTATGTTCCTTCTCCACCCTAGGGGAAGGGATGAGAGTCCTTCCTCCTCACTCAGAGGGGCTCCAAAAGGCCCAAGAGAACTTGGGAGTTGGGGTCATGGCAGCAGGCATTTGAAAGGTGAGAGGCCATAGCAGAACTGCCCGTCTGTGGGCAGAGCAGAGAGAATCACTTGGGAATGAGTTATGTTTCCACTGATGGCCAAGCAGAGGGAGATGTTTTCAGGGATGCCATGTGGACCCATGGTGGCGTGCTGCCTGCTGTCATCGAAGGACTTCAACTAAGAGCACCACCTAGAAGCAGGACCACCTACAGGTGGGGTCAGAGGGCCCACAGGGCAGATTACAGCCCTGAGCGCCATGGGAAATTCTGCTTGACCTCACCCCCCAGGGGGAGGGGTGAGAATTCGCTGCTAATTTCCAAGTCTGAAGGAGACCCAAGCTTGGGAAGGCGGGAGGTTTTGAATTTTTGAAAGTTTGGAGTTTCGGTATAACTCTTAATGGGACTTTAAATTTTCTGAAATGTGTTATTCAGGTGACAGATACAGAAACCCAAAAAAGCTATGGGACATATTCATTAATTTCATCTAAGACAGAGGCAGAATGGGTAAGCTTAACAATTAAATTTTCTTTTATACGTAGCAATTAAATCTAGCTTGCTCTTTTCTTTCTTTGTGAGAAAGAGAGCATGCACGTGTGAGCAGTGGGGCTGGGGAGAGGCAGAGGGAGGGGGACCGAGAGAGAGAATCCTCAGCAGGCTCCACACCCAGTGCAGAGCCCGCCTCGGCGCTTGATTTCCTGACCCTGAGATCATGGCCTGAACCGAAATCAAGAGTTGGAGGCTTAACCAACTGAGCCACCGAGGTGCCCCCCTAATCCAGCTTTTTCAATAAACCGCAGAAAATAATTGTAAAACCTTGGCAGTAACTAGAGAGCTGGAAGTCCATGCTGCAACTAGAGAGCCAGGAGCTCCGTCCTGAACCTCGCCAAGGATTTTGGTCTTTATCCTAAAAACAATTAAGAGTCACTGAAAGGCTGTAGATGGTGGCTTACGAGGTAGGATTTTCAATGTCGTGGCTGTGTGTGGGCGGGGGCTGAAGTGGAAGCAGGACAACCAGTTAGGAAACTACAGGAATCTGGGAATCCAGCCAGAAGATGACAGTAACTCTGTGGTGATCAGGAAGGTGGGGGAAGAAGCAAGTAGATATTAGATTTATGGGATGATGAGCTACGGGGTCGGGGTGGGAGGAAATAAGGGAGGGCGGGAAGGAGGGTTCCTGGGTTTCTGGACTGAGCACCTGCGTGGGTGTGGTGTCTTTTAATGAGGGAGAACACCACAGAGAGGAGGGAAAGATGATGAGCTTGGTTCCAAAGTCGTCAAGTTGAAGTCCGCAGGAGAGACCCTGGGGAGTTTTGGGGCAGGAAACTGGAAATAGCCTGGAGCTCAGAGGAAAGGAGGGTCCACCCTGGGGAGCACAGGCTACGTGTGGCCTGGTGAGGGCCCGGCTTGCTGGGCAGTCTGAGACGTGGCAGCATCACCAGGGAGAAGCCCCAAGGAGAGGGAGAGGGTGGTGGGGGGAGGGAAGAGTTGGGGGGGGAGGGCCAACAAAGACAATCTCAAAGTGGAGAGGCCAGAGAGCAACCAAGAAGAGTAAGAAAGAATAGTGTCATCAAGATTTAGGGAGGACAAAACACCCAGTAATTGCACTACTACGTATTTCCCCAAAGGATACAAACATGCTGATTTGAAGGGGCACCTGCACCCCACTGTTGAAAGCAGCAATGTCCACAATAGCCAAACTATGTAAGCAGCCCAAGCATCCGTCGACTGATGAATGGACGAAGAAGAGGTGGTGTGTCTGGACACTGGAATATCTCTCAGCCATCGGGAAATGAAATCTTGCCATTTGCAGCGACGTGGATGGAACTAAGAGGGTATTATGATAAGTGAAATAAGTCAATCAGAGAAAGACCAATATCATATGATTTCACTCATATGTGGAACTTAAGAAACAAAACAGATGAACACGGGGAAAGGAGAAAAAAGAGAGGAAAGCGAACCATAAGACCAATAACTATAGAGAACAAACTGAGGGTTGGTGGAGGTGTGTGGGCAGGGGATGGGCTAGATGGGGGATGAGGATTAAGGAAGGCACTTGTGACAGACACTGGGTGTTAGATGAGAGCGATGATTCACTAAATTCTACTCCTCAAACCAGTATTACATTATATGTTAACGACCTAGAATTTAAATAAAATTTTGAAGAAAAGAAGAATTTAGGGAGGACTCTTAATAGTATTGTAATAGCAGCGTCTGGGGACATATGGGAGCTACACCCACAGTGAGCACAGCACAATGTACAGACCTGCCAAACCACTACGTTGTACACCTGAAATTAACATAATTGTATGTCAACTGTACCTCAGTTTAAAAAAAAAAAAAAGTTTACGGAGGAATAAACCACATTAGATGTCATTGGATGGTCAAGGGGAAGACGTGAACATGGTCTTTGAGCATTCTTGTGTTTTTGAAACATATACTGAATATTTGGGGATAAATGATACGCTATCTGGTATTTCCTTTACCATCGTCCTGGGGTGGGGTGGGAGGCAGCAGGGACCTGAGCGTGGGCTGCTAACTGTGGGAGCTGGGCACTGGGCAAGTGGGGGCTCGCAGCACTGTTCTCTCTACTTGGGCATGCATGTGAAACGTCCCATCACCAAGTTTTTACTTTCCCGTAATAAGAAGGAGCCTCCGGGGCACCTGGGCAGCACAGTCAGTCAAGCGTCTGACTCTTGGTTTCGGCTCGGGTCATGATCTCAGGGTCGTGAGATCAAGCCCCGTGTTGGGCTCGCTGCTCAGTGCGGACTCTGCTGGAGATTCTCTCTCCCTCTGCCCTCCTGCTCGTGCTGTCTCTCTCTCTCTCAAATAAATAAATAAATCATTAAAATAAATAAATAAATCTTCAAAATAAATAAATACATTAAATTAAATTAAATTAAATTAAAAGGAGCCTCTGGATTTGTCTTTATGGAGCCAGTGAATAGCATCCACGTGAGGATGGAAGCCAGACTGAGTGGTGGAAGCAGGAACTGAAAGTTTGGCCGTGAGGCTGCTCTGCGTGGATAACGGACAACTTGCAGGAATCTGGCTGCCTGGCGGCAGGGACCGGGAGCGGGCCAGAGAAGGGTGTGGGGCCGGAAGAGGACTTTTCTCTTTCGGAGGAGGTAGACTGGAGCTTGCTTATCTCCTGATGGGGCTGAGCCAGTGGGTGAGGAGAAGCTGAATGAGGAAGGAGCCTGAGAAGCCAGGGGACAGGAGGAGGGTTGCCCGACAAAGAATCGGGACTTAGATGAAGAGGGAACAACTCTCCCCACCCCCCCGGTACAGAGGGAAAGGAGAGGTGGGGGACGGTGCAGGTGGTGCGTGGCCCCCCTCGGCTGGACGGGGAGGGCACTCACTGGGGACACGAGTGAGGGGAAGGGGGCCGAGGCTTCACAACAGGGAAGAGTGTCTGAAGAGGAGAGAGCTCCCTAGGAGAACGCTGTAGGGTCCTGCCGACCGTCCAAAAGACACTGGGTAGCGTGAAAACTTCTGTGGGCTTTCTTGGCAGCACCTGAGCTCAGCAGTTCTGAGCTCGCAAAGGAAGGATGTTCAGGTCCGTCCAGTCGTTGGAGGTTGGCCAAGGACACCGGAGTTTTTATCTGCTGCGCAACAAATCACCCCCACACTCAGCGGCTTCAAACCCCAAGTATTTACCATCTCATGTGGCCTGTGAGGGGCAGGAATCCCGGAGCGGCTCTGAGCGTGGGTCCCTCTCAAGGGTTATAGTCATCTTCTGGATGAAGGCCTGGACGGACAGACTTCAGGCGGCTGGGGACCCGGCCAGACGCTGCCATTTCTGCCTCCCTGGGCTTCTCCAGCAGGCTGCTTCCGTCAGGCTCCACGCTCAGCTCGGCGTCTGCTCGTCCTTCCCCCTCCCCCACTCCCCCCCCTGCACTCTCGCTGTCTCTCTAAAATCAAAAATAAGTCAAATCTCTACAGGCAAAAGATAACTTCACCCAAGGGTCACTGTAAAGAAAATGTCCACTTAAAATCCTCTTTTTCAATTCACTTTCAATTTAAAATCAGAAATTGACCCCCCCAACCCTCCCAAAAGTTGGTCCCTGGAAGAAAAAAAAAAAACATCCTGAAGGAGTCCAGCAAACTCTTTTTTTTTTTAAGATTTTATTTATTTATTTAACAGAGAGAGAGAGAGATCACAAGTAGGCAGAGAGGCAGGCAGAGAGAGAGGGGGAAGCAGGCTCCCTGCAGAGCAGAGAGCCCAATGCGGGGCTCGATCCCAGGACCCTGGGATCATGACCTGAGCCGAAGGCAGATGCTTAACCCACTGAGCCACCCAGGTGCCCTTCCAACAAACTTTTTGAAAACCACGTATCTTGAGGAGAAACTCCGTTTTGAAACACTAACATTCAAAATGCTAATCCTGGTGAAAAAAAACAGTAATATCTTACCTGGGTTATGTATTATATACATAAAAGTATGTCACCCATCCCCCAGCATTGTTTGAGACGGCAGGTGGTGAGGGCTACAGAGGCAGGGGCTGCGGTGAAGGCCAGTGTCTTGGGCTCACAGACCCAGCTCTGCTCTCTCTAGCTGTGTGATCCTGAGCCAGTCACTTGACCTCTCTGGGCTTCACTTTCCTCCCCTGTAAAATGAAGTACTAGTGCCTCCCTCACGGGGTCGTGCAGGTTCAATGAAAAGCCCTTGGAACACCTAAGAATTGTGAGTTACCTAATACGGGCTATTTATTGTCTTTCTTTTTACAGATTAGACAACCAAAAGCCAGAAAAGGCCAGAGATTTGCTTAAGATCACACAGCCAGGCAGGTATCTGTGCTTTGACTCATCCCCAGAATTTCTGACTCCAGACTGAGCGCTCTCTCCACCGAACTACAATTATCTCCCCTTTTAACAACGAGAACGTACGGCCGCGCTCAGAAAAGGTCAAAAATAAGAGCACTGAAAGCAGAGCGTGCGATCAGAAACTGCCAGCAAGAACACTGTCCTTAGCGGCCCCTGGGTGGCTCAGTGGGTTAAGCATCTGATTCTCCATTCTGGCTCAGCTCATGATCTCAGCGTCGTGAGATCGAGCCCCAAGTCCAGCTCCCCGGGGGAGCTTGCTTAGGATTCTCCCTCTGTCCCTCTCACCACCCGCCATCCCCCTTGTCCCAGCTGTCTCTTAAAAAAAAGAAAGAAAGAAAGAAGAATTCGCTCCCCTAAAAAAACAAACAAACAAAAAAAAACCAGTACTATTCCTACTTTCTCACAGTGTTCCCATTCTAGACAGATCAATCCCAAAAGCACAGAGATTTGACTAAGGTTTCCCAGCAACAGAGTATCATAAATACTTTTAAATTACAGCTAAGGAGTGTTCTTGGGGGTGGGGGTTTGTTTGCTTTCCTTTGTTTTTAACATCACTCCCTCTCACTGGCCTCTGCCCAGACGCAACTGCACAGCGTATTACCAAAATCCTTTCTGGAAAGTCACTGCCAACAGGGTTAGCGAATTCCCAGGGGAAATACAGGGTTCGGTTCCTGCGAGCCTCTGGAGACACTCTCGTCAACCAAGCAATACATAACGGCATTTTATGTGGTTTTTGTTTAAAGACGCCTTCCTGAACACACACCGCTGAGCCACTAACGTCGAACTCACGGGCCGCGGCACCGTAACTCAGGCCCGCGCGCAGCGCATCTCCCGTGTTGCTCCCCTGAAACGCGCCTCACGGCCTTCTCGGGCTCGGGAAGGCCGGACAGCGCCGCGCACGGCCCGCGGGGGCCACTTTCCGCAGCAAAAAGGCCCTCACGGAAGGCAGAGCAATGCAAAAAAGCAGGGCATTCGCGAGACCACGAAGGGGCCGCCGAGAGCATCCGAGCTACGGGAAGGCAGCGGCGCGCCGCCTTGCGCGCTCGGGTGGGAGCGTCGCCCGCTGGGCAGCTCGGAATTTTCACCCTCTCGGCGGCTGCACGACTGACGCACGGCCTCACGCGAGGTTCCCCGCCAAGGTCAGCGAGGAGACGAAGTCACAAATACAGGGTCTGCACGTAACTGTGGGAAGGGCTGTGCACGCTTGGACCGGGGCGGTGAGCCTTGAGACGGGCTCTCCTGCCAGGGAGGTGCGTGGACAAGTACCCAAGTCAGTCTCCCGGCTGCCCAGGGAAGAGTCTGGATTCCGTCTCCTCCTGGCACTGACACTCAGTGATGCAGTTACCACCCCCCACGGGATCGCGCAGTAGACAGCTTTATGTGGGGCGTCTGGGTGGCTCTGTTGGTTAAGCATCTGACTCTCGATTTAGGCTCAGGTCATGACCTCAGGGTCGCACGATCGAGCCCCGCATTGGGCTCCGCGCTCAGTGGGGAGTCTGCTTGAGATTCTCTCTCTCCCTCTCCCTCTGCCCCTCCCCCTGCTCTGTCTCTCTCTTAAATAGATAAATAAATCTTAAAAAAAAAAAATAGACAACTTTATGTAAAGTGTAAGGCTATGTGGACTGTGGACCCAACTTTGCGATTCCAGGCAAACAGCTCACCTCTCTGAACATCAGATTTCTTCCGCACAAAGTGATGACATTTGTCTCACAGAGTTGCCAGGGGGAAAATGACACGGAATAATAAATGAAATCATAACATATGCAAAGTACCTAGAACATGGTGAGCCCTAAGATGTTAATTCTTCCCTGAGAATGTATAAATCCTGCTTCTTAATACAAACTTGTTCAACTGTATGCTGGGAAAGGCAGCTACTTAATAACTTCATAAGGTCTAAGAATAATCAATGACCAATATGTTTTATCAAGATTGTCCCTGAGTTTCGTCCATTAGTAGATCAAATGTGGCCAGCTCAGCCCCAGGAGGTAATCAAAGGCCCCTGGCTCACTCGTTCATTGATTCATTCATCTGTTTGTTCCACAAAGATTTATGGACTAGCTGTTGTGTGTCAGGCACCATCCCAAGCCCTGGAGATAAAGCATAAAGCACAGAATGAAATACTTAAGTCCCATGTGCCTGGGTGGCTCAGTCGGTTAAGCCTCTGCCTTCGCCTCAGGTCATGATCCCAGGGTCCTGGGATTGAGCCCCACGTCAGGCTCCTCACTGGGGAGCCTGCTTCTCCCTCTCCCTCTGCCTCCCGCTGCCCCCTGCTTGTGCTCTCTGTCTCACTTTGTCAAACAAACAAATAAAATCTTAAAAACGAAAAAAGAAATAGTTAAGTCCCTGCTCTCCAAGAGCTTATGGTCAAGCCTCAGCAGAGGCAGACGGTAAACTGAGATCAGGGGCAATGTCTGTGACAGTCGGGGCTAGGAAGGACAATGGAGGGGTCCAAGGGAGCGAGAGCAGTGTTGGGAGGAGTGCCCCCTTAGATGAGACGGTCGGGGGGGGGCCTCTTTCGGGAGGTGCATTTGAGCAGAGACCTGGATGATGGGGAGGAAAGACCCAAAAGAAAATCCAGGCGGGGAAAGCGCACTCCGGGCCTTGAAATAAGAAAGAGTCTGTGCATTGGCTACGTACATGGAGGCGGGGGCCCCTGAGTGTAGGGTCAAGAGGGGAGAGCAGGACCCGAGGTCAGAGCGGTGGGAGAGGCCAGCTCACGGAGGCAAAGAGGTCATGCTAAGGACATGGTAAGGACTATCATTCTAGATACGACGATGAGCCAGCCAGGGATGGTTGGGAGTATGTAAATGACTTTTCTGATTTGTCTCGAAAGAATAACCTGGACCCTCATGAGGCAAAGACCATCTGAGGGTCAAGAGCGGAAGCAGAAAGGCCAACCAGGAGGTCGCCAGTAATCTAGGCAGGAGCCGGCGGTGCTTGAAGGAGGCCGGTCAGCGCCTGTGCCATAGGCCAGCGCGGGATTAACCACGCTCAGGACAGGCAGGGTGTGGGAAGTCTTTACCAGCGGCGGGTGTGGCGATTGATTACGAACTCTGCATCCGAGCTTGACTGCAACGGGACATGAACAAATCTGAGGGGGAGGGGAGGGAAGCCAAAATTCTCAAAACCACCCTCTTTCCTCTTTCAGATCTCTTTTCCCAATTTAAAGCTCTTCTACTTCTCTATGCCCTTTCCCCGCAAGACCTTGGAGAAGCGCAGCATATACTGGAGATTTCCTTCGTGAATGTTTGTAAGTTGGGTAAACTTACATTGGATGAATTTAGAGTGCGTTGTAAATGTAATTATGAAATATTTAAAGCCATTCAAGGGTGTAAAATACAGCATTTACCTTTATCACCCGGTTTAGGGAGTTAACTATAAAATAGAATAGAATCTTCTTGGTTGCCTGTCCTTAGTGACATACCACTTACTCCCCACAAGAGGAAATATTTGCTTGAATTTGGCATTATCATTTCTAGGTGTATCTTTATGTTTTTACTACATATATATGCATCCCTACATATATGGTATTAGTCTGCATAATTTTAAGCTTTATGGAAATGCTTTCCATATTTTTTTAAAGATTTTTATTTATTTATTTGACAGACAGAGATCACAAGTAGGCAGAGAGGCAGGCAGAGAGAGAGGGGGAAGCAGGCTCCCGGCCGAGCAGAGAGCCCGATGTGGGGCTCGATCCCAGGACCCTGGGATCACGACCTGAGCTGAAGGCAGAGGCTTCAACCAACTGAGACACCCAGGCGCCCCTGCTTTCCACATTTTTGTGTGATATACATTTTGTTTAAAATTATGTTCGTATAAAACATCCACATTGACCTTAATCTAGTTCGTTTTCACTGATGTATATGTTATGGATGATGTTACCACAATTACTTGATCCATTCTCCCATTCAAGAATATTTAGATTTTTTTTGGTATTTATGCTTTAACAGACATACTGCTATGAATATTCTCACTTTCATAGGTGAGAATTCTCACTTTTATATGTGAGTCAAAGCTGAAATCTGTGGTCTTACCACTCAAAGTGAGGTCGCAGGACCAGCCTTACCAGCACTGGTTGGGAGCTTGCTAGAAATGCAGAATCTTGAGCCCCACAACAGACCTTACTGAATTAAATCTGCATTTTAAAACGATAATTCCAGAGAATTTATGGATACAAAACAAATACAAGAAGAATTGGCCTATTATTTATGACGAATCAGTTCTGTTTTGGATTTTACATTTTCAATTTGTTACACATGGGTATTTTGTAAAGTATCAAAATTTGATACCACGGCTCAGAAGGGAAAGGCTCACACAGGGTGTTGAGCTCGCCATCGGGCAGGACTGAGAGGGAGCACGGGGCTGGTAACTGGAATGAGGCGGAGTATTGGGGCAGATAACTGGAAGATGGACGATGCAGCGAAGTCCGCATGAAATAGGGAAGTCGCCAACGAAGACTTTGCCTCCTTTGATTGTGTACTAAGTACGCATTTCTGGAGCAATCTGAAAGACTGACATAAAAAATGGCATCATGTCCAAGACCACCGAGCTAAAATTGAACTACTTGGGAGCTCTGATTCACAAAAACAGCATATTATGGAAGATCCCTACTATGGGAACGACTCGGATTCTGAGACTGTGTACCCGGCAGTTAGATGCTGCTGCGTCCATCCACGGCTCAACACCAGCACCGGTTTGACGACCCCACAGGGAGGCTCGTGTTCCACAGCTCAAGGCCACAGGTGTTTCTTCCATGGACTCACTGATTCTTACCCTAAGAAGAGAGTTGTAAGGGGGCACCTGGGTGGCTCAGTGGGTTAAGCCTCTGCCTTCAGCTCAGGTCATGATCTCAGGGTCCTGGGATCGAGTCCCGCATTGGGCTCTCTGCTCCTCGGGGAGCCTGCTTCCTCCTCTCTCTCTCTGCCTGCCTCTCTGCCTACTTGTGATCTCTGTCTGTCAAATAAATAAATAAAGTCTTAAAAAAAAAAAAAAGATAGTTGTAGGGGTGCCTGGGTGGCTCAGTTGTTAAGCGTCTGCCTTCGGCTCAGGTCGTGGTCCCACGGTCCTGGGTTCGAGCCCCGCATTGGGCTCCCTGCTCGGCAGGAAGCCTGCTTCTCCCTCTCCCCCTGCTTGTGTTCCCTCTCTCACTGTGTCTCTCTCTGTCAAATAAATAAAATCTTTTTTAAAAAGTACTCCTAAAAAAAAAAAAAGATAGCTGTAGATGGAAGTCAGTTGTCATGTGCGGCAGAAAAATAAATAAAAATCTTTGATGCAGACAGTTTATGGAGTACATTAAGTATGCTCAGACCAGCTGAACCTCCCACTCTGCCCCAGTTACAAAAAGAGTGGACCGAACGAAATAGTAGACCGGCGCCGTAGAACATGATGAAGTAGATAAAAGCTTGTCAAGGCTCGGGTCAACCTCGGTGCTCACTGACACAAATCACGGATGCTACCTCTCCGGGAGGTTTAGGCAGACAAGGTGGTGAAGAACTGGTGCCTTCTATCCCCCTTGAGACTTCTCCTCTTTTCACAGTAGGGCCTTTTACGGAATAAGATTAGAGACGTGAACAGCCCCAAGCACAGGAGCTCACACTCTGGATTAGAAGTGTTTTAATTCATACACCCATAGTACACACTTGTCTATTAAAAGGACAGGGAAAAAAAAGAGAGAGAGAGAGAAAATAAACAATTAAAGGACAGGAAAGAGAGAAAGACTTAGTGGATTAATCATTAACACCTTTAATACTTCTTAAATTTCGTATGCTTATTTTATTTCCTAAGGAAATCGGCTTACTTGTTCCCCTTTGAACAACCGTACCTCTGAAATTTTAATATATCCTGAAAGAAGGACACTGCCTGCTGGCCTGGCTTATGGGCAGTTTGAGGAGTGGGTCTGTTTTCATAAACACACGGACACCAACTGTAAATGCATGTTGGCTTCGGTGGGAAAAATCACTGGAAAGGTTGAAAAAAGAATTGTATTATGTTGAATGCTTGAATATTAATATGTTAGTCAGTTAATAGGCATTCTTTCATCGGTGTTTCATAAATTCACAGGAAAATCTGCACAACTTCTATGCCCTTTGAGCTGACTAATCTCAAATTCATGTGAATATATTTCAGAAAAGAGTGTTTTCAAAATAAACTAGAGAGTTAGAAGACTGAAATTTTAAAAAACAGGGCAGGGGTTATCCGGGGGAGAGGATGATGCTGGGAGGAGCAGAGGCTGACGTCTCCATCCTGGGACAGGCCATACACACTGATGAGAATGGACACCAGACGGTGTTTTAGCCTCACTTGGCAAATATGAAAGCTAAGGCTATCCAAGATTCAGTTTCACCATGCAGTGGGAAAAATAATGGTTTGCGACATAACACTTCAATTCTGTGATCAGCTACACAGATGGAATAACATGTGTGTACAAAGCATTAGGTAAGGATCTTGAATAAAATTCCATCAATGTTTTTCCTATGCTTAAAAAATATTCATCTCAAGTGGCTTTAAGAAGCAATGTAATCCCCACTAAAAGAACAAGAGTTCTTTGAAGAAACAGTTGATTACAGGTCTGGGGCAGGGAATGTACACAGAGCATGAAAAGAATGACTATAATTAATTGTAACATATTAGATACATACATACATGAAATCATATCGGTATAGACCTATTAAAGGGGAGGAGTAAGCTCTTTACAGACCAAAGCCAGCTAATAAACAGAGATGGATTGACAAAATAAGAAATTCACCATAGGACGCCTGGGTTAAGTGTCGGTTAAGTGTCTGCTTTCGGCTCAGGTCATGATCCCAGAGTCCTGGGATCGAGTCCCACATCAGGCTCCTTGCTCAGTGGGGAACCTGCTTCTCCCTCTGCCTGCTGATGCCTCTGCTTGTGTTCTCTCTCCCTCTGACAAATAAATAAATAAAATCTTTTTAAAAAAAAGTTTAACTTGAATTCAATCAGGCTGCTAGGCCATGCATATCAATAGGAATATAATGTGAGCCACGTGTGTAATATTAAATTTTCTAGAAGCCACACAAAGTAAAAATGAAACCAAAAAACACACAGGTAAAGTTGACTTAATATACTTAATTTTGCCCCAATATTGAAAATATTAGTATTTCAACATATAATCAATAGGAAAAACTTTGTATTTTACTTTTTTTTTTGTAGTAAATCTTCAAAATCCATTGTGTTATTTTTACACTTAAAGCACATTTCAATTCAGATGCTAAGTTTTCATTGGAAATATTTGATCTGTATTTAGATTTCATAAAATTTACCATTGGAAAGGTAGATTCGCATACCTGTTTTTCAAAATAAAACACTTAAAATTTTTCCAATAATGAAATTGAGCATGAGTTTTAAATTTAATTTCAATTAAATTTAATTTCAATTTCAAGTGAAATTAATTTAAAATTTAGCTTCTCAGTTACACTGGCCACACATATTTCCAGTGTAAAACAGCCACATGAAGCTGGCACCCACCATACTGGACAGTGCAACCCTAGACTTCACTTCCACTTTACAGAAATAAAGGGGATAGCAAACACACAAGTTAAATGATACTAAGAGTTAATCCAGAACGTGGGACATTCTGCAAAATAGTTCTCTTATTAGTTTCCAAAAATTCAGTGTCATAAGATAAAATAAGATGGGGAGATTGTCCTAGACAAAGACTAAAGAGACATAACAATCAAATGCTTGTGTGGGATGCTTGTTTGAAAACAAAAACAAGGGGCGCCTGGGTGGCTCAGTGAGTTAAAGCCTCTGCCTTCGGCTCAGGTCATAATCTCTGGGTCCTGGGATCGGGCTCTCTGCTCCGTGGGGAGCCTGCTTCCCCCCCTCCCCCCGCGCCTGCCTCTCTGCCTATTTGTGATCTCTCTGTCAAATAAATAAATAAAATCTTAAAAGAAAAAATAAAAAAAAAGAAAAAGAAAACAGAAACAAAAACAAAAGCATTGGGAATTGGGAAAAGCTTCTCTAAGCAACCGGGGGAACACTGAATATGTGCTATATTCTAGACGAATTACAGAATTTTTGCTAATTTTCCTTGGGTGGGATAATGGCATTATGATTATGTAGATTACTTTATTTGTAGGAAAGATAATGATTCTAGGGGGAGACTAATTCAAGAAATGCAATTTTATCTAAATATCAAAGTTGACAGGAGAAAAAAATATTTGGGGGCAAGATGCCCCCAAATGTTTATCTTCTAAGCAACCTTTTTCCAGGAAGCCACTAGAGGATGCAGCGCTCCAAAATGAGTAAGCCAACGAAGAGGAAGATGAGGAACTGAGGAGGCAGGAGATCACAGGGAAGAGGTGATGAGAGTCTCCACGATCATGGCAGGGAATCAGTCAGAGAAAGAAACCATTCTGAACTGGGTCACAAAGAGGAAAGCTCCAGGACAGATGTCTTCCAAAACCAAAACAAACCAAACCAAAACAAAAAACTGACGGGCCAATTATACACTGTGTTTGACTACACTGTAGGAATTTTATCACTCTGCAGAAGCCTGAGAGAAAAGTTAGTGATGGGTGTATGCAGTGGTGTATTGGTAAACCACCTCTCTGAAGAGAAAGAAAAAAAGAAAAAAGCCCTGATTTGTAGCATTTGTTGATTTCCATGGCATAAATACTTCCATTATAGCTGATTTTAAGCTACCAACATAAATTCATTGAACAGTTGACAAGAGATGCTCACCACCAGCTCTCAAGAGTCATTATGAAAAAGAAATGAGCATCTAATACTCATCTGTTCCAAGAACCAAGTATTATATGATGAAATTCAGATTTCTTATGCAGAAGAGAGCCAGCAAGACCTAGCTCCAACGAAATTAAAACAAATAAAGCAATTATTAACTCAAAAAAAAGTTTTACAAGAAAAGAAATAGAATCCTAGTACTCTAAATGGCTCGGCTATGAACATTCTAGAGGTCTGACAGAACAACTTTTTACCACTCCTTTCTCTGAAACCTTTTGAAATGATGAAAGGAATAGAAAGATAACGGGGTACCTTTGCTGGAAAGACAGGAGAATGCACAAGCAGCAGACCAGGACCGTAGGAATTTCCTGATGACCCAGAGGAACTGCGATCAGATTGACTATTAAACCCAGCACACCCAATTTAAAAGTAACCCCCCAACAGCCTGAGAGAGAACCTCGAAAGGTAAGTTTTGCCAGTACAGCCCTGCCAACCCCCTAAAAGGATATTCCCCTTTCCCTCCCACCATCGTGCTGCAGACCACCGACCGTAGCTCTCTAGGATGGGATTACTGATAGCCGATGCTCTCTCCCGGCTGAGAAAATGAAAGCACAGACTCTGGGCAGTGAGCCACAGGGTTTATAGCCACCGCGAGGGAAGGAACAGGGAGAGAAGAGTGGGTTCACTCCACCCACTATGCTGAAGCACCACCTCATTCAGGGTACTATGTCCACGTCCATGGCCAAACAAACAGGAAGTCTCACAACAGCGCGGTTGATGAAGGAAGCCCCATGGCGGGAGGAAGGCTGAACAGGTCCAACATCTTGGTTCCTTGTATCATGATGATTCCTTGCTGTCACTGTTACCCTGAAGACTCACTTTACTCTTTACTTCTCGCTTCTGGGACCCCCATAGCTGTCCCGGATACAGTCCTTTCCTAGAGCTGGCTCTTCAACTTTTTAATCAGTTCAGTGAATTTCTTGACATCTTCCCAGTACATTTCTTGTTTAAGCTGATTAGAGTCAGAGTCTGTTGCTGGCAATGCAAAAACCCTTACCATACAAAAAGATGGTTGAATGATAATAAGCTTAATTTTATACTATTAATAGTTTCTATATATATATACATTATTTACATCCATTATGCTATTATAATAACCTTAACTTAATGCTAATACAGAGAACACACAGTTTTTTTTTTTAAAGATTTTATTTATTTATTTGACAGAGATCATAAGTAGACAGAGAGGCAGGCAGAGAGAGGGGGAAGCAGGCTCCCCACTGAGCTGAGAGCCCGATGTGGGTACACTGTTTTCAAATTTACCTATGGAACATATACAAAATGATCTGCTAGGTAACATACCCAAATCAATAAATTGCATAAAGTAGAAATACAAGTGCCACAGTGTAAAACAAAACCAAAAAACTAAAAATTAACTCCAAAACCATATCCATACTTACTCAGGAAGAAAAGCTGAAACTATTAAAAATTTAAGAAAAAAAAGGTTAATAGGAACATTGCCTGTCAAAATCTATGACATAACATGGGATAAAATGATTCTCAGAGGAAATTTTATAACATCTTTCTTGGTTATGGAGATGGAGAATAAATGAACTAAGGAGTCAATTCTAAAAGCTAGAAAAAAGATAAAAACCTTGGTCAGTAATGCCAAAAGTTGATCTTTTAGGAAATAAGACATAAGCAATTAAAATTATTAATGAGAAAGGGAGCATATGAGGATCTTTTCAAAATTATGAGAGCATTTTTAAAAAAAATTTTTTTTTAAAGATTTGTTTATTTGACACAGAGAAAGATCACAAGTAGGCGGGGGGGGGGGGTCGGGGGGGTGGGGGGGGGAGCAGGCTCCCTGCTGAGAGCCCGATGTGGGCCTCGATCCCAGGACCCTGAGATCATGACCTGAGCGGGAGGCAGAGGCTTAACCCACTGAGCCACCCAGGCACCCTGAGAGCATTTTTAAATTATGGGAGTCAGGGCACACCTGTGTGGCTTAATCACTGGGCATTTGCCTTCGGCTGGGGTCATGATCCCGGGGTCCTGGGATCAAGGCCCGCATTGGGCTCCCTGCTCAGCAGAAAGCCTGCTTCTCTCTCACTCCCCCTGCTTGTGTTCACTCTCTCGCTGTCTCTGTCAAATAAATAAAACATTTAAATAATAATAATATTAAATAAATTATGGGCGTCAAGGCTTACAAGCAAGGCACAAGATGAAAAGTCATAAAAAATTGATTAGACTCCATTTTTTATTATTTGTAAAGATTTTTTCATTTATTTATTTGACAGAGATCACAAGTAGGCAGAGAGGCAGGCAGAGAGAGGAGGAAGCAGGCTCCTATGCAGGGCTAGATCCCAGGACGCTGGGATCATGACCTGAGCCAAAGGCAGAGGCTTTAACCCACTGAGCCACCCAGGCACCCCTAGACTCCATTGTTAAAAAAAAAGTTTAAGTCTCCAAAAAATAAATTAACAAATAAGTGAACTAGAAATAACTTATGAGTTAAAAGCCAAAACCATAAAGAGCTGCTATCAACTAATAAAAAAATCACATACACAACCAAAAATTTTAACGCACAAAACTTACACAAATTCTTGGAAAAAGAATTACCAAACAACATTTGAAAGAATGTTCACCCATAGTAGTAATCAGGAAAGTTTAAGGCAGTTAAGATCCCACTTTTCACCCATCCGATCTGCAGAAATTTTAAAACCTAACATGCGGTGTTAAAAAGTTTGAGAAAACAGGCACTCTCATACATTGTCACTGGGAATGTAAATTAGTAGTATTTTCGGAGGACCATTTAGCAGTACGCATTCAATTTTTTAATGTGCATCCCTCTTCGGATCAGGCCACTTCCAGAAATCCATCCTACAGAAATAATTCGAACAGGTGCACAAAGATATAAGCCTAAAAAGGCTTAAAAAAAAAAAAAAGTTTTTCTTTTTTCTTTTTTGACTAGTGTTTTCTATACGTCAATCAGAAGGAAGATGAGGTTTGATGAAGAACTGATGAACGGCCTTTAAAATGAATGAGAAAATCTATACCTACCTGCATGAAAAAAATTGCCAACAGAGTGTTAAATGCTAAAAAAGTATTGAATGCAAAGATACAAACACAGGGAGCCGCACGAAGAGGGGCACGTGTGGCATGGAGACTTCCGCTTTTTATCCTAAATCCCAGCGTTGTTTTAGTAAAGAAAAAAAAAAAAGGAGAAAAAGGAACATTTTGGAAACAGACACATCAAAACCGGTGAGTTTACCTTTAGGGGAGGAGGGTGGGGTGAGAGTGGAAGACGTTTTTTGCTTCCTCACTCTCTGTAAACTGTGAAAAACAAACATGCAAGCAATTTTTGTGAAAATAAAACTTTTAATATAAAAAACATATAAAAATACTTTTCGAGGGGCGCCTGGGTGGCTCAGTGGGTTAAAATCTCTGCCTTCAGCTCAGGTCATGATCCCAGGGTCCTCCGATGGAGCCCCGCATCGGGCTCTCTGCTCGGCATGGAGCCTGCTTCCCCCTCTCTCTCTGCCTGACTCTCTGCCTACTTGTGATCTCTGTCAAATAAATAAATAAATCTTAAAAAAAAAAAAAGCAAAACAAAACAAAAACAACTTTTTGAAGAAGGCTTTACAGTTCTCGCAGAGGTTTACAATCTTCGAAGTCACCGTAAGAAATACAACAGGATGTTCTAGGTGTTTCACCTGGTACTTTTCCAGTCCTCCTTCCTTTACGAGGTCATTAGGAATGGCTTCCCAAGAATTCCTCTCTCCTCTACGGAGTGGAACCTTCCAGACCAAGAGCTCAAAGCACCTCAGCCCGGCAGTCCCGGGGAGAACCCCCGGAGCAGGATCGCGGGCGGGGGGCTTCCCTCCGCGAGCCGGCAGGCACGCGGCAGGCTGCGGGAACTGTCGGAGCTCCCCGAGCTCCCCCCGCCCTCGGCGGACCGCCAGCCACACGCGCGGACCAGTCCTCCACCGCGTAGCGCACCCGGACCGCAGAAAGGTGTTAGGCGAAGGCGAAGGCGAGGTCGCGAGCCGGAACGGGGCGACGGGCACTGCCACATGGCTGGCGCGCTTGCCGCGTAGACGCGTGGCCGGACGCGCCCCGGGAAGGGCACAAAGGCGGGCCGCGCGACACAAGGTGCAGAGGACGGGAGGCGTGCGCCCGCCGCCGGGCCCTCACCAGTGCGCGGACAGAGCCGCCGCCCGGCCTCTTCCGCCCCGGAGCCCCCGTCCGCAAGGGCCTTCTAGCCCCGCGCTGGGGCCCGGACGCCTTGACGCACGCCCGCCCCCGAGCGCGCCCTCCATTTTGTCCCCAGTCTCCTTCGGGCGAGCGGGGCGGCGCTATTTTAAAGCCGCTAAGTCATGGAGCGAAAAGGGGAGGCGGCGGGGCGGGCGCGGGACCTTGAAGTGCAAGGGGCAGGCGCTCGGGGCTACACAGCTGCCGGCGCTGGAAAGCCGCCGGCGGCACCCACGGCTCGGCCTGGGGCCGGAAGGACAAAGGACACGCAGGGGACGCGGGCCGCGAGCGAGCGCGGGGCAACTTCCGGGCCGGTGGGCCAGGGCTGGGGGCGGGCTAGGCCGCCGACCCGGCCGCAGGGCCCGCGCGCAGGACAAAGCGGCGGCGGCGCGCCCGCTCCCCCAGCCGCGGCCCTGGCCCGGCCCCGCCCCGCGCGCGCGCGCGCCCGGCGTCCAGGCACGCGGGCGCGAGCCCGCGGCCGACGGGTAGAAATGGCGGTTGGGGCGGAAGGAGGGGGCTGGAGGGGGCTGGGGCGGGAAGCAGCGCAGGCTCGAAACTCCAGGGCGCTGTTCCGCCCCCGCCCCGCCAAGGATCCTGGGGCAGGGGTGTTTCACGAGCTGTCCTCCTCTCTCGGCCCCGGCCTCCCGGGCTGCGGAGGGCCCGCTGGGGAGAAGCCGTCACCCGTTAGTTTGAACAAAGGAGATGGCCCCACAGGCCAGGCGACGGCCCGGCGCGGCCACTGCAGAGACGCAAAAACGTTCCCTAAAATGGCGGCCGGCGCACGGGGGCGGGGCTGGCGGGGCTTCCGCTCGCGGCGCGGGCGGGGTGGGGCCGCAGGTACCCACCGGAGCCCATGGCCGCCGCGCCAGATCCCGGCGAGCCCGCAAAGGGGAAGGTAACGGGGCGGTGGGGCGCGCGGGGCGCTCGGGCGCTCGGGCGGGGGGCGGAGGGCAGACCCCGAGCCGGGGCCCCGTCCCTGGCTTCTCCGGCGTCGCGGGCTCCAGAGAGTTCCCGTCCCCACCCCGGCACGCTTTAGCTCCCTCGCCGGGCCTGGGGGGGGAGCGGGGGAGTGAAGCCCCGGGCGGGAGAGCTGTGCGCTGGAAGGGGCTGGTGCCGGGGAAGCGTGGTTTCCGCGCTCCCGGAGGACAGGCTGATGCGGTGGACTTAACACGGAGGGACCCAGAAGTGCTGTCGAGCAGTGAAAACCTGGGTTAGATCCTGAGCGGAAGGAGCGGCTGTCAAGCGGCGGGGTTTCCCGTTCAGTGCGCTGACTTGTAAACCGCGCCATTCCACCTCTCTGCGTAAGACCCAGTCGCCACAGCCCGTGGCTCCCGGGATAAAACCAGAGTTCCTTGGCCTGGACCGTAAAGCCTTTGGCCAAGCCCTTGTCCGCCTGTGTCCGGCTCGTCTCCTTTCCAGAGGCTTTGGAGACGGTGGGCCGCGAAGGGAGGGCGCTTTCTCCTGAGGGGGGCCCCTGACTCCCCAGCGCGGACTGAAATGCGCCTGTTCCACGCCCCCACCCCGCTCCCCGGCGCCTTACTCGGCTGCATCATTCCAGCAAGTCCCCAATTTCTGTCATCTGCCTCTTGCGCTCCTTAAGGCAACCCAATTTACCACCTCAGTGCTGAACAGATAATAGATGTTCAGAAAATAGGAAAAAAGCCATTTTCCAGTGGTAAGCTTATAAAGATGTTAATAGTGGATCAGTGATGCACAAGTATTGACTCAAGAGCCGCTGTGTGCCAGAACGCTCCTAATCTACAATTACAGGATATGCTCTCCCCAGCTTGGGAAATTTTGCTACTTATTCAAAGTTACTGCTTTTCTGGGGACTTTTCCATTTAAATTTCGCCAAGATCAAATGGTTAATATGAACAAATATTGGATAAGTTATCTCCAGATTCAGTATCAAAACAGCGTGTCAGTTTTGACGCTATTGGTGTCTTTTGTTTTCATGCCTCATATATTACTTGGAATATGCTTAATGTAACCAAGTGTGCCCTTATTTAAAAGTGATTTATTTCAAGAGGCACCATAATTATATAAACGGGGCTTTTATCCCTCTTGTGTCTGGTTATCGCCTTTGATAGGAGATAATTGCCATCATTTAAGGGTCAGAAGTATGGTTTAGCCGTTAAAAGTCAAAAAAATGGAAAGTATAATAATAATGACCTAATTGGTTCATCATTAGTAAAACAAAACACTGTGGTTGGTGAAATGAAGGATAGGTACAAGCCCTAAAACTGAGCACTGACCAGATTTGTGTGGTGAGGTTAAAGAAAAAAACAACCAAAGACTTATAAATTGCTCATGAAATACTAGTATCAAAGCTCACTAAGGAGATTATAAAATTTATGTAACATAAGCTAGGACTGAATGAGTAGCCCAGGGTAACGTCAGAAAAGGAAGCCTGCAGTTATCAAGCTGACAGAACTAACCCTCAAAAACTCCGCTCCCATTCTTTGCTCTCCAGGAAACTTTAAAATACGAAATTTGGTACATGCCTACCAGGAAGGTGCTGTAGGTAAATTTTAAATTTATTAATAAACCCATTGGGAAAAGTGGTGTATGTATCTGCTGATTATTAGGCACTAAACTAGGAGCTAAAGATACAGCCTTGATCAAAACAGGCAAAATGTTCCTTGTGGAACTCACATTCTTACTGCAGGAATCAAACAGGAAATCACAGTTTCATTTACTGAGCCAACCATGCAGAGATCCTGGAGAAAGGCAGCACGCGCTAGGTAGGTCTCGTTTTGTCAGAGGAGAGCCAGTGTACGAAGACTAGAAGACAAGATAAAGAGGGATACGAGAAAGGAGGGTGGGTGTCAGGTCCGGCGGGGCCTTCCCAGCAGTTGTAAGGCATGGAGGGTTTTCAAAGGACAATGATCCAGCCATCTGAGTGGAATCGAGAGCTTTTAAGATACTGAAAGAGGGGCACCTGGGTGGCTCAGTGGGTTAAAGCCTCTGCCTTTGGCTCAGGTCATGATCCCAGCGTCCTAGGATCGAGCCCTGCATCGGGCTGTCTGCATGGCTGGGAGCCTGCTTCCTCCTCTCTCTCTGCCTGCTTCTCTGCCTACTTGTGATCTCTGTCAAATAAATAAATAAATAATCTTAAAAAAAAAAAGATACTGAGAGAGACCATGGTAGTCTGGGGGTAGCGGCAGCAGAGGTGAGAAGCGCTTCAGTTCCAGCTGTATTCGGTTCTGGTATATCCCAGACTTGCTGGAGCACTGAACATGGGTTTGATGGAAGAAATCAAGGATGACTCCTAGGGTTTTGGTATGAAAATTCGGTGAGTAGGGATGCCTGAAAAATAATTCTAATTGGAAATCCTAAGTTCAAGGCACTTCTTTGACATACAAAAGGTGTCGCTAGACCAATGAATTAGAAGACAAAACACCTGGGAGAGGTTAGATGTGATTTACCAAATTGGCAGGCATCGTCATGTAAATGGCATTTAACCGAAAGCCTGTGTTTCTGAGCGGGCCAGGGGAGCTCTTCAGACTGAGAGGTTGTCAGAGGAGGGAACAGAAGCCAAAGTGCTGGGAATGGCCAGTGAGGTGGAAACCCAGGAAGCCTTGTCCTCTTTGAAGCCAAGTAAAGAAAATGTTTCAAAAACAAATGATTATCTGTGCCATGTGTTGATGGGAAGTGTGCCGGCATCTGTAGTGTCTGGACCAAGCTGTTGCGGTGCAGTGTAGGGATAAATGCTCTTTGAAGGGACTTAAACAGAGAAGAGGTTTCTAACACGTAGGTTAACGAGTTTTGCAGTGAAAGGGAGCAGAGAAATGGGATAGTAGCTCAGGCGGCTTGTGGAGGGAAGGTGTGTCAAGAGAGTGTTTTGTTTATACTGGAGAGGAAAAATAATGGTGCAGATGAGGACAGGGTGACTAGTAGCAACTTCTGCAGTGGAATCAACTGCAGTTAGGACCAGGTTTAAATAGAAGAGTGGGGCGCCTGGGGGGCTCAGTCGTTAAGCGTCTGCCTTCGACTCAGGTCGCGATCCCAGGGTCCTGGGATGGAACCCTGCCTCCAGCTCTCTGCTCAGAGGGGTGTCTGCTTCTCCCTCCCCCCCACCCCCACTCGTGCTCTATTTCAAGTAAAATCTTTAAAAAAAAAAAAAAAAGAAGAGAGCCAGTTCACCCTGTGCAGCAAGAGGAAAGACTCTGAACACTGATGCAGAGATGTTTGGCAGTGGGAAGTGGGCTGGCTCTAATTCAGTATATTTCCTTAAATTATTAAATGGATATTCCAGCTTAGAAATCTTTTAAGCATCTTTTAGTTCCATCAAGGTGAGCTGGAAGATCTGCCTTTGTAAATCTAAGCTTTAAAACTTCATGGGCTGCCTGGCTGACTCAGTTGGCAGAGGGCTGGACTCTTGATTTTGGGGTCGTGAGTTCGAGCCCCATGCTGGGTGTCGTTTACCTAAAAAAAAAAAAACCAAGATTTTTAGCCTACGAGTTTAAACTTTCATTAGTTTAAGGCTTAAGTTTGTTAACAGCAGAAGTTAAACCTTAAGATTGCAGACTACGCAGGGAATAAAAATGTGAAACGCTTGTACATCATAAATAGAACTACTTAAAAGGGATTTATGGCTTGAACCCTCTATTAATTTGGGAGTCTTACAGTTCAGTGTACTTTCTAAAAGCATTGTATGTGCTTAAGACCGGTTCTTCGTTTTCCTGTATTTGCTTTTAAGTAATCTGTAGTCTAAACACCAACTTTACCAGGAGGCGGAGAATTCTCTACTAGTGAAGAGAAGATTATGCTCTTAAATCAGTCTGCGTTCCTACCCAGTTTTGATACAAATTGCGTACTTAGTCCTGTCCACCCCCTCCCCCCACAAAACGTGTAACCTTTGGAAAACATCTCCCTGAGCCTTCGTTTTTTCATTTATGACCAAATGGTTAAGTGACAATTAAAGAACAGGTTTTGGAGATCTGGCCACATGAGAGGTTGAGAACAAGGAATGTAACGGGCCTGGGAGGAGCAGTGCCCCCCCCCCCCAACGCCACCTCCAAATCAGGGCATTCATCAGACCAGCGCTGGTTTCCCAGCTTCGGCCTTGCTGACACAACCCCCGTTTTGCTGGGCACGGGGCTGATAAATGCTGAGAAGGTCTGGCGGCAGCACCCTTGGCCTGAAGCCACATGTTGGGCTTTAAAAGGTTCCATTTTAAAAAGCAGATGTAATTTCTGTTAAGGCATCTTTTTAAATAAGCAGATTTTTTAAAAGGATGTATTTATTACAGAGCACGCACAGGGGGAAGGGGGCAGAGGGAGAATCTCAAGCAGTTGGCCTTCAGCACAGAGCCAGACATGGGGCTCCAGCTGGGGACCCTGAGATCATGACCTGAGCGCAAACGAGTCAGGTGCTTTTAACATTGTGCCACCCAGACACCCCGAAATATGCTGGTTATTTTTGAAGACCTTTTAAAAACACTTTAAAGATTTTGAGAGAGTGGGGGTGGTGGGGGCAAGCAGACCCCACGCTGAGCGCAGACCCCGATGCAGGGCTCCATCGCACAACCCTGAGATGATGATCCAAGCCAAAAAATAGCGAGCCTTAGCTGACTGAGCCACCCAGGCACCCAAAACTATTTTTCTAAGCAGTATCTAAAAGCGGTTTCCTCAATCTGATAGGCTCACAGGGAAGAAAGAAAAAACAAAAATCCTTAAGTTTTCCAAACTCAGATCCCCATGGCCCATCCCAGACCGGAGTCAGCATCTGAGGGGGCAGGGATAATGAAAACCTGGAGACTGAGAGAGATGCTGTCCTAGCGGACTTGAGTAGCACTCGGTACTTGGCAAGCATACTTTATACTTTGCGAAGAACTGGGGTTAAGAGCATTTTGTCCAAGTGCCCCACAAATGTTTTGTCTGCAGATTTGGTGGTACCCTGGGGTCACGCTAGGGCTCTGCCATGGCAGGGAAGCCACACAAAACAGCTATGGTGTGGTGTGTGCAGCGGCCTGCCTGATAGTTCCTTTTCTTCTCAGGACCACACCTCCCCCCCCCCCCCAAACCCTGTGGTGGAAGGTGGTGTTGGTCTACTAGCTTCTAAGACCTAAAACGGGCACTAATCACCACCTTGGCCTTCCTCTAGGAAAGCAAGCTCCTTTGAAGGTGCGGGCATTAGCTCTGGCCTGGAACGTGGGGCCTGGCTGTCTGCAGAGCGGCTCACGACACCCTCCTGCCTGCCAGGACTATATTCCACTTGGCTTTTGAGCTTATCGGTTTTTTGTACTGAGTTTTTTTCCTAAATGAAGCGAAATAACCTAGCAGCAGAATTAAATCCCCCAGCCTCTAAGATTTATATTGAAGAGCTTTTTACAATTAAAGTCTGCAACACTGAGCACCTGCTGTGTCCACCAAATGATGTTAGGGCTGTGTGTCAGGGTGGGGCTCGGGGAGGAAGGGACAGAGAGACAACGGTTTTTAAAAAATGGAATAATCAAGTAAATAGTAGTTTTGCTTTATTATGAACCAAATCACACTTGGGTCTTTTCTGGCAGTGGTTTGAGCCAAAGCAGCAAACAGGAGAATATACAATCAAGAACATCCTTTGTAATTCAGCTGTAACCTGACTTGCCTCTCCCGGTTCCTTTCCCTTCACATTACTTTCTAGGTGTCCCCTCACCCTACACAGTCCTCCCGTTTTAGCATAAAATCCTGCTTCATACTAAATCAAGTTTTAGGGAAGTCTCATTAAGTCTTCTAAGTCCTTATTAATGGGAATGCCACAGTGAAACAAACGTGACTTTTAAGAAAGTGTGTCCTTCCCTCCCAGAGCCCTAAAATAGAGTTCCATTTGACATTCACATTAAAACACGTGAAGGTTAAGCTGGCAGTATTTTTTTTTTTAATCAGGAAAATCAAGTCCATAAATCCCATGAAAACTGCGGAGAAACAATGTAAGAATCATTCATTTTAGCACTTGAAGGAATTTATCACGTAGCCCAATGCCTTTCATTACAGAAGGGTGGGCCACGGAGATTAAAAAAATACATGTATCCTACAGGTGATCCAGTTAGTGGCAGAGCGGAGACAAAACCCAACTGTGGATTTCCAGCTTTTCCCATCACACCTACCCTCCCCATCTAAGTGTAGTTGCCATGTCCTACCAACAAAGACTCAAATACAGTCAAATGCAGTTTCTTACCACAGGTAAGGAAATGAGAGGAGAGCTATTGCACACATTTTTAACACCAATAAAATCTGAAGTTCTTCAATTTAAAACTTTACTATTATCAGCAAACCTTGTTAGAATAATTCTACTTTTCCCATTTTGTGTGTCCAAAACTGGAAGAACTGTGGTGTTCATTTCAGGGATGGCCAGATTCCCAGATCATTTCATAGATGTTTAAAGACCTCATAAAATAGCATATGCTGTTACCCCCAGACCGGTCAGTTAGTAAATTTCATAATATTAACACCATAATTTAATTGGTTTAGGTTTCAGTTGCCCTGCTGTTAGGGGATTTTCTGGTCAGATTCTCAAGGTTTCCCACTTAAAATTTAGATCGTAGGCTAAAAGCCTGATGACCAATGATGATAAACCAAGATTTATGGTTATCACCTAGCACATACTCTTGATCTTTGCCAAACCAGTAAAATATTTACTTGTTCAATCCAGGTTCTCTTCTGTTTTATTCTAGCCCTTTAAGCTCCTAGGAATTTTAGATGTTGAGAACATTCCCTGTGCTCGGGACTCGGTATTGTATGGTTCATTAGGATCTGTTGTGGCTGGCCTTGGACATTTTTTATTAACTAGTGAGTATCTTTTTCTTAATGTATGATGAACATTTTCTAAATGGACTAATGTCAAATTTAATTATGGTGGTTATGGTTTTTGACAGGTAGGATTAGAAGATCATGTGATGTTGGAGTAGGAGGATTTATCTTGGTGACTTTAGGATGCTGGTATGTGTACCAAGTAATTCAAGAAGATCCAGGATCATGATTGATCTATTTCAAGCACATGCTCTTTCCAAGCAATCTGTCACTGGAAGACTCCCACCCCCTCAGTGAGGAATTTTTTTTTTTTTTAATTTAATGGAAACTTGCCTTACAAAATGGTACTGCTGGGTGCCTCTTTCAAGTATGTATATGTAGACACATTGTACATACATTTGTCAAATGAGCAGATGAAGGCGTGACATTCCACCAATACCAAATTACAATTTCTAATCTGGGAAGGCCTCAACCTTTCAGGTCACCCCGATGCTCTCATTTCCTGCTCATTACATTACATCTGAAAAGCCTCCTTTAAGAATGTGCTCACAACTGACGAAACACGTGCATTAATCTCCTGTGTTCTGAGCCAAAAAAGCCAGAGCCAAGAGTACATAGTATATATATGGTTCCACTGGAGGAGATTCTACCAGAAAAACTAAGTAAGCTAGGTGGGGTCAAAAGCCTCACTTTAGGTAAAACCTATCTTAATGATTTGTTAATGACACTGAACCACTCCAGAACAGCCCTCCAAATTAGAAGGGTTGTATTAATACAGTCTTGGGGTAACCATCCGTAAACATCTTATTGTTACTACAAATTTCAAAGTGGTTCCTAGAAGAACTTTTCTGTTGAAAATGACTCAGTTGTGTTCTTTTCTCGTAAGGTTCCATTGTAGGTATAATTACGCGAAGCTAAGAATCCGGGAAAGAATTGCCAGAGATGGAATTAAAAACCAGATTCTCTACGAAAGTACCCACCTTGATCCTGAAAGAAAACAAAGCAAGAGCGGCAGCTGAGCAGGGTCTCAAGCATCGAAAACCCGACGGCTGCGGGGGTCGGTGCGAATCAGATGGAGGGCAGCCGATCACCCTCGTGTGCGTGTGTCCCGCCAGACTTTAAGTCACATAAAATAAAAGATGTGTGTGTTGTAGTTTTCTTTTTTTTTAAAACATTTGTATGAAGGCCCACACACTTGCTCTGGCCCTCACTCTACTGCCAGGAAAGCATCTTTTGGACTTGCCGAACTTGGTGCAGAGATCAGAGTGTAAACAAGACTACCCTGATGACTTTTCAAACTCCTCTTAAAAACAGATCACTGTACTACTGCACCTTGTTAAAAATGAGGCAGTACTTCCCAGTTTCTAAAGTCAGTGCCTTTGTAAGAACACTAATGGGTTTTTTTGACTTTGCAAATTGCTATTTTTAAAAATGTACACTCACGGCTTGACCCTGTTCTTCCATTTCTTAGAACAGGTAGGTCATCTCCCCAAAAGTGCAGGTAAAGATAGTTTTTAAACACTCTAATGGTTTCTGAATGTAGCAGTGTTTGGAATTTAAATAAGACACATGGCACGCACAGAAGTATTTTCAGAACTAGTCTGATACAAAACCACCACAGGATCTCACACACATCATTACACTAATATGTCATTTAGAATTCAATCCACTGCTACTAAAAAAAGGCAAAAAACAAGGCACCCAACCAAGTCCACAGCATTTATTCATTCAGGAAAAAAACTCTCCCTCTCCAAAGCAGTGCAATTTGTTTTTATGTCAACATGACTTTAAGAGAATCTTTTAAATATAACACAAAACACAAGCTAGAGGTGTTCCTGGTTAAGAAATGATAATGAAAAAGACCAGCAGACAAGGACTCTGGCATTATTAATGATCCTGTTACTCGATTATCACAGTAAGCCAGAGAAGGTGAAGCTATCGTGAGATTTTATCTTGTTCTCTCACGGCTTTTCAAGGGGTAAGTGGGGAGTGTGCGCTTGGTCTGGTTCACAGGAAGGGGCATCTTCCCTCCTGCGCCCACTTTTCCTGGGGTCCTTCCGAGGGGCAGCGCACGCAGGCTATGCGGTTTACCAAATGCCACTGTCAAGCACAAGCCCGAAGATACTTGTACTGATCCTAATCCTCTAGCAGCTACCAAAGGTAGGACTTGGACACTAATTAGGGAAAGTTGTTGTTAGAAAGGAAAAGGCAGTTTCCAAGACCGTACCACCTGTCCACTCTACGGGCACGAGTCACAGTTGAATCCAATCTGCATTACTCCAACTGACCAGTCACTCCCATTTTAGGAGGCGGCGCCGTATGTGAGTAGGGGGACCCCTGAGGAGTACTCCTCAGCTCCGATCTTTAACAACGTTTGTGCAGGCCACTTACGATCTCCGCTTCCGCTTACAAATGCATGCAGAGTACAGAACTGGGCGACCGGATGGAGTCTTAACTAAATCCCCACCTAGCTCTCCCACACTAGGGTTACATCTTACCCTGAGTAAGAGAAACCTCTCTCGGCCGGCAAAATTTCCAAGGCCTTCACCAATAACAAGCTTTAGTTCACTTTCACAGCAGAATGACTGCGTAAACTGGAGACCTGGATAAAAACAAAGTGGTGACACACTTACTTGGATAATTTTTAAAATATCACTTAATAAGTACATTTGGTTATTAATACCTCCTATTTCCTTCCCCAACTATTAAGAGATTACAAAACATGCTAACAGGTTACTGGGCTACACAACACACTCCAAGGTCCCTGTGCCGTCGCTACTGGATACCTCGGACAAGGCCTCCAGACTTCACACTCCCACTTCTGGTCTCCAGCCCCATCTACTTGCCCTCTGCCACGCAACTCCAAGCTCAAACTGTGCACTCTGTGCCCATCCCCTCTGCTGGGCACCCCCGGCCTCTGCTCCAACTTTTCCACCATTGCACTTACGCCTTCCTCCAGCAGCTTCTCTCAGTCCCTTCTCCTCACTAACCTCTGGAAGGAGAATCACCTTCTCATTTAGGTTCTCCTACTACTAGCTGCCACTTGCACGGGTCACTTAGGCTCCAAGCAGAGCTTCAGTGTCTCATGGAGAACCCTCCCGGTTTTGGTCTTTTGTGTCTGGCGTGAAACCGTCCACGCGTGTCTGCTGGATCCTATCACTAAACGTTCACTCGCCCGGAGACAGAGTCCAGGCTCCCCTCTCATCCAAACGCGCCTTCCATGGCCCAGAGTGACGAGCGACCTACCTCTCGTGCCCACTCGGGAGCCTCCGGCTGCACTGCTTCTTTCATTGTTCCATTAACTCCAAAACTTCACACTAGGTGATATAGCAGTAGATACCAGCTAAATAGCTGATTAAAATAGAATTGTGGTCATTAGTAGTTTTCAAAACTTCTCCCGGCTTTATCTATCATACTTCATTAAATCTTTCTAGTGCTCTAAGCATTTCCCCCTTCCCTCAACCCCTCCCTTCTTTTCCTGGACTACTTGGCTTTTCCATCACAGTAAAAGGACCTCAGGGAATTTAAAATTAACTAGAAGCTTTTCTCTGGACTTGTGATTTATAATGACTGAGTTCAGCAACAAAAAATTTTAACTATTCCTAACACCATTATTTGATTCGCAAGCATCTTTTTAGTCTACGTACCTCTACTCCATCGCTGGTTTCCCTTTGCTTCGATTATATAATGCGAGGAGGTCTATATAATAAATTCAGGACTCCTGTTTATGCACTTTTCAGCAAAGAGCTAGGGATCAAATAGGGTTTGAATCCTTCTAGTCCTAGATAAAAATCTGTAGTGATGGGGGTCAAGGCACCCCTTTAAAATTCATGTTAATATATGTACTTTACTTGGGTAAACAGAAAATCTGAAGTAGAAAAATTAAAGCGATTGCTCGAATTCTGATTTTTAATGGTCCTCTGGAATATTTTTTGGAAGCATCTTAAAATAGGGTCCAGTGGTCATTCAATCAGGACAATATACCAATATCCTCCACCACCCGCGTGCTGGCATCTTACACAGCTGATTTTATGCAATAAGCCCCATCTTTTTCTCTTAAAATAGGAAGCTTTGGGGACAAAAACTTATCACCAAGATCTTAAAAGTTTTACATTTTGAAGCTGTTGTAACGCGAACACTACAGGTGTTGCAAGTGGTTTTCAACTACATCTGCCTTACTCTTCGTTTTCTAGAATACGGATGCCCACCCACCCACCCACCCACCCAAGTCCTTCTATCTTGACAAAACTACCAGTGACATTATGAGCAGGTAAGAAATTTAGAAAGGCTTGTACTGTTCCCTTTTTAAGTTTAGATCAAGTTAACAAAAATCTGTTCAACCCCCTTACATGGTCTACCCCTCAGGAAATCAAAGTAAATAATCTGCAAACCCTGGTTTCTTAATGGATTGGTTTCCATAGAAATGTTTCTTTCCTTTAGACCATGAGGACAAGTCATATGAAATGAAACCTATGCTTTGCCATCTGAATTCAAAGCTTCTGAAACAAATGTTCTAGTTAAAATGGTTGGTTTTTTTTTTCTTCCCCCTCAAATGAACAAAATGTTAGGATTTTTTACCTTTTGGGTCTGAAACCGAGCTGTCTGCTCTTTCAGCCATTAGATTTTTAGTTGACACAGTAGAACTGAGTTTCAGTGAGCAACTCCTGACAGCTACATTTCAAATCAGTATAGCAGCCAGGTCCTCTCATTTCACCAAGATACATTATTCTGGAGTATGTGGTGGAAGAACAATAGATTTCCTCTAAGCTTCTTAGCCAGTCTTAAATGACTTCTGGGCAATGAGAAATTATTTGCTCTGGAGACACCGAGCTTTTTTATTCCTTCTGTCTTTACAACTTAAATTTACTTCCTATAGTTGATTTTTCCACTTTGATATGGAGTGCTATGTCCTCATTCTCCAAAAGGCTCTGTCTAGTTTCCAAATGTTTATAAGCTAGTATTGAGTTATTTGTGCATTTTGCATAGATGCAGAAGGTTGGGAAAAACAAAGGACATAGGTATCTTAGACTCGTTTTTCTGCATTAAAATATTTTAAGTATTTGCGCTCTGCAAGTGAGAAGCATTAAAATGAATGTCTTACAAAAAATTAAAACAGAAGGAATTTGAATGGTTAGAACCGTACAAGGATTTGGCTCCATCTGCATAGTCTTAAACCTAGGTGAGAGGACCGCCAACTGCTTACCACCACGGACTAGCTCACATCTCAGGTATGCAAAGGGTAAAGTGAGAAAACCTTTTTTTCCTCCCCTGTTTATACAATCTACCCAATCTGGGTTCACAGTTATTTCCTTTTCCCATCCTTTTACGTAAGGGAGTTCTAATGAAGGTGACCCTGGAAGCCCAATGTAACAAGTGTTAAATGTACAAGCAGCAATTAATTTGGAATACCTATTAGAATCACTGGAACACATTTAGTTGGGCCCTTTTACTCTTCCACACAGCACATTCACATGGACAGACTAAGGAAAAGGAGATGAAATTTAAATCAGCATGTTTTTTTTTTTTGCTTTATTACCTTAAAAAAATATATGTTAAGTTGGAACCTTTTATCGTACTTGACCATGATGCTCCCACTCCCGTTCACTACAGACAACCGAAACGTTAAGGAGACCCTTCTGGTCACAGCTACCTGTCACCTGCCGTTCGAGTAAACCCCAACCGTTCTTCCGAAGGATGGATTTTACCTCGCCCTCTCTCGGCATGCCCTAATTCTTCACAGCTTTTACATGACACGTTAACGGACTATACTGGCCATCTCACTGTTCTTGGCTTTTGTTTCTTAATCTTTTCGCTGATGCTCATTAGTGAATACGCTTAAGCGCTTGCCAAGTGCAGAATACTTTACCGTCCCAAGCGGACCTGACTTCCTCTGAGATCCCGGACCGGGAGAGCAATGGCAGGAAGCCCCGCGTCCGTGAGGCAGCCCGCGAGCCCTCCAGTCCTCGACACTTTCCACTACAGCATATTGTTTCTCATAGCCACAGATCCAGCTTTGTTTAAAAGCAAAACCCTGTCCTTGTCAAGATGCAAGGATGTGCAGGATCCTGGCCTGAGGAGGGAGAAAACAACTGTCCTCTTCCCAGGCAATCATCAAGTAAACACAAATTTAAGCACATTGTTAAGGTCCTTGTCCCAATAACCTACCTAACCGGTGGTTCCTGATGTGCTGGCTTCGCAGTCTGTCTGTTCCCTTACAAATACTCATCTGCGACCAACAACGAAATTCCCCAGTTACCTACGTCATTACCAAACACCTGTCCTTACTCCGCTTTCCATACTGACAGCACATCCCCAACGTAACCTCACAATTCACGCAGGTGTCACATTTTAAAAATAAGTCTAGGTTAACGTTACAAACATAGTATTTTACAATCTAAGCCTTACAGACTAAATTTAGGTCCTCAGGCAATCTAATTGAATATATCCAATCACCTAGATTTTTAGTCAACTGGGTAGGTCGGACAGTATACCCTTACTGCAAGTGCAAACTGTTAGCCATTTCCAACCAACCTAAAGCCCTCTTACTTTGGGGGCTCCAGCCACCCCCCAAACCAAAGTGTGACCATCAAATAAAGTACCATGTTTTTCAAAACACAGTAAAAATGAACTATGAAAGTAGGTTATTTCAACTACTTGATTTCACATATACATAAATTTAAACTTTGGAATGTTAAGATGCTTGCGGATCCTGGGTTTTCTCTTTGTCCTACCCCACACACTCAAGAGATACATACTGTATCCATCAGCACACTTTTAGGTCGCTTCCAAAATAATTCTGAAGGGTTTATTTCAATATCAAGGTTAGTAAAGATTAGTAAGACAAAGGTTAGCTACACAAAGAATGTTTAGTATTTGTCTAACACGCTACCTGTAAGCACTGGCAACTAGGTATTAAAAACAAAACCAAAAAGATGGGCATTAGAGCAACCAAAATAAAAACTCAACCACTCAAATGGTGAGACCTACCACCTGCATGTTTTAGCAGAGAAGCTGAACATAATAGGGCCAAGGAGGACATTCAAATCTACAATTATCCAAGTTATCAGAAGGATACTCTAGTTTTAAGTAAGTTTAGGCCAATAACGATATGAAGAGACCGGTTTCCACTAATAATCAATTCATACTGCTGTTTTGGGAACTAATGCAGGTGATTCTTGCTCAAAGTACTAACTTAATATCCTTTCACGCTTGTGTTAACAACTGTGACCTATTGCCAAGGTCGGAACTCCATATATCCTTACTAAAAATGTTAAAACTGAAACCAAGTTTCTCTCAGAGCCTCAGAAATGGGAACGACAAAGTTTCGATTCAAACCATTTAAAAAACTTGAGGAGAAAATGGCTTTAGAAAAAAATACTGTTCTACAGTATTTCTACAGTATTTTTTAGCAATTCTACAAATACTTCTACAGTATTTCACGGACTATTCCGGGGTGTGGGAGCGGAGAATCATTCTCTCCTACAGGTTCCACCCTCTTTTTTAAAGATGTCATAGTTACATGTATGGAGGGAATTACGGAAATAAAACTTTTTAAGATCCACGTGTATGTCTAAATATCAGAAACCAAGACTTGGGCTACGGAAGATAGGATTACGCCTTCTTCAACAGAAGCTGCTTCTGGTTTCAGCTTTTTCAAGTATCAGATGTGCTCCCATAGAACTGTATCATCAGGTCTTTGTATGTGACAAGTCTATACCACTGCTTAAGAAACTATGAAAATACTTCATTTTTATTTGTGCCATGGGACGTATAAAATGATCCTAGGATAAAAAGCCTTATAAAGAAAAAGTCAACCTTATAGAAAAACAAGTAGTTCAACTCACACAACTGATGCAAACGTTAAATACAGAACGTAATCTGTCCATGAATGTAACCTCTCCAGAAAGTCAAAAATCCTTAAAATAGACTTTTCCTAGAAAAATTTTAAGCACTTTTTCAAAGAAAATGGGTCTTTTAAGAAGCTTCAACACCTCGTTAGTGCTCGGGACCCTCTTGTTTCAATGTCCTTATTGTTCGACAGGATCTATCCTAGGCCAACGTGAGCTGCTTGTTTTGTGGATTTAATATGGCTTCCTTTCGTCATCTCAATGTCAGACTGACTTGACTCGGGCTTCATTCTAAGATTTCATCTTCCTGTGATAGATATCCGGTATCAGGGCCAGAGGTTAGTGCTGGCCTCCTAGGTCCAAGCCAGAGCCCTCTGTCAAAGGCCAGACAGGAGTGACCAAGATGTAAACTACCAGCAACCAATGAAATGTTTTATGGGAGGGCATCAGTTACTCCATTTCTATCTTGCAGTGCTTTCTGCCGTCTTTCCTGACTCAACTATTCATGCTGTTTTCACACGACTGTAGCTGATCAATCTGATCCAACACCTGACTCAGGATGACTGGTCCAACTCCCTGCAGAACTTTCTAGGCAAAGAACCACTTAAAGCAACAGCCATCTCACGGGAGTAGTTGGGACCCTTGTTCAGAACTATGCCTTTAGTTTACTTGGTGTTTTGTTTGCCACGGAGAGGTAGGCAAGAGGAGGGTCAAAGACTAAACCCAGTTTCTCAGTGACAGATCTTAAGTTGGCCAAATGGCAGTCCTCACTTTTCTCCCTCTTGCTTGCGACCTGCTACACTATGATCTTCTGAGTTTCCTAAACACTAAGATTCTTTCTTTCCATACTTATTAATTCTAAACTTAAGACTGCTTCTGGAAACTTTAATTCTCCTGGACAGAAACTTATCTATTCCACCTTTCTTCCCAAAATTTTCTGGGCTACACAAGGCATGACAGTCTACCCAATTGTTATTGGCCATTACTCTCCCACTGAGATTATTAGAATATGAATTGCTTACAAGCTAGAAAATAGATCCGAGATTCTTCAAAGGTACCTAAAACACTGATTAGCAACAAAGGTTGAACTTTTTCCCCTGGGTAGGTCTATGCAATCCTAGTAATTATAATGTATACTGCAAAATAGTTCATGCCAGCGGTTGCTACCAGTAAGCTAACTGCTAAGAAAACAAACCCCTTGAGACACTACCTTGTACCTTTCGGTAATTACAGGATTAGCCTTTGTTCCGAAATTTATCAACTAAACCTACACCACCATCTAAAACTCAACTCCAGCTCAGCTTGTAGCGAAATTCCTAGGAGTTATGAAGAAGTTTAAGATCTGATTTAAAATGGCTAAAACAAAAATCTTAAGCAAACAAATAGACAAACCTAAACTTACCAGAACCTAAAACACCAACAAAACACTAGACTGTAGTCAAATTTTAGTTCTACAGTTTGACTCCTGATTGATTCCTCACTTCACATCAGTGAGGGTCCTTTAAGAAGATTAAGTGTTCTGTGCAAACCCAATAGAATTACGATTAGGGGATCTAATGTCATCACATAGCTACAGTTAAGTTAGCAGTGTTGTGTAGTAGTGAAATCAATGACTGGCTCGCATGATGGCTTCTAAAAGCATCGGTTCCCAGAGTTTCATGTATTATATACGTGCGTATAAGATATTCGGTTGAGGACAGCCATTAGCATTTGGTAAAGATGGTAAACGGAGTGTTAACTTCTCCCAGCCAGTACACCATTTCCCCTCATTAAAATGTTAAGTCATCTGGGGGGGAGGGGAAGGAAGAATTCAACTTTACTTCATAATTCAAAGTCAATTCTCAGTATACATTTAAGTTTTTAAAACCTAAATGTTCCAAGTACAGAGTAAAGAATAAGCTGTCCAGAAAGCACACACTTAAATTTTCTCCTCTTGGGAGTTTTATAAAGGGATTTTGAACCTTGATGGCGAGAATCCCAAAACGAGAGTAAAATGAATTCTTTTTATTGCAAACAAACGTCTAAATTAATTTCTCCACCCACTTTCTTTAGAAAGAAAAAGAAATCAGCAGGCTAAGGAGATACCCATTCAAGAACTGACATGATTAAAAATTAAGATATAAATGGGTGACTCACAATGTCATTAGCTTACAAAGATGGTGGAGTAACTACTACAAGCACACTAGTTATACAGTATTTTGTGGGAGAAGGGCATACAGACATAGCTAACTTCATATAGATCCCATTAGACAACTGGATTTACAACAAGTTTTTTTAATAAGAAATGGGCAAAGCCAGCTTTCTTTTCAGAATCAAAATGCAGAACAAATGGAAAAAGTATGGTATTGAACCTTCACAAGTTTGAGCCTCCACAAATAATGCAACCAAGTTTTACATTTTTAACAGCCCTTCTACATACACTCCATCTTCTCTATCTTGGTTCCAATTTTTATCTTCAGTCCCAATTATGCCAATTCCATTGTTATTTAAAAAAAGAAAAAAAGCCTTCCCAGTTATTGTCGGAAACTACTATTGAAGCTTTCCCCCTCCACTACTCAGCGAACTAGAGAGAGGATGGAGTGTACTATGAGCAGTACAGAGTCTTATGCAATTCATGAGGACGCCTTAGTCCTTACATGAATCTGGTTGCTAACATTTCTATTATATTGTGACAATGACTCCCGACTGTTATCTCTGTGAGAAATGGGGGGAGTAAATTCTTAATAAAAGACACCAGGTACAAAGCAACATTTTACTTTTGTTGTGATAAAAAAAAAAGTCACATTTTACAGATAAAATGTAGAACCCTGAAATACTGACACATTCTCTTATCGTGCACAATGCTGAGGTTCTCTTACGATTCACTTTAAAACTGCAATTAAAAATGTACAAAAAAGAAAAGAAAAAAAATCAACCCACAAAGCTTCTAAAAAAGGAACCCGCAGGCACTTCCTCTTGTGGAATGTTTAAAAAGTTAGCCTACTAAAGAAAACAGTCGACTTCTTGTGAAGGTTTTGGAGAAATATGTATCAGTTCGTTTTATTTGGGTATTCAATAATATCCTTGGTGATAATGCTGACTCCATGGCTTCTGACCCCAGAATTGCTGTAAGAGAAAATTTTTTTTTTAAAGAAAAAAACATCAATAAGCCACTCAAACTGCTTTTAGGAAATGACAATCTAATTCAGAGTAACTGCTGGAAACAAATTTACACCTGTCATATACCTCTGACTTCTACCAAACCAGATTTAGTTAGTATTAATATCCCATTATTATCAATAAACACGTTACAAAAGGAAACACATCATGACTTGGTTAGTTTATACCATTAAAGCTAGCAATAAAAAGAACCATCTGTATTAAAGAATATTTTATTATAACATTAAATTACAGCGAACTCCACCTATATTCACACCTTGCCCTGTAACACTTATAAACACTCCAATCCCTGGACAAGTTTTTCAAGACTGACTCTTTATGAACTTAAAGTACAATTAATGTCCATAGCACATAAGAGATTACTTACACCCTGCTGCCACTGGTTGTAGCCCTGAGATTGATTTTTGTAGCCACGATTGTTTCCTCGTCCTCTGAAGTTCTGGTGGGGGGGGGGGGTGAGAGAAAAAGACATCTTTAAGAACTCCGAGCACAGCCTGTTAGTTCTGTACCTGGGGGAGGCAGCAGCACAGAAAGGATCGGCTGCTGGCAATGAAGAAGCGCCGGGAACCCTCTGCCGCTGTTCTTGGGTGTAGAATTTATTCAGCTACGGCATCAACCTGACTCAAATCTAGTTCACCTGAAAATCAAAATTCAGCGGGCCTCCTCTTACTTCACTAGTCTTTCTAACACTACTGTAGACAGACACACAGGCTGCGGTGCTTCCGACTCTTACTGAGGCTTGTGACGCAAACCTCCAGCCTTCCAGACTAAATCCTGCAGCCCCCATCAGTGCCCGGAGAGCTTGAAATCGTTACCTGGTTGTAGTTCCCTCTGTTGGGCATTCCACCTCTGTTGTAGTTCCCTCTGTTGGAATAACCGCCTCGGCTGGGAAACACAGGGCCACGCGGGTACGGGTAGCCAATCCCGCCGCTGCCGCCGCCGCCACCGCCTCTCTGCGGCATGTTGCCCCTCCTGTTGTAGCCACCGCGGTTCCCAGGAGCTACAAACGAGAGATGCTTCATGGAACAGCATGTTCTGCCTCCTTTACACACAGAACTAACTACAGGGAACCTCCAGACCAGTCCTCTATCGTAGGAGAAAAGTCACTTTTGAAGGCATTAAATTTAACCACTCCCGTAACCTACGTGTTTGTCAAGTCACAAGATTTTAAACCAGTTCCTAGGGCAGCAGGATCAACCCAAGTTCAATGACCGAGGTCAAACTCCACTAAACCACACCCCCCCAAACTGCAAGATTCTCATCACTTGTTTCAGCCGCGAAGCGAACAAGGCCCGCACTCCCGGCGAACTTGCCTCCTCCTCGGAAGTTGCCACCACGCATGTTGAAGCCGCCGCGGCCTCTGTGGCCGCCGCCTCTGTTGAACTGGTTCTTGCCGCTCTTATTTTTATTGCTCTTCTTCGAGCCAGTGTTTTGTTTCTTTTCTGGCGGAAGAGCCTTTTTGCTTTCTTCCTTATACTGCTCCAGAAGTTTCTGGGCTTCCTCCTTCTGCAGTTCAACATAGGTTATTTCATCAAAGCACTCAGCCACCTCAGGCAGCGTAAAGTTTCCTACAAGGAATAAGGTCAGATTAGCTTAAAACCTCCACAACCCTGAAGCCCAAACTCAAATGGCTTTTGCTCTCTGAAATAACACTACGCGTCTACCCCTGGTTTATGAACGTATGTTCCTAGAAACAGAAATAAACCAAACATTCATTTACATGGAACGAACATGTGACTCGTCAAATAGTATTGCCGGCAGGAGACGTCACTCAAATTTACAAACACAAATCACACAAGATTAACACGATAACAGATTCAAATTCCATACCTTTCATTTTGAGGACTGCGTGTTCTGGTAGGTCTTTCCCCTCGACTTCGGCTTTCTTCTGTGTTCTCTGCTTGTAGTCTTCATCTTTCGGGCAAACTACAACAGCTTTTCGTTGGAAGCCTGCAAACAGGCACATTTTTCTCCTCTGGGCAGCAGCAGACACATTTGTCTTGAAAGCAAAGTTTATAAAAAGCCAGATATTAGCTCCACACCAAACCCAACAATCCATTCCTTTTTTCAACCTCAAAACTACTGCTTACCTGATCCAGAATGAAATTTCGCTTCTTACGGGCAGCAATCTCAATAAACTTTCCAAGACACTGGGGAGCTCTCTGCAACAGCGTGTTCAGTTTTCCTGTATCCGCCATCTGCTTCTTAAACCCGGCCACCTGTTTTAAAAGTTAAAAAAGTTCCTTTGAACTTGTGAATGAAGCTTATTTTTTCTAGTATCAGCTTAGATCTATGTGGAAACCAGACATTTGCTAACTTAAATACTGTCTTTCCTCGTCATTATGAAAAGGGTCACTTTACCATGTAACAAGATCCTCTGCTGTTCACTTCTTTTAGCTACTAAATGTTGACAGTTCAAGAAATTTTATAGGAAAAAAAAAAAAAAACAGTAAAACCTAGCCACTGGGAGGCACTTTACCTTACACATAAAAGTAACTTACGTCTTCTACTTCAATCAGTCTTAACTCTGACAAATTCCTACCTCTAAAACACTAACAAAATGCATAAAAACATCAGGCAAAAAAGTTAGAATACCTTCTGGTCTTTTTAAAATGCTGAGATCACACCCTAAATATTTTTACTTACCATCATCTTATCCATTATGGTGTTTGTTCCAAGAATGTTGTATTTACCAGGGTTTTCTGCTGCATGTTTAGTAACCCAGGTGGTTTTCCCAGCTCCTGGCAAGCCGATCATCATAACAACCTACAGCAGAAAGAAATGGCCATTTCACTTATCACTACAGCCATCTAAGAATCCCTTACACATATTTTTTAAATGCACAAGAACCCAGTTTAGATATATAAATTTTCATTGCCCTAAAAACAAAGGCAATTTTTAGAAACTCAACGCTCTACATAAAAGAACACAGCTATACTAAGAGACAAATCTCTGGCTGATGGCAACTGGCATGCCAGAATGAAACAGCAATCATTCAGATCTTCCAAATGTCATTTTTGCCAAACAAAAGTAATCTTCAAAATGCTTAAGGAAAAAAAAAAATCCAACTTACCTCACAATCTTTCTTCTCTTCAGGCCCCTTTGGTCCTCTAACTCGATCCTCCAAGGGGACATTCTGGATAAAAGTATAATCTTCCGGTATCGGCAAATATGGCTTTTCCTTCTGACCAAAATTAAATTCAACTGCACAGTTGTGGCAGAGAACATGTGGAAAAAGTGGCCTTCCGGCAAGAATTTCCTTACTGATTTTGAAGGCAACGCCAAGATCTTGCCCATTCTTTGCATAGGAGAGTTCTACTTCATCACTTTCAAAGTTCTATTAAATCAGGAAAAAATTAATGGTTTTAATCTGCTTCTTTAAAAACTTTTTCTAAAAAATTCTTCAAAATTTGAAGAATGAAGCTTATCCTATGGAAAATGTATTCAGGCTAAATGTTAGGAGCTTTTTAACAGTTATAAACGATGTGGGGCACTGGGGTGCTCAGTGGGTTAAGCCTCTGCCTTTGGCTCAGGTCATGGTCTCAGGGTCCTGGGATCGACCCCCAAGCCCCAAAGAGCCCCAAGCCCCACATCGGGCTCTCTGCTCAGTGGGGAGCCTACTTCCCCTTCTCTCTCTGCCTACTTGTGATCTCTGTCAAATAAATAAATAAGATCTTTAAAGAAAAGTTATAAAGAATGAAACACACGTATCTACAAGCAGAAACTATGCTGCCTTAACAAAGGGAGTAGATTTCCAGGTCACCTTCATGTTAAGTAGTTCTGAGTCAGAACAGTATTGAAGGCTAATGTTGATATACCTTTAAAAGAATTCCTAGCTAAATAACTTCTCAATTAAACACAGAAATTTAGCTGACTTACAGCAAAACATGTAATCACATCATTTTCATCAAATTTCTCTCCATAATCTTCAGTCTCACAGTTGCATGTTTTTATTCCTTTAAGAGAATACCCATAAGAAAATTCTTCTTCACCTAAGAAAATAAATTAACTTTCATGAAATTGATTGTTCCAAACAGTCCAGTGACCCACATATTTTAACATTCAAGATGGAGGGAATCAAGAAAAATGGGTATATAACCAACATTCCTCCATTTACACTTTAGATGTAGAGAATTAAGGAGCTGGATGGGTTATGTAACTATGTGAAAAACTGGATACCATGCGATAGTGATTTTTAACCCACTGGTCACAAAACAAGTAATCATAAAAAAAAAAAAAAAAAAAACGACCACCTGAAGGTCAGCTGATACCCACACTATAAGCTATTGGTATTGTTAACGCCTAAAATACTACAAAATAGATTAAAAACAGGCAGAAGGTTTACAATGCCTTGGAATCTAACTACTGAAATCAAACCCCTAAACATGCATGAGCACATACTACTCAAATGGAAACTTTACCAAGCAACATTCCACTTGTGGTTAGTGACCAGCCAATCCGAACTTCATGTATGTCAATATCTTTTGTATATAAATGCCTTACTGGGATCTTCTCTGTAACCTGAAAATCAAATCATAAATGATTACAAGGAAGATAAACCCTTGAACCCTAGCTTGTTTCATCTGGGCAGTAGGCTAATTCTTCTCTGGCTACTAATACAAAGACACCCATTCTACCCCACCATCTCTCCCCTACATTTACAAGAACTTTAAAAATTGATAGAACTTAAAACTTGAAACTATAAAGATTCAAGTCAAGTCCCTGGTTGACTTCACATTTAGAAAAGTTAATTTTTAGAAATTATAGATTCTCGACTCAACACCTATTAAAATATACATTCAACATGTTTGGCTCTGGAACAAAACTTGAAGCCTAACCAAATTATTTTTAAACCCTTCGTGGGCCTTTCAAGTGCCTGATAAAAAAAGGAGCACCCTAAGTAAAAATAGACTGACTCTACAACACAAATATCTGATATAACAGATACGATTAACTGTTATAGAACAGGTCTTTTCAAGTCCCTCTTCTAATTCACAGAAACTTCAAAGATAAGAAGTTCCACTGACACCGAACTTCTCAGGCAAACGGAAACTCACAAAGGTTCTTTAAAAAAAAACAAACAAAAAACCCCCCACAAAACTGCATTTACCTTCATCTCAAAACAGACTTTGCCTTTTGACACACCATAAGATGCCCTTCCTCCAGCCCAAAGAAAAGCAAAACTCTCCATAGTGAGGGAAGAAGCACTGAGGCGGTCTCTTGATATTTTAAAATGTAGATCACAATTATCTGCAATTATATCAAATACCATATTATTTCTTTCGACATCCAATGTAAACACATCTGCTATATAGACAAAACCTGGTTATCGCATTCTTGCATAATTTCCTAAAGCTGCATGGAACACACAGTTTCTACAAATCATGCTGCTGTTCTCATCTTCACTTTAAGCCCCACTCCCACCAACTCACTCTCACCAAATTAACGACTGAATTGTAAACTGCCTACAAAACCAGAAACACCAAGGTTTAACGTGTATTTTAAGTATATAAAATAATCAAGACAATGTGACATGGGATACATACCTGCTCTGCTCTTTACCTTGATTTAGAGGCAAGCAGTAGAGGATAGCAGGAAATCAAAGTGAAGCATGCCAGAACCAGGTAGAATTTACCAGTGCCACAAAAAAACTGAAGGGAGTCCATGACCACATACTTTAAAATACAGGATTATGAGCTGTTGATTCTGCACTTTGTAATTTTACAGGGGCTCTAGATCCTAAATTCTTTCTCAAACTTGTGAAGGCGGCAACCTCAACCTAGCCAAGTGCAAACCTGGTTGTCTAACACTGTTACTTCGTCCCTTTTCCCCAGGCTTGCTGGTTGGTCAATAACAATGGGGGATTATCCACTCCCCAGATTACCCAAATCCCCAAGAAAGGTCTTTAACCTAGCTACCTTTGGGTCAGTGGCTCATTAGCATGCACCTTCTTGGGAGTTCTCACCTCAAATTAAAAAGCTGTTTTCTTAAGTTTTTACTGATGAAAGGAAATTACATCTATAGTTTGGAATTCTCCTTAAATCAGCTTTGCTCTCAAATTCCTGATCACTGGCAGAATTTTCAATTAAACAATTGTGTTTGAACCCAATATAGATAGCAATAAATGAGATGATGTTCCTAGATAATCAGCTAAAAGCCCATCTACTTGGAGAGTAGTGTTAACTTCTGGAATCACCGCTCCACTACCTTGCCAATTCCAACTTAGTTTGTATTTAAGCAACCGAACTACTTAAAATAAAACTCAAATCAACTATTTTTCCATGTGCAATTTTCTTCCTTTAAAGACTCCCTTAGCTCAACTACCTGTAAAGCATATATAATATATTTAAAAGTTAACGTTTACAGCCTCACAAATCTGATTAAAAGTAATTTGTATTTGAAAACATAGGAATCTAAACTTTAACTCCCTAGATCTATGGGGCAGGTTCACACCTTACCACCTACTCCTCCAGCGATTATTTCTACACTTTGTTCTATTTATCAAAGTGAAAAACTGTGAATTCTGATCAAATACTAAACCAACAAAATGTTTTTATTCAAAATCACACTTCTGACAGCCAAGGCCCATTTAGAGGTTTGCAATACTTCCTCATACTCAATTGCAACCCAACTGGGTAAAGTAGCAGTGTTTACAGCGCTGCCATTGATACCATTCGCTGCTGAAGAAAGCTAGTAGCCCAGTGATAGCCCACTGCTGCTGCCCCAGGTCTTTGGAAGAAATCAACTTATGTTAAAGCAGCAGCTACTGAACTGGAATTGAGAACAAAAGAGCAGTTATTGAAAAAGTAATATTACAATCTTTTAGAATAGGGAATATACTTGTGTGCTAATGGGAAAAATCATTAATACATACTTAACTAGCCCAAATAGCTCACTTAATTCTACCAAAAAAATGAAATTACTTTATCGTAGGAGCCTCTAACGACAAGTTACAGGTAGTCTTACAGGTTTCCATTAATTAACTAAACCAAAACTGGCATTAATTTTACATTCCTACAAACGAGATCTAGTCATATAAAATATACCACCAAATTGCTGAAGCCTGTAAAATTATCAATACGACACAACTGAAGCTGTACTGAGTATTTAAGCTACCAGAATCTGAATACAACCCATCATCATCTTTTTAAGTTTACGCTAAGTTTTCTGCATTTAAGTTCAGCGCCCTGCGTGAAATACTCCGACATTTTGGACCCAAAATCGCCACATTTAGTAACGAGGGGAGGAAAGGGAAGAAACAGCTTCACTTACAAGTATCAAGACAAACCACTGTGTCATCGAAGTGCTCATCTTCTTCTTCAACAGGTGGCTGAGGAGATTTGGCTCTGAAAGACAGAATTGTCTCCTGATTCAGCTTTTCCTACCCAAGAAAGAACGGGGGCGGGTAAAACTAGATCGGCATTCTCTACCTGCTATACTTGTTCTCTTCAATGTACTCAAAATATCCACGGCCATGATCTTCTCGAGGTCTTTTCACCCCTCTTTTTTTATCTCCGCCTTTCTGCTCTGTTTTGCCGTCTCCTATAACACACAACACCCCTACCATAAGGGGCCAAGCCGCGACACCACGGGGGGGGGGGGAATGCCCCTCCTGCCTGCAGACGCAAAAAGCTCGACTCTCGTTCTTTTTTGTAAGCGTTTACAATCGACGAATCCAACGCGAATTCAAAGAACAATCAGCTTGGAACCGGCCTGCAGTTAGTGACGCAGTCCAAAGACATTCCTAATTTTGCCAGCCTACTCGAAGGTTCGAGAAAGCTCCTGGAGACTAGCGCGGCCCAGGCCCCGAGCCCACGTGTATCCCGGAGAGAGTTCAGGAAGGGGGGAGGGGCCGGCCCGGCCCGCGCGCCCTCCCCGCCCCTCCCCCACTCGGGCCCGCGTTCCCCGCGGCCGCATTGTACTGATCTTCCGCCCCGCTCTCCCCGCCCGGCCCCTCCCGCCGGAAGTGACGTCACGCCGAGCCCCTGCGCTCCTTGCACAATACCGCGGCCCAGCGCCGCCAAAGCGCGCCCGCCCCGGGCCCTCGGGCCTCTCCCCTCCCCCCGAGACATGTGCCCGCACCGCGCGCACGCAGCGCGGCGGCGCCACCGCGGGCCGACGGGGCTCCCGCCCGCCGCCCGCGGCTCCTCCCCCTCCAGCGGCAGCTGCAGCTCCCCCCCCCCCGGCTCTCCAGCCACATAATGGAGGCGCCGCCGCCGCCGCACACGCCGAGCCCGAGGCCGCGCAGGCCTCGAGGCCGGGCGGGATTCCCCGCGCCCCCTCCCCCCCCACGCCTCCCCCGCGGCGGCCCCCGCCCGGGGCTCCCTCCCCCCGGCGGGGCTCCGGCAGGCCTGGGGCACGGTCCCCACCCCGCGCGGGCCTCCCGCCGCGCGCAACGTACAACGCAGCACTCACCCGCCGCCGGAGCCCCGGGGCGACCGCCGCCTCCGCCGCCTTCCGCCTTCTTCTTACCTCCCGCCTGCTGCTGGCCCTGCCTCGCCCCGGGCGGCGCCACCGTCACCGCGAATAGCGAGGTGGGGCCGCTGCTCTTCCCCGCGGCCTCCTTGGCGGCCCCGCGCTGCTGTGGGGGCTGTTGCTGCGGCGTCGCCGGCGGTTGAGGCTGCTGCTCCCCGTGCCCGTTCTCGTCGCCCGCGCCTTCCTCCTCGTCGCCGAGCTCATCCTCCCCTTCCTGGAAGCCCTGATCGTCGCCGTTCTCGTCCTCCGAGGCGGCCTCCTCCTCCTCCATCGGGCCCGTGTCGGCCGCCCCCGCGGCCCCGTTCTCCTCCCCTAGCTCCATCTGGTCGCCATCCAGGGCGGCGATCCCTTCCTCCTCCTCTTCCTCCTCCTCCTCCTCCTCCTCGTCGCCGCCGGCCGCGGCCTCCTGCTCGAGGCCTGCTCCCGAGCGCCCGGCGGAATCCCCGCCCAGGTCTAGGCTGCCGTTCCCGGGCTCCATGGCGGGGCGGCCCCCGGCCTCCTCGTCGTCCAGCGCGGCCTGGAGTCGCTCCATGAGCTCGGCCTTGAGGCCCTTGTCGGAAAGGCGCCGCTTCTTGAGCTCCTCTTTCAGCTCCGAGACCTTCAGCTTTTTTACATTAACAGGCGAGGAACTCATGGTGAGGGCCCCGATTCACCGCTAGGCGCTGGCTCAAACTCGGCTCCGCTCACTCGGCCACTGGTGGCGGCTGCTGCGGCTGCTCCTCGGCCCGGGCGGCGGCTGCGGCTGCGGCTGGAGGTGGGTTCGTGCTGCAGAGCGGACCCGCCTGGTGTCGAACGGCGCCAATTCCTTTCACCGAGTTCGCGAGGGAGACGCGGAGACTCGCCTGGCGCGAGCGAGCACGCAACGTCCTCTCGCAGGGGCGGCGCCGCGCACGTAATATAGCCGCCCCGCCCCCTGCGCTGACGGGAGCGCTGCGCAGGAGGAAAGCCGGAGCGCGCCCGCGCCCCGCCCCGCCCATTACCGTACTTCCCTCCCCGCCCCCACGCCGAACCCGCCGAGAGCGCGGCGCAGGCCGCGCAGTGCGCTTCCAATTGGGACCGAGCAAATGGAGGAGAAGGAAACCGCCTTTCAGTTAAACCGATGCACTGCAGCCTCTGTTGGCTTCCCTAGTTGTCTGGGCAGCCCTCGGCTTGCTCTTTGCTTCTCCAGCCCGGAGGCCGGGTTCGCCCCCGAGGCGTGCAGGCCTCGACTCGGCATGTTCCACGCGAGCCCTCCACCTTTTCTTCCATCTTAGATTTGCCTTCTTATCTCTCTCTCCAGCTATTTGCTTAAAAACTCCTTGAAATCTTACTTCCGTGTTGATTTGTGCAGCGCAAATTGGCAGTTACTGTACGCGGGGGGGGGGGGGGTTCTTCCGCTTCATATTTGGGTTAATTTTTCCAAGTCCTGCCTCGCGCCCTGGATTTTTTAAGTTCGGGAAGGGCGAGGGCAGAGCATCTCTTTTGTCTCTTCCCCCACCCCTGATGCAGGGCTGGGTTGGGGAGCGTGATCCTCTCTACTCCCTGCTGCAAAGGCGTGCTGGACGAGCCTCCTCGGGGCCGCTGCCCTCATGCGCTGAGAGCCAAAGAAGTTAAAGTAGCCTCAGAATGGCATTTCTGAGTTTTCTCTACCTACCCAGAGAGACAGACCTCTGCAAGATTAATTCCGTCCAACTTAGGACCCGGCCATCCACACCAGCAATGAGACCCAGTCAGATCATACATTCTGCTTCTGCTCCTAATCCCGTAGAAACACTCCTGAGTAAATAGTGCTGAAACTAGTAAAAGCTCATGACAAAGGGCCGGGATTTTGTTAAAAAAAAAAAAAAAAAAAAAGCAACGATCACTCTTGGAAAGAAATCTGTTATTCTGGTGTATTTCAGAAGTTTTAATTTTTCTCTTTACTAAATAAAAGGCGTGTTCTTGAGGTTTTGCACAGGGGTGACAATTTAGATTTGTGATAGAGGGGAACATCTTAAACCCCAGAAAATCTGCACATTGACTAGCCAGTGGTCCAGTATCTCCGACTAAGGTCAGTTCTACCCACCGATTGCTGCTCTATAGCTGGTACAGTAATGCTGCCCCAATGTTAATTTGAAATTGGAACAATATGAACACTGTCCCATAGGCCAGTGTGATTTAACAGATTAATAGATTTTGGTTTTAAAGTTTCTTCTCCATAACTTTTTAAGAAGAATGTGCTTTACCATGCAGTCATAAAAATGAAATATTAGGGGCGCTTGGGTAGCTCAGTTGGTTAAGTGACTGCCTACGGCTCTGGTCATCATCCTGGAGTCCCAGGATGGAGTCCGGCATTGGGCTCCCTGCTTAGCAGGGAGTCTGCTTCTCCCTCTGACCCTCCCCCTTCTCATACTTGCTCTCTCTCTCTCTCTCTCAAATAAATAAATAAAATCTTTTTTAAAGAAGATGAAATATTAACATTTGTGAAATGATTAGAGTTGAAGTTAATGGACTACGTACAGTACTGGTAATTCTCACTTTAAGTTAGTGGAGGTGGAAGGCACCCAAAATAGGAACTTCCAAGTCCTGCCAAAAGCTCACTTAGCCTTTGGTTACAATGTCCTTGGAGCTTATAAACAACTCACAAACTGGAGTTATAAATTCTTTGGGAAGGATGGGAAGGAGGGGCTTACATGTTCACAAACCAGATCATCAGCTCCTCCATGAATCAAAGTTACAGGTAGTTAACATGATGGCCCTTTAAGGTTGTAAGTGTCCTTAGATAGGTTCACAATTTTAAATATTAGTGTTATTAAAAACATTTCCATTTGATCGGAAATAAGTAAACTATGAAAGTTTATATGTCTAAATATCCATTTATGACCATTGTTCTTGGCATGTTAAGTCAGTGGTAATAAGCAAGAAAAATAAAACTAGATGGACATGAAAAGTTCCATGGCTTTATCTCCAAGAGCTTCGCCAACTTTTAGCTCGATGGAGCTGAGAGATGGTCTTCAGGCTGCCCATTTTACAGTCTGGGAGGCTGAGGGCCCCCTTCCCACCCCAGCACTCCTTCACCACACGGGCCTTCTTAGAGGACATTTGACAGAAAATGCAAATGACCAGAGCCCTCATGCTACTGTTTGTCCTTTTTACAAACAGATGAAATTTGCCATTCAATATTTTACCACTTGCAAGTCCAAATAGCCACTTGCACTTCTAACGGTCACGCTTGTCCCATTCTGCAGAGGCCAGTAAAAGTACGAATCACTTCCCCTAAATCACTGAGGAACCTAGAAGAGTCCTGAAATTCCCCCCTTTTGAAATCCTAGAGACTAGGAAGAATACAGAGTGGAAGAGGGGACAAAGGAAGTCACAATTGCAAAAAGAGATTAGCCGATGACGTGTGGGTCTTCGATGGATGGCACAGCCGGGGCGCTCAGAATATACAGCTGACAGCTTCAGGTTGATGCGAAGGCATACCTACACCCTGTAGTTAGACACACCGTTCACTCAGCAAATACGTTTGAGCACATTCTCTAAAGCAGGCAGGTCTACTAGGAATACGGCGGTGAACTGTGTAACTCTGCCTTCAGTCTCTCAGGGAGAGTTAGGCAGTAACTAAAATCGAGGTGGTAACAGGTCCTACCGGGAAATGCAAGTCGGGAGAACAGCAGGGGGTGTTCATGTGGGGGTGAGAATTTAGCTGTAAATGGGGATTGGGGGGCTGTCAGGAAAGCCTAAGAAATAAGGTAACAGCAAGCATCTAGCAGAGGTGGAGGGAAAGAACAGCAAATATAGAAAACAGAGGGAAAGGACAGGAAGTAAGATCAGAGAGCGGAAAGAGTCAACGCCCAACGTATCCATTTATCTACTTAAATATTTACTGAACACCTGCTATGCACCAGTACTATATGCCATGTGCAGGGAAAACAGACATGACTGACACAGACTCAGGCCTCTGGGGGCTTGCAGTTTGGATAACCACTAACTAGTACAGCTACGTGGAGAACAGCCACCCTGATCGACTCCTGAGCCGCTGTCTGCAGAGCTCCCCTGGTGAAGGTCTGTATACACACTTACCCACCCACTGACATTCACACATTCGAAAACAACACCAAACCAAGCCTCACAGACACACTTAAGAAGCCAGTTGTATGACATTTGCCAGGAAACAGTAATTAGCTAAGATTATCTTATATCGTATTCATTATCCTATATACGGAGCTGCCTGTCATTTGTAGACTTTTGCTGGCCGATACTTAGTCCACCGCTGAAAGTTGTCAGGGGTTGAGAGGGGGAAAATCAAACTCAGAAAAAAATCAAATCACTCAAAGTGCCTCCAGCCCTGTCCTAATTGCCTGGATGCTGTATATATACACTCTTTGCTTCCCTCCCCTCCTTTCGCTTTGTTCTTCCCAGGCACACTTTAGATGCCTTGTTTCTTAAGTCTGCTGTGTTTCAGGGCACCTGGGTGGCTCAGTCTGTTAAGCGTCTGCTTTCAGCTCGGGTCATGATCCTGGGGTTCTGGGATCAAGTCCCACAGCAGGCTCCTCTATACTTACTCGTGCTTGCTCTTTCTCTCAAAAATAAATACATAAAGTCTTTTTTTAAATAATTTTTTAAAAAAAGTCTGCTGTGTTTGTCCAGATTCGTTTATTTGGGATAGGAACTGGCAGCGATTGAGTTCCAGCTAGGTACCGGCCACTGCACTAGGCATTTTATACCCAATATTTCTAGTCCCTGCAGCAATCTCACAAGGTGGGAATTACTGGTTTCGGTTTATGGATATGGTAACTGAGCATCAGAGAGGTTGAGGAACTTGGCCAAAGTTAATAAGCGGCAAGGCTGAGATATTGAACCAGGACCGCCTGACTCCCCTATCCAAGTTCCTTCTCCTGTACCAGCTGGATGCATCAGGGTTTCAAAGTCAAAGCTGACGTGCTGTGTGGCAGCAAGATTTGGCAGTATATAGTGCGGGAGAAAGAGACAAAGCGATGACTACGTTGCAGGGGTAATTTTTGCTATGAGGGAGGGATGTATTCGGTTTGGTATAATGGAGCAAAGGCCCCTATTTAAAGGTGTACCTACGGGTGCCTGGGTGGCTCAGTGGTTAAGCGTCTGCCTTTGGCTCAGGTCGTGATCCCAGGGTCCTGGGTTGGAGCATCAGGCTCCCTGCTTGTCAGGAAGCCTGCTTCTCCCGCTCCCACTCCCCCTGCTTGTGTTCCATCTCTCACTGTCTCTCTCCATCAAATAAATAAATAAAATCTTTTAAAAATAAAAAAATAAGAAAAAAAAATAAAGGTATACCCACCTATGGCCTGTGGGAATGGGACCCAGGATTGCCAGGTCTTTCTTAAGGGAAGTGGGAAACCTTCACTTTTATGTGACCTCTCCTGAATTTTAGAGGTGGCCAGCACTACTCCGGCCAAAAACCAGACACAAAAACGTGTCTTTGGCCAACCGTTGGTAAGCCCGGGGCTAGAGGGTCGTGGAGAGTTCACGGGCAGGAAGACCAGTTAGGAGGCCATTTGGAGGCACGAAGGTCACCGGACCCAGGTCAGATGCCTCCCTTTTGAGATACCCCTGGGGATGTTCCTTTGGACTCTGACACCAGCACGTAGGCTTGGCAAATATGACCATTTGGGTTAATTTTCTAAACAGCCCTGCCATTAGAATGGAGAGGAACTATTCGCGGGAGTGGGCACAGCCTTTACTAAGGGAGAACGGTTGTGCAGGACCCAGCTTTCTGGGCATTTTGGATGCCTGCACATGAAGGCACTCAACCCTCAGCCAGGTCCTTCCCTCCGCCTCAGCAAAGTGGCTGCATACAGACTACAAGACGCAGGAATCCAATCAGAGAATCAAAGCGGCCCTTAGCCACACGGAAAGCCTGGGGCTTTCTCCCATTTCCCTCCCTGCTTCTGTCCCATTGGGCTGGCGGAAACAATGCCAAGCAGTCTTCGGAGGTGGACAGGGGCACAAAGAGGGATCTAGAACCTAAGCGGAGGTGACGTATGGAAGGAAGGGTGGACCTCCGCTGTCAGGAGTGAGCCCTGTTACAGGACCGCATGGGGAGAGGGACAGACAGACAGACAGAATGTACTCACAATGATCTGCAACTTCCCGGTCCTAATCAGGGTGTCATTACGTCATCCTCACAGTGATTCTAATTCTTATTCTACTTTGTTTTAAGATTCGAGTTGGGTGTCACCTCCTCCAAGAAGCCTTCCCTGATTGCCCTCACCCCACTGCACTACATATGCCTCCTCTCAAGCTTCCAGAATCTCTTGCCTAATAGTCTTATGATGACTTGTTTGTGTGTCTGTCTCTCACTGACCAACCTTCTCAAGGGGCTGCTGCTGTAGGTCCCCCTCATCTAATGCTCTTCTAGCCTGAGAGGTAAGCATTCAGGACAGGTGATGTGCAGAACAAGGGAGCCTTTGTGGATCCACATAGCTCAGCAAATCTCTCTGTCCCTTCCCAGCCAGGTAACCTCAGGCAAAGTTCCTCCCTCTCTCAACTTGGGTCTCTTCACCTGTAAAATGACCAGGTCCTATTTTCCCCTGAGAGGTAAGAACCCCATACGTGAAAATGCCAAACCCTAAAATGCTATACAAACGCATGGTATTTCTATAATGATTACTTAGCAAACAGACTTGGGGGGAACGTTTTTGTTTGCCTATCTCGATCTGAAATTGAGTAGTAACAGTGTTTATTGAAAAACTTTACAGTTCAGTTCAATAGCCCTGGGAGTAAGAGACCCAAGACAGTCTGGGTTGGTAAGCTCTGCCTCTTTTGACTGGGGGTCAACACCAGGCATGGCTGGCCCTCTTTCTAGAACAGCAAAGTCACATTTGAACAAGTGGTCTGGAGAGATTCTTGACTCTTGAGTTCTTATCTGCACGCAGGGTCTGCAACCACTCTTGCTAAAGAAAAAAAAAAAAAAAGAAGCAGGTGCCTTAGTCACACTACCCCTACAGAAGCATTGTTATTGCTGTGAATAACTCAAAAAATTAAAACAGATAAGGCCCTTAAAAAAAAAATCCATGTGGTGCTTTAAAATGTGAAGATAAAGTCATTGGCGGCCCGTCAAGTGCGGCAGGTACCTTTATGGGAACAGGGATGAATGTGCCCGGCCACCCACCCTCACCTGGGACGGCTTGGTGATCCACGGTTGGACGCCAAGGCAGGAGAGGAACACAAATGAGGGGAAAGAAGGGAGTTTCGCTTATGTATCCGGGTTTTCCCCTCCAGAAACAGAGCTTCTGGCCTTTACTACAAGAACACTCAAGCCGGGGCACCTGGGTGGCTCAGTGGGTTAGAGCCTCTGCCTTCAGCTCAGGTCATGGTCCCAGGGTCCTGGGATCGAGTCCCGCATCAGGCTCTCTGCTCAGCGGGGAGCCTGCTTCTCCCTCTCTCTCTGCCTGCCTCTCTGCCTACTTGTGATCCCTGTCAAATAAAGAAATAAAATCTTTAAAAAGAAAAAACAAAAACACTCAAGGCACCGGGCGGTCCTCTAACAGATGAGCTTGAAGCACGTTGTGGAGTTATGACTGATAATATTGCCCAGGCATGCTAATGAAGCATTTTGTCAACAGAATCTTAATTTACGTCAGTCCAGAGGGAACTGAGGGAATTTACCTTCCTGGCCCCCAGAGAGGGGGGCAGGGAAGACAAGGGTCAACAGGTCGAGAGAGGACGGCTAGTCCGGATTTAGGCTCATACTTGTATCTTTCTGAACGGCGCTCTGATTTCTTCCCCCAGTTCGAGAGGTCTGGTAGGCTGCAAGCTGGGACACATTTCCAGTTTCTTCCTTCATCAGACGGCGAGTGGGGTCACACCATCTACTTAAATGTGAATTCCCAGAACGGGAACTTCAAACAAAGTTTTTACATTGTAAATAGTAGCGATTTTTCTGCCACGGGTCGTTCGAATTCAGCTGTACTGGCCATCAGCATAATAATATAGAGCTTGTAGAAAGGGAATCGCTCATTAACAATTCGCCAGAGTGACTGATCTTTTTAAGGCCCTGCTTAAAGCCTCTTGGCGGCTTCCCACTGCCCTGGGGATAGAGCATGAAGCCCTGCCCCCACCTGCCTGGGGTGGGGGGTCAGGGGGTAGCTCTGCTGCCTCCCCAGCCTTTCCTCTGGCTTCTCAGAGCGTCCTCGACTGCGGGGGACCCTTCTGGTCCCAGGACCTGCCTCGGTGTCCTTCTGGTGCTGGAGACACTCTCCATCTGGCTAACCCCCAGCTCTCAACGTAGTTCTGACGCCCTGACCAAGTTCTGTCCTCCCGACTTACAGACCCCCGCAGCCCACACCTCCCTCCCTGATCACTTCCTGTTGCTACTATAAACCTGCCTCGAAGGAGTGTTGTCAAGACAAAGCGCCCACTGATGTCAGGAGCATCCTCCAAATGTTAACTTTCTACCCATTGTCAGTGGCCTTGTTGTCTCCTTCCTGCATCGTATCCTCAGGAGGGCCGAACACGTCTGTCGTGTTCCTCCCACAATGAGGACCGGGCTCGATTTGAATCATAGGTGCTCAACAAACATTGGTGGAATGAAGGAATAGACCCAAATTTGTTGGATGGAGGAAGTGGGGTGGGGGTTACTGTTTGGGATAATGAAACACGTCTGGAGACGGATGGGAGGTGGGTGTACAATGAAATGGATGTACATAATGCCCCTGAAATGCACATAAAAATGCTTCTGTTGTAGGTTTTATATGATGTATATTTTACCACAATAAAAAAATTGTGTTGAATGAATGCACGGTTGACTCTTTTAACTTGGTCCTTTTCAACGCTAACATTTTAATTCAATCAATATTCATAGAGTGCCTACCATGGGTAACAGAGAAAGGTACACTCTCGGACTGATGGGATAGTCTGTAAAATACAAGCAAATTTCACACCCAATCACCCCTTCTATGTAAACACCTTTAATCTAGACAGACTTAATCTAGACAGGTCTTTTTTTTTTTTTAAAGATTCTATTTATTGATTTGACAGAGAGAGAGAGCGCGCAGCAGCATAGGGAGAGGGAGAAGAAGGGGAGGGAGAAGCAGGCTCCCCGCTGAGCAGGGAGCCCGATGTGGGACTCGATCTCAGGACCCTGGGATCATGACCTGAGCTGAGGGGAGACGCTTAACCTACTGAGCTGCCCAGGTGTCCCAGAAAAGATCTTATTTATCTTTATACCCCACGTCGCAAGCACATAATATGTGCTCAACTAATGTTTGCTAAATCAAAAATAGGGCATTGACAATAGTCCAGTGTTTAAGGAGGTCTTTCCCCTTTACAAAACGCTCCCCACGCCAAATCTTATATGGGGTCTCTTTCGTTCTTTCTTCTCCTTTCTCTTTCCTTCACGTTAACAGCCATCCCTGCCTGACTTGGCGGTTTCCTCAATTTCCTTATCCTTGTTTGGCCAGCTGTTTTTAGCTGTTCATCTCTTGCTCTCATTCGCACATGTCTAAGCAAATCTTACTATTTTTTTTTTTTTTAAGAAAGGCAGACTGCCACATGCAGCGCCTCTTTTGGATGTGTCTGGAGTCTTGGAAGCTTGACTACCCTATGTTCTCCTACAAATGGACCTTGAGAGCTTGTTTGGAGGTTCTAGTGGGGGAGCGCAGCTACTCACATGCCCTTGACCGAAGAACGGTCCTCTCCTCTATCGGGGAAGGTCATCCTCTTCGACCGAGCACGAGCACGCAGCTTCGGGAGCGACGCGCGCGGAGCAGTGAGGACGGAAGGGGACACCCACCTAGCCAGCTGGATCAGCCGAATCAACCCTGGCAATCGGTGGGGTGACAGATGTCGCAGCCAGAACTCCCTCACATCCCAAATTTCACTATTTTATACCTTCTGTGCTTTCTGCAAAGTCCGAGTCCTGGAGAAGAGTTACACTTGTCTCTGAGGAGAAAGATGAGTAGGGATAAGATGGGCTTAGCAGATGGGTTGGGCAACACACCCTGGAATCCCCAGACCCGCCCCCAAACCCGCCTGTCCCCAAACCTTCTGGGCATCTTTGGGGCTAGGAGTAAGACACACGGCACCTCAGTGAGCAACCACACACCACTTGCCCACTTGTCACAACTGACAACTGTCAGTTGCCTGGTGGTTTCTTTCACTTTCCACTGAATTAACTTCAGTCTTTTCATAATGGACGGAAGTAGATAAGAAGATATGGTGTAATAAAATATTAGGCAGCACTGTAGAGAAGGGAACATCAAAGCACGAAGCTAATCAGAGTGATAAAGAATATTCTGTTTGCGAGGTCTGTGTCAAACAGCCTGACCAGCGGGAGCGGTCTTTTGTAGGACTTGGCTTTCCAAGGTAGACACCATGGAATGAAGCCAAGAGGTGCAGAGATCACATTGGACTTCCATGCCTCTGATGCGTGGGACATGCAGGGGGACTTCCCATTCTAGAACCATCTTCCTGATAGGCGTGACATAGCAGAGGGCTTCTGAGAACAGCCTCGAGCCAGGCTGCAAGACGTAGAATCCATCCCCCTTACTTCCTACCTTCTGTGAACTGAGGCAAGTTTCCTGATCTTTCTATGCCTCAGTTTTCCCATCTGTAAAATGAGAATAATGAGATACTTACTCAGGGAGTTTTCATGAGCATGAGATACACTAATACTAACTTGCAAAGCACTTAGAACAATGCCAGGCTATTGAGTACTATATCAACGTTTGATAAGTAAATAAAATCATAAATATAGTTAATGCACACCTTAGCACCCTCTGGCTTACAAAACAATTTCATGTAGTTAGGATTACATCCCTTTTATGGATGGGAAAATAAGGTTTCCTAAGCATTTTGAGTCAAAGCTGATTAAAAAGAAAAATGAGTATTTAATATCTTATATTTCTTTTTTGAGTTTTTTTTTTTGAAAGAGAGAGTGCATACAAGCAGGACAGAGGGAGAGGGAGAAACAGACTCTCCGCTGAGCAGGGAGCCCAACGTAGGACTTGATCCCAGGACCCTGAGATCACGACCTGAGCCGAAGGCAGACGCTGAACCAACTGAGCTACCCAGGCACCCCAGGATATTTTATCTCTTATCCTTTCTCCAAGGGAAAGGATCAGCTCTCTTTTTTTTTCCTATTTCCACAGCAAAGAGCATGGCGGTTAATCACTTAATTTTTATTGATACTACGATAATAAGTAGAATAGTTACGGTTGAAATAAAATATAGTTTGTATCTGTGTATATATGACATGTGGCATATGGCATGTGTCCATTCTAAGAATACTTACCTGTTGATCTTTATTATTACTATTGGTCTATTTTTCCTTATTGCTCAGGGACCAGTATTAATATGAATTTCATGCATATTAGTCTTAATGGTGTATGTTACCCTTACACTCCAACACCTGGGTTGAAATTCAGGCTATCTGCCTGTGGCTTACTGTGGACTTTGGATTGAGAGAAGCTTCTCTTTCTTCTCTTTCTTCACCCATACTCAGAGTTACATGAGAAGTTTGTCCTCTGTTCTACAGTCATTGGCCTTTTTCTATTTTAAATAGGATGGTATGCGTGGGCAAGGGTTCTTAAAGTAGCAGGATGAGTGAGAGAAGCAAGGCTGCCTTCCTCCCTAGACCCTGCAGAGTGGTGTTAGTATACAGTCTTCGAAGCTGGGGGCTCATATTAATGATACCACATATACGATATATAGTTCACACTATATTAGTATATCGGGCACCAAACCCCAGCTCTGCCATTTACTACCTGTGTGACTTTAGGCAAGACACTCTGTCTCTGCCCACTTTCTCATTCGCAACATAGAGATAAAGGCAGAATCTACCGTACTGGGAAATGGAAACATTACATGAGTTAATGAACGTTAAGCATTTAGAACAGGCTCGGCTCATGGCAAACATGGGGTGAATGTTAGCTGTTAGCTCTATGCTCTGTTTTGCTCAGGACTTTCACGAGCCTCTTGTCTAAGTCAATGGCTTTCAAACACTCTTGCCCACGACCTTCAGTAAGAAATCCATGTTATATCACAACCCAGTACACTCACACATAAAAAACTAAATGGAAATTTTGCAAAACATGAACACTCTTGTACCTGCCTTGTACTCCATTAATTTCTGTTAATTCTGTTCCCCTTTAAAGAAAAATACTGATAGTTCCCTATGAAATAGATTTCACAATCCACTAATGGCTCCGTTTGAAAACGCCTGCTCTTTGGTACCTGTGATATGCAGAATAATGTCTCTCTGACACATTCATGCCCTAATTCCTAGACCCTACGTGTTGTTACCTTAAGCAGCTAAAGGAACTTTGCAGATCTGATTAAGGTTACAGACTTGGAGAGGAGAGAATTCAACTTGATTGTCCAGGTGAGCTCAGTCTAATCACATGAGATTTTTAAAAAGATTTGTATTTATTTACTTAAGACAGAGACAGAGATAGAGAGAGAGTGGGGTGGGGGGCGCTGAGTAGGAAGCCTGACGAGGGTCTCGACCCCAGGACCCCGAGATCATGACCTGAGCCAGAGTCAGACGCTTAACTGACTGAGTCACCCAGGCATCCTTCATGTGAGATCTTAAAAAGCAGAGAAACTTCCCTGGCTGTGGTCAGAGAGAGATGTAAGAATGGGAGGGTCAGAGATGCAAAGGAAGAAAGATTCTGTCTGCCATTACTAGTGGTGAACGTGGCGAAGTTGCTGGCTGTGAGCCAAACAAGGGCTGCTGGCACCCTCCAGAAGCTGGAGAAGGCGAGCAAACAGGTTCTTCCTTAGAGCTTCCAGAACAGAATGCAGTCTCCAGCGAGACCCGTGTCAGGCTCCTCCCCTCCAAAATAATACATTTGTGCAGCTTAAGACACCAGATGTGTGATCATCTGTTATAGCAGCAACAGGAAACTAATACACTACCTAAGCTTGAAAACCTGACTTCACCTTTGACGACTCTCTTCCTAACCCCATGCGTTTCAATGGATCTTCAATGCCTTCTGCTTCACCTTTGAGTGTCTCTGGTCCCATCCACACGCCTGCCCAGTTTTCATGGCCGCTGCCCTCATTCTGGGCCCCTGGATCTCTCTCTGGGACGATGAACCCTCCTAGCTGCTTTCCCTACTTCTGTGGCCCCCACCTGCCCCACACCCTCCTCCTTCTGGCTTTCAGAGTCAACTTTCTCAACGACCAATGTGATGACCTCTCAGTACTTTTGATGCCTCGTCATGCCCGCAGGATAACATCTGAGGTCTTTGGGGGATATTTAAAGTGCTTCAGACAACCTGGCTTCAAATCCCCGAGGATGTGTTTCCCTACTGCAATTTCCCCTATTCTCGCTCCTTAGAATATCGAATTTATAAAGTTACTTCACCGTCTCACTTTACTATACTTAGCGGTTTAATTTTCTTTGTTGTTTTGGACTTAAAAATTGCTTCTTGGGAACCAAAGAAGGCACAAAGAAGCATCCCCGCCTGCCAATCAGCCCACAAATTTTGCACCCCAACCAAGACCTCCAAGTGTCTCATTTATAATATGGCCCTCCAACCACAACACGTTTTACTTTTTTTTTTTTTTAAGATTTTATTTATTTATTTGACAGACAGAGATCGCAAGTAGGCAGAGAGGCAGGCAGAGAGAGAAAGGAGGAAGCAGGCTCCCTGCGGAGGAGAGCGCCGGATGCAGGGCTCGATCCCAGGACCCTGGGATTATGACCTGAGCCAAAGGCAGAAACCCACGGAGCCACCCAGGCGCCTCACGTTTTACTTTTTAATTAGGGCATTGGTGGCATAGAGAACTCTCTTTTTGTGCTTGGGAAAAGTAAACAAATTTGCCAGGCAGTATACTCTTTATTTGCATCTTTTGTATTAACGAGCCTCATTCAAAATGTGTACCAATCTGTGTATTTGAAAGGTCCTGCGGGACCTAACGTCCAAACGTGGATGCTGGAGGAATGTGTGATGTTGTCCCCCTGCCCTGCCGGCAGGAGTCCGGCGTACTTTCTCCCAGTCCATATGTGAGAAGGAAGGCCATCCCCTAATAACCCAAGGCCCCTTGCCTTGACCCTGACCCCAAGGCTTCTCTGGCATTGCGTTTTGTTCTACATATCCCTTGTGGTTTAGCTAACTCACTCAGATCAAGGGCACAGTTAAGTTTTGCTGCAGCCAGAGGAAATTTTAGATGACAAAGTGCAAGTGGTTGTAAAACATTGTATTAGTGTATGGCGTGCCAGGGTGGCTCAGTCGTTGGGCATCTGCCTTTGGCTCGGGTCATGATTCCGGGGTCCTGGGATCGAGTCCCACATTGGGTTCTCTGCCCAATGGGGAGTGTGCTTCTCCGTCTCCCACTCCCCCTGCTTGTGTTCCCTCTCTCACTATGTCTCTCTCTGTCAAATAATAAAATCTTAAAAAAACAAAAAACCACATTGTATTAGTTTCCTCCAGCTGCTGTGACAAAATTGCACAGACCGAGTGACCTGAACAAAAGGAATTTATTTTCTCACAGTTCTGGAGCCTAAAAGGTCCAAATTAAGGTGTCTGTAGGATTGGCTTCTCCTGCAGCCTCTCTCCCCGGCGTGCAGATGGCCACCTTCTCGCTGTGTGCTCATGTGGACTTTCTCTGCGCACACATCTTCCTGGAGTCTGTCCGTGTGTGCAAACTTCCTCTTCCTATGAGGACACCAGTCAGATTGGATGGGGTCCACGTTAATGGATTTATTTTAACTTAATGGGTTTTAATTTTAACTTAATCACCTCTTTAAAGTCCTTACTACCCAACATAGTTCCATTCCAAGTTTCCGGGGGTTTGGATTTCTTTTTTTTTTTTTCCCCCTTAAGATTTATTTATTTATTTGACGGGATGGGTGAAGCACAGTCAGGGGGAGGGAGAGAGGGAGAAGCAGGCTCCCTGCTGAGCAAGGAGCCCGACTTGGGCTGAATTCCAGGATCCCGACTTGGGGCTTGATCCCGGGATCCCAAGATCATGACCTGATCTGAAGGTAGACACTCGACCCACTGAGCCAGCCAGGCGCCTCTGGGGGTTTGGATTTCAACATGGATTTGGGGAGTGGGCTGGGACAGACTCAGCCCAGAACAAAGAGTAAGGGCATTGCCTCCTGAAACTCTGACTTGCACACACCCTTTCTCCTAACAAATTCCTCTTAGGTGCTGCTCAAAACCCCTGTTAGGGTCCTTCTGTTCAGGTGCTACGGATCCTCAAGGCTGGGGTCTACCCTGTGGCCCTACTTTCTTCTCTAGAAGAATCATGACTTTTTGCAGGGTGGGGGAGGGCCTCATACACCTGCCCCATGTTTTTTGGTTATAATTTTCACACGTCACAGCCAGCTTATCAGCAACTCAGCTCGCCCAGCCGTGCCATAAAAACCCTATTCTCGCTCCCTTTCTCCTGATGCTTTTTGCTGAGACTCTTTTGAAGACTATCCTCAGCCCTTATGTTAGCAGTGGAGATGCTGAGGTACTATGCTCCACTCTTGCTGGCTTTCCCCCCCCCCCCTTTATGCCCTGTTTTCTTTAAAAGCAGCTTTCAGTATTACTCTATACTCTTTGCTGTATGCTGTCCCTAAAGTCCCACTCACCCCCCACAGAGCTTGAATCCAGATTCCCAGATAGATCGTCTTTCCAATCAGAAATTCATCAAGTTTGGAGTGCCTGGGTGGCTCAGTCAGTGAAGCGTCCGACTCTTGATTTCGGCTCAGGTCATGATTTCGGCTCAGGTCATGATTTCAGGGCTGTGGGCTCGAGCCCCACGTCAGGCTCTGTGCTGAGTGTGGAGCCTGCTAGGATCCTCTCTCTCCCTCTGCCCCTGCCTCCGTTCCCTGTCTCTCTCTCTTTCTCTCTCTCTTTCTCTCTCAAATACATAAATAAATCGTAAAAAAAAAATTCTTAAAGATCATTTTCAATGAAATAGCAACACCAGCTTCCTTTAAACTTTTCAGCTGTATAATTTGGGATCCCTTCCTCTTTGCTTCAGATCACAGCTCTTTTTTTTTTTTTTTTTTTTTAACGTGACATTGTTGTTTCATAGACCAGGGTCAAATATGACCACTATACTTAGCCACGCGGGAGTGACACCCTGGTCCTTGGCTGTGGTCTGGGAGCCACGGGGTAGCTCCTCAGAAGCGAGTCAGGAGTCCAGCGATGCAATGTGCTGGCAATGGCCATGGATTTGGGGACAGATAGCTCATGCCTTGAGCAATCACAAGTTCAAGCTCAGTGGCCTCTCCTGGGAAATCTGGTGGTTAGTACAGGTAGATATTCAGAGAATGGACGAGGGTAGCATGACTAATCTACATGGAGACTTATTTACAAGACTTCTGTTTTGGTTTGTGTTTTAGTCGGGTAGTTGTGTGTGTGTGTCAAGTGGGCATTAAAGGGTCCCAGCCAAAGGCAGCGTCACCCTGCAGGACGCTAAGAGAAACTCTGGTCCCAGGGTTTAACATCGGAAAAAACAAATTTGATTCTCAGGCGCCTGGAGCATCATGTTAGCATCCGTGTCTTTGCTTTGATCTTGCTTAGCTGGGATCTGATTATTTGCATTCAGAGTTTGCATTAATATTCAGGCTAACGAACAAGCAAGCCTGAAAACGCTGAGGTTGGCTGGCCAGCCCCCTTGTTAACTACTATAATTGAGGTAGGGTTGTGGTCATTAATATAAATGACAGTGACTCTCCTCAGTCATCTGGTCAGCAGGAAAGAGCATGGAACTAAGAGCGAAGGATCTGGTTCAAATCCCAGCCCCCTCTGGAGCATTATGTTCTCCTCTCTGAGACATTTCCCTCACTTGCTAACAAAATGAGAGGACTATCCTTAACATTTAATTTGCATTTTTGTAAAAATAACACACACGTTGTTAAATGGTCAAATAATACTACAAGGCTTATCACAGAAAACAGCGATTCTTACGAAGAGGGCCACAATGATATCTCCCATCCCACAATTCTCTTCTTCTGAGACCTTGACTCCCCTCCCTGGAAATGGAGGGGTCTGTGTTTTCTCCCCTCCAACCAGGGAAAACCCTTGTAACTGCTTTGACCGGCAGAGTATTATGTATTGGTTGGGGTTCCCCAGAGAAACAGATCAGTAGGATGTATATATAGAGAGAGACAGACAGACACATTGATTTACGATCAGGTATTGGCTACCCCCCACTATGGAGGCTGAGCAATCCCACATCTGTCCTCCACGAGGTGGAGAAGGCCCAAGCAATGTAGTTGTAGTTCAAAGACCCAAGAGTCAGGAGCTCCGAGGGCAGAAGACAGATGTTTCAACTCAAGTGGTCTGTCAGAGAGCGACTCTATCCTTCCTCAGTCTTTTTGTCTTATTCCGGCCCTCAAAGAATTATAAGATGCCCCCCCCCATAAGGAAGGGAGATCCACTTTACTCAGTCTACTGAATCGAACCCTAATCTCTTCCAGAAACCTCAAATGGACGCGTGCACAAATACTGTTTAACCATATAGCTGGACGTTCAGAGATCCAGTCAAATTGACACAGAAAATGAACTATCATAGACGCTATGTGATGATATCCTGCTCTCTTGGGACACTCGCCTCTGGGACCCTGAGCTGCCAAATGAGAAAAAGCTCAAATTAGCCTACCTGGAGAGATCCCATAGAAAAGCTCTGGGAGAGAGAGACAGGAAGAGAGGTGTGGCTAGGCTCCCGCTGCTCCAGCCCCACTCCATTTCCTGCATCCCAAACCACCCAGCAGAGCCCCTCCTGAAATCCTCAGGCCCAGGGCCCTTGAGAGGCAGTGCATACAGTGGTTGTTACTGTTTAAAGCCACCAAGTTCTGGCCAATGTGTTACCTGCTTGTAGTAACCATAATGCTTCTGAACTAGCTCACGGTTCGGTATCATTCTGTTGAGAGCAGCCTGTTTCCTTTTTCTCCTTTTTGAAGAAAGAAAGGGGGCGGGGATGGTGGACAGAGGGAGAGGGAGAGAAATCCTCAAGCAGGCTCCAGACCCAGCATGGAGCCCAATACAGGGCTCAGTCCCAGGACCCTGAGGTCATGACTGAGCCGAAATCAAGAGTCTGACACTCAACCTACTGAGCTACCCAGGCACCAATCTCTTTCCTTTTTTCTAGCACTTTCTTCTTACTATACATAACTCCAGAAGAATTAATATGCTTATACAGATATCATCTCAGACATACTACAATTTGACTTTCTCTTTGGTCCATCTTCTCTTAACCCTTCTTCCCATTTCTATTTCCTCAATCACTTAAACATAATTATATCAAAATCTTGGTTTAAGTCAGTATGTATCTTTTGCCTTATCATTACTACCATGTAAGCATTTCTCATGCTGAGCCAACTGACTCTTGACCACTACATTCCCTTTCTTATTTCTCACTTGCCCATTTGCTCTGTTTCTCATATCATTACCACTTCGTCCTGCCACACTCCTCAACTAGATTGCAAAAAAAAAAAAAGTCAAACTAGAGTGCGAAGACGAAAGATCATCAACTTGGTTCAATCCATCGCGTGGTCTATCCATCCATTTCCAATGCCCCTGGCATCCATTGTCTTGGAGCCTCTGGTCCCCTGTGCCTCGGTGGACTGGTACGCTCTCCAAGGGCAGCTTCTGTCCAGAGCTTTCCTGTTGCCTCTCCCCTGCAGCAGGCCCCTTTCTTCCTGACTCATTCTTGCGTTACTGCCTCATTTAAGTGGAGCACGACTTCTAGGGGCTTCCTCGGGGAGGAGGTGCAGGAAGTGGAAGTGCTGAGAGTTTCTATGGCCGAAAATGTCTTCATTCTCTTCTGTCACTGATTAATACTTGGGTGAAGTAGAGGATTCTTGGTTGAAGATCTTTTCTTCTCAAAAGTTTGAAGGTGTCACTCTCTGGTCTTTCCAGTATGCAATGCCGTTCTTGAGAATTCCCCTGCCATTCTGATTCCAGAATCATATTTTGAGACTTAATTTTGTTGTTCTAGAGACACTTCTGGCATTTCCTCTTGATCTCTGGTGTTCTGAATCAGTATGAAGATAGGACTGAGTGTAGATTTTGTTCTCCTTCATTTTTCTGGATAGGCCCTTTGAATCTAGAGGTCTGCCTTCCTATTCTTGGAAATGCACGACTTCTTTTCGTCTCTCTGTTTTATTTCTTAAATCTCTATTAGTTGGCTATTGGGTTACCTGAATTAATCCTTTCAGTTTTAAAATCTTTTCTTCCAAAAAATAAAAATAAAAATAAAATAAAATCTTTTCTTCCTTATTTCCAATCTTCCTATGTTATGGGAAATTTCCTCATTCTTAAAAATTTGCTCTCATTTTGTCTTTTCTCTCTGAGAATTCCAATTAATTTCTGAAGGTGTTTTTGGCTCTGTCTCTAGCATTGGCTTTGCTTTCTCCAATTTGCTTTCGTACTCATTTATTATAGTTTCTGGCTTTCATAGGGGACTCTTCACTCCAACGTCCAGCAGTCGCATTACACAGTGATGTGGTAAGAAGCTGAAAGGAAACATGGCTGATGCTTGGTAAAGCTGTTTCACGGCAGCGTGACAGGCCCACCTCTCTTGGCTGGCAATTCAGTGTTTTAGCTGAACACTGAGAGTCATTCTTCTGCCTGATGATTGGCTGCACACCTAGGTGACAGGGTTCCCTGCTCAGTTGGGAATCTACTTCTCACTTTCCTTCTGCCCCTCCCCCTGCTCATGCTCTTTTTCTCTCTCAAATAAATAAAATCTTGAAAAAAAAATTCTATTTATTTATTATAAATTTATTTTAATTTATATAATTTTTAAAATTTTCATCATCACGATAAATGTATTCTTTTTTTCTCTTTTTTTCTTTGTATATTCACATTTTCTTCCACTTTTTTAAATTAACATATAATGTGTTATTTGCTTCAGGGGTACAGGTCTGTGAATCATCAGGCTTACACATTTCACAGCATTCACCATAGCACATACCCTCCCCAGTGTCCATAACTCAACCACCCTCTCCCTCTTCCCCCACCCTTCCAGCAACCCTCAGTTTGTTTCCCGAGATTAAGAGTCTCTTATGGTTTATCTCCCTTCCTGGTCCCATCTCATTTCATTTTTCCCTCCCTTTCCTCCACGAGCCCCCACCCTGCCTTTCAAATTCCTCATATCAGGGAGATCATATGATAATTGTCTTTCTTTGATAGAATTATTTTGCTTAGCATAATACCCTCTAGTTCCATCCATATCTTTGCAAATGGCAAGATTTCAGGTTGTTTGATGGCTACATGGTATTCCGTTGTATATATATACCACATCTTCTTTATCCGTTCATCTGTTGATGGACATTTAGGCTCTTTCTATAGTTTGGCTATTGTAGACATTGCTGCTAGAAACATTTGGGTGCACGTGCCCTGTCAGATCACTACATTTGTATCTTTAGCCTAAATACCCAGTAGTACAGTTGCTGGGTCATAGGGTAGCTCTATTATCAATTTTTGAGGAATCTCCATACAGTTTTCCAGAGTGGCTGCACCAGCTTGCATTCCCACCAACAGTGGAGGAGGGTTCCCCTTTCTCTGCATCCTCGCCAACACTTATCATTTCCTGACTTGTTAATTTTAGCCATTCTGACTGGTGTGAGATGGTATCTCACCGTGGTTTTGATTAGTATTTCCCTGCTGCTGAGTGATGTTGAGCACTTTTTCATGTGTCTGTTGGCCATTTGGATGTCTTCTTTGCAGAAATGTCTGTTCATATTTTCTGACCATTTCTTGATTGGATTATTTGTTCTTTGGGTGTTGAGTTTGGTAAGTCCTTTATAGACTTTGGATACTAGCCCTTTATCTGATATGTCATTTGCAAATATCTTCTCCCATTCTGTCAGTCACATTTCTGTTTTGTTGACTGTTTCCTTTGCTGTGCAAAAGCTTTTGATCTTGATGAAGTCCCAATAGCTCATTTTTGCCCTTGCTTTCCTTGCCTTTGGCGATGTTTCTAAGAAGTTGCTGTGGCTGAAGTCAAAGAAGTTGCTGCCTGTGTTCTTCTCAAGGATTTTGATGGATTCTTACCTCATGTTGAGGTCATTCATTCATTTTGAGTCTATCTTTGAGTGTGGTGTGAGGAAATGGTCCAGTTTCATTCTTCTGTGTGTGCCTGTCCAATTCTCCCAACATCATTTGTTGAAGAGATTGTCTTTTTTCCATTGGACATTCTTTCCTGCTTTGTCAAAGATTAGTTGACTATAGAGTTGTGGGTCCCTTTCTGGGCTCTCTATTCTGTTCCACTGATCTATATGTCTGTTTTTGTGCCAGTACCATAGTGTCTTGATGATTACAGCTTTTTTTTTTTTTAAGATTTTATTTATTTATTTGACAGAGAGAGAGGGAACATAAGCAGGGGGAGTGGGAGAGGGAGAAGCAGGCTTCCAGCTGAGCAGGGAGCCCGATGTGGGGCTCCATCCCAGGACCCTGGGATCATGACCTGAGCTGAAGGGAGATGCTTAATGACTGAGCCACCAGGTGCCCTGATGATTATAGTTTTGTAACAGAGCTCGAAGTCTGGAATTTTGATGCTGCCAACTTTGGTTTTTTTTTTTTCAACATTCCTCTGGCTATTCGGGGTCTTTTCTGGTTCCATATAAATTTTAGGATTATTTGTTCCATTTCTTTGAAAAAAAAATGATGGTATTTTGATAGGGTTTGCAGTAAACGTGTAGATTGCTTTAGGTAGCATAGACATTTTCACAATATTTATTCTTCCAACCCATGAGCATGGAACACTTTTCCATTTCTTTGCGTCTTCCTCAATTTCTTTCATAAGTACTTTATAGTTTTCTGAGTACAGATTCTTTGCCTCTTTGGTTAGGTTTATTCCTAGGTATCTTACGCTTTTGGGTACAACTGTAAATGGGATTGACTCCTTAATTTCTCTTTCTTCTGTCTTGTTGATCTATAGAAATGCAACTGATTTCTGTGCATTGATTTTATATCCTGACACTTTGCTGAATTCCTGTACAAGTTCTAGCAGTTTTGAAGTGGAGTCTTTTGGGTTTTCCACATAAAGTACCATATCATCTGCAAAGAGTGAGAGTTTGACTTCTTCTTTGATGATTTCAATGCCTATAATTTCTTTTTGTTGTCTGATTGCTGAGGCTAGGACTTCTAGTACTATGTTGAATAGCATTGGTGATAGTGGACATCCCTGCCATGTTCCTGACCTTAGGGGAAAAGGTCTCAGTTTTTTCCCATTGAGAATGATATTTGCTGTGGGTTTTTCATAGATGTCTTTGATGATATTGAGGTATGTACCCTCTATTCCTACACAGTGAAGAGTTTTGATCAAGAAAGGATGCTGTACTTTGTCAAATGCTTTTTCATCATCTATTGACAGTGTCATCTGGTTCTTGTTCTTTCTGTTATTGGCGTATTATATCACATTGACTGATTTGCGGATGTTGAACAAAACTTGCAGCCGGGGAATAATTCCACTTGGTCAAGGTGAATAGTCCTTTTAATGTACTTTTGGATCCTATTAGCTAGTTTTTTTTGGTGAGAATTTTTGCATCCATGTTCATCAGGGATATTGGTCTGTAATTCTCCTCTTTGATGGGGTCTTTTCCGGGTCTGGGATCAAGGTAATGCTGGCCTCATAAAATGAGTTTGGAAGTTTTCCTTCCATTTCTATTTTTTGAGAGAGTTTCGGGAGAATAGGTATTCATTCTTCTTTAAATGTTTGGTAGAATTCCCCTGGGAAGCCATCTGGCCCTGGCCTCTTGTTTGTTGGGAGATTTTTGATGACTGCTTCAATCTCCTTACTGGTTATGGGTCTGTTCGGGTTTTCTATTTTCTCCTGGTTCAGTTCTGTAGTTTATACGACTCTAGGAATGCATCCATTTCTTCCAGATTGTCAAATTTTCTCGTGTATTGCTGCTCATATGTTCTTATAATTGTTTGTATTTCTTTGGTGTTGGCTGTGATCTCTCCTCTTTCATTCATGATTTTATTAATTTGGGTCTTTTCTCTTTTCTTTTTGATAAGTCTGGCCAGGGGTTTATCAATCTTATTAATTCTTTCAAAGAACCAGCTCCTAGTATTGTTGATCTGTTCTACTGTTCCTTTGGTTTCTATTTCATTGATTTCTGCTCTGATCTTTATTATTTCTCTTCTCCTTCTGGGTTTAGGGTTTATTTGCTGTTCTTTCTTTAGCTGTTTTAGGTGAAGGGTTAGGTTGTGTTTTGGAGACCTTTCTTGTTTCTTGAGAAAGGCTTGTATTACTATATACTTTCCTCTCAGGACCGCCTTTGCTGTGTCCCACAGATTTTGAACAGTTGTGTTTTCATTTTCATTTGTTTCCATGACTTTTTTTCAATTCTTCTTTAATTTCCTGGTTGACCCATTCATTCTTTAGCCTCCATGTATTTGAGTTCTTTCCAACTTTCCTCTTGCGGTTGAGTTTTAATTTCAAAGCGTTGTAGTCTGAAAATATGCAGGGAATGATCTCAGTCTTTTGGTACTAGTGGAGACCTGATTTGTGACCCAGGATGTGATCTATTCTGGAGAATGTTCCACGTGCACTAGAGAAAAATGTATATTCTGTTGCTTTGGGTTAGAATGTTCTGAATTTATCTGTGATGTCCGTCTGGTCCAGTGTGTCATTTAAAGCCTTTATTTCCTTGTGGATCTCTTGCTTAGATGATTTCCCCATTTCAGTGAGGTGAGTATTAAAGTCCCCTACCATTATTGTATTATTGTCAATGTGTTTCTTTGATTTTGTAATTAATGTGTTTATATAATTGGCTGCTCCCATGTTAGGGGCATAGATATTTAGAATTGTTAGATCTTCTTGTTGGAAAGACCCTTTAAGTATTGCATATTGTCCTTCCTCATCTCTTCTTACAGTCTTTGGCTTAAAATCTAATTGGTGTGATATAAGGATTGGCACCCCAGCTTTCTTTTGATGTCCATTAGCATGGTAAATGGTTTTCCACCACTCATTTTAAATCTGGAGGCATCTTTGGGTCTAAAATGAGTTCCTTGCAGACAGCATATCAATGGGTTTTGTTTTTTTATCCATCCTGATACCCTGTGTCTTTTGATTGGGGCATTTATCCCATTTACATTCAGGGTAACTATTGAAAGATATGAATTTAGTTTCCCTGTATTGCCTGTAAGGTGACAGTTACTGTTTATTGTCTCTGTTCCTTTCTGGTCTGTTACTTTTAGGTTCTCTCTTGGCTTAGGGGACCCCTTTCAGTGTTTCCTGTAGGCCTGGTTTGGTGTTTGCAAATTCTTTTAGTTTTTATTTGTCCTGGAAGCTTTTTATCTCTCCTTCTATTTTCAGTGAGAGCCTAGCTGGATATAGTATTCTTGGCTGCACATTTTTCTCGTTTAGTGCTCTGAATATATCCTGCCAGTCCTTTCTGGCCTGCCAGGTCTCTGTTGGATAAGTCTGCTGCCAATCTAATATTTCTACCATTGTGTATTACAGACCCGATCTGCTTTCAGGATTTTTCCCTTTGTCATTGAGACTTGTAAGTTTTACTATCAGATGGTGGGGTGTTGATCTATTTTTATTGATTTGGAGGGGGTTTCTCTGTGCCTCCTGGATTTTGATGCTTGTTCCCTTCCCCAAATTAGGGAAGTTCTCTGCTATAATTTGCTCCAATATACCTTCTGCTCCCCTCTCTCTTTCATCTTCTTTGGGATCCCAATTATTCTAATATTGTTTTGTCATATGGTATCACTTATCTCTCGAATTCTCCCCTAATGATCCAGTGGTTGTTTGTCTCTCTTTTTCTCAGCTTCTTTATTCTCCATCATATGGTCTTCTATATCACTCATTCTCTCTTCTGCCTCATTTATCCTGGTAGTAAGAGCCTCCATTTTTTTATTGCACCTCATTAATAGCTTGTTTGATTTCAACTTGGTTAGATTTTAGTTCTTCTATTTCTCCAGAAAGCGTTTTTATTTCTCCAGAAAGGGATTCTCTAGTGTCTTCTATGCTTTTTTCAAGCCCAGCTAGCATCTTGATAATTGTCATTCTAAACTCTGGTTCTGATATCTTACTAATGTCTGTATCTATTAGGTCCCTAGCTGTCAGTACTGCTTCTTGTTCTTTTTTTTTTTTTGAAGTGAATTTTTCTACCTTGTTATTTTATCCAAATAAAAATAGATGAATGAGAGAACAAATTACTAAAAAGGTAGCAATGACCCCAGAAAAATATACATTAAGCAAATCAAACAAGACCTGAAACTGGGAGAAGAAAGGAGGAAAAAAATTTTTATACATATATATATATATGTGTGTGTGTATGTATATATGTATAAAAAATTTTTTTAGACTGGTGAATATGGTGAATAAAACAGAGCCACACACTTGATTTTAGGTGTATTTTGGTCTGTTAGAAGAAAGTGCCTCCCAAAATTTTAAAGGAAGAAAAGAAAGCAAGAAAAATTTATATATATACAAAATGAGAGTACTCATGATAAAAGGATGAAATATGACTGTAATGATGAAAATTAGAAAATATTCTAAAAAAGGAATTGATAAGATAAGAAGTTGGTTGAAAAAAGGCGGGGGGGAGAGAATGTGATTAGGCTGGAGACTAGAACAAAGCCGTATGCTAGATTTAGGGTATATTTTGATCTGTTAGAAGAAACTGCATCCCAAAATTTTAAAGAAAGAAAAACGTATATCATACAAAAAATAAGGTTAAATACAATGAAGAGCTAGAATGACTTAAACAATGAAAATTTAAAAAGATTTTTAGAAAGGTATTGATAAGATAAAATAGTTTTAAAAGGTTAAAGTAGGGAAGAGGAAAAAATTTTAAAAATAGAATAAGAAAAAAAAATTAAAAACAATTTAGCTTTGAATGGAAGACTAAAGAATCATGGGGGAAAAGCCTTGAATTCTATATGCTGCATTCTGCTAGCTCTGGAGTTCTGCTCTTCTCATTGACCAGTGAACTTGGTCTTGGCTGGATGTTCTTGCTAATCTTCTGCGGAAGGGGCCTGTTGCCGTGATTCTCAAATGTCTTTGCCCGAGGCGGAACCGCACCGCCCTTGCCAGGGGCGGGGCTAAGCAATCCGCTGGGGTTCGCGCTCGGAGCTTTTGTTCCCTGAGCGCTTTCCCTACCGCTTTGGAGGACGGGAATGAAGATGGCGGCCGCCCAGTCTCTGTCCTGGAGGAGCCAAGAGCTCAGGGCCCCGCTCCTCAGTGCACCTTGGAGAAAAGCCGTCAGTCCCTCCCGTCTCCCTGGTCTCTGGCTGCACTTCGAGCTCACCCGGCCTGTGACCGAGCATTTCTATCTCTGGCGGATGGCCCCATTTGGAGTCTCCAAACCCGGCAGATTCCTGCTGTGCTCCCGCGCCACACCTCCTGGAGGAGGAAGGCGAGTCTCCCCAGATCTGACACTTATAGAGTCCCTGCTCGAAAAGCAGTTCCCCCGCTGTGGCTCAGATCACAGTTTAAGGTAACCCCAAGCTGAGAGCCCCTCCTCGACTCTGTCTTTGTAGCCAGCTTCCCTGTTCCGATATCTGGGGGCTCCGCCACACTCAGACACCCCCAGTCTTTCTGTGACCCGAGGGTCCTGAGATCACACTGTCCCTGTGAGGGCTCCACCCCACTTAGCCTCTGGAGCGATGTCCCTCCGTGGAGCAGACTTCTGAAAGTTCTGATTGTGTGCTCCGCTGCTGTGCCGCTTGCCAGGAGCTGGCCCTCCCCCCGCCGTGGTCTATCCTCTCATATATCACTTTGGATTCACTTCTCTGCACGTCCTACCTTCCAGAAAGTGGTTGTTTTTCTGTTCCCAGAATTGCTGCTCTTCTTCTCTTCTATCTCCTGTGGACTTTGTAGGTGTTCAGAATGGTTTGATAACTATCTAGCTAACTCCTGGGGTCCCATTTAGGTCTCCTACTCCTCTACCATCTTGCTCCTCCTGTGATAAATATGTTCTTTTAATCCCCATCCCTTATTCCCTTTTTCCCCATCCGTGTGTCCCTCTCCCCTGCCCCACTGACCAGCAGTGTGTTCTTTATAGTTAAGAGTTTGGTTTTGGTTTGTGTCTTTTTTTTCCCTTTGCTTGTCTTGTTTCTTAAATTTCACATGTGAGTTAGATCATACAGTATTTGTCTTTCTCTGACTTATTTCACTAAGCATAGTACTCTCTAGCTCTAGCCACATCATTGCAAATGACAAGATTTTATTCTTTTTTATGGCTGAGTAATATTTCACCACATGTATTATACCACCTTTTTTTTTTACATGAACACATTTTATTATTTTGCTATATAACATATTAGTGAATATACTCAATGCATTTTCTCAAATGGCAAATGAGACACAAGATAAGATCTTTTTGATTCCTGAAAACCTCAGTATCATCTGTCTTTTGGAGGATCCAGTTTCCTACGATGTCTGTGATACTGTCCACGAGGATACCAACGGTGCTTAGTAGTAGAGAACATTTTGCTAAGTTGTTCTATCATGGGTCCTTGATCAGAGTGCTCATTTTTTTCTTCTAATCTGGTTTTCAGCACTTGGTCATGTGTTTCTTCATTATTATGCAGAGGATCTGGCTGAGGAATAGGTTGTATATGTTCATATGGAATGTCCACAGAAGCGTGGTAGCACACTCTCATCCTGCCATCAGATGTCAAAGCAAACTCTACTTTGCAATTATAGTCATCTGGTAGAGGAGAATATGTAGATTTATGACAAACGCAATAGAAAGCTCCATTTTGAATTGGAAATAAATGTTTCCAGATAGTTCTGTTTGATATCACCCATTTTACTGCTGCTAACGCCATGGTGAATCAAGATGCTTATCGGGTGGTATGAAAGAAGATGATTTGAAGAGAAACTGATTTTAAAATCTTCTTCAGGGTATATCCGTTTTCATTCCTGACAGCTGCTCACCATGAGCCCGGCCTTTTACCTCAATATGCCACATTTTCTTTTTCCTTTTTTTTTTTTTTTTTAAACATTTTCTTTATCCATTCACCAGCCAATGGACACTTGGGCTGTTTCCATAGCTTAGCTATTGTAGATGATGCTGTTATACACAAGGGATGCATGTGTCCCCTTGAATTAATGTTTTTGTATTTTGGTGGTAAGTACCTATTAGTGCAACCTCTGGGTCATAGGGTAGCTTTATTTTTAATTTTTGAGGAACCTCTATACTGTTTTCCACAGTGGCTGCAGCAGCTTGCATTCCCACCAACAGTGCAGGAGGGTTTCCTTTCCTCTGTATCCTCACCAATACTTTTTTTCTTGTGTTGTTGATTTTAGCCCTTCTGACTGGTGTGAGGTGGTATCTCATTGTAGTTTTGATTTGCATTTCCCTGATGATGAATAATGTTGAGCCTCTCTTCATGTGTCTGTTGGCCATCTGAATGCCTTCTTTGGAAAAATGTTCGTCTGTGTCCAATTTTTGTAAAGATTTTACTTTAAAGCAGTCTCTATACCCATCCTGGGGCTTGAACCCACAACCCTTAGGTCTGAGCCAGCCAGGTGCCCCATCTGATGCCTATTTTTTAAAAGAATAGTTTTTTGGGTATTGAATTGTATCTGTTCTTTTTTTCTTTCTTTCTTTTATTATTATTTTTTTTAATAGAGAGACAGAGTGAGCATTGTGGGAGAAGGGCAGAAGGAGACAGAGAATCTCAAGCAGGCTCCACACTCAGCACAGAGCCCAACACAGGGCTCGATCTCATGACCCCAAGATCATGACCTGAGCTGAAATCAAAAAAGTCAGATGCTTAACCAGCTGAGCCACACAGGCACCCTTGTATCAGTTCTTTATATATTTTGGATACTAACCCTTTATCTGATATGTCACTTGCAAATATCTTCTCCCATTCAATAGATTACTTTTAATTTTGTCGATTATTTCCTTCACTGTGCAGAAACTTTTGGGGGGGGGTGTAGTCTGAATAGTTTTATTTTTGCTTTATTTCCCTTGCCTCAAGAGGATAATCTAGAAAAATGTTGCTACAGCCCATGCCAGAGACATCCCTGCCTGTGCTCTCTTTCAGGATTTTTATGGTTTCAGGTCTTTAATCCATTTTGAGTTTATTTTTGTGTATGGTGGAGGAAAGTGGTCTAGTTTTATCCTTTTGCATGTGGCTGTCCAGTTTTCCCAACACCATTTGTTGAGGAGACTGTCTTTCTCCCATTGGATATTCATCCTCCTTTGTCGAAGATTAATTGACCATATAATTGTGGGTTTATTTCTGGGTTTTTGGTTGCTTCTCCCTTTTTATGTGAGCCACCATGCTTCATCTGATTTCCCTACTCACAAAATGCATTATTACCTCTCCTCCACTGTTACATTCTCTTTTGCTCTCTCTGACCCTATAGCTTCATTTTTCTGTCATTTAGTAGAGCTTCAGGAAAGAACGGAGATGATTACTTGTTTAGCCGGTACTAAACAGAGCAAAGCATGCAAAAGTGCCTTGCAAACAAACTCTAAGATGTCAAACAAATGTGATTTATTATCATGTGGTTCCTAAGACACCTTGATAGGTTTCTCCCTCTCTCGGCTTTTGTCAAAGTGAGCATTTGAGCAACTGCAGCCATCCATCTAGCCATAATCCTAAAAATCTTTGTTGATTTTGTTTTGTTTTGTTTTCGTTAAGAAGATTTGCTACCTTTATTGGGGTGTTGTTTTCAGGTCCTATAACCCAAAATATAATTTTATAATAGTTAAAAATGCAAAGCAATTAAACCATCATAGCTATAAAGGGACAAAAATGAAATTCTTTTTTTTTTTTAAAGATCTTATTTATTTGACACAGAGAGAGAGCAGAAGTAGGCAGAGAGGCAGGCAGAGAGAGAGAAGGAAGCAGGCTCCCCGCTGAGCAGAGAGCCCGATGCGGGGCTCGATCCCAGGACCCTGAGAGATCATGACCTGAGCCGAAGGCAGAGGCTTAACCCACTGAGCCACCCAGGTGGCCCCCAAAATGAAATTCTTAAACGAAGGTCAAGGGCATGAAACTTAGAGTGTAATCAAATAACCAGCCTTTTAAATGCCAGTTTAAGGGGCGCCTGGGAGCCTCAGTCAGTTAAGTGTCTGCCTTGGGTTCAGGTCATGATCCAGGGTCCTGGGATCAGGCCCAAGGCAGCAGCTGTCAAATGAATACATAAAATCTTAAAACAATGCCAGTTTAAAAGTTTAAAAAAGAACAACTTTTAAGTATCCAAAGTGATCTTTGTAAATTAATTGTTGAAATAATTGATGAAAATAAAGGAAAAGACCATCAATTACGTGCGCTATTCAAAACAAGTTGCAGAGAACAATAGCAATTTCTAACCTGAAGGAAATGCATCCCGCTGGGAGCTCTGGGCAAAGTCCTGTAGACTCAGCTCAGGGTCAATGCTCCCTGGGGGGCCCGCCCAGGGCTCCAGGGCGTGCCTCCTCCCTGCAGCCCCCAGGCCCCTGTGCAGATCCTTCTGCGCACCTTCTCCCTCTTCTGAAGTTGCTCTTTTCCTTCCCGGTTCAGCCTTCAGGCGCAAACTGTCTCTCGTGGATCCTGTGCACCCAGCCCCCAGCACAGTGCCAGCCCTACAGTCGCTCCTAAGCATCGGGAGGAGTGAAACGCCGCAGACCGCCACTTCCAGCATCTCCTCGTCTTCGGGGGAAATACTTCCAAGGGAGGTGACTGGATATTCCGCTGGAAACATTAAGAAAACAAAGCCCCGATCTCTCCTTCGTCCCCTCTCCAGACAGAGGGAAAGTCGCGGATCTGCCCGCCGGATCGTCTCATCTTTTCGCACAACGGGAGAAACAGGACGGAGCCGGCAACAGCGGACGGCCGAGCCGCGCGCGCTGAGCACGCGGGGGGAGGCAGCGTGGGTCCTGGCAGCTCCTCGCGTTCCAGGAGGAGCACCTGCTCTGCCGGCCGCGGGGAAGGGAGGGCTCAGAATGGCACAGGCGCCCCCACTCACGGACGCGCAGGGACTCCCCTGTCCTGTAGGCGAGGGGAAGGGGGCGTCAGGGGGAGGTCCGGGGAAGCTGACTTGGGACGTGGACCCAACACCACGGAAAGGACTCGGATTTCCCCTGCCATGCGAAGAGGATGAAATTCCCCACCTGTCCTTCTCTGAGGCCGCTAGACGCGCTCAGGGCTCACGAGGTAGGGCGGGCAGGCTTGGGGCTTGGGGCCGAGGCCAGGAGGCCAGGGAGGGAGGCTCCTTTAGCTTCGTGGTTGAGAACGCGCCGTCCCTCTGTTGCGGACGCCCTCGAGTGGGCACGGCACGCTGGTTTTCGGGGGATGGGCGTGATCGTGTCGGACTGATGAAAGCGGTGACCCAGACAAGCAGGCAAGGGCCCACAGACAGGGTGGCCGGGGCAGAGCCTGAGCCAGGAGGACCAGGGTGTTAACCGAACTGAATGCTCCTCCCCGATCTTCTTTGTTAGTGTCCAAAGTAGTCCCTTGAGATGGTTCCTTACGAAAAGGGTTCTAGGGTCATAGAAATTTGGGAAATGCAGCCTACAGAAAACCCCCTGAGGGATTCACAAGGAACATCAGAATCTGGAAGGTCCCAAGGGGTTCTTCATGAAAGGAAAAATAACAACAACAATAAAAACCGCACAGAAGATGCTTTAACTCTATTTAACCCAGCGTTTCCCAGACACTTTTCTTCGAGTAAGGCTTATTAACATCCTGCAGAAGGTGTTCCATCAGCCACACCATGGGGACTGCTGTCCTACCCAGGCCTTGACTGTGGAATCTTGCCTTTCGTAAGGACACACCTTCCAGAACTTACAGGGAAAGATAGATTTAATTATAATAGTAGCTGCACATTTTAAAAATCTCCTTTTCTCTTGGGACACCTGAGTGGCCCGATTGGTTAAGCATCTGACTTCGGCTCAGGTCATGATCTTGGGGTCCTGGGATCGAGCCCTGAGTCTGGCTCAGTGCCCAGTATGGAGGAGTGGGCTTGTCCCTCCCCCTCTGCCTTCCCCCACTTGTGCTCTCTCTCTCTCAAATAAATAAATAAAATCTTAAAAAAAAATAAAAATCTTTTCTTAAATAACATGTCAGAGTAGAAAATTCACCAAGTTTCTTAAATGTTGTTTTGTTGGGACGCCTGGGTGGCTCGGTTGGTTGAGCGGCTGCCTTCAGCTCAGGTCATGATCCCAGCGTCCTGGGATCGAGTCCCACATCGGGCTCCTTGCTCAGCGGGGAGCCTGCTTCTCCCTCTGCCTCTGCCTGCCTCTGTCTGCCTGTGCTCACTCTCTCTGACAAATAAATAAATAAAATCTTAAAAAAAAAAAATGTTGTTTTGTTTTTCCAATTAGCTTTTTAAAGATGAATTTTAGTTTTTTTTAAAGATTTTATATATTTATTTGAGAGAGAGGGCTTGTAAGTGCAGGGGAGTAGTAGGGAGGGGCAGAGGGGGAGGGGGAGCAGAGAATCCCCAAGCAGTCCCCCCGCTGAGCACTGACATCCCAGGACCCTGAGATCATGACCGTAGCAAAATCAAGAGTTGATAGCTTAACCTACTGAGCTACCCAGGCACCCTGAAGATGAACTTTAATTTTTATTTTTTTATTTTTATTTTATATATTTTTAAGATTGTTTTATTTATTCATTTGACAGGGAGACAGAGACAATGAGAGAGGGAACACAATCAGGGTGAGTGGGAAAGGGAGAAGCAGGCTTCCCACGGAGGAGGGAGCCCAATGCAGGGCTCCATCCCAGGACCCTGGGACCATGACCTGAGCCTAAAGCAACCACCTAAGGACTAAGCCACCCAGGCACCCCTGAACTTTATTTTTTAGTGCAGTTTCGGGTTCATAAACAACTCAGCGGAAAGTACAGGGAGTTCCTCTGTGCCCCCTTCCTCCACTCAGGCACAACCTCCCCCACTATCTGCATGGCCCACCAGGTGGTACATTTATTACCACTGAAGAACCGACACTGACACATCATTATCACCCCAAGTCCACAGTGAATATTGGGGTTCACCCTCTTGTTGTCCTTGGAGTTTGGATAAATGTATCGGGACATGTATCCATTACTATAGTATCATGCAGAGTATTTTCACGGCCCCAGACATCCTCTGGGCTCTGCCTCTTCACTCCTCCCCTCCAACCCATGGCCACCACTGCTCTCACTGCTGTCCCCACCATTTTGCCTTTTCCGGAACGTGATGTCGGTGGACTCCTTACAATACGTTGTTGTTAAACCTTACTTATTGTATTTCTATGTCAAAGGATATTTTTAATTTTTAATTTCTATTAATTGAAGTAGAGTTGACCTGCAGCATGAGAGTAGTTTCAGGTGTACAACTTAGTGATTTGACATTTATATATGTTAGGAAATGGTCACCACTGTTAAGTCTAATTACGGTCTATTACCATACAAAGTTATTACAATATTATTGGCTTTATTCCCTGTGCTGTACTTTATATCCCCTTGACCTGTTTATTTTACAGCTGGCAGACTGTACCTTTTAACCCCTTCACCTATTTTACCCATCCCCTCACCCCTTCCCTTCTAGCAACCACCAGTTTGTTCTCCGTATCTATGAGTCTGTTTCTGATTTGCTTTGTTTGTTCACTTGTGGGTTTTTTTTTTTAGATTTCACAAATAAGTGAAATCATACGGTATTTGTCTTTCTCTGTTTGACTTATTTCACGTAGCATAACGCCTTCTAGGTCGGTAAAAAGGATACGTTTAAAAGGGCAGGTGGAGAGGGGCGCCTGGGTGGCTCAGTGGGTTAAGCCGCTGCCTTTGGCTCAGGTCATGATCTCAGGGTCCTGGGATCGAGTCCCGCATCGGGCTCGCTGCTCAGCAGGGAGCCTGCTTCCCTCTCTCTCTCTCTCTGCCTGCCTCTGTCTACTGTGATCTCTCTCTGTCAAATAAATAAATAAATCTTAAAAAAAAAAAAAAAAGGGCAGGTGGAGAAAATGGCACCTTTCCATGGCTGGAAGATCACTAGCTCATTCTGATGACAGCGTTCTCAACCTTGGCACAACTGACATTTTGGACAAGATGAGGGGACTGTCCTGCGTGTTGTAGGATGTTTAGTACCGTCGCTGGCCTCTACCTCCTAGATGCCGGTAGGACACCCTCCTTAAGCTGTGACAATCAAAACGACTCACACTGTTGCCTAATGTCCCCCGATGGGAAAAAAAAATCACCCTGATTCAAAACCACTGGTGTAAAGGGAAACCCAGACTTCACCAGAAAATCTCAAAAGCATTTTCCATCTGGTCATTTACCTCTTGTAAGCATTGGGTCACCTGAAATGTGTGGTAGGGAGAAGACAGACTATGTATGAAGACCCAAGAGTTCCTGAAGAAACATGCCAAGAACATTGGCTTTTCATCTTACAAAACAAACTGCGTTAACCCTCGGCTGGGACAGGACATTAGTCAGGTCACAAAGTCAAAGGAGAAAAGGAGAGGTTGTGTTCCCCTGAAGTCTGTTACAGGAGGATATTCAAACCTTCATTTTGGGGTTATCTATCTACACATCTTCTCTGGCTCTCCAAACCCATCTGGTTCTGTGCAAGTGTTTTCTTAACCATTCCTAGGGGGGAAATACTTGCTCTCTTTGAGAATTAAAAGCTAATACTTGCTGTAACCATTTCAGACTGTAAAATCAATCAGATAAAAAAGGACCTACTAGAAATGTGGAGTGAGATATGTCTGGTCTAATAAACTGCTTGAGGGAGTAACCAAAGACCATGTAACCAAAGCTGGACAAACTTCCCAAAAAGTACGTGGGGAAAAGAAGACCATTCACCATGTCACTCATCAAAGAGACACACACACTTTTTTTAAATTTATTTTTTATTTTTTTTAGTGTCATGCCCTTTCTCTTAAGGTAAAGCCCCAAGTCCTTAATCATGGACATGGGTCTACCAGCCCCGTATGACTTGACGCCTGCAGGTCTCCCTAGTCCCCTTCCACATCCCTCCTCTCCCCACCCCCACTGTTCAGTCAGATTGGACTTCTGCTACCTCACAGCTTTACACTTGCTGTTCCCACCACCTGGGACACACTTTTCTCCTCTCCTTTTCCCCTTCCTATTGTCTTGAAAACACCTACAGCTTCTTGAGATTTCAGTTTAAATGTTTCGCTATCCCCACTGTCTAGGCAGATCTGTTATGGTCTGGTAACACCTTGCTGTCCCTTGTCACGGCACTTTGTGTCCCTTGTAATGAACCAGTCAGTAGCGATAACTTAATATTTGTCTCTTTCACTGAACTTGAGTGTCTGTGTCTTCACACACCCACGGTAGTGTCCTCCCCGTGCCTTACGGCACCTGCCATGTTGTAGGTGCCCAGGAAGCATCCATCGAACGATGCGTGAGGAACCACTTCACAGCTGCTAAGATGGCGGTAGTGAAAATAAATGGGGGAAGGGGCGGATAACAGGGGTTGGCAAGGGTTTGGAGAAATCAGAAACCTCATTCCCGTTTGGGTTCCAGTTTCAATTTGGGCTAAAAATGTTACAAAAAATATTTCCTTATTAACTTTGTCTGTTCAGCTTCTGACTCAAGAATCATAATTTTTCTTAATTTTGGGGAACTCCGTTGGTGAAGCATCCAACTCTTGGTTTCAGCTCAGGGTGGTGAGATCACGCTCCACATTGGGTTCTGCGCTCAGTGTGGAGTCTGCTTGTTCCTCTCCCTCTGTTCGTGCCCCTGCTCGTGCTCTCTCTCTCTCTCTCTCTCAAATACATAAATAAATAAAATCTTAAAAAGATCATTTTTCTTAATTTCCTTTCTTTCACCTTTTCCCTGGAACCTTCCTTCAGACCAAGGGCTGTGTCCCTGGCTCAGCTCTTTAAAATATTTTTTTCAGTTCGTGTTTCCTATCCCAGTTTCTGTTTTCTCATTGGCAGTGGCAGCATAGCAGTTCACCAGGCGGAGGGCTTATGTCACCATTTCCTATCGAGCAGTATTTAGGGTGCTTCTGACTTTCTGATATTGTGGGGAAAATGCTGCGATGGGGACACCTGGCTGATTCAGTCGGGGAGCATGCGACTCTTGATCTCAGGGTTGCGACTTCAAGACCCACATTGGGTGTAGAGATTACTCAAAAATAAAATCTTTTTTTCTAAAATGTCACAATAAAGATCCCCAAACATAACTGTTTCTATATATCTGATGGTTTTCTCAGAATAAATTTCTAAAAATGGAACTAAGAAGTTAAAGGGGCTAAGCATTTCTTAAGATTATAGACATATTTCGTCCAGTGTTTTTTCCGTTAGGTTAAGCTTGCTCCTCATACTTAACTCGGGGTCTATGTGAGTTCCCCTGCTAACTCTATACCCACCCTTTACTTTTTCTGTATCAGCTCCTTCATCTGCCCAGTTTCCTTTTTTCCTCACCGCTTCCCTATTGGCAACCACATGGCTTGATTTCCAGGTCTCATTACTCTCCTGATTGATTTGTTCACTGAATAAATATTTATTGAGCCCCTACCATGTGCCAGAAACTGTGCTTGGCCAACTGAAGCAAACAGCTATCCAGATCATAACAGAATGGGATAAGCATTCCGAGGGACACCAACGGAGTAAGAGGGAGAATAAATCTCCCTTCCTTTGATAGGTTTTTAGGAAAGTCCTTTCTGATAAGATGAACCCGAAGGATGCGTAGGCACTAACTGGCTGATAAGTACATGAAAAGATGGTTGACACCACTGGTGCTAAGGGCAATGCAAATCAAAACCGCGACAAGGTGCCGCTTCACAGTTGCTAAGATGGTGGTAATGGAAATAAATGTGGGAAGGGGCGGATAACAGGGGTTGGCAAGGATTTGGAGAAATCAGAAACCCTGAACACTGCTTGTGGGAGTGCAGAATGGACCCACTGCTGTGGAAAATGGTGTGGCACTCCCTCAAACGGTTGAACCCAGAGTTGCCACATGGCTCAGTAATTTAACTCGTGGGTATGGACTAAAGAGAATTGAAAACATACATTCACCCAGAACCAGTACATGAATGTTGATAACAGCATGAACATAATAGCCAGAGAGTAGAAGCAACTCCGGCGTCCATCACCAGATGAATGGATAAACAGAACGCGGTGAATCAGTAAATGCATACAGTGGAATATCATCCAGCCATGAAAAGGAAAGCAGCACTTTGCTCTCCTACAGTCTGGTCCCCAAATGGCAAATCATGTCATGAAGACTCTCCTAGTGCTTCTCCTCACACTTAAGGTGAAATCTGAGCTCCTCATCCAAGTTTACCAAGTACCAGATAATCTGGCTCCTACCTGCCTCTCGGGACCTCTTCTCCTAGGTGTTCCTTTGTCCACTAGATGCTAAGGCACACTTGTCTTCTTGTCTGTGCTTAAAACACTCCAGGGTAATTTGTACCGTAGGGTTTCTTCTGTTGAAAATATTTTCTCTTCCAGTCTTGGCTTGACTGGCTCCATCGAATCATCTGGAGCTCATCTTAAATGTCATTTCCTCAGAGTTCCCTCTCGTGATCACTTTGTGTAAACAAGCCGTGTAGTTGCCTTCTCTCGGGACATTCGGGGTCAGCTGTGTATGGAGGCTCAATGCCGACCGATTTTGTTCCTTGTCTGCCTTTCCCCACTAAAATCTAAGCTCGATGAGACGTAGGGACCTCATCACTGAGAACAGTGCCTGAATGAATGAATAGTGAATGAATGAATAAAAGCCTTTTCATGGAAAAATAAAAACAGAAGGAAGCACTGACACATACGACAACATGATGCCCAGTGAAAAAAGCCAGATAAAAAAGGCTACATATTGTGATTCCGTTTTTATGAAGTGTTCAGAAGAGGCAAATCTGTAGAGACAAAACATAGATCAGTGATTGCTATGGGCTGGGCGAGGCGGAATGGGGAATCACTGCTTTTAATGGATATGATGGTGTTTTTTGGGTAGGGTGATGAAATTGTTCTGAAATTGGATCGTGGTGGTGATTGCACAACATTGTAAATGTGCTGTAGGATGATTAAAATGGGGAGATTTATGTGAGGTGAATTATTTTCTTCTGAGGTGAAATTCACCTCACATCAAATTCACCATTTTAAAGTATACAATTCAGTGGCATTGAATACATTCACAAGGAAAGTGAACGAAGACAATGCTCATACATCATATGTGGAAAGGATGTCTGTCTTCCCATTGCCATTTTACGACACACTTTTTATTTTATTTCTTTCTTTATTTATTTGAGAGAGAGAGAACAAGCACACGAGCAGGGACAGGGGCAGAAGTAGAGGGAGACAGAGAATCCTCCAGCAGACTCCCTGCTGAGCGCAGAACCCGACGTGGGGCTCGATCTCATGACCCTGAGAACATGACCCAAGCCAAAAGCAAGAGTCAGACCCTTAACCAACCGAGCCACCGAGGCGCCCCATGCTGCACTTTTTAGAAGAAACTTCCAAGGAAAGATATTATGAAAGACTCCCGCCAGGATCTTCATTTGGCTTACACTTGGTGAGAGCTGTGAAGCTCTGACATCAGTGCATTGGGAATTACATGGCACTGCTATGACTTCCATGAACTTTTTGATACCAAAAGTTTTGCAGGGATCAGTCAGAAACAATCAATCGGGAAAGCGCAGCAAATGCAGAAGGACAGGAGCTGCGTTACCACAGCTGAGCTGAGCGTGGGGGACGCAGCGGGGAAGCAGGGGAGGGAGACAACTGCAAGGAACAGGAGTCAAGCACACGCCCAAATTGGTGGAGACCGATACGGCCTTGTCCTTTCTCTGTGTTCATATGACCACCCTCTCCAATGCTACACTTCCTGTTATGGGCACTGAATGAGGTCAGCGTGTTGGCACTCAGAGACCAGTCCTCTTGTGTGTTCCGATGATGGACGTTTGCCCAGATCAGGAGGAGCACCATGAAGAATGAGATTGTCCATTCGTCCTTCCATCCATCCGGGCAGGAAGGTGTTACGGAACAGCAAGGACACACAAGGCGCATATGGCTTAATAAATGGAAAATGGGGACGTGGCTGCGTTGATCACTAGGGTGAAGTCCCAGCAGCTCTCTCTGCGTGGGAATTCAATCCACGGTGAGGCAGGAAGACTTCAGAAGGCAACCGCTCGCGTGAAGTGGGAACAGAGGTCTCCACTGTGAATTCCGTGCGACGATCGTTCCCTACGAGAGAGGAAGAAGCCTGACAAGATTTTATATTGGGTTTCAAAAACTTGGAAGGTAATTTGGGGGAATTTTCCTACGCCTGGGGGGGGGGTGACCCTTGTCCCACATAATCCACAGATGTATTTTTCTTCGTTTCCAATGATGGGTGTTTACAAAATTAGCCCCGTACTTTGAATGACGGGTCTGAAGAAGCGACGTAATCTGCAACTTCTGGCCTTTAAACGTGCGCTGTAGTTGGTACCGACCGCTCCGATTTTAACCTGCGCGTGAGAAAAATATACGGCAGCTCTGTCTTTTGGCGATTGTTTTGCTATGGTTGTTGTCGTTGGTTTGCTTTTTGTTCAAAGCAAGTCATTTATACCTCTCCGTTCCCTGATCTGTGTCATATGGGGATGCTAAATGAGTAAGAGGGTTGCTGGGGTTACACGAGCTAGTGCGTGGGAAGAGATTGGAGGGCAATGCCTGGTACACAGTGAGTACTTTATTATTGTTGTTATTGTCGTTAAAATATATACAAGCTGACACAGTTCAAACCCACCAAGAATATTTAGTGTTTTTGGTAACACGGTATAGTTTAAAGCTTCGCCATGTGAAGATAGGCCATTTTTCCTGGTGATTACCAAGGTCTCTGGGGATAAAGAGAGATTTGGATATTACAGCGAGTTAGGGTTTCATGGTGACAAGGTGAGGGAACGGAGGTGACCAAATACAGGGAAAGCACACAGAGTTCTTGCCCTAGTAACTTCTGATGGGAAAGCTGTGCTTTCCTCTGGATTGAGGACAACACGATAGAGGGGGAACAGCGGTGGGTCTGCAGGGGACTATAAGAGCAGGTTGCAGTGTGAGGGACCCAGAAATGATGGTGACAGGGACATAAGTAACCACTATCCAAGAAATCGGGATCAGAGCTGTGCGGGATCAGAAGGGATGCAAGCATGGCGCTTGGGTGGGACCTTAGTATTTCCAGGGAAGATTCAGGTTCACAATCAAAAATTGGGTGAAATAAAAAGAAAAAATTGAAGAGGGCTGGGGGAAGAATTCTAATATTGTAGAGAGCACTGGTCAGTGGAGTGAGGATGGCAATTACAGGAGAACTCAGGTGGCCTCTTACAAGTCAGCCTTTCTGTGCCTCAGTTTCCCAACCACAGCATGGAAACTAAATGGAAACCATCTTACTCAACTTTACAAATTTAGGAAGAGAAAAGGAGTTTAAGTTCCTCAAAAGAGACATTTGCTAAATGTAATGATCACGTTTGGATATTGCCCTGTATTTACTCCTCCACGTTAATTTTGGAGTCACCTGGCTGATTTTCTAGTTTAGAAATTAAGAATTTCTAATGAAATTCTTTTGGATTTTTTGGTTGAGACTGAGTTAAATGTATACATTAATTTGGGAAGAATTGACAGAGCTTTAATATTACATCTTTCCTTTGGGGGACAGGACATGTGTCTCCATTTATACAAGTCACCCTTCCAGTGCTCCAGGAGAGACTTCCAGGTTTTTTCGTAAAGGTTCCTTTACATTTCTTATTTTGTTTATAATTAGGGATTTTTACACTCTTTGGTTGCTATTCTTTTTAAGCAACTTCAAAAAAATTTTTTTATTTTTTTAATTTCTTGTCAGTGTTCCAGAATTCATTGTTTATGCACCACACCCAGTGCTCCATGCAATACCTGCCCTCCTTAATCCCCACCACCAGGCTCACCCAGCCTCCCACCCCTCTCCCCTCCAAAACCCTCAGTTAGTTTCTCAGAGTCCACAGTCTCTCATGGTTCGTCTCCCCCTCCAATTTTCCCCCAACTCACTTCTCTCCATCTCCCCTTGTCCTCCGTGTTATTCCTTATGCTCCACAAATAAGCGAAACCATATGATAATTGACTCTCTCTGCTTGACTTATTTCACTCAGCATAATCTCCTCCAGTCCCTTCCATGTTGATACCAAAGTTGGGTATTCATCCTTTCTGATGGAGGCATCATACTCCATTGTATATATGGGCCATACCTTCTTTTTCCATTCATCCGTTGAAGGGCATCTTGGTTCTTTCCACAGTTTGGCGACTGTGGCCATTGCTGCTATTTTTAATTGGACATTTTCACATTGTATTTTGTAACTGATGTATAGGAAAGCTATTTTTTAATATTGATTTTATAACCAGTCACTTTATTGAATTTCTCTTATTCTTTCTAATAGCATTTCTGTTGATTCTCTTGGAGTTTCTAACTACATAGACATAGGAACTGCAAGAGAGAGGGGATGATTTAATCTGTTCTTTTCCAGTAATTGAACTCAATTTTTCATTGTGTCTTTAGTTAGAACTACCGGAACAGGGGTGTCTGGATGGCACAGTTGGTTGGGCATCGGCTTATGATCTCAGGGTTGAGATCAAGTCCCGAATCGGGCTCCATGCTTGGTGTGGAGTCTGCTTGAGATTCTCTCTCTCCCTCTCTCTCTCTGCACCTGCCGCTCGTGCTCTCTCTCTCTCTCTAAAAGATATAGGCAAATCGGGTGCTTGGGTGGCTCAGTGGGTTAAGCCTCTGCCTTTGGCTCTGGTCATGATCTCAGGGTCCTGGGATCAAGCCCCGCATCAGGCTCTCTGCTCAGCAGGGAACCTGCTTCCCCCTCTCTCTCTGCCTACTTGTGATCTCTCTCTCTGTCAAATAAATAAAATCTTTAAAAGAAAAAAAAAGATATAGGTAAATCTTTTTTTTAAAAACCCCAAATGCAAAAATACCTACCAGAACAACACGGAACAATATGGAGAGGGTACACACTGTCTACATTTGTTTTAGATTTTTTAAATGAATGTCTAAAGGACTTATCACTAGGTATGATGCTTGTTGTTGATTTCAGACAGAAAAATTGTATCACTGTAAAGAAGATTCCTTATATTTTTTCTTTACGAGTGGTTTTCCAACATGGTAATTGTTTGAGCTCCTGCTTCTAAAAGCACTTTCCTTAAGGCCCCCATCTCATTTTGGCCAAAAGCTTGTAGATCCATCCCAACTTAATACACGTTGTTGGATTTATTACTTAGTAGTGATAATTTGCATAATCATCAGGACCTGAATATGGGCAGCCCCTTTTAAATTCATACGGTGACAATTAAGCTAAATTCAGGAGAATAGTTATCCCGTGGAAGTGCCACACGGAAGGCATTTCCTTAGATGCTCAAGCAGAGTTTCCCAGGAGGGGTTCACAGTTGGGTTGACGGGCTGGTTACAAGCACAGACTGATGAGTTGTACCGCAGAGCCACTGAAGCAGGTGTGGGGACGGACGCTGGGCTCCCCGCGTGATGCTTCCACACCTGCCACGAAGAGTAAAAGAGCAAGCAAGACATACCGAGCTCGGACAAAAAGGGAAGAGGAGTGTATTTACTCACACTTATCCTCACAGAGTGGAGTTAGCTCACCTGTCATGCTGCCGTGACTCAGCCAGTCTCGAAACCTCCTGGCCACCATGCACTCTGCCGCCGTCATCGGGGCTGAATGCTGACCACTGCTTCTAGAAATTTCCTTTAAATCGTGGATGTTTCCAACCGTGCCCCTGCCGCCGAGGCCCCAGTATGGGCGGCAGAGGAGGCGGAGCTGCTGGAACTCCCTTTTTCAACTTCAAGCCTTGGCAGCTCTACTTTGAACTGTTACCCATCGTGGGGTTCCGGGCAAGATTCTAAGAATAAAAGTTTGGAAATGACTGTTCCACGCCCTTGAACAACATCTTGATTTGACTAAAGAGTTGGGTCGTTTTATGTTGGTGTACAAAATTCTAACAAAGAGGCTTCACCCGAGCAAGTTTGACACAGTCCCTTTTATGTTTTTCTTCCTTTATGGATTTGTCTCAAACAATGAAATCTCTTTGGTATCAGGGACCCTGATTTCGCCTCTAGTGTCTCAGATGCTTCTGTGAATCTGAGGACATTCTGTAGCTATTACTTTTATTACTCAGAAATTCTTTAAAATTTGTATTTTAAAAGGTTTTTTAAAAGATTTTATTTATTTATTTGACAGAGAGAGAGAGAGATCACAAGTAGGCAGAGAGAGGGGGAAGCAGGCTCCCCGCTGAGCTTAGAGCCCCACTCGGGGGTCGATCTCAGGACCCTGAGACCATGACCTGAGCCGAAGGCAGAGGCTTAACTGACTGAGCCACCCAGGCACCCTGTATTTTATAAAAAGGGAGGAAATTTTAAAAACCCCACTGAGAGAAATAAGGGATAATTAATGTAGGCTCTGGGCCCAGGACCAGAACAGGAGCTGGAGTTCCTGGGTAGGGCCCTCTGATCACCTTCTGTTTGTTTAGGTGAATGTCCTCCTTCCCTGCTGGGTCTCATTTTCTTCTTTGATAAAGTGAAGATGCTGGAGCATGAAATTTACAAGATGCCTTCCAGCTCTAAAAGTTGATGACTTATTTGCATGTCAAAGAATTCAACCTAGCCTGCGTATTACAGTACTCCAAGCTCTCCGTCATAAACAAGAAAAACTTTCTGCTTAATCATCAAGCATAGAATAATGTCCTGCACTCGTATATATTAAGACTAATTTATTATAAAATGAATTAATTCAGCATGATAAGTGTTTACTTATGTGTAATTAAAAAGAAATTATTTTAAGGGACTCTGAGCTAATCATTATTCTTATTTTTCTTTTAACTTACACATGATCAGTTAACGTCCTAGGTTCCCGTAAGATCACCGGTTCATTGCGGACAAGGATGCTGCATTAAGAATTTAGTTTTCATTTTTTTTAAAGATTTTATTTATTTATTTGAGAGAGAGAGAGAGTGGGAGAGAGCATGAGACAGGAGAAGGTCAGAGGGAGAAGCAGACTCTCCACGGAGCTGGAAGCCCGATGTGGGACTTGATTCCGGGACTCCAGGATTATGACCTGAACGGAAGGCGGTTGCCTAACCAACTGAGTCCCCCAAGCGCCCAAGGATGCCACATTAAATCAAGCACAGAATCTCATTTCTCCACTTTAGGTTTTAGTTCTCTTTGTATTTATTTTTCAGAACAAGTTTTTTTGTGTGTGTTGTTTTTTTTTTTTTTTTTTCCAGGTAGGACCTTCCTCTCCTCCCACAGCCTCTGCTGAGCTGAAATTTTAAAGGTGTTCCTTTTAGTTGTGCTCCCTAATTTCTCACCAGTGCCCACTGATCGTAACAAAACTGAATTAAGTTGAGTCATGAACCCTTTTATGCATGTAGCAAACACCTTCAGAGCACATCCTGTAGTCCTAGCGGTAGACTAAGACATCGGAAGCAAAGGAGAGGGGATGGTCGTGACCTTGAGCAACTACCAGCCTTCCTGATGCTCTGGAGAAAGGGGAAACCATATCCAGCAAACTGGTTTCATGACAAGGATGATCTATGACCGATGATCATTTCTACCTTTTCAACAGAACTCCTTAGCAACGGTTGCTTGTGGAATATACATTTGACATTTTAACAATATGGTATTGGTTGGACGCAGAGCCCCAGGCATATCTCCTTGCGGTTGTCAAAACAAATTCAATGACAAGATAATGAGTGGGTTCAAGGAATTAATAATATTTTGGTGCAAGCACCACTAACAAAGTGGTAAAAGACAAGAGCTGGGGGGAAAGACGGCTGCTATATATGATGACCATATTTCCCCTCCCCTCCCCCAAATCCTAGTACACTATTTTATAAAAGAGAGATAAGGGGTAAGGCATCTCAGCAGGAAAAAAAAATGCAGCTATAACATATGAAAGAATTTCTCTTACCTTTCCCTCCATCCCAGTTTATTCTTTGCCTAGAGACTGTAGCATAGACCGTATTCCCATGCGGTTGGGTCCCACAGGGTTGGGTACAATAACTTGCCTTGAACAACTCTTCACTTGACTTTCACTTTGCCTTCAGAAGTGCCAGGCACTATGTGAGTCCCTGCTTATTATATAGATGATTCTCTCTGCTTTGCTTGTGTTTCTCCTCGTGTCAAAGGGACACCTGATAGGGTCCCATGAGACTGTGTTTCATTTTCACCTCCCAGCTCCCTCACTTTTGTGAATGAAAGTTAGACATTGCTGTAAGGTTTTTTGGTTCCTGCTTTGTTGGAAAAGCTTTTGGGGGCAATATCTGTGATCACAGGTGTATTAAATGTCAGGCGTCGAATAATTACTCCACTCTGAGCTGATGGTAAACCAGGGGACTAAGCCTTTACTTTTCCTCCCAAGCAAGAGAACTGCCCTTAGGATTCAACCCATCCAAGTCAAACACGCTCAGACTCTGTCCCAATGCATATCCCACGCTACCTAAAAAAAAGAAAAGAAAAAAGGAGAAAGAAAAAAAAATGAATTCACAGAACCTAGGCTAAACATCACCATTAAGAGGAAATTACACGTACCGTATTTCCATGAGAATGGCAAAGAGAAGCAAAATAAATAAATGCCAAGATCCCTCTTGGCGCTTACTGATTTGCCAGATTGTGGCAGAATTTAGGAGAGCAGGGAAAGATGTGATTTCCGTTCTTTGGGATCAAAGAATTTTTTTCAAAATTATTTGTAAAATATAATTTAGCTCTTTATTGTGTGCATTTGAAAATGAAAATAAATGAAAGAATCAGTGGATGCTGACATCTTTCTGTACTTTAAAACCTTTTATGGTCTCTCTGGTGTGAGAACCCAGGGATTATTTTTGTATCATAATTTAATTCCTTGTACTGTGTGTGTTGTCATGTGATCTTTGACATAAATAAAAAAGATAAGCATCAGTGTCCTTAAGTGGAAAGTGGAGTACTAAACAGTTCCAATTAAATGTGCAAAATGTTAGGAACTGCCGGCCGGCGGGTAATGTTGGAGAGTTGTGGTTTTCAAAATACATGTAATTATCTGTGTTTTTGTTTTTGTTTTGTTATTATTATTATTTTTATTTTGTTTTGTTTTTTATTAAGTTACTTGTTAAAATGATATTCGAATCTGCATGCCCTTGGAATATAGATTTTGGTACTGGAGAATGGGAGGAAGCCTATGGTGCTCTGGTTTTCGGATCTAGGCTTGTCAACATGAACAGCATTAAAGAGTTAAGGAGGCGAGCAGCGCACGCGTGCCCAGCCCTCCCTGGGAAGCGCACCGCAGCACCCCACCGACCTGCACGAGCCCACCCGCCAACCACTCCGCCTGCGGGCCGCTCCAGCAGCTCCCACTGCACACCTGCGCGCACCTGCGCCCACACCTGCACACGCACACACCCGTATCCACACTTGCGCCCACCCACGCCCACACCTGCACTTGCCCACGCCCCACCCACGCAACGCGCATCCTCCCGTGCCCACACCCGCACCCCCCAGCGCCCCACCCACACACCTGTGTCCAATACCCATGCACATCTGCGTCCACACCCGCGCAAACCCATGTCCACACTGGCCCACACCGCACGCACCCGCCTGCAGCCGAACCAACCCGTGCCCCCGGAGTCTGCCTCCAACAGGGATTCTTGACCGATGATTCTTCTGTCCGATGCCAGCTCACCTCGGTAACGCCGTGTTTTGAACACAGCAACAATGTATTTTAAAGGCCTGGCCTGTGTGCCTGCAAGTGCGTCTTACAGATTTAGGGCAGAGATACTCCATGCGCGTCCGGAAGGCTAAGGGCCTACCTGCTTGGCAATGTTCACTTGGTCTGCGCAGAGCGGTTCTCGGTAATTGTTTTATCATTTTAGGGCGGCGCATTCACCCCCCTTTTCACCCTGACCCCCGTTAGGAGGCTTTCACGTGGGCCTAATGATTTGGGATGGCCTGTCCTTTAGCGTTTCCTCCTTTTGGAAGAAAAGGATGGATATGAGGAGTGCAAACTACCTCCCAACTCGTGGTTCTGTGGGAAGCTGGATCAGATTCCGCTTCGATTTTTTTGGCATAAATACTTCATAGGCTGCACATTTCCTACTGTGTCACATGGAGGACCCAGAACACTTGGTGGCTTCTCTTTTTGTGATGACAGCACCCTGTGACAGATACGGTCAACCTGATGGGTTCATTATGAAGCTCCCCCCAGAAAAGATAATCATTTCTTTCCTTTTCCCCCCCCCCCCCCCGGATGCGATAATCATTTCTTAAATCCTGTATTCAGTAGTGGTTGCAAAAATGCCAATATTTGAATTGTGTCATTCCTCCTTCATTTATTAGCTGGATCTCTTCTCATCGATTATTTGATGACGCTGAGATGCAATTCATACAGGAAAGGTGGGATAAATGTTGATTCTTTATTTTTATTTACTCAGAAAGAGTTGCTTCCTTAACATCCTTCGGAGGTGAGCAATGAATCTATTTTTGGAGCATTGCTAGGAACCTGTGGATATTATCGTACTTGATGTATCTCAATATACTGCAAGTTCTTTATATACTTATTTGCTTCTTAAAATATCCCACCTTTGGCCAGTGCTCCTGTGTCCTTCTGACACAACCCCAAAGTCTTTTTTTTTTTTTTTAAGATTTTATTTATTTATTTGTCAGGGAGAGCGAGAGAGTGGACAAGCAGGGGGAGTGGCAGGCAGAGGGAGAAGCAGCCTCCCCTCTGAACAAGGAGCTCGATGCAAGACTCGATTCCATGATGCTGGGATCATGACCTGAGCCAAAGACAGATGCTTAACTCACTGAGCCACCCGAATGTTCCACCCCGGAAGTCTTTGACCACTTCCTTGCTTCTGGTACAGCAAGAAGTTCCGGGGTTCAAAGGAGCATATTAAATGACATCATGGGAAAGCAATCAGCAACATTTAGAATGTGAGACACTCTGCAGGACAAATTATTCTGTTTCTCCAATAATTGGTTTATTTGAGGGGTAAAGAAGGGGGTGGGAAACCTACAGATTCGAAGAGATTGGAGAAGCAGCAGATAAATGCAACATCTGGATCTTGTTTGGATCCTGACTTTAAAAATAAAAAAAACTATGAAAAAATACTGTGTGAGAAAATCAAAGAAATTTTTATGCTTGTTGGCTTTTGGATGATATTAAGGAATCATTGCTAACAATTTTAGAGGTAGTAATATGACCAGATATGGCTCTGTTAGAACTCTGTATTTTAGAGATACGGTGCTAAAGTGTCTGTGGATGAAATTATTGGACACCTGAAATTTGTTTCCAAATGATCTCGTTGAGCTGGTGGGAGAAGGTAGATGTAACACAGATGGAGTGAGACTGGTCTCCTGCTGGTAATTATGGAGGTTGGGTGATGGGCACCTGGCGGTGGGTGGGGGTCCCTGTGTTAGTCTCTCCAGCTTTATACCTGTTTGAAAATTGCATAACAAATACTTGGAAATTTATTTTAAAATGGAAAGCACCCTAGAAGGGAGGAGCCGAAGGGGAACGGATTATGGAAAAGCTACGGCAACTCCGTAGATGAAGTCTTGCCCAATTCAGAAATGCGCTCGCCACCTGCCAGAGGCTAGTAGCAGAGTGAGAGGGAGGACCTGGAGTGCTAAGCAAGAATGTTACTACCTTAGTAGTAGGAGTATCGTGTTGTTTGTATTGGATTGTGACTGAGGCACACTGCGGGCCTGTGCCAGGTGCTCGAGTGCATTGACGTCCTGTGATCCTTATTTATAACTTAATGAGAGCCAGACTTGAGGGGAGGGGAGACTGACAGCTGTTCTGCGCAGGGTCATCCTTCCTCCTCTGGTCCGTAAGCATCTACTGAGCATGCGCAAGAGGCTCTCACTCTCCTCTATCTCTCTCACTCTCTCTCTCTCTCTCTCTCTCTCTCTCTCAGAGGTGCTGGGGTATGGTGAGGAGCAAGACACGTTTTTTTAACCTTCTGGTAGCTTATAGCCTCCTGGTGCCTGACACTCTGTGGGGTTCGGGAGGCTATTTAGGAGATAACGGGTTCAAACTCAGAAGCTCATGGAACCTTGGTGACACTTCCTTGTTTAATGCCGAATTGGAAAGAGCAGGGAAGCAGCAACCCCAAGAAGGGGCCCTCCTGATGCTAGAGTTTCCGAGGTGAGCCTCTGAAGGAAGTTGCCTTGTGGATCCTGTGACTTCACAGGATGACCCTCCACAGTGGGGCCAGTTGGTTCCCGTCCCTCAGGACGCCATTGCTCATCGCTGGGCTAGAATATTCTCTCTCTCCTGCTGGGTTCTGTTCACCCTTTACCTCATCTCTGTCTAGGCTCTCAGTGATCTCCTCTTCTCTGAAATCTCTTATGGGTCGCCCTCGTCAATTGAGGACTTAATTCTGTAATTCTATTCTTAATTCTATACAAGGCATAATTCCGTACCTCGCTTGCTGCTTACCAGCTGCCTGTGTACGTTGTGCATCTTTGTTTAAATTGTAAATATTTGGAAGACAGAGACTAGGTCCTGTACTTCATTGATATTCCCCCAGCCAACCCCAAACCGTGGAGTGGGTACTCACTAAATATTATTTAAACGAATAAATTCTGTTTACAACGGTCCAGTGTATGTTAGATGGCAATATGTGGAATGATTAAGAGAACAAGCTCTCTCTCTCTCTCTTCTTAGCTGTGTGCCTTGAAGCAAATCTTACATTCTTTATGCCTTAGTTTTTTCCCTGTGAAATAACGAGGACAGTATCTTCTTCGTGCATGTAAATGCTTAGCACCGTGCCTGGCACACAACAAATATACAGTATATATCAGACCCAATATATGTATTATAAGTAAGGTTTTATTACCTAACTAGAGCACTTTTTTCTACATGTGAGGTCAAATTAAATCAGAAGTAGTCTGCATGGTTTAGTTGGCCGGGGAAGTTGGGGGTGTAGTGGAACCAGAAGGGGCGCTAAAGCTCACCAGAATTCATAGCTCACCTTTGACCCTGGCTGTGAGACCTTGATATTTACAAGGCTCAAATATAAAGAACCTCTCCCAGAGCTTAACACAAAATGGATCTTAGATAAACCATTCTGTTAATATCATCAAATCTATAGTGTCCCCTCTCTATAGACACTATGTCTGCTTAGTAGCTGAGACATTTGTGGTTGTTCACTGACCCCTCTTTTCTAGAAAGTTCTAATCCTCTAGACTGTTATATCTCTCTCCCCCTGAATTCTTGGTATTTAACTATACCACTTATTGCTATGTACTCCCAGGACACTTGATAGATGTAGGCACTTATTGAATTTACATTGAGTGACTTAGAAATTTCCTTTTTCCAGATGCATGTAGACCATCCCCCCTCAACCTCTCAGACCCTCAATCTACCGATGACTAAACTCATCCATTATGTTTTTGTGCTTCTTAATTTTGTTCTCAAGGGGGTAACCTTCATATCTGTGTTCCTTTGTTCCAACCACAGGTAAGATTTTAGATCAGATAGGAGAGAGCATCCCAGGCTGGGGTGAATGATGTTTTGAAGACCAAGTGAATAGTACCTGGAACCAAGAGTACAAAAGGGAAAGAAATTTGGAGAGAGATAAGATAGGGAGGGTGGAGAGAGGTCATGGAGAGACTTCATGGTCAGGCTGAAGAATGTGACTTGACACATTAGGCTATTAGAAAAGCCAGGTGATTTGTTTACATAAGTTATAATGATTTTTTAAAAAAATATTTTATTTATTTATTAGAGAGAGAGTGGAAGAGAGCATGAGATGGGAGAAGGTCAGAGGGAGAAGCAGACTCTCCATGGAGCTGGAAGCCCGATGCAGGACTTGATCCCAGGACTCCGTGAACATGACCTGAGCTGAAGGCAGTCACCTAACCAACTGAGCCACCCAGGTGCCCAATAATGATTTTTAAATTTAATGTTTCTACTTTTGTTTAAAGAGTCAAAAATGCTATTGACTTAGAGGGGCACCTGGGTGGCTCAGTGGGTTAAAGCCTCTGCCTTCGGCTCAGGTCATGATCCCAGGGTCCTGGGATCGAGCCCCGCATCGGGCTCTCTGCTCAGCAGGGAGCCTGCTTCCCCCTCTCTCTCTCTGCCTGCCTCTCTGCCTACTTGTGATCTCTCTCTGTGTGTCAAATAAATAAATAAAATCTTTTTTTAAAAAATGCTATTGACTTATAATGAAAACAGCAGTCTCCTGCCCCACCTCTCCCAACCCCCTGCTCCCTCTCCACAGAGGCAACCACGTTTGAGTCCTATACCTGTCTCTTTTGGTTATTTGAATTGATTTGGTTTCTTGTATGAGGGATGATTCCTGACTCTTGCTGCATCACCTTCCCTCCATCTTCCTAATATATTCATGTCATAATTTATGCTAAACCAGTATTTACCATTTACATCACTCTGACTATATAAACACTGTTCACAACTAATTAAATTTTTTCCTATATAGTTTTTTTTTTGTTTTTTCCTAGTGTTAATTATTGCCTATTGATTTGGGCAGATACTTTGCCCACTTTGCAAATACTTTGCCCAATTAAGCTGATAAACAAGCTAGGATGGTGAATGCAGGAGCATATAGAAGGACATCAGGATGTTGTTGGCTGTTGAAGCAGTTAGGGGCTAACATTAAATTACACCCCCCAAATAAAGTGGAATCATTTCTGCAGTATACCTGTTCTATTCCTCTCCTGTGCCCTAGCACATAGGCCACTATTCGGTTCCCTACAGGCAATGGATAAACAGTTCTTAGCAATGTTCCTGACACAAAGTGACTAGTAAATAGCACTTCTCTATTTGTGTAACACCCATCATCTACTCGGAAAAGTTAATTTTCATTCCAGCTTTCTAATGACCTTTGTTACGGGGAGAGTTTGTATGCAATTGCTAATTTTTGCAAATATTTTCATATTCATTATCTTCATTGAATCCTCAAAGTGTCCAAACTATTAGACCAACTGTTTTGAAGCCTGCCGGAGTGTTTACTAAGCTGTGTGTAAGTCACCTAATTTCTCGTTTTTGTCAAAGCAATTGGGGATCACCTCATGGGATAGTTGCAAGAATTAAATGAGATAATCTATGTAAAGTGCCACATACATATATTGACTATTGTTATTGAGGTAAAGCATTATAACCTGTTTGATGGCGAGACAAACCAGTACAAAGAAGCTGAGCGACTTGCACCGTTTGCAGAGTGCTTTAGTAGTGGCAGCCCTGGGCCTAAAGATCAGCCCTGACTGAATCACAGTGCAGTTGTCAGGGAAGAACTGATTTAACGTCTTGGTCACTGCTGCATCCCAGTGTCAGAAATAGTGTCTGGCAAATGATAGGCACTCCTAAACATGATGAATACATTAATGTAAACACAAAGTTTTAGGCCTGGAAACAGTTCAGAGATCATTTATTTATTTATTTATTTATTAAGATTTTATTTATTTATTTGACAGAGAGAGATCACAAGTAGGCAGAGAGGCAGGCAGAGAGAGAGAGAGAGGAGGAAGCAGGCTCCCTGCTGAGCAGAGAGCCCGATGCGGTGCTCAATCCCAGGACCCTGAGATCATGACCTGAGCTGAAGGCAGAGGCTTAACTCACTGAGCCACCCAGGTGCCCCGCAGAGATCATTTATTTAAATGAACTGATTTTTGGGGTGCCCACGTGGCTCAGTCAGCTAAAGTGTCCGACTCTTGGTTTCAGCTCAGATCGTGATCTCAGGGTTGTGAGATCAAGCCCTGGGTTGGAACCTGCTTAAAATTGTCTGTCTTCCTCTCCCCCTGCCTCTGCCCCTCCCCCTCCTCTCTTAAAACAAAAACAAAAACAACAACTGATTTTTCAAGTAGGGCAACTAAGGCCCAGACATTTTAAATGAACCAGGGGCATGTTTTATTTTTTTGTTTTGTTTTGTTTCTTTGTGTCTGCACAGTGTTTTTAAGAAAAATTGAAGTAGTTGCTAAATTAAGTTTGGCCGCGTATGAATAGAAAACCCGAATTAGTGGCTTAAATACAATAAAGGTTTTTCTTTCATGAAAAAGAAAAACTAAAGACAGGAAGTTCAAGATGATAAGTCCAAGACACAAGGCACCTGTCTTTCTGCTCCACTCTTCTTAACACAGGGCTTCCATCCTCATTACACTGTTAAGATACAAAGTGGCTGCTGGGGCTCCAGCCATTTGGAAGGGAGAGCCAGAGGAAATAGAGGAGGCCCACAAAGGCTGGATTGAGGAGAAAGAAGGGAGTCGATGTCCCCAGACGTGAGGAGTGATGTGGAGTTTGGCATTCTGGTCTGATAAAATTCATGGTTTGCAGTCTGGTAATAGTGTGGAGGATGGGGTACACTGGAGGAATGCAGAAAGAACAGGTAGGAAGCTATCGCAGAGATGCGGCACCATATGATGAGGATCCGGAGCAGCAAAATCCATAGAAACGTAATGTGTAAGTGCCACGTGTAACTTTTAAATTCCTAGTAGCCACATTAGAAAGGGAAAAAGAAACAGGTGAAACTGACTTTCATAGCAGATTTCACTTTTTATTTTTTTAAATTTTTAAATTTTATTTTTTAAAAATTAAAAAAGGAAGATTTTATTTTTTTAAGGAATCTCTAACCCAACGTTGGGCTTGGACTTAAAACCCTGAGATCAATAGTCTTCTGTCTGAGCCAGCCAGGCACCCCTGGATTTCACTTTTCCCATATGTCCACAATATTATTATCTGAACATGTAATTAATATAAAAATTGTCAATACGACGTTTCACATTCTTTTCCTGTCTTTGAACTCCAGGGTATATTTTGCCCTGACAGCACATCTCAAGTCAGATGCCAAATTTTCATCAGTAACAACGTGGCGCACAAAATAAGAGGACACAAAACTTACAACTGAAAAATTACATTCACATACCCAATTTATCCCAGATATATTGAACAATTTTTCTGACAACTGAATTGAGTGTTTTAAAATTTATGTTAATTAAAATTAAATGCAGGTAAAAATTCGGTTCCTTGATCACACTCACCTTCTTCCAACTCTCAATGGCCACCTGCAGCCAGTAGCCCCATATTGGAGAGAGAAAAAGAACCCACTTTGAAACATCTGGCTCATAAAAGTTCTCGTCAACAGGAACTTCTGGACAGACCCATAATATCGTCTTACGAAGCGTTAAGCAAAGCGTCACCATTTTGCCCATTCCCTAGACTTGCCAGCTTCTTTTACGTCTCCTGTCCCTCCATCTAGAATGCTTTTCTCTTTCTTTTTCCTCTGGAAAATGTCCACTTATCTCTTAAGTCTCCATTCAGACATCATCTCTGTGAAATCTACCCCAAGTCCCTCAGGCCCTGTTAGTTGTCCCATCCGATTTTATGCCTTTGTGGATCTGTAACGTTCTTGCAGTAGGGAACCATTTCTTGATTGTCTCTGAATCGCTACTACAGAGCAAGGACCTTCTAGATTCTCGGTAAAGGTTCCCGAATCAGGGCGCCTGGGTGGCTCAGTGGGTGAAGCATCCCAAGCATCCCTTGGTTTCAGCTCAGGTCATGATCTCATGGGTCATGAATCGAGACCCAAGTCGGGCTCCCTGCTCAGCATGGAGTCTGCTTGAGATTCTCTCCCTCTGCTCCCCCCCCCCACTGACTCTCTCTATCAAACAAATAAATAACCTTAGGAAAAAAAAAAAAAAGGTGGGGCTCCTGGGTGGCTCAGTCCATTAAGCGTCTGCCTTCACTCAGGTCATGATCTCAGGGTCCTGGGATCAAGCCCCATGTCAGGCTCCCTGCTCAGCAGGGAGGCTGCTTCTACCTCTCTCTCTGCCCCTCCCCCCATTCATGCTCTCTTTCTCTCAAATAAATAAATAAAATCTTTAAAAAAAAAAAAACTCACTGAATGAGGAAAACCTTGTGTTTAGTCTGTACCTTGCTTCCCTGTTGGTACTTTGGTCTGCTAGATTTTTTGAAAACTAATCCCTATGCCCAATGTGGGGCTGGAACTCACAACCCTGAGATCAAGAGTTGGGTGTGCCATCCACTGAGCTGGCCCAGGGCCCCTTTGTTCTGATACCTTTTGAAAGGACACGCTCAGCCTTCTTAATTCAGTTTTTGCTTTGTCAACCTGAATTATCACTGGACGTGACCCTTCCAGATAGCACAAAGGATGATGTCTAACTTTATGCTTCCATACATAAAATCTGCGCGGCGCGGGTTTGTGTAAAACTTTCATTTTTTAAGGCTTAACATCAGTGCATACGGCTGCACTAAATAATGCATTTGAACTTAATACGAGTGTCTTTATGACTCTCGCCTTTTATGCGGACAGACTGTAGCACACAGCAGCTCTAGACGACAACCGCAGGGACTTCTCCAAATGTACAAGGGATTGATTCTGGTGTAACCTGCTTGAGCAAGGCTCCCGATCCAGGGCCAGCATGACGAGACACACCTTCACGCCCCTGCTGATGGGGAATAGGTTCCATCAGATATTACGAACTTGGGCACAGTCGGCCTCACAGCAATGGAATGACCCACCTTCAGTGCAGCCAAATCCACACTGCCATTCTTTTGATAACAAGAGACGTGAGCCCCAGATGATCTCAATGGATAGGGAAGCAATTTGGCCACGTCTATTAAAATTTTAAGTTCAAGGACATCTGGGTGGATCAGTTGTTAAGTATCCGCCTTTGGCTGCCTTTGGCTCAGGTCATGATCCCAGGGTCCTGGAATCGGGCCCTGCATCAGGCTCCCCGCTCTGCGGGAAACCTGCTTCTCCCTCTCTCACTCCCCCTGCTTGTGTTCCCTCTCTGTGTCTCTCTCTGTCAAATAAATAGATCAAATGTTTAAAATAAAATAAAACAAAATAAAATTTTAAGTGCATGTTCCCTTTGACCCTCCAAATTCTACTTTTAGGAATTTATTATACAGGAATATTTGCATAAATATATTATCATGTGTGGAAGAAAGGAGACTGTTGGACTGTTGTATTGTTCTTTGTTATTTTGAAAATTTGAAACAGTCCCCACATCCATTGGTATTAGATGGTTAAATAAAATGTACTCTATCCATACAATGGATTACTATGCAGCTGTTGGAAAGAACAATCTTTCTCTATATATAAATAAACAGATATATCTTTCTCTTTCCCTCTATATATATTTTAAGCATTTATTCATTTATTTTAGAGGTGGGGGGCAGAGGGAGTGGGAAAGAATCCTCAGGGAGACCCTCTGCTGAGCAGGGAGCCTGATGTAGGGCTCAACTCCAGGACCTTGAGATCACGACCTGAGCCAAAATAGTCAGATGCTCAACCGATTGAGCCACCCAGGTGCGCCCTCTCTATGTATTTCAAAAAAACACTTTTTAACTAAACTCTACATAACACATGGGGCTCAAACTCATGACCCCAAAATCACACTCTACCGACTGAGACAGCCAGGTGCCCTCTCTCTGTCTACTTTTTTTTTAAACATGGAGAACTATTCATGATTTATTGCTGAATAAAGAAAGTTCGAGAATATACTATACTAAAATAAATAAGCAAGAATATTACACTGACAATTTTAACTGTGGTTTTCTTTGGGGTATTAAAATGGGAGAAAGGATGGGTTTTCTCTCATGCAAACATTTGTTTTTATTGTTTGAGGTTTGTTCAATATGTACATACCATATCTACAACATTAAAATATATTTTTAAATATATCAGGATACCAGGAAAGTAAAGAAACAAGAAAATGTCTCCACAGCAGAAAATCCAGGCAAGCCTGCCAGGAAACCATGACCGCTGTAACGGCCTGGTCGTCTCATTCCCTCCTCAGGAGTGAAAGCCTTGACACCCTGCTTTAGTGACATGCTCATACTACTAATCCACTTTCTTAGATTCATTTTCTTTCCTTTTTTTTTTTTTTCCAGATTGTGTTTATTTGTTTTGAGAGAAAGAGAGAGAGCAGGGGGAGAGGCAGAGAGCCCGATGTGGGGTGCGATCCCAGGACCCCGAGATCATGACCTGAGCCAAAGGCAGACACCTAACCGACTAAGCCACCCAGGTGCCCCTCTGATTCATTTTCTAATGCCTTCTCTCCAGTTTACATAAAAAATTCCCCAAGATAAATGCTCCTAATTGCTGTTAATCTGGATTATCCCGTTGGGTGTAATTCTCGCACTCGGCCACCTCCTGGGCCCGTAGTCTCCCTTGATAGCTCACTAGCTTTCGCTAGAGCTGTTTCACAGTTGGTCGTGGCCAAGTTTGCAGGGTTATATGACACAAAGCAAGGTGACAAGCACAAAGCATACCTACATTTTGGAAGAAGAATGTGAGCAAGACATATGTCTTGTACGTCTATACACGTAGCATACCATGGACCACCCAGTGTACACTCCCTCTGGCTTCATACAAGCAAAGACAGAGAGCATAAGCGGAATCAGCAGTCATCTATGTTGTTAGGAAAGCCAGCCAAGAACCCCTTTTAAAGATGTCCTTGTCAGTTGGGAGGAAGCTCGTCTCCCTCGGATTTTCCTGGTGGGTCAGCGTGTGTTCCTTGGACGGCCAGTTTGCACTATGCCTGCTTATGACCAACAGCAGATTCCAGAAGCAAGCTTTCTGCACTACTTGGAGTTCTCTTTGCACTCGAAGATTGATTGAGTGATGGAAGGTAAGCAAAGAAAAAAGGAACGAAAAAGAAAAAAGAGAAACAGAAGAAAAAGAAAAACCCAAAATCAGTGTTACTGCTTCTGAAGGGATGACAAAAGTCGCAGTGTTCGTAGAGATGAAAATGCAGATAGGATTTTTATAGAATCTGGGATTCCTGTAATGCTGTATTCTGGAAATATTTCAAAGCCCAGTCTGAGCATCTATTTTTAAACTTTAAACGGCAGGTCATTCAAACCTTCCAGAATAAGGGAAAGAAAGCAAAAGAATCGACATGTCCTAGAAGACTGTAGGGGCAAACACTTCCTTCATGATATTTAATCTAAAAGTAGACATCTTCAGGCCACTAGGAATATTGTTAGTCTTTTCTTGCTGGCAAAAGGGCCATCTGTCTTTGAAAACCTCTATAAGCTATATATGTATTTATGATACTTAAAGGCAAGTAAGTTTCCTATCTCTTACGGAATGTGGTGGCAATTATGGAAGACAGCCTGCCCCGGAGCAGGGAGACCGATTTGCCAAGGTACACTTGGTGGAACGGTTGGCTCAGTGAAGTTTTATTATACAGAGTCTGTCGCACATTCTTCATTCCTAGTGGACCAACACCCCTCCCCCCACCCCCGCCGCCGAGTGTCTAATATGATCTTGCATGAGGATTTCAATTTATTTTTATTTTCTTTAATTTTCTTTATTTATTTGACACAGAGAGAGAGTGAGTGCACAAGCAGGGGAAGTGTTAGGCAGAGGGAGAAGCAGGCTCCCCGCTGAGCAGGGAGCCCGCTGTGGGACTCGATCCCAGGACCCTGGGATCATGACCTGAGCTGAAGGCAGAGGCTTAACCAACTGAGCCACCCAGGCGTCCTAAGGATTTCAATTTATATCAAGCAACTGACTACTGAACATCTATCTTGGACCAAATGCCGTGTTGGGTGCTGGGACGCCAGAGGAAGAAAGATATATTTCCTACCCTAAAGTTACTCATATCTAGCAGGGAGAGCAGCCCTGTTAACAACCAAATAGGAGGCGATACAATGTGTTTCCTGCAGGAATGCACAGCCAGCTACCCAAGGCCAGGGAAGGGAGCAGGTACCTTGGTCCACCAGTTTAAAGGTGAGCACTAACATTTCTGCAACCAAGATGCCTCTTGTGATTCATGGTGTCTCACAATTACTATTTTTTTTTTACAGCTGCTCTTTTTAAATTAAATTAAATTTAGTTTAACTTTATTGTTTATTGACATATAATGTATAATTTGTTTCAGGGATACAAGTCTGTGAATCATTAGTCTTACACATTTCATAACACTCACTATAGCACATACTCTCCCCAGTGTCCATAACCCAGCCCTACCCCCCCAGCAAACCTCAGTTTGCTTCCTAAGATTAAGAGTCTCTTATGGTTTGTCTCCGTCCTGGTCCCATTTTGTTCCATTTTTTTTCCCTTCCTACCCTCCAGAACCCCCCACTCTGTCTCTCAAATTCCTCATTTCCGAGCGATCATATGATAATTATCTTTCTCTGATTAACTTATTTTGCTTAGCATAATACCCTCTAGTTTCATCCACATCATTGCAAATGGTGAGATTTGGGGGTTTTTTTGATGGTTGCATAGTATTCCATCACATATATATCTATCCTACATCTTCTTTATCCATTCATCTGTTGATGGACATCTAGGCTCTTTCCATAGTTTGGCTATTGGCTGTCTCACAATTATTATTGGCAGGTGTTGCTTCTTTGTTTTTCCTTCATGACATACAAAATGACGGCCCATCTTACAATCTATGGCACCCTCAATACTTGTGGGTATCCTTGGGTCACACCGAAGTGAAAGAGATTCTTGAATTAGATCTGTGAAGAATGAGCAGGATTCTTGCTACGTGGAAAAGCAACACACGAGGGCAAAATCCACTGATTGTGAGCTTTTGAGTCGGAAGAACGAAGTCCTAATTTCCGAGGCTTGGGGCTGTTTCTTGGTTAACAGCAGGAGTGTTACGAAGACAGTAAATACAGCCGACCCTTGCTAAGTGTGTGCTGTGTGTCTGGCGACATTCTAAGGGTTTTAAATAAATTAACTTCTTTAATCCTCAGCACAAGTCTGGGAGGTAAGATACTGCTATTAACTCATTTTTTAAAATGAGGACTCAGGGCACCTGGGTGGCTCAGTCAGTATAGTGTCTGACTCTTGGTTTTGGCTTAGGTCATGATCTCAGTGTCGTGAGACGGAGTCCCGTGTTGGGCTCTGTGCTCGGTGCAGAGCCGGCTTGTCCCTCTCCCTCTGTTCTTCCCCTCCACCCCACTCTTGCACAAGCTCTCTCTTTCTCTCTCAAGTAAATAAATAAAATCTTTAAAAATAAGTCAAAATGAGGAAGCTGTAGCAGTTAAATGAATGGCCGGGATTACACAGTCTGGCTACAGCTCTCCATCACTGACACTCTCAGCCCAGTGTTGGCCAGAATGTTGCACAAATGTTAGTCATTATTTAATGCAACGAAGAGGGCTTTTCAGGTTAAGGGGACAATAGGAGCAGAAGCCACAAGATGTTAAAGCATTTAGGCATTCCTTTTGGCTGAAGGTTTGGTGGGGAGGAAGGGTTGAGGCAGGCTGGGGTAAAGTATCTCTAGACAGGAAGCTAGAAAGTTCTACTAATGTCAGATTATAGCAGGCTTCATGGAGCACTTGGGCTGTGGGACTTAATCTATAGACTACAGAGCACTGTTACATATATTTTTTAAAGATTTTATTTTATTTTTTTAAAGATTTTAGTTATTTGAGAAACAGAGATGAGAGAGAGCGAGCGGGAGCAGGGGGAGGGGCAGTGGGAGAGGGAGGAGCAGACTCCCCGCTGAGTAGGAGCCCGATGCAGGGCTTGATCCCAGGACCCTGGGATCATGACCTGAGCCTAAGGCAGACGCTTAACCAACTGAGCCAACCAGGCGCCCCATCACTGTTAAATATTTTTGAGCTGGGGAGTGACTCAACCCTATCTGTGATTTAGAAAAACAGGCAGCCCTGGGGAAGATGCACTCACGTGGGGCAGGACGAAGGGCAGAGCCGTGTTAGGAGGCTGAGCGTTGGGTGTGGGCCAGTCAACAGACAACGGCACTCGGGTGGCAGCCGTGGGCAGGCCGAGCAGGGGCCGGCTGAGACACAGTTCGGATGGAGGGCTGAGCCGACTCTGACGAAGATGCGAGTAGCTCTCCTCAACCAGCTCATGGGAGGGCAGGTGCCTATCATGGGAGGCAGGCCAACCAGCCAACACAGTGTCGCAGGGCAGGGGTTTGGAAACCATGTCCTGGTGGGTGAAACTGACTCCTTCATCGTGACATCCCACAGAGATTGTTTAAAGTTTGGTTTGGCTTTGGTTTGCTTCTTAACAAGCAAACTCTTGTTTGCTGTGGGACACAAAGCAAAGCTTTCATCATGACCATACGTTGCCTTGCGTGTTTCTCAAGCCAGCTGGTGTGCTCATGGGGAGCTCATGGCTACCGGGGACCCGAAAGCGATGGAGGGGACTGGCCCGAGTTGGTGGCAAAGACCTCCATTTCCAGAGGGGTCTGGTGAGAAGAGATTCCACTGACAGTCAACAGCACTGAGTGTCCGCCGTGCCCGGGACACGAGCGAGCAGACCGAAGTCCTGAGGAACAAGGTAAGCTTCTTGGTCAGCAGGGAGGTCAGAAAGGGAACACCTGGAAAAGCGCTTTAATCAGCAGATCAAACAATGGGAGGAAAAAATGATCAGTGATGTCAAGCTGCGCATGCCGAGCGAGGCCACAGAATGCTCTCGGGCCAGCTCAAGCTTCATGGAGGCTAAGTGGCCGTGGGAGTGGGTTGGGGCCAGAGCACCTTCCCGAGATCTGCCTCAAGGTTTGGTCCAATGCTCATACTCCCAACAAGAAAGAACACGACAGTGTCCTTCAGAAGCTCTGAATTTGGGAATGTCTCTCTCCAGCCCTGTGCTTCTATTCATTAAGTTCTGTTCCACCCGCCAGGAGCTGGGCTCTTCCCCCCCTGGAGAGCCCTTCCCCCACCCTCTGACCTCATGGGGCGGTGAGATGATGTCATTCTGTATCAACCTGGACACGCGCCTGCCCTCGGATTACCCCCAGAAGCCTAATGGGAGTTCTAGAAATGCCCCATCAGGGATGAGACACGCACCACCAGGGGAAGGGTACCAGCCAGGCAGGACGGGAACGGGACTCCAGGTAGTGCTGGGCAGACTCCCAGGAAGGGGACTGACCTGCAGACGCCCCAGGGGGTGGGGCAGGCAGGGTCCCTCCCCAAACCCACACCTCAATTTTAAGTAGTTTTTTTTTTTTTAATTTTTAAAGATGTTTATTTTAGAGAAGGAAACAAGGTGAATGAGGAGAGAGGCAGAGGGAAAGAGAGAGAGGGGGGAGAGAATCTCAGGCTGACTCCCTGTGGAGTCGAGAGCCCAGTGTGGGGCTTGATCCGAGGACCCAGAGACCATGACCTGAGCTGAAATCAAGAGTCAGATGCTCAACCGACTGAGCCACTCGGGCACCCCAATTTTCCAAGTAGTTCTAGGAGCTTGCTGAATTATAAGAGCAGAGGGGAGGGAGGGCATGGCGTTTTCTGGGGAAGTTGCTTTGCTTCAACCAGAGACATCTCATGGAAATACAGTTTCAGACATGGAGGTCATCCAATCAACGTTAGCGGCCGTGTTATTAAAAAGTTAAACGAAACACGCAAAAGTATTATCATTTTAACAAGTAATCAATATAAAATCTTATTAATCAGGTATTTTACTGAGTTCTTTTGCATGAGTCTTCAAATTCCAGCACTCGTTTTACTCTTCTATCTCAGCTTGGAATAGCTACATTGGAAACACGAGCCAGGCGCGCATGGGCACGCGTAGGTCTAGACACCACCACTCGGGGTAGCTGAGTGAAAGCACTGGACACGTTTTGTCTGGTTCCCCAGGGCAGGGGCTGGATTCTTCACTTCCCCATGTCTCCTTCAGCTTAGGGGGGCTCCTGGACGTTGGATGGTCTACATCCCTCTCCTGGGGTTTCCCTCCACTCCATGTTTACCAGATTTGGAAAACTTTCTTGGAAGACTGAGTGGGATTTGATTTGATTTGATTTACTACTACATATTATATTATATTATATTATATTATATTATATTATATTAATTATATTATATATTGCATATAATTTTTAAAAAACTTTTCCACACTTGGCATATCCAGGTCCTTCCCTGCAGGATTCAGGGTAGGGGCTCCTCTTCCTCTGGTCTAAGGCTGGCACTGGAGCTTGGTAACATTATTTCAACCCCTGGATCAAGCAAAGCCAAAATCCAGTTCTGCTTATAGACACTTGCGGTCTGTCCTCTCTTCTCATTGAGGCAGTTTAAGAAGGGCTCCTGGTCAAGTACAACGGAAAGAGTGCTAAGGGGATACAAGGTCCAAAGTCTCCCTTCAAAGGCCTAGGGTGGGATGATCATTGAGGGCCTCGTCAAAACCCTCCTGCTGTTGGGGCTATGCAGACAAGCTCCTTTCCAAATGTCAATGATCCTGTGATTTCTCTAATTGTAGGTAAACCGACAAATTGGACCACATCCAGTAGGAAGTCCCAAGTTTGTTCAGCTTTTTAGACAAATGCATATGTTACCAACATTCTGATTTTCACAGCATTCTTCACGTCCTCCAGATGCCTGTTAAACCCATAAAACAGTTCCTCTGAAGCACTGGTTAAAAAAAAAAAAAAAAAAACAGTTATCTCAGGAATATGAAAATTCCTGAACAGAAAGAGCACATTACTGTTTTATTAAAATTAGTTAATTAATTAATTATTTTCCAAAGATTTTATTCATTTGACACAGAGAGAGAGAGAGAGAGAGAGACAGTGAGAGCAGGGGAAGCGGGAGAGGGAAAGCAGGCTTCCTGTGAAGCAGGGAGCCCGATGCGGGGCTCAATCCCAGGACCCTGAGATCATGACCTGAGCCGAAGGCAGACACTTAACGACTGAGCCACCCAGGGGCCCCTGTTACCTTTTTTTTTTTTTTCTTCAAATGGAATGTTTCTATACACTAACAGTGAACAATTAAAAAAGGAAATTAAAAAATTTTTACTTACGGTAGCATCAAAAAGATTAAAATATTTAAGAGTAAACCCAACCAAAGAGGTGAAAGACTTATATGATGGAAACTATAAAACATTGCTGAAAGAATTTAAACAAGACACAAAGAAGTTGGAAGGAAACCTTGTGTTCATAGATTAAAAACTTAATCATGTTAAGATGTCCATATTACCCAAAGCAATCTAGAGATTCAATGCAATGCCCATCAAAATCTCAATGAGATGTTTTCCAGAAATAGAAAAAAATCCTAAAATTCATGGGGAATTGCAAGGGACTCTGAAGAGCCAAAGCAATTTTGAAAAAGAACAAAATTGAAGGATTCAACTTTCTTATATCAAAACTTATTACAGAGCTACATGTTACACATCGCAACAGTGTGGTCCTGGCATAGGACAAATACGGACCGATGGCATGGGACAGAGAGCCCAGAAATAAACGCTCACATATACGGTCAAATGATCTTCAACAGGATGTCAAGTCCACTCAAAGGGAAAAGAGCAGTCTTCGACAACTGGTGTTGGGAAAACTGGCCATCCATCTAGGAAAGAATGAATTGGAGTCTTGTGTCAACTGGGAATGACCAGTTGTTGTTTAATGGATATAGAGTTTCACTTCTACAAGATGCAAAGTTCTGGAGATCTGTTGCACAACAATGGGAACATCCTTAGTACTATTGAACTTATGCTTAAAAATGGTTAAGATGGTAAATTAAAAAAAAAAAATGATGTACTCTGGCCCTCTTCCTTCCTTGATGCATCTATGGTTCATTCAGATACAGATTCTCCCATGAACAATGTTACCTCCTATTCCAGCAGCAGAGATACCCAGTGTCCTCAATTCGTGGTCATGATCTGAGATTGTTTAATAACCATAATTGTCAATAACCAAAATCTCTGAAAGGAGATCACACTGAAAGGGAAGGGGAGGGATGACACAGGATGTGACTAAGAGACGGAGGAGATCATCGAGGAGCATCTTAGAGGCTGGACCCATCTTCTAAAACGGCAGCTCTAAGCACTCATGATCGTCATGCTCTTTACCAGAGCTTTTATGAGAGACTTCAAATAGCCAGTTCATAAGGTTCTTACCACTCACAGCTCAGTGTATTATGTAATTTGTTCAGGGTCACAGAACAATAACCATAATTAGATCTCATAAGTCTTAACCTCCTAGGTGTTCTATCCGACAGGGTTTGTTTTTTTTTTTTTTAAACTATTACATGCAAATCATCTTCTTATTTCACATTTATGGAAAATCAGCGATGTGCTTTATGGCACCATGTAGATTAACGGGCTTGGTAGCAACTGTTTTCTTTTCATATTTTTCCATACGTGTAGTCTTCTTCATATGCCAAATTGGTTTGTTGGAGTCAAAACCCAAACAAAACACACATATTACATTTGGTGGTTACATCTCTTTGGTTTCTTTGGGTATAGAGTGATCTTCTTCCCTCCTCCATACCTTTTTCTCAATACCATTGAGTTATGGAAGACACTGGTCTATTTGTCCAGTACAATAGTCCACATTTGGGATTTTCCCTCTAGTGCCATTTAACTCACTGTTCCATTGCCTCTCCTGCTCCCTACTCCCATTCCCTGTAAATAAAAGCTAGCTCTAGAAGCTTGATTAGAGCCGGGTTCAATTTCTTGGGTGACAATATTTCATATCTGGGTGATATAGTCATTGGTGATTTAAGAAAAATTCCTACAAAATCAAGCAATGTTGGATTATTCCAGGAGGCACTCGAGATCTCTTCTGAAGACACAGTGTCGTTGGGCATAAGAACCCCCAAAGTCCAGCCACTGACTTCATTTTTTTCTGCTCCTTGCTAATGTTTGCTAGCATTGAATACCTAGTTTTGTCATTGTCTAAAGCAGAGAAAACAATCCAAGGGCCTCATTGAATATGGAACGTGCTGGGAATGAGCAGGTATGAATCCTTCCGGTTCTGGGTTGGAAGCCACAGAAATGAACTCTGCCTAACTCATTAAAAGTACTGTATTCAAAGATACAAGACAGATTATAGAATCTGTAGATAAGCTGGAGAACCAGGTTCAAAAGAAGGACAGAACTCTCGGGAAATGAGGCAAAAGCACCCACAACCAAGGTCATCCCACAGGAACCTTTTGGATGGCCACTGCCCCTAGATCTTACTCAATGAAGGATTCTTAATGATCTCTTTATCTTTGTGTCACATGTTCAAGATCCAGAGTTCTGGGCAGGGGGACAACTAATTTGCCATCCTGGCTCACGTGTCCATTCCCTGCTCCCGAAGCGTTGGAAGAGGAAGCATCTGAACACTTAGGCATACATAGGGGAACACTTTGTCTCCCCCTTACTACTTCTAAAATGGGAGATCAATCTTCATTGGAAACTGTAGCCAGAAAACTAGCAAATATCAAAATGGATTGGATGAACGGTTGGATATGTTCAAAGGATAGCTGAACGGAATCACTGAGAAGAAGGAAGGTTTCCAAACCTAATGGCAATCGAGATTTTAGGCCAAATACATCTGATCACCTGCAGTGGTCATCGTGTTTGAGTGTGCATTAGAATCACCTGGAGGGCTATCGAACAACAGAATGCTGGGCCCCACCTCTGCGGTTTCTGATTCTGTAGATCTGGGAAGGGGTCCAAAGGCTTTATATTTCTGACAGATCCCAGGTAGTGCTGGTGCCACTGGTCTTGAGTCCGCATCCTGAAAACCACAAGTTTAGCTTCCAGATCAATAACTCTGGGTTTTGCTCTGGTTTGGATATGTGTAAAAGAGATCATCTGTAATTCGAGCTGCAGAAGGATGGGTGGAGGAGGATTCTTCCAACTGTGACTCTCTGGTCCAGGAATAAGCTGCAAATATGATTTCTTTCCCATACACTATTCAAGTTCTCGAAGCTAGCCATCATGTTTCCCCAAATTATCGGTTTCTGGACTAAAATCCCTGGTTCCATCACTATTCATCATGTGTCACAGACTTAATTCTGCTCAGTGACCCTTGTCACTTTCCTGTGGATTTTTTTCAGGTCCCTATTGTTTCTTTTTAACACGAGGGACCCAGAGTTTGAAACATATTCCAGATGGAGACTGACCATTGTAGAGCAAACCCAAGAAGTACCCTCCCTTATGTTGCTCCCTAACTGTCTATTAATTTCATTCAGTAGCTGAATCTTTTGAGGGTTTTTTTTAAAAAGAAGATTTTATTTATTTATTTTATTTTAGGGAGAGAGAGAGCACAGGAGCAGGCGGGGGGAGGGGCAAAGGGATAGGGAGAGAGAGAGTCTCAAGCAGACGCCACATGAGCCTGCTGTGGGGCTCAAACCCATGACCCTGAGATCATGACCTGATCTGTGATCAAGAGTCGGATGCTTAACTGACTGAGCCACCCAAGTGCCCTCATGTTGAGATTTTTATCCATGAAAATACAAACCACCTCCCTTCCCTCTTTCCTTCCCTCTCTCCTTCCTTCCTTCCACATTTCAAGGCTCAATGCCCATGTCTTCTCATCCAAAATTCTTCTCATTGTGAAATTGATTATGGAAGTCTAAGTTTAAGATTTAACATTTATCTCTATTAAATTTTATGGTTTTGCCTTGACCTATCACATTTGCCTATTATATTTTAATCTTAAATTTCCTGTTTGATATGATTCTTGTGGCTTGAAACTTTGTGACAGCTAAAGTGATGATCAGCACAGTACAAAAATGTATTCATTCATTTATTCAATAAGTTTACCTATCCTACCATATTATAGTCACTGCTCTGCTCCCAACCATTAATAAAATGTTGATCAGGACAAGGCCAAGGATAGAACCCTATTGTTCTATCTAGAATAATACATTGGCTGCTAATCCACAGTTTGAAGGTTTTGGCCATTTTATCCGTTCTCACTTTACCTAAATCTATTTTCACCGAGTTTCCCTGGCCATAATTTGTTTACAAATGGATCTTCAGGTTTCCAGCACATACTTCGATGAAATGAGATCTACACCAAACAATGCGTCCTTTTTCCAGACTAGGAGATTCTGTGTTTCCAACACCGTTGTGGGCGGTGACTTGGGTCATTAGGGCAAGGTGTGCACCCCAGGTCTGTGCTTAGCACTGTGAACCAGTGGCAAGTCTTTTCGACCCTTGCCTTTCCCATCTCCACAAAGGGCAACAAAGCTGACCTCACAGGGTTGTTATGAGGATTAGACATGACGTATTTATTTATTTATTTTTAAAAGATTTTATTTATTTATTTGAGAGACAGAGAGAGAGAGCATAAGTGGGGGGAGGGGCAGAGCAGATTCCCCGCTGAACAGGGAACCTGACGTGGGACTCGATCCCAGGACTGGGACCTGAGTCAAAGGCAGATGCTTAGCTGACTGAGCCACCCAGGCGCCCCCAGACATAATGTATTTAAAGTGTCCAACACATACTACTTTTTTGAATGTGGTATCTAAAAAAAAAAAAAAATTATAGGAAGAGAAGATTTTCCGGTGAGGGGAAATTAGATTTTTTCAAATCCTATATAAATTCATGGAAAGCTTTGGTTCAAGGATTTGTAAGTCAGAATACAAAGCAGTATATACAAAACTTAAATTATCAAATAATCTAAAAATATTTTATTGCTATCTTTAGCTTGAATGAACTCATTTTCTACTTAGTTAAAATATATAGTATAGTCATTTGGTTCTTTCTCTCATCATCTGTGACAGGGTTTACTTCATTGTCATCATATTACTCTGCAATAGAAGACTTTCCCCAGGCTCAGAGAAAATAAGCAAATTATTTTCTCTGGGCTTCGCATGTAAAATAAAGGCTTCGTGTAGAATTTTGGAAGGATTATATGCTATGACATTTTCCTGGTTTCCTAGTTATTCTAGAAGGAAGGTAACAAGACATTCATTAAATAATATAAATATTTGCGTGTGGTTTTTAAAAAGTAGACAAACACAAAAAACCTGCTAACCATATCTAGAGGGAGATTTTAGGCGGGTGGAAAACAGGGAGGGAGACTTTCTTTTCACTATACAGCCTTTGTACCTTTTGAATTTTGTGCTCCATGCATATATTACTGATTCAAAAAATAGTTAATCCTTTTTAAGGAGTGGAAAAAGAATTTTAAATAACACTATCCTTTTCACTGAAAGCTTCTTTTTATAAAATCTCAAAGCTGAGATAACAAAGAAACCAAAGTCCCTGAAAAGTCCCATTAAAGTCTGATAACATGTATGCGTTAAGCCAGTTACATGAACCACATTAAAATAGATTTACTTTATAACGACCTCTAAACACGGCCTCCCAGCCATTCCAATTAACAATAAATTATTTCTAAAAAGGTGCCTGACCCATTGCAAAAACTTTACTGAGAACATCAAATTTTAAAACACGGACACTTTAAAAATATAATGAACAGGATAGTAAGCTCAATTGAGATGTTGAGGTATCAAAATCTAGTTTTTCAAAATATTTTGGGCAAATGTATAACTTTTATATATAAGATATTATTGTGGTTTTATATTTGATTTTTGTTGACAAGATTGTATTCAATGAACAATCAACAATTCACATGAATCCTGACTACCTGTTTAAGATAAATAAAACAAGAGTGTTCCAAAGAAAATTGTGCACAAGAGGGAGACGTTAAAAATATCAACCGTCCCCACGGCACCAGGCCAGCTCAGTTGGTGGAGGGAGCAACTCTCCATCTCAGGGTGGTGGTGAGTTCAGGCCCCACGCTGGGAGCAGAAATTACTTAAAAATGCAATCCTGAGGGGCACCTGGGTGGCTCAGTTGGTGAAATGTCTGCCTCCAGCTCAGGTCTTGATCCCAGAGTCCTGAGATCGTGTCCCATATCAGGCTTCCTGCTCAGGGGGGAGTCTGCTTCTCCCTCTGCCTCTGCTTCTCCCCCTGCTTGTGCTCTCTCTCTGTCAAAAGAATAAATAAAATCTTAAAAAAAAAAAAGTACAATCCAAGAAAAAAAAAATCCACCATCTCCAAGGATGACTCATAAAGTTTTATAACACAAAATGAGAGCCCTTCAGTCTGTGAAATTTTATGCAAAAATAGTTGCATAGAAAATGTTTCCGTCTCGGGATGCCGGGTTGGCTCAGTTGGGTAAGCGTCTGCCTTCGGCTCAGGTCATGGTCGCAGGGTCCTGGGATCGAGTCCTGCATCGGATGCCCTGCTCACCTGGGAGTCTGCTTCTCTCTCTGCCTGCTGTCCCCCCTGCTTGTGCTCTCTCTCTCTCTCTGACAAATAAATAAATAAAATCTTTAAAAAAAACAAGAAAGAAAATGTCTTTACGTATGAGCCAGTATCATGGAAATGTCCCTTGTCACAGCAACTGCCAGTAAAGCAGACATTATGACAGAGCCCTGTATTAGGTGATTTGGCAAATGCCAGAAAAATGAAAACTGAAATCCTTGTGCTGGAGGAGTAGATAAGCACCCGGGGATGTAATAACTGCTTGAGAAAGTCTGCTAAGACGTGCAAAGCACTAGGGTTGCCTGGGTGGCTCAGTCATTAAGCATCTGTCTTCGGCTCAGGTCATGATCCCGGGGTCCTGGGACCGAGTCCCACATCAGGCTCCCTGCTCAGCAGACAGTCTGCTTCTCCCTCTCCCTCTGCCTCTCCCCCTGCTTGTGCAAGCACTCGCTCGCTCTCTGTCACAAACAAATAAACAAAATCTTAAAAAAAAAAAAAAACTTTGCTTTTCTTTTTCTTTCCTTTTTTGAAGATTTTCTTTTTAAGCAATCCCTACACCCAGGGTGGGGCTTGGACTCATGACCCTGAGATCAAGAGTCCCATGGTCCAATGACTGAGCCAGGCCAGGGGCCCCCAAGAATGTGCTTTTGCAGTACAAGAGGTTTCATGCTCAGCAAACACAGTGGGAGGAAAATCTTCCCCTTAATGTACCTGGTGCCACGGTGTTATCTCCCTTGTGAAATCCCTGGCAGAATGGTAGGTTCTCAAAATGCAAGACCTCTTGCCTCCTTCCTCACCAAACTCCGCAGCGTGTCTCCTAACGCACCTGCCCAAAACTAGAGGAGCTCTATCAGTGTCTCCTAACAGGACGGTCCAGTCGCAGACAGTAGAGGAGACCATTCATAAGGGGGTCCGGGAGCAGGAATAGGCAAACCACGGCTGTTGTCTCAAAATCACCGGGTGTAGCCGCAGCCCACTGAGCAAAGCTCCACCGGCCCTTGACCCAGAAAGCATCCCGTCGGTCTCCCAGAAGACATGACAGGGATTCCGAAATCTCGATTCTGGAAACCGAGTGGTTTTAACCCAGACCCAGTGGGGTGTAGACACAGGAGGCCAGGATTTTCCCCTATTGGTGTGGGCGTACATGGCTGTTTCTTTCTGAGCTGTATTGAGACCAAGCAGGCCAAGAGACACCTGCTCAAAGCTAATATTCTGTTAAACAATTACCAGGACTCCCTCGTAAGGTTCCAGCAGATGTCCGAGGACTCCCAGGGGCAAAAGGCCCCAACTGAAAGGGCTGGCGGTTGTTCAAATGCTGAATGGGGTGATCACAGCACCTTCCTGCCCCGCGGATGGAGACTGCCCAGTCAAAGAGCCCCAGAGGCCGCTCAGTGAGCATTTAACGGATGTGTTTTCTGAGCTCTTTGATCTTTTCTCTTCTAGGATGAAAAGGAACTCAGAGTAATAGAAAGCAACAATGCCCACATTTTAGGGTGCTGCCGTTTTGTGTCAGACACTATCCAAGTGGCTGATACACTACACCACCCCGGGATTTCTTCACAACTCCTGGGCTCTTTTCCCATTTGGCAAATGAAAAGGCTGAGACTCAGGCTGCGGAATTTGCTCAAGTCACAGAGCGAACAAGTGACAGAGACAGAATTTGAACTCCGGACCGCCAGGCATCAATCCCCGTGCTCATTCCACTCAGTACACAGCTTTGCGATTACACAATGTGCTTGGGAAGGCAAGAAGTCTCTCGTAACACAGGATTTTTTTTTTTCTTGAGTATCACATGAGAAAACATTTGAAAGCAGCAGCCTGTTGCCTCTCTTACAGCAGGAATTCAGTAAAAAAAAAAAAATTTTTTTATATCATTATCTTACATCCCAGAACATGTACGGTGTGGTGGGGTAAGCATGCAATGGTCTTCTCTGGGGCTTTAAATGGGTTGCAGGGACAGATATTATATATTTAAATTTAGCAACACTCACATGGCTCTATAGTAAATCAGTTGGCCAAGTTAAAAATAGATTCTAAACATAGCAGGAGTAGAAATTCAATCTAATACCAAGTCACTGAAAGCAGTGACAGTGTTTGCAACAGAAAAAGAATAGGAGGCCTAAACCGATTAAGCATTTGTAGGCGATTCTCCACTTCCATTTCAAATTCCGTCTAGCCCTTCTGCCGCAGAAAACACGTACACGCGCACACATGCATGTAAATACACACATATGCAAATACACGAAGAGGACCCACCCCTCCTTATTTATCTGTAATGGCATCCTTTGCAAAACCGTCATTCTGAGGCTTTGGTCCTTATTAACACATCCCAGATACACTACAACCCTATGCCTTTCCTTAAGCTTTTCAAGTGGAGGAGAGAGGACTGTTCGTGTCTAAAATGCATGGGGCGCAGGGGCACAGCATGGCAAGACTGGTAGGTAACTAGAAAGGTTGGGGCGCAGAAGCCACATTGAGAACTATTCCCTCTGCGTTCAGCGAATTTACAGTGGCAGGCTTAGAAAGTTGGGTTCCTGCTCTGTTGCTGTCATTTGAAACCCTGGGAGCTGGTATGTCAGATGAAAACTTCAGTTTCTGTGCCAAGGATTCCTTCCCCAGAAGCACAAATGACTTTCAGAAGGCCGGAGCTTTGGTTCCTCTTCAGTCCCCTACTCTAAAGATGTTTCGAGCACATAATTTGCTTCCTTGCAGTTGCCAGAACGTCCCAGCTGTGTGCGTGATTGTTCAGGGAGGAAGCCATGAAACGTGTGTCCTTAACTCACATAATCTTCTTCCGTGAACAGCAAGAGGGGAATGACAGATGGGTGTGTGTTATCACTTGAAATAGAGCATCCCATCAAGCAGAACTTCCCATAAAAATACAGATGTAAAGATACATTTGAGAACTGAATTCTGGGGCGCCTGGGTGGCTCAGTGGGTTAAAGCCTCTGCCTTCGGCTCAGGTCATGATCCCAGCGTCCTGGGATCAAGCCCCGCATCGGGCTCTCTGCTCAGCGGGAAGCCTGCTTCCGCCTCTCTTTCTGCCTGCCTCTCTGCCTACTTGTGATCTGTCAAATAAATAAAATAAATCTTAAAAAAAAAAAAAAGAAAACTGAATTCTTGGGGTACCATATAAAGGATTAAAAAAAAACTTACAGAAGGACTCACCATTATATTGACTTATCAATTAAGGGACAGTAACCCTTTTCCTTAAGAAAAGGTTTGAGAGAGGTTTATCTGTAAAACATGAAACAAAATAGGATTACTAAGAGCAAAAACACAGGAAAGTGGTGAATTGTGTGGATTTTGAACACAGACTAGCTGGGTTCATAACTCACTTTAGTCAATACAAGCTCTGACTTTGCTTCTTTGGATAAGAAATCTCACTTCACTAGGCCACTGTTTCTTAGAATGTCAGGAGGGAATAATCATAGTTTATACCTCATAAGGTCAGTGTGAGGGTTAAAAGTCCTATATGGAGTTTTTGGCCTAGCACATAGGATTCTAAATATTAGTTATTATTTTATAAAAGTACCACTAAGTACCTGGGATAAGCTGTTTACCACAATCAAGGACTGATTTTTCCCAGAAGCTAAAGGAAAAAAAAAAAAAAGGTTTTTTTTTTTTTGGCAAAGAAGCCAATAGGCATTTGTCAAGGAAGTCAACCCAAACTTAAAGAGGAGATTATTGTTATTATTATTTTTTAAAATTTTTTATTTATTTGAGAGAATGAGAGAGAGTGAACAGGGGGAGGGGCAGAGGGAGGGAGAGAATCTCAAGGAGGCTCCACGATGAACGCCGAGCCGGAGGCGGGTCTCGATCTCGTGACCATGAGATGACGGCCTGAGCTGAAATCCAGAGGCGGATGCTCCACGGAGGCAGCCACTCAGGCGCCCCTTAAAGAGCAGAACATTAACTGAAACTTGGAATACAGGACGTTGCGTGGACCAGCAGATATCCTCCAGGACCAGCTTTGCACACCGCGGAAACAGTCGTTCGAGGCAGGCGCCTCCTGACGGCGCTCGGAAAGGACTCCAGCACCAGCCTGTGACTCTAGCGGAGAAAGGAGACACGCTCCAAATTCTTCCCCTTACAACTCACGGACGTAGGACAGGGACAGTCTTAAAAAAAAGGGGGGGGGGGACATGACATTTCAGAATACTGGTGCCTGAAGCATGCCTTTAGCAGAAGTGGATCACGGTTCATTCATAACTTACCTACCTATATCTTTGGTCCAACAAGTATTGGTTTCAGGCATTGGGTTATGAAGACCAGTGAGATGCATTACCCTTTTTGGACTTAGCTGTTCCACATGTGGATTAAAGAAAGAGCCACAGGCTTTGGCTACTGGAAAATTCATGTACACATGAGTCAAATGTCTCCTCTCCTCCTCCCCAAGGGAAGCCCAGTGGGGTTGGTGCCCTGGGGATGATGAGGCTGCCTCCAGCCACATCCCTGACGGCATTTGACTGGAGAAAGCTATGAATGAGCTCAAACCCCAGGATAGCTTCGGCAAGTGAGTACGGCAAGTTACCGGCCCTAGAAGACGAGGAAGTGATTATGGCCTGAAAAACTTTAAGACAGGTTTATTTATTTATTTTTAAAGATTTTCTTTATTTATTTGACAGACAGAGATCACAAGTAGGCAGAGAGGCAGGTAGAGAGAGAGAGAGGAGGGGAAGCAGGCTCCCGGCGGAGCAGAGAGCCCGATGTGGGACTCGATCCCAGGACCCTGAGATCATGACCTGAGCCCGAAGGCAGAGGCTTTAACCCACTGAGCCACCCAGGCGCCCCTAAGGCAGGTTTAATCAGTCCTTCTCTCTACTCAGAGGTTGGCCCTGTAGACTTTGTCTAATTTCCAGAAATATCAACGGTGTTTTGGATTTAGATTTAATTGCTCTGCTCCCGCACCTCTGGGCATTTCTCCATTCTAGTACCTTTCTTATTGTACTGTTTCCCCCCTGCCAGTGCTGAGGTACTGCTCATTAATTGAGCCCAATTATCTAGAGGGCGCAGATTCAAGAAGAGCTCAGGGACGAGGCTAGCTTTGACACAGTTTCTTGAATGGGTTCATTCATTGGTGAATCCAGTGTTCCCAAACTTTATTCGCTTCTGGTTTTTGTCATACCCATGTTACTGGTACAATTAGGTAATATTTCCTCTAATTTGACACCAATTGAATAATTTTTAAAATTCAGTTTCATCTTAAGCCATTTTTGGGAAATCATGGGTTTGAGGTACTAGACTTTAAAGTACATATTTAAAAAACCCAACTATGTAAATGAAAAAAAAAAATTATGAGCCACCTGACATAGTCTGCCACTCATTTGGGCAATAGGGGATTAATAAACTAATGAAATTTTGGACTTGAAAGTCCTCTTTTGGCTTTTCTAATCCAACCAAGAGTTCCATGGAGGTTAAGAGATTTGGTCAAAGCCACCTGCCAAGGGGACAGTTAAGAACAGAACCTTGGGGGGCGCCTGGGTGGCTTAGTTGTTAAGCCTCTGCCTTTGGCTCAGGTCATGATCCCACAGTCCTGGGATTGTGCCCCACATCAGGCTTCCCGCTCCGCAGGAAGCCTGCTTCTCCCTCTCCCACCCCTGCTTGTGTTCCCTCTCTCATTGTATCTCTGTCAAATAAATAAAATCATTAAAAAAAAAAAAAAAGGACAGAACATTGGTCTGTAGTTTAATGTTGCAAATTTAGTACTTTCTTTGTCATGTTTGGTTGCAAATTGTGCCCCCAAACCACCTGATTAGCTATTTAAATATGGGAGTTTCCTCTAAAAAGATAATCTCAGTCTCGGTATAAATGGTATAAAAGTACTTCCTCCGTAGTAGCTAATGGGTCCAACTGATTACGATCACCAATACTTTTCCTATTTGCCAAAGCAATAACTGTCTCCAATTTTTAAAATATCAGAAAATTAAAAAAAATAGGATTACATTAACAGAAAATTTTAATGATGGGGAAATGGTGGGGGAGCCGAAAAGAGGTCTATGGGAACTCTGCTTAATTTTTTTGCTCTAAAAAATAGTGTAGGGAGGGGCACCTGGGTGGCTCAGTGGGTTAAGCCTCTGCCTTCGGCTCAGGTCATGATCTCAGGGTCCTGGGATCGAGCCCCACATTGGGCTCCTTGTTCAGCAGGGAGCCTGCTTCCCCCTCTTTCTCTTCCTACCTCTCTGCCTCCTTGTGATCTCTCTCTCTCTCTGTCAAAAAAATAAATAAAATCTTTAAAATAAATAAATGAAAATAAAGTCTATTAATAAAAACAAACAAAGAATGCTATTGAGGCTTAATTCTCTTAAAAAAAATTTTTTTTTAATTTAGGGGCACCAGGATGGCTCAGTCAGTTAAGTGTCTATCTTTGGGTCACATCATGATCCCACGGTCCTGGCATCGAGCCCCATGTTGGGCTCCTTGCTCAGCAGGGAGTCTGCTCCTCCCTCTGCTTGTGCTTTCTCTCTGACTCTGTCAAATAAATAAGTAAAATCTTTAAAAAAATAAAAATTTTTATTTATTTATTTGAGAGAGAGAGACAGAGCCCAAGCAGGGGGAGGGGCAGAGGGAGAAGGACGAGCAGACTCCCTGCTGAGCAGGGAGCCTGTCATGACTTGGGGCTCCATCCCAGGACCCTGAGATCATGACCTGAGCCAAAATCAGATGCTTAACTGATTGAGCCACCCAAGTGTCCCAAGGCTTAGCCCTAGTTAAAACTGGGATTTTATGGGGCACCTGGGTGGCTCAATCAGTTGCAACCGACTTGATTTTGGCTCAGGTCACGATCTCAGGGTCATGAGTTCAAGCCCCACGTTGGGCTCACACTGGGTGTGGAGCCTGATCAAGATTCTCTCTCTCCCTCTTCCTCTGCCCCCCCACCCCTACTCACTCTCTCTAAAATAAATAAACAAATAATATAAAAATAAAAATTCATTAAAAAAAATAAAACTGGTATTATATCTAACTGACACTATTCTTTTTTAAAATTTTTATTTTTTTAAGTTTCTTTTCAGTGTTCCAGAATTCATTGCTAACTGATATTATTCTTGTTTGCTTTATTTTTTTTCTTGATTGCTTTAATGTGGGGTTTTGTTATGGACCATGAAGAAGTATTAATTGTCGGCATAGCTCAAGGTTGGACAGACAAGAGTGTAACAGTCTTGGATGTCATGTAGGTGTGTAGACCCTGGACTGGATATGAAATTTGCCTTTAACATTATCAATATCCTGATCCTAACATGTGTTTTTTTTGTTTGTTTGTTTTGTTTTTTTTTTTCTGATCCTAACATGTTTGATCATCAAATTCTATTTGTGTTGTCACTAGGTAAGTGATACTTCATGGAAAAGATAATAATTATCATCTTAAGACTTCAAAGCATACACGTAATCAAGTGGGAAAGATACTGTACCCATTTTAAAGACACAAAGGTACAGAGGTCTGGTAAATATTCCACAGCCATTCCAGCAGTAGATATTCCTGAATAACATCAGAGAAAAAAAGAAATGGAATTCAGGATTCTAGAGCTCTGGCTTTCTCATTATGCTGTTCATTGTTAAAGTGATCATTTTAAAAAAAAATTAACAGAAAGAAAGACAGGGTCACAGTTTTTGGGTGCTCACAGGTTGAAGACAAGGGCATTAAAAAGAGATATACATAAGCCTTCATTCTGTGCAGTTATAGTTATTTAAGATTCAGGGAAGGTTTTATGTTTGTGGGCATTAATTTTAAAAGTATTTATTATATTCTCCGGGTTTTTTTTGGCACATTGTTGTGTGATTAGAGCAAATACAATACATAGCCCTCTCCACTATGAGATAACTATAATTAGTATTATGTTTCTACTTAATATTCTACTCAGTTAAAGGTCAATGAATTCAAAGGCCTTAAGACCCATTTGAGGCACTGTAATAAAACCATCTAGTGAACAGATTTTGTCAAATTAAATTCACAATCTCCTGCTCTTCACGTGGAGGTTTAATTCACCTCTTACCTCCTGGAGAAGGACACCATTAGTCTAATCTAATGACATCCTTTTTTTCCCCCTCCCCACAATGACACACTTTTTTTTTTTTTTAAGATTTTATTTATTTATTTGACCAAGAGAGAGACCCCAATAGGCAGAGAGGCCGGCAGAGAGAGGGGAAGGAGGCTCCCTGCTGAGCAGAGAGCCCAATGTGGGGCTCAATTCCAGGACCCTGAGATCATGACCTGAGCCGAAGGCAGAGGCTTAACCCACTGAGCCACCCAGGCGCCCCACAATGACACACTTCTATGGTGTTCTGGATAATTAAGAATTGATCACACACTACAGATACAAGCCACTATGGCCGCGGTAAGGGTATAATATACACTATGCATCATTTGAAGGAGGAAGTAGCTGTGCTGGGTGAATATTTCAGTTTTGTGGGTCAATAATAATAAATTTGAGACAAACAAACAAACCAACAACCCAGCCATGGGATGTCTGGGTGGCTCAGTCAGTTAAGCAGCTGACTTTGATTTAGGTCATGATCTCAGGGTCCTGGGATGGAATCCCTCATCGGGCTCCCCACTCAGTGGGGAGGCTGCTTTCCCTCTCCCTTGGCCCTACCCCCCACTCATGCTGTCTCTGTCTCTCAAATAAATAAATCTAAAAAAAAAAAAAAATCCAAATTCAAACCAAAACCCAAACAAAAAACCGCTAGCTTCAAATTACCAGGTCAAAAGGGTATCTCAGCAAACAGAGAGCAGGTATCAGCTGTCACGCTGGTGAAATCCCCATTGTGCCTAACAGACTGTCCTGCACACAGTAGGCCCTTGTGTTTTCTACAGTGAGTGAATCTTCCTCCTCTAAGAATGGAGAGGAAAAGTAAGGTGAACGAGACGATGCCCTTGGCCTACATCACCCCCCACCTCCCACCCCAAGCATTTGGGCCAACTTTTCTGGCTTGGTGGAAAAGGATTAGGAGTATGTGAGAAGACATAAGTGGGACTAAAGGAGTAGTCAGCCATTACCCAGGTAGTCAGCCCTCCCTTGGTGCAGGCTGCACCTGTCCCCTCTTCCCTCGTGTGTGTGTGTGTGTGTGTGTGTGTGTGAGAGAGAGAGAGAGAGAGAGAGAGAGAGACAGAGACAGAGACTTTCCCTTCCCACCCAAGCCTTCCTAAAAATAACTTCCTCTCTAACCTCTCTCCAGCTGCCACCATTCACTCTTCATCTCACACCTTCCCTTACTTTCTTGAAAATATAGCTGACCTGAAAAAAGAAAAAAGTATGAAGAAAAACCCAGCAAAACCTGAGAAGATTTTTTTAATCTTTGCAGGTTTGTCTTGTTTTGCTTAGCGGTAGAGTCTGTTGGGGGTGGGGGTTGCAGATCCCTGTTCTGGGACAGTTACTAGGGAAGGTGGGGGGACGGAGAAGCAGTTAGTTTCCAATTCACAAGAATGTTGAGTCTCAACTGAATGTTATTTGCGGGTGTCTTAGTAAATGGCCGTCATCATGGGCCAGGCCTGTGCGGGCAAGGTGAGGCACAACACGGAGCCCATTTCTTCTCGATTCTAAGGCTGCCAATGGCATTGGAATTGTCAATAATGCAGAAGAGTAATACCATATACTGCAATTAAAAAATCCGTATGTACATACATCTAGAACAATTTATTTATCCTTTAGGCTATTTTTCTTTTGTCCTGTGAGAGCCACACAGAGTGGTGTTCATCTGTATCAGGTCTGGGGAGGAAAATGAATTATGGTAGCCGTAGCATGGAAACAGCGGCGGGGGGCGGGGGGGGGGCGGGGAGGAGAAGAGCTCCATGGGCCAGGCATACCCTCTTACCATCTCAGGGACTCAGAGTCGTGAACTTTACGAATCAGCAACCACGTCTCTAAAAAATTGCTGGGATTCCAGGATGCGTATGCTATCCCCACCTGTTAATTTCATTATCCTGTCTCTTTCCTCATAGATCACCAGTGAAACCCTTAAAATTAAAAAAAAAAAAAGTTTACACGATCATATTTAAGGGTAGCAAGGACGGTGGTGCTAGAGAGAGAGGGATGTTCCAGTTCCCCTTGCCCCATTCGAAGACAAGGCCTCCTTCAAGAGAGGGGAGAGCAGGCCAGTCCCTGGGAGTTGGCAGAGGGAGGAAATGAAAAATCCGGGAAGATCAGGAGAGCCTTTGGGGCACAACACTAGAACACTGACCTTTCTTCTCAGAGAAGCAATTTGGGCATCTTCACACCCGGGTCTCTTCATCTTTCATATGGGTATCATACCGGCCACCTTCTTACAGGGGTATTGTGATGATTAGGCACGATCGCCCCTGGAAACTGCTCAGCGAAGCTCCTAGAACGCCGTAAGTATCTCTACTGGCCCGGGCGCCATTGAAGATCAGCCGGCCATGGCCAAAGAAATGAAATCAGGCCAGAAGGCAAGGGAGCTGTAGTGGTGGCTTCAGGTCCCAACTGGCCAGTCATCTCCTTATGTCCCTCTAACTTCCCGCATAACCTTGGGTGGGGAAACAGGTTCTGGAGGAGAAAGAACATGTCCAAAGTCAACTAGCGGATGCGTAGTGCAATTCGAGCCTGGGTCTGTTTAATCTCCTGTTAGCTTGATTCTTCTATGCTGCATTATCTCCTTATGTAAATGTTGACATAAGTGAAAGTTAATTTTCGAAGATTTATTTTTTGGAGAAGGAACTGAAAAATCATTCCCAAGTCAATTACCAGCATCGTTCCATGCTCTTTCTCTGTTTTTCACACTTCTGGCGGCGGCGGTGGCGGTGGTGGTGGTGGGGGAGAGGTTATGTGAGCAATCATAAACATTTACTGACTCTCTGGGTCAGCTCCAGCATCCTTCATCCCTCTGGTCTTATTTTCAGTGAAGAAAGAACAGAGACTCCCCAAAAGTTGCTTAGCTCTGAGGGTCCCTGAAAAGTGCCGCTGAGGACAGGAAATGTTTAAGTAATGAATTAAACAGTGACTTGCCTTGTCAATGTGTGTTTTTGAAGTGAAACAGAAAGAAACATGTGCTTTTGAGCAACACAGGGCCGGGAGCGTGAGTTTTCTCAATGCTTTAAGAGCTGTGGTTTCACATAACATTTACTTTCTAGCTGCCCACAAGTGCTACAGCCCCGGCTTCCTGCTCGGGGTCTCCCTGAAAAGCCCGGAGGAGTTCTGACTCTCAAAAACGCTCTTGTCTGGGGCCAAGAAGTTAACACAATTCTTCCTCGTTCTCCAGAGGCCTGAAATTGCAATCTTCGGGGAGGAGGGGAGGGACGAGAAGATGACCAGACCACTCGCAGAAGAGTGAGTTTTTTCTCCTCTTCTGTCATCAGAAGGCCAGGACCTCAAGTCTTTGTCCAGATGGGGGCAACGTGTACGGCATTATCTGGTTCCCTCACAGTCCCTAAGAGTCTCTGCCCCGTCGTTTTGGTTGATGTTTTGCAGTGGTTAAAAAAAGAGTCGGGGAGGAAGGTGACTAATCCTGCCCAGGACTGTGGCCCTTCTCTAAATATTCACGTTACTAAACAGGATATAACAATGGTCTAGTTATTAAGAAGTGGTAGAGCACAGGGGCTCTGGAATCAGAACTAGGCTCCTAGCCAGCTCCCCTGTTGACGGAGACCTTCAGCCGGCCATTAATGGGAAGATGTAGCTTTTTCATCTGTGAAAGAGGGATACCAGTATCAGCCTCATAAGGATGAAGAGATAATGTATACAAAGTAATTAGAAGAGTTATTTTTATTGCTGTAACGTAATGAAGCCAAACCGTTATTCTGTTGTATTCTGATAAGGTTTTCATTTTGAGATCTTAGGGTAAGGACACTCCCCTACAGGTAGGGCTAGTATCTTGAAGGACTGGACGGTTTTTTGTTTTGGGGTTTTTTCCCATGATTTTATTAAGTCATCTCTACACCCAAAGCGGGGCTCAAACTCAAGACCCTGAGATCAAGAGTCACGTGCTCTCCCGACTGAGCCAGCCGGGCACCCCGTCGCTGGACCTTCTTGATGTGAATCATCTAGGGAAGGGTTGTAACCTTTTTTAGGAAACTGGAATTAGACAAACCAGGGAAAGTAACTGCCTCCCTCTCATTTCCTGGGTCTAGAGCTCAAGGAGTCGAGATACGCTTAAAGCCACTTCTACTTGAGGTTTAAAAATGGGAAGGTGGAAACCAGGAAGGGGCCGCACACTGAAGATGCCAAGCTCTAGAATGTGGACTCCAGATGTCATGCAGGGTGCAGGTTCTCTAACTGAAGGGTGTGAGGCCTGGAATCAGATCACCTCCTGTTGTGTAGGAAAGTCCTGGAAAAGCAAACTCTCTCAGGGGAAGCTGAATCTCAGGAAAGAAGCTGGAGTTTGACCTCAGAGGGCTCCTTCCTACATGGAAATGGGGGTTTATCTCAAAGAAAGTGGATTTCCTTTCAAGTTCTTAAGCTTTCAAAAGCTTGCAGTTACATCTATTGGGTCTCATGAAAACTCCAAGATAGGGAGTTTGGCCATTGCCATTTTTTCCTGAGTTAACAGCGTTTTTGTTTTGTTTAAAAGATTTTATTTATTTGACAGAGAGAGAGAGAGAGCAGGAGTGAGGGGGGCAGGCAGAGGGAAATGGAGACGCAGACTCCCCACTGAGCAGAGAGCCTAGGACCCTGAGATCCTGCCCTGAGCTGAAGGCAGACACTTAACTGACTGGGCCACCCCAGGCACCCCGTGAGTTAACAGTTTTATTTATTTATTTTACTTTATATTTTTAAAAGCATTTTATTTAGTTTAGGGAGAAAGATTGGAAGAAGAACAAGCAGGCTCACCCTGAGCACCGAGCCCCACTGGGGGGCTTGATCCCAGGACCCTAAGATCATGACCTGAGCAGAGACCAAGAGTCAGCTGCTTGACTGAGCCACCCAGGCGCCCTGAGTTAATGGAGTTTTAAAGAGATGAAATAAATGACTTGCCTAGGCTCATGTCAGTCCATGGTAACAGCCAAGGAAAATCCAGTTTTTGTTTTTTCAATTATTCCTAATCCAAGGAGGTTTCAATTATCCCCAGAATAGGAAAGTAGATAGGGTGTGAAGATTTTTTGACTATGATTTTGCCTTACTCACACAACTTATCCTTTCCATTTCAGCCACCTCTTAGGTAACTGAGTCAATTGTATTCAGAAGAAACATCTGTGTTCCCTCACTAGCATGGAACTGGCGCCCGTGTGAACAGATTTAACTCACTATAAATTCAAACATGCAAAAGGACATAACCTGGCCCCACTGAATAATTAATCAAGCATGTCATTGTCTAAAACTATGCCCTTGTTTTGTTTTGTTTTGAATAGGCTAGTAGTTTGATTTAGCCCCAAGATTGTATAATGTCTGAGTGGGACCAAAAATAATTTTCCAGTTTGGAATTTCAGAAAAACTCAGAAAAATCACTCAGAATCGTAAGTGAAAGAGCGCTTGAGTGCTCAAAGCCATAGTTCAGAAACAAATTATATCCTAAGGGGAAAAAATGGCCGTGGTTAGTTTGCTGTTGTCCAAAACAAGCTAATAATATTTTAAAAGAATTAAAATCGTAACATAATCAGAAGTCAGTTTTCCACAACCAAAGACAAGTGGAAAGTCAAGTCAGGTAGCATAATGCAGATAATTACTCACTGGTATTGTGGGCCTCTATTTTGTCATTTGGATTACAAATGACAAAACAAAAAAAGTATACTTTTTTCCCACTTTGTGGAGTTTTCCAGAATAATGATACACTTTTATGTGTAATCAGCTAATTAGTCAATTGAAAAATATGTATTAATCTCCTAATATGTATCCCAACTTAGGTGATTAACTGTGAGTACATAAAAAATTTGTATCATCAGGCTTCTGTCTTCAAAACCTAACTGGAGGGGAGGGGTTAACAAACACTGCTTTTTTACTCATCCCAATTTAGAGAAACAGTATGTTCTTAAATCTGCTGTGGAAATTCAGAGTAGAGATTAATGTGGTTTGGAATAATCTAAATAATCATTTCTTAATAAGTCATTGGAAAGACTAACTCCAGTCTTAATTTTTTAAAACATGTATTATTTCAGATGCAAGAATTTAAGAATTGTTGTAGGCACTGGGGATACAGGGACAAATAAAGTGTTTCCTGCCCTCAAGAGCTTACAGTACAAGCAAATATACAAAGTCATTGCAAATCAATGATAGAGGCTCTAGAATGTGAGTTCTGGACTTCTGTGAGCAAGAGCTTGACCCGGAAAGCTTCAAGGAGCAGGTGACCTTCAAGGAGGTCACTGACAACTGGGAGGGAGCGGCCACAGTGTCTGTGGGAGGGTGAAAGTTGGGGCAGGGAGGGGGTGGGGGAGGGCATTCCAGAAAAAGGAAACTGCAAACAGCCTATGAGAAGGCACAGTGAGTGAGAAGTCAAGCAGGGCCCAAAGCTGAGGTTTTCCTACGTTTATTTCAAAGCCCCTCATTATCTATATGCGAAGAGGGCGTCTTTAAAAACAAACTACTAGACTATAATGACTACGAAATTTAAATATTATGTCAATGCTAATGATTACTTTCCCACATTCTGGGAAGTCCAGAATTTGCTGTAAACAACCGTATTCGTTTTATGTAAGTACCTATTTTCTAACAGAAGCCATTTTGTGATGATTCAATAGTTTCTCATCAGTTTCAAAAAGAGAATGCTGGTGACAGCACCAAACGAGTACATTCTATAGAGAAAGGTTATTTTAATTAAGAACAGTTTGCTTCCGGGCTTACTGAGAAATCACAGGACCAGAATAAAAGGAGCATGTTAAGAAAGTCATCACATACTAGCACCTTGTACTCTGAAGGCTTCAACATTTACAGTTAACAGTTCATACATTTTCACATAATGTCCTTTAAACTAATAGGCAAACACTTAAAAATCACCCAAGATTAGCTTTAAAATCGTGTATTCGTTTGAACCACGTAATTCAAGAAAATTAAAAAAAAAAAATTCTAGCAGAATGAGCTGATCCTTAAACCCAGACAAAAATGGAACATCCTGCGACAATCACGAAGCTTTCGAAACGCGGCAGGTACAACTTTTCCGTAGTAACCTTAGCTGGAGGTCACGTCCAACCTCACGAGCTAGGGCATTTAACGTCGGGGTCGAGGCGGCCCGGCGGGCCCGTCTCCGTTGCCATGAGAACCTTCCAGTCCGTGTCAGCCACAGCCGCCTTGGCGACGCCACGTTTGCGCCGCCGGCCCGGCTCGGGGGTGCCGGCTGGGATGCCCCCCGTGCCCGCCCGGCGTCCCGGCCTCTCGCACCCCGGGGAAGCCGCGAGGTCCGCCCCCGGCTCTCCGGCCGCGCTCTCAAATCCGTCGTACCCACGGGCGGGGAGGGAGCCGGGCCTGCGAGTCCCCACGCGGGTCGGGAGGAGGGAGAGCGGGGCCCGTGGCTCGCTCACTCCCTCGACCCCCCTGGCCGGAGAGGGCCGCGCTCGGGCCGCGGGAGAGGGGCGGAAGGGGTGGGGGCGCGAGCGCGGGGGGGGGAGCGGGCGGGAGAGGGGCAAGCGCTACGAGCCTCCCCCCCGCCCCCGCCCCCGCCCCGGGGTCTCCCGCCCTCGGGGTTCGGAGCCGCCGGTGCCTCAGACCAGACTCGCGCGGGGGCTGGAAGGGGCAAGGACGCCACGACCTAGGGTGACGCCAGGCATCTCCCGGGCGACGGCTCCGCAGCAAGATGGCGGACGGTAAAGAAAGGGAAGGCACAGGTAAGACCCGGGCCCGCACCGGGACGCGCCGGACGGGGTGGGCCGCCCTCCAGCGGAGTCGGCCCCGCGGGGAGAAGGCCCCCAGGGCAGGGGGCCACTGACGCGCCCTGCAGCCGGGCGCCCGCAGCCTCCCAGCCGACGCCTGAGCCCCGCCCCGTCCTCCTCCCTCCCTCCTCTCCCGTCTCCCCCCATTCCCGCTCCCCCTCCCCCACCGCCTCCCTCCCCGGGAGCTCCGAGCCGCAGCTCCGGCGGGCGAGGCCGATAATGGCGTCCTTGTTCGTCGCCGGCGCCGACACCCCGCCTCCACAGTCTCGCCCCGGCCTCTGTGCCGCAGGCGCCACGCCGGTGGCTGCCGGGCTGCGGGCACTCGGTCCTCCCGGGGGAGGACCGGCTCCGGCCGCCCGCGCCCGGCGGACCCTCGGGCCGGACGGCAGCCCCGCCCGGCGGGAACGCGCCCGCCGCCTCCATTTTGCCTGCTCGGTGGGGACGTGAAGGGGACGTGGGGGGACGTGGGGGGACGGCCCTTCGGGCTCGCGGGCGCCCCCCCCCGCGGCTGCGGCCTCCGAAGCGCGCGCCCGTGGGGGGCCGGTCGGAGCACCGGCGCGCGGCAGCGTGAGGAGGGCGGGAGAGCTGCCCGCAGGCGGCGGCGCTGGGAGGCGGGCGCGCGGGCGGAACCCTGGGCGTCCACGTTGCGCGGCGACCCTTGACGTTGTGTCCGCGCCAGCCCGAGCCCCGGCCCGTTCCTCGGTTGCTCCAAGGGAACAGCCTGTACGTGTGTGCCCAGGGGCACACTCGTGGCAAAACCCCGTCCACCCGTCGAGGTCAACATCCTGGAAATGAAATTACATTTCGTCCTTGTTAACTGGCTGGGGAGCGGCAAACACCGTGTCACGTGTCCCTTCCCTCAGCCTGAGGCCGAGTGTCACCAGGTTCACATTTACAAGTGCAGAAACCAGCCCTGAGGTAGTCAGCCACTCGCGTGGCTAAAATCACAGAAAATCGGCGGAGAAACCGTGGAAACTGGGCCGAAGATGTGCCTGCCTGTGGATAAGAGGAATACGATTTCGTTTATTTTTAGGACTGTTAAGTCTGAAGAGTCGGAAGTGTGTTCTAGATGTTACTTTTACGAAGATGGCCTCATTTTTTATTGCGCTGCTTTAAAAGTAAAAGGTACATCCGAAGGAAGTGATTACCTTTTTTTTTTTTAAGACTGATTTTAAAGGGTTTTATTTTTAATTTTTGGAGTTTGTTTATTTTTGTTTTTTTAAGTAGTCTCTACACCCAGTGTGGGGCTCGAACTCTCTAACGGGAGATCAAGAGTCACGTGCTCTTCGGGCTGAGCCAGCCAGGTGCCGCTTTAAGACAATTTTTTAAAAACTGCCCCAGAAAACCAAATGATTTCGTCGTTATTTATTATTTACACAAAAGTGGAACAAGATAAATGAACATGTTAATTATGGATATTTATTTTTTTAAGGTTGATTAGGTCAGCACGAGAACGCACTGGATCGTGTCTCAAATCCAATTTTTTCTTTACTTTCTTTAAAAAAAAAGCTTTTCTGATGTTTCACTTTTCAGAAGTACTTTCCTATTTAGAATAAATCCAGAGGGAGAAACAGTTCTGTCCATAACTATAGAAGTAATGACAAAGGCTGGATGTCATTGATTCTGTTGACATATGTTAAATGCCTATGGAGGGTGTTCTCCTTAGGTGAGGATTTTGAAGGAAAAAAAACTTGACTTTCAAGAAAAGTGAGATCAGGGCACTGGGTGGCTCAGTTGGTCAAGCCGCTGCCTTAGGCTCAGGTCATTGTCCCAGGGTCCTGGGATCCAGTCCCATGTGAGGTTCCCCGCTCAGCAGAGAGCCTGCTTCTCCCCCTTCCTCTGCCTCTGCCTGCGGCTCTGCCTACTTGTGCTCTCTCTCTGTCTCGCTGTCAAATAAATAAATAAGATCTTAAAAAAAAAAAGAAAAGTGAGATCAGTAAAGGAGATAAGACATCCATGGAGGGGAGAGAGCAGTTAGCTGGGCTGAGCAGCCTGTGTGCCAGACCAGTTTCCTGGTGTGTTATATCCCGTCCTGGTCTGTGGACAGCAGCCTGAGCATCCCCGGGGGCTTACCAGAAATGAACTGCAGTCCCTGCCCCTGACCTGCTGAATCAGTCTGCATTTTAGCAGATCTGTACGGGATCCGGATGTATGTTAAAGGTTGAGAACCAGTGTTATATGGTATATCTTATTTATTCTTAACAGTTTTACAAGTTGATTGTAATTGCAGTTGGTAGGACATGATGAAATGACGCTATGTTGCCTGAGGGTAAACTAGCAACTCATTTGGCAGTTATCATCTTTGGACATAACTGCACTCCTGTATTTGATTCTCAGCTCTGAAGGTTGAGAAATTACATCTCACCAATAATCATAATTGATCAAGGCTTTGGGGTTTCACTCAAGCTAACTAATTAATTTTAAATTCAGTAGGGGTATGCTGATACTTTAACCAGAAAGCTGATCTCAGCAATGTAGTATTTTGTTTTATGAGTATTAAGCTTTTGGGGAGGGTGAATTTATATTTCAAAAGGTCCTTGATGAGCATGGAATCACACAAAAGAAAGGATAGTTTTGGAGCATATATCCAGTACCCTGTTAGCTTTAAGAGGAAAGGACCATTTTTAAAAAAATTTTTTATTTGCATTCAATTTGGTTAGCGTATAGTGTATTACTAACTTCAGGGGTAGAGTTTAATGATTCATCAGTTTCATATGACACCCAGTACTCATTAGATACGGTGAGCTCTCCTTAATGCCCATCACCCAGTTATCCCATTTCCCCCCACACCTTCCCTCCAGCAACCCTCAGTTTGTTCCCTCCTTGTGGCTTGCCTTGCTCTGTTTTTTCTTATTTTATTTTTCTTCCCTTTCCCTATGTTCATCTGTTTTATTTAAATTCCACATTTGAGTCAATCATACGGTATTTGTCTTTCTCTGGCTAATTTTGCTTAGCATGGTACCCTCTAGTTCCATCCATGTTGTTGCAAATGCAAGATTTCATGCTCTTTGATAGCTGAGTAATAATCCATTGTATATATATACTACCACATCTTTATCCATTCATTTGTCGATGGGCATCTGGGCTCTTTCCATATTTTGGCTACTGTGGACATGGCTGCTATAAGAAAGGGGACCATTTTCTGATCTGTTACACTCAGTGTCTTGAGGAGGTGCCCAGCACATTGTAGGAGCTCAATATTTATTGAATAGAGAATATTTGTATTAATTAAAGATATTTATATTTTAGCCAAAACATTACTTGCTGTAAACTAAAAATCTATTCTGTACCCAAAACTACATACACTAGTTTTGGTTTTTTGGGTTTTTTCCCCTCATTCTTATAGGTAAGCAATAAGCTTCTATTACTTCTGGCTCAACAAACATATTTTTAAAAAGATTTGTTTGTTTATTTCAGAGAGAGAAAGAGAGGGAAGGGGCAGAGAAAATCTCAAGCTGACTCCCCACACTGGCTCGATCCCATGATCCATGAGGTCATTACCTGAGCTGATACCAAGAGTTGGTCCCTCAACTGAATATGAGCCACCAGGTACCCCTTAACAAGTATTTTTTGAGAGCCGAAGTATTCACTGGCCTGTCTTTAAAAACAACTACTACAAAAATTCTCTTTGTAGAAACATGCATGTATTTTCTTTTTAAAGATTTTATTTACTTACTTGACACAGCACTAGTGGAGAGGAGGGTCAGAGGGAGAGGGAGAAGCAGACTCTCCGCTGAGCAGGGAGCCTGATGTGGGACTTGATCCCAGGACCATGAGATCATGACCTGAGCCAAAGGCACACACTTAACTGACTGAGCCACCCAGGTGCCCCCCTTCAGTGATCTTCATATATTTTAAATAACTTATCTTTAATCTTGAGAAAGTTTCAGAAGAAGTTTAAGCTTCTAGATTTATATCCTATCCAGCTTTTCTTCAACATTTAGGGATTAATCTTGGTTAAAGTACAGAGGACATTGGTAACAAAAATTAACTATGACAGGCTATTATGTTCTATTTATAAGTTTCCTATAAGATTATGTACACTGAAGTTCTGTTCCTTTGTAGCGTTTTTGTGGTTTAACATAATTTATTTTTTTTCCTAGGGGCACATAGGTGGCTCAGTCGATTAAGCTCCTTTGGCTTAAAACGTCTTGACCCCACGGTCCTGGGATTGAGTCGCGCATAAGGCTCCTTGCTCAGCAGGGAGCCTGCTTCTGCCTCTGCCTGCTGCTCTCCCTGTGTGTGCTCTCTGACAAATATATAAATAAAATGTTTTTAAAAATAATTTATTTTTTCCTAGATTAAAAAACGTATGTAGTTATGTTAGCTAACAAAGAAAGGAATTTAAATTTTAGAATCAAGTTAATTTCAAAAAAGAGCTAATTTTGTTTTACTGAAAGAATATTTGAAATGGGATAGCAAAAATTGTTTTTTGAAATTCTATTATTTCTTTCAAGTTTGCTCAGCCAGAACACTTTTTTCCTTTTCCTTCTGTTTTGTTTTGTTAGAGAATCAACTCAATTGTCGATTCTTTGAATCTTTTAAACTTATTGTCTCTATCTCCTCGAGAATTTTACATAGGACTGCAAGGAACTCTGTTTGTAATTAGAATCATGTCTAGGAAACAAACTGCTTAGGAATAAAATCCTCTAACTTGGCAGGGCAAGGAGCTTTGGAAGGTATGTCAGTTTTTTTCAGTAAGCCTCAGATATTTAAAGCTCGCTTTAGGATTTACTATTTTTGTATAAAAATATTGTTTGTTTCTTTGCATTGGTTGGTAAAGTGCCTCTAATTCAACTATCAACTCCTAAATGGTAGAGTTTTACAAGTTTTTGTTTATTTCTTTGTATTGTGCCTTTCCTCTGAAAACCCAACATTTGAAAATCTAAGGTAAAAAACAAACTACTTTTTAAAAAGGAAACTGTTGGTAGTGCAGGGCATACAATGGAGTAGTAGAAAAGTGGGGTAAGACCTCAATTTCCCCAGGCTCTGTCTGATCTTAGCCAAGATGCTAGACCTCAGGAGCCTGTAGTTCCTCAAATGTGAAGTGGGAAGAATTTTACCTACTTCATAATGTTGTTGTAATGGAGATGGTGTGGTCTCACTCATCTTTATATCCCCAGTACCCACCGTGATGCCTGGCAGTAAAGAAATGCTGAATGAATAGGAAGAAAAGTGCTTGGCACAGTCTAGGAAATACGTAGCTATCAGTATATGTGTGGCATGGAATCTAGGAGTTAAGAAAAACTTAAATCTAAGTCTTACCAATTCTTGATCACACATGATACATCCATGCCTATTTTGAGGACCATTTAGCAGTTTTCTCCTTGTTTTAGACAGATAACAATCGACATAGAGACTAACTGAAGAAGAAAACTAACTTACTGACAATTTATGTCCTCTAATTTAGAATAAAACTTGGAGAAAAACTGGACTGAAATTTATCTTTGTACTTACCTATCAAAATCAGTGAAGAAAATTCATAGCTTAAAAAGTCAAGTGGACAGTGAGATAGCACGTCACACCCCTTAGGATGACTACGGTAAAAAAATTAGCACTGGCAAGGTGTGGAGAAACCGGAGGCCTCGTGTGCTGTTGATGGGCATGTAAAATGGTACAGCTGCTGTGGAAAATAGTGTCGCAGTTCCTCAAAAATTCAGATACTGAATTACCATATAGGTTCAACAACTCTACATCTGGCTTTATACCCAAAATAATCGAAAGCAGGAACTTGAATAAGTCTTTGCACACCCGTGTTCATAGCAGCATTATTCACAGTAGCCAAAAGGTAAAAGCAACTCAAGTGTCCCTCAGTGGATGAATGGTTAAGCAAAATGCAGTGTGATCATACCCTGCAATATTATCCGTCTTTAAAAAGGAAAAAATTCTGACTTAATGCTACCACAAGGCTGAATCTTGAAGATACTATTGTAAGTGAATTTAACCAGTCACAGAAAGACCAGTACTGTGTAATTCTACTTACATGAGGTGCGTAGAGTAGTCAGAGTCAGATTCGTAGGAACAGAGAATTGAATCATGGTTGCCAGGGGGAAGGGGAAAGGGAGGTTGTTAGTTAATGGGAATAGAGTTTCAGTGTTTGCAAGATGAAAAGGGTGCTAGAGATGGGTTGTACAACAATGTGAATGTACCTAACACTACTGAACTGTGTGGTGCTTGAGTTGGTTAATTTTTTAGTCTGTTTTATCACAATTTAAAACAGATCAAATGGAGATGTTGAGTACATCTGAAATACTGTTAAGTGTGAGAAACTCCCCCAGAGCCTGTAGTCCTCGGAGATGCCACCTACTGGCTTGGGTTTTGCTTCCAGAAGCCTACCAGGTCATCTGGTAAAGAGCCCAGAAAGACCCCAAGTTGCTCTAGCAGAGGGAGGGGGAAGATAAACATTTTGAAGTCTCAGAGCATTCCGCATAACAAAGACCCACCCTTCAGGTGGAAAAGACTTCCCCAGAGCTTTGTCCTCCCTTGCCTGCATTTAACCAACTCCAGTCCCCTGTAGCAATCCTATCTCGTCTGAGGGGGCAGAGAGAAGCCAAAAAACACTTGTGAAGGTCACAACCCAAAGACAAGTCCAGTAAAAGACTGAAGTTTAATTATGAGGTAGAATGCTTTCCTTCGCTTAACTTTACCACCACATCACAGAGTTGTAGTACAATAATCGTGGATTGCCGCTGAACTGTGTGTGGCGCACATTACTTCAGGAGTACTTAGAGGAATCTGGCACCTAAAGCTATAGCAAAGATTAAATACAGCTCTATTCTTTGCCAAATTGTTATGAAGTCTCTTGACTGACTGTCTTAGTTCCTATTACTTGAAAGGTATGTCTGGCTTTCAACAAAAAATTAGAAGGCATGCAAAACCAAAAACACCATTGGAGACCAAGTAAGCATCAGAACTAAACTCAGGCCTGTGATACATATCTTGGAATTATCAGATTGAGATTTAAAAGAGCTAGGGTTAATATGTTGAGGGCTCCGATGGAAAAAGGCAACATTCACGAACAAATGCATAGTGTAAGCAGAGACGCGGAATCAAAGGGAAATGTTAGAAATTCAGTGCAGCGGAACAGAAGAATACCTTTGGGGGGCCCCTCAGCAGACTCAACATTGAGGAAAGAATGACCGAATTTGATGATTTCAATAGAAACTTCTCAAACTGAAATACAAAGAGAAAAAAGAATGAAAAAAAAAAAAAACCAAAAACCCAGCATGAGAGCTGTGGGACAGTTTCTTGAAGGTGTAAAAGACACAATGGGAATACCAGAAGGAAGAGAATGAATGGAGCAGAAGAAATATTTGTAGTGGTAATGGACAAGTTTTCCCCCAAACATCCCAAGATACCAAAGCAGATCCAGGAAACTAAGAGAACACCAAACAGGGTAGATACCAAAACATATTGCCTGGGCATCTAGTCAAACTGCAAAAAACCAAAGATGACAAGAAAATCCTAAGATGCCAGAGGAAAGCAGTCACCTTACCTGGACTTTGTCAGAAACCATATAAGCCAGGTGAGAGTGGAGTGAAATCGTTGAAGTGTTGAAAGATGTGACCGAGTTATTTGTTTAAATAATCAGTATTGAGGAAGGTACTATCCAAGGTCACTAGCTATGTGGAGAACCAAGGGCTCCATTCAAGTCCGATTCCAAAGCCAATGTCCTTAGCCTCTGTGTCTCACATACAGAAGTCAAGTGGAAATTTATATAAGGAAGAAAAAATGATAATAATAATAATAAAATAAAAATAAAATTTACCCATCATCTCACTATCTAGAGCAGTACCCAGACTGCAGTGAGGGTCAGATTCACCCAGAGGGTTTGTTGAAACATAGATTGCTAAGCTCCCAGGCCTGAATTTGTGTGAGAATTTGTGTTTCTAACAAGTCACCATAGGATGAGGGTGCTGTTAAAAACCATTGATCCACAATCTAGAATAAAGTTGGCCGTTTTAACGTATATTTTTACTTGGCAGATTTGTTTTTCATTTGTTTTCTATAGTTGATATTGTATATAGTTTTATATCTAACTTTTCCACTTAGCTTTCTCATGTCATTAAGTGTCTCTCAGACACATCGTTTGTAATAGCTGCGTTCATCATTGTTTATGGAACGTGTGAGTTAAGCTTTCTCCAATTGTCGGCCGTTTCGATTGTTTCCACATTTTCCGTGCTGTAAATAATGCTGCAGTTAGTGTCGGTCCACGAAGATCTTTTGACCCAGCTTTGATCCCCATCCTCTACCTCCTTTGGAAAAATAATTTCACTTAATCTCACCCCTGTTGGTTCTTACTAGGTACTAACAGAGGGTGATCCAATTTCTAAATTCTGTGAGTACCTTGTGATCCTTTTATACTAACTACATTAATTCTTTTTCAATTTTTTGTAATCAAAGGCACATAATTGCCAGAGTTTATGATCAGTGTAAGATACGTATTTGCTTAGTTGTCTATCCTATTATAGTAGAAAGTCCATGAAATCAAGAGACTTTGTTGCATTTACTGCTGAATCCCTGGAATTTGGGACAGTGTGGAGGATATAGTAGTCACTGTAAAAACGTTGAATGAATGAGTGAACCAGGAGTAACACATTGAGAAATTTAATGTCACCCTTCATGGTCTCATTGTGGATAAATGTATTTTTCAGTTAACCTTTAAAAAACATTGAAAATAGCTCAGAGCTACCCCCATTACCGTTTGGAGAGGCACTCAGACTAGAAACATTTAATCTAACCTCATAAAAAACTAGAATGACACATCTGCTTCACCATGGTGATTGAGCACACATGTTTATTTTTATCCTTCTTGAAACCCAACTAGAATGACAGTGAAGTAATTAAAAAAGGCCATAGACGTTACAAGGGTAGGGAGAGTGGGAGAGAAGATAATAGCATTTTGTAAAAAGACATTAAGAGAAGGGAAAGCAAGAGATTAGGAGAGGGCATAATTATTAAATGGGTGGACGGTGGCCACTAGCCTAGCAGAAACAAAGGAAAGAAAAGTGTAGAGAAAGGAGCCCAAAAGGAACAAACCAAGTGGAGCTGTACAACCCTGTACAACCCTCAGGATTGGCAGCAACAACCATCTCTGAAGGTGTGTGTGAGGCTAATTCTGGGAGGTTTGGATTGAAGTCCTAGGCAAGTGATTGGATCTCCCATTCCTTGGAATAACCAGGTGATCACTTCCCTTCCATCCATTCAAGAGACTCTGATTATTATTCTTTTTAGAGAGGTAGGGAGGGGCAAAGGGAGAGGGAGAGAGGAAATCTTAAGTAGGCTCCCTGCTCAGCACGGAGCCCGCCACGGGCGGATCTCATGATCCTGAGATCAAGACCTGAACAGAAATCAAGAGTTAGATGCTTAACCAGCTGAGCCAGCCAGGTGTCCCTCCCTGATGGCCTCAAATCAGAGAGATGGGTTTTAGGGATGCCAGCACTGTGGATGGTAGGGGGTGATATACCATCATTATTATTATTACCATGTTTGATACAGTAGCTGAAATATTATTAAAATTTGTGTGAAACTCAAGTATTGTCATCTAGATAAAATCTTCTGAGTAGGACCCAAGATAATAAACCTGAAAAGTGGTAGTATGTTGAATAGGTTGTCAAACAGATGGGGGGGTTGAAATTCTCGGATTTGCACTGATGATTACATTATAAAGTAGTTCAAGTACTAGAAACTTCAAATGAAAAGTGAAAGGGAATCCAGAGTTTAAAAGACTTCAAGTGAAATCAGTAAATAAAATGAAATTTCATATGAAACTGGGATATAATCAAATGTGAGGGAAGTTATCTCCAATATGGCCTCAGTTTCAATGACTTTGATCTGTTACAATTTGGCGGCCCACTTCCATAGCTAAACCAGAGATGCCCTAATCTAGAGTGGTGGTACCTCTGACATCTTAAATTTTAGTCTCGGGCCTCTAGTCTCTCATCTAGAGCAGTCCATCAGTCTTTGTCTATCCTGGCCCTGCTTGCTTCAGAAAGAGTTTGGGTTATCTGCATGACTTCATGATGTCATCTCTCTAATCCCCTCACCTACCTCCCTATTCACTCTGCAACCCTTTTGTTTCGTATATGGCAGAGAAGATACAAGCCCTAAGATAGAAATTCTCTCAATTTCCTGACACATACATATTTATCTGTATCTACCAGATTGTGAAAGGCTCTGAAATGGTTTACTCCATTTCTCATACTGAAAATCTGGTTATCTGGTTATGAATCCTCTAACCTAAAACCCTGTACTGTTTTCCTGTTGACTTAGGGTGGACTAAACTTCAACAGAGCAGACTAGGATGTTTTGTTTCTCCAGGTCCGTTTCTGATCTCCTGTTTGGCACAACTCTCCGTGCATTCGACCCTTTGTCATAATGAACAGTTGGTTGTTCCCATCACAGCAGTGGTGGACCTGTGCACGTGTTTCCCCAGTGTGGGCTTCATTTAATAAATTGTGTTGCTTCGTGGTTAAGAACATGAAATCTAGTGGCACCGGGGTGGCTCAGTCGGTTAAGCGCATGACTCTTGATTTCAGCTCAGGTATTGGTCTCAGGGCCATGAGTTCAAGCCCTGTGTTGGGCTCCACCCTGGTTATGGAGCCTACTTAAAAACAAACAAATGGGGCATCTGAGTGGCTAAGTTGCTTGATTTTGGCTCAGGTTGTGGTCTCATGGGTCATGGGATTGAGCCCCGAGTTGGGCTCTGCATTCTGTAGGGAGTCTGCTTGAGATTCTTTCTCTCTCTCTCCTCCTCTCCTTGCCCAGCTTGCTCTCTCTGTCTCTCAAAATGAATGGATAAATCCCTAAAAACAAAACCATGAAGTCTATAGTAAATCTTTACTGACTCAAATTCCAGCTCTGCCACTTAAGAGCCGGGTAACTTCAGGGTAGGTACTGATCTATTCTAATTTCTTCACAAGTCAACTGAGTATAGTGGAACCTTCCTCATATGGCAGCAAAGCAGGTAGCAGAGAGCGTCACGTGTTAGCAAAAGCTCGACACATGTTATCCGTCATTACCTGCCATGCCAGGCTCTGTGCTCTACATTGGGGGAAGAATTAGATGGGGGCCTTGCCCTCTTAGAGATGATATTACTGTAGAGGAGAGACCCGTAAGAACATAATTATTTAACTGCATTTTGGATAAGTACTTCCAAAGAGTTCAGGGTTCCAGAAGAGAGACACTTAATTTTTTCTTCAGGGGCTTTGAGTGTGGCCCTCCCTGTTACTAGTGTTCAGTGGAAGCAAAGCAAATTCAGAAGGCTGAAGCAATAAAGAAGCCTGGCTTATCAGAGGCATCGAATGAGGGCCAGGGTAGCTGGAATGGAGTGACGTGGTGAGGAGTGACGGGAACTGAGGTTGGCAGAGTAGGCAGAGGTCAGGCCTGTTTGATGACCAGGTTGGAGGGGAGTGGGTGCTGACCTCTATTAAAGAGGAAAAGGAAGCCATCGCAGCATTTTAAATAGGGAGATAACACATTTGGTTTATGTTTTTATAAACGCATGAACAAATATTTTTGTTCAAGCCTGGTGTCTTGAACCAGGGGCTCCTGGGTGGCTCAGTCGGTTCAACTTCTGCCTTCAGCTCAGGTCATGATCCCAGCTCAGGTCATGATTGAGCCCCATGTCAGGCTCCCTGATTGGTGGGGAGTCTGCTTCTCCCTCTCCCTCCGCACCCTCCTGCACCTGCTCCTACTCTCTGTCTCTTTCAAATAAATAAATAAAATCTTAAAAAAAAAGCTGAAAATTTGCTAAATGAAAGCACAAATGAAAGCTAGATGAGTAAATACAGTATGGCAGTTTAAAGCCTGGTGTTTTATGGTACAGTGTCTTTGGATCAAGTTGATTATAAAATAAGAATTCATTAAGAACTACTACCTCCCCTCCTCCAAAAAAAACCAAAAAAGACGAATTGGGTTCTTGGCTTTTTAAAAACAGAGTATCTCTGGAATAGGTACTGGCAGTACTTGAGACAACAGAACAATGGTGTTATTTGTACTTCTTGTTAATTAACCTTAGGGGCATTTCTTTACCTTCTTTGCTGTATGTTTTATACAGTTCTCATGGGAAGGATTCCTCTTGGGACTTATTATTTCATGTTAATTTCCTAGGTGGGGCTTTGATCACCTGGTTAAATATTTAAATATGTGTAAGACGTCTTAGCTTTAGGAAAGAACTAAGCTGTAGTATTTGTTTAAAACTCCACTCTATAGAGATGCCTGGCTGGCTCAGTCGTAAGAGTGTGTGACACTTGATCTTGGGGTCATGAGTTCAAACCTTACTTTTTTTAAACAAACAAAATACTCCACTCTATAACTGTAGGTGATGTGATTTTTATTTTGGTTGTGACAGCTCCTTTTGCATTTATTATCATTAGTTTCTTCTTTTGAAATTAAGTGTAACTTTTTTTTCTTTTTATGGTTTAATTTTAATTTGGTATGATAGCTAATTTTAATTGAAAAACAAATATGTCAAATTGTTGGTTTTGGTAGTATCTAATATGGAATTTTTTGAAATTAATTTTTAATTTTAATTTTAATTCCAGTATACTTAATATACAGTGTTGTATACAATATAGCGTGTACAATATAGCGATTCAACACTTCCATACGTGTACAATATAGCGATTCAACACTTCCATACGTCACCCTATACTCCTACGACAAGCGCACTCCTTAGTCCCCATCACCTATTTCTCCCATCCCCCCACTCACTTCCCCTCTGGTAACCATTGGTGTGTTCTCTATAGTTAAGAGTCTGTTTCTTGATTTGTCTCTCTCTCTTTTTTTCCCTTTGCTCATTTGTTTTGTTTCTTAAATTCCACATGTGAGTGAAATCATGGTATTTGTCTTTCTCTGACTTATTTTGTTTAGCATCACACACTCTAGCTCCATCTGTGTTGTTGCAAATAGCAAGATTTCATGCTTTTTAATGGCAGAATAATATTCCATTATACACACACACACACACACACACACACATCTTTATTCATTTATCATTGGACACTTGGGCTACTTCTGTAATTTGGCTATTATAAATAATGCTGCAGTAAACATAGGGGTGCATATCTCCCTTGGAATTAGTGTTTCTGTATTATTTGGGTAAATACCCAGTAGTGTGATTGCTGTGTTGCAGGGTAGCTCTATTTTTAACATTTTAAATAGCCTTCATACTGTTTTCCAGAGTGACTGCACGAGTCTGCATTCCCACCAGCAGCACGCAAGGGTTCCTTTTGCGCCGCATCCTTGCCAACACCTGTTGTTTCTTGTGTTGTTAATTTTAGCTGTTCTGACAGATGTGGTCATTGTGGTTTTAATTTGCATTTCTCTGATGATGAATGATGTTGAGCATCTTTTCATGGGTCTGTTAGTCTTCTTTGGAGAAATATTTGTTCATGTGTTCAGCCCATATTTAATTGGATACTATTTTTTGAGTGTTGAGTGGTATCGGTTCTTTATATATTTTGGATACTGTTTATCGGATATGTCATTTGCAAATATCTTTTCCCATTCACTAGGTTGTCTTTTAGTTTTGCTGATTGCTTCCTTCACAGTGCAGAAGCTTTTTATTTTGATGAAGTCCCAATGGTTTATTTTTGCTTTTGTTTCTTTTGCCTCAGGAGGCATATCTAGAAAAATGTTGCTACAGCCAATGCCAGAGAAATTACTCCCAGTGTTCTCTTCTAGAATTTTTATGGTTTCTAGGTTTTATGGTTTACATTTAGGTCCTTAATCCATTCTGAGTTTATTTTTGTGTATGGTGTAAGAAGGTAGTCCAGTTTCATTCTTTTGCTCGCTGTCCAGTTTTCCCAACACCATTAGTTGAAGAGACTGTCTTTTTCCCATTGAATATTCTTTCCTCCTGTGTTGAAGATTAATTGACCATATAATTATGGGTTTATTTCTGGGCTTTCTGTTCGGTTCCATTGATCTATGTATCTGTTTTTGTGCCAATACCATACTATTTTGATAACTTCAGCTTTGTAATAACTTCAGAACTCAGACTGTGATACCTCCAGTTTTGTTTTTCTTTTCAAGATTGCTTTTGTTATGTGGGGTCTTTTGTGGTTCCATACGAATTTAAGGACTGTTTGTTCTCGTTCTGTGAAAAATGCTGTTGGTATTTTGATAGGGATTGCATTAAATATGTAGATTGTTTTGGGTATATAGACACTTTAACAGTATTTGTTCTTCCAAAACATGGGCATGGAATGTCTTCCCATTTTTTGTGTCCTCTTCAATTTCTTTCCTCAGTGTTTTGTAGTTTTCACAGTACAGGTCTTTCACCCCTTTGGTTAGGTTTATTCCTAGGTATCTTACTGGTTTGGGTGCATTGTTAATGGGATGGTTTTCATAATTTCTCTTTCTGTTGCTTCTTTGGTAGTGTATAGAAAGGCAATAGATTTTTGCATATTGATCTTGTAGCCTGCAACTGAATTCATTTATGAGTTCTAGTAGTTTTTTGGTGGAGTCTTTAGGTTTTCTTTATATAGAGGATTATGTCATCTGCAAATAGTGACAGCTTCACTTCTTCCTTACCAATTTGGATGCCTTTCATTTCTTTTTGTTGGGAGCACCTAATATGGGATTAAGGAGAAAAAGGAATTGCTATGTAACGATGTAACTTGCCTCTAACTGGAATTTCACCAAACGAAGTGCATTTTATATTATATTGATATATTAATTTAGTTACTTTTTTATAATAAACAAGTCTTCTGTATGTTTATGTAACCTAATGGAGTAGGAACAACTAAAAAATGTAAAGAACATATGTTTTTTTAAAGTTTTTATTTATTTATTTGACACAGAGAGAGAGATCAAAAGTAAGCAGAGAGGCAGGCAGAGAGAAAGGGAGAAGCAGGCTCCCCGCTGAGCAGAGAGCCCAATGTGGGGCTCGATCTCAGGACCCTGAGATCATGACCTGGGCCAAAGGCCGAGGCTTAACCCACTGAATCATCCAGGCGCCCCTGTAAAGAACATATTTTTAAATGAGTCTAAAATATACACTTTTATTTACTATTTGAAGAAAGATGATTTATTTAACCCAATACAATAATACAGTATTAAAATATATATAGTGTTATATAGTAACTACTATAATAATACATAGTATATGGACCCTCAACTCTATGGTCAACTAATCTTCAACAAAGCAGGAAAGAATATTCAATGGAAAAAAGACACTTCCTTCAGTAAATGGTACTGGGAAAATTGGACAATCAAATGCAGAAGAATGAAACGACCATTTGCTTATACCACACACAAAGATAAATTCAAAATGGATGAAAGACCTAAATGTGAGATGGGAATCCATCAAAATCATAGAGAAGAACACAGGCAGGCAATAACCTCTTTGACCTTGGCTACAGCATCTTCTTGCTACATATGTCTCCAAAGACAAGGGAAACAAAAGAAAAAGTTAACTATTGGGACTTCATCAAGATAATAAGCTTCTGCACAGCAAAGGAAACAGTCAACAAAACTAAAAGGCAACCTATGGAATGGGAGAAGATATTTGCAAATGACATATCAGTTAAAGGGCTGCTCTCCAAGATCTATAAGGAACTTAACAAACTCAACACCCAAAAAACATAATCCAGTCAAGAAATGGGCAGAAGACATGAACAGACATTTCTCCAAAGAAGACATACAAATGTCCAACAGACACATGAAAAAATGCTCTGTATCACTTGGCATCAGGGAAATACAAATCAAACCACAATGAGATATCACTTTACACCAGTTAGAATGGCTAAACTTAACAAGACAAAAACAACAAATGTTCCATGGAAGTGGAGAAAGGGGAACCTTCTTCCACTGTTGGTGGGTATGCAAGCCGGTGCAGCCACTCTGGAAAACAGTATGGATTTTCCTCAAGAAGTTAAAAATAGAACTACCCTATGACCCAGCAATTGCACTGCTGGGTATTTACTCCAAAGATACCGATGTACAGAAAGAAGGGGCAACTGCACTCCAATGTTCATAGCAGCAATGGCCACGATAGCCAGACTGTGGAAAGAGCTGAGATGTCCTTCAGCAGATGAATGGATAAAGAAGATGTGGTTCATATAGACAATGGAATATTACTCAGTCATCAGGAAGGATGAAGACCTACCATTTACATCAATGTGGATGAAACTGGAGGATATTATGCTAAGTGAAATAAGTCAGTCAGAAAAAGACAATTATAGAGTTTCACTCATGCGGAATATAAGAAATAGTGCAGAGGATTATAGGGGAAGGGAGGGAAAACTGAATGGGAAGGAATTAGGGAGACAAACCACAGGAGTCTCTTGACTCTGTGACTCAAACTAAGGATTGCAGAAGGGAAGGTGGGTGGGGAGATGGGGTACTGGGTGATGGGCATTGGAGGGCACGTGATGTGATAAGCATCACTGTTATACGCAACTGCTGAATTATTGAACACTATTTCTGAAACTAATGATGTACTGTATGTGGGCTAATTGAATTTAAATTAGGAAAAAAAAACTTAGTTTCTCTCAGTCAAATCTGTATACCTTACTTTCCTGAGATACTGAGCAACTTTCCCAAATTAGAAAAACTTAGAAATTATGATGGGTAACTTTGATTGAAGATTACTGGAGTTCCGATAGTACCTTTCAAAATAAACTTGTGAGATAAATATTCTTGATACTGTCTTTTTTACAGGTGAGAAAAATGGAATATCTGAGCAGTTAGGTGATGTTTTCAAAAGGTTACAGTGCTAATAAGTGGTGGATCTGTTCTTTAAGCCCACTCTGGCTCCAGAGTGTATGATCTTAACCACACTGTGCTGCAATTTGGAAATGGTGGCAAAATTTGTTCAAAGTAAGGTGTTAACAAAGTGGGTTTGTTTGTTTGTTTGTTTGTTTAAGATTCACTAAAGCCTATACTATATGGTACCCGCGTATCTCAGTCCATTAAGCCAAGTAAAGTAGTTTTACCTGCTTGCACTCTTTTGAATCCAGCTTAGTCTTAGTAAAAAGAAAACAAAACAGGGGCACCTGGCTGGCTCAGTTGGTAGAACGTGTGACTCTTGATCTTGGGGTCGTGAGTTTGAGCCCCACACTGGGCACAGAGATTACTTAAAACAAAACAAAACAAAAACAAATAGAACAGTACCTGACACATAGTAAGTGTTCAACAAATGTTACGTGCTATCGTTGTCATCTTCAATATTTTTCTTACCATGGGCGCCTGGGTGGCCTCGTCGTTAAGTGTCTGACTTCAGCTCAGGTCATGATCCCAGGGTGCTGGGATCGAGTACCACATTGGGCTCCTTGCTTAGTGGGGAACTAGCTTCTCCCTCTGCCTGCTGTTCCCCCTGCTTGTGCTCTCTCTCTCTCGTTCTCACTCTCTCTGACAAATAAATAAATAAAATCTCTTTTAAAAAGCCTGTGCTTTATTCAGATTTCCTTCATTTTTACCTAATGTCCTTTTCCTGTTCCAAGATACCATTTGGGATAGTATGTTACATTTAGTTGTCTCCCTAGGCTCCTCTTGGCAGTTTCTCAGACTCTCCTTGTTTTTGATGACCATTTTGACAGTTTTGAGGATTAGTGGTCCATTAGAATGTCCCTCTGTGGGAATTTGTTTAATGTTTTTTCTAATGATTAAATCAGGGTTATGGGATTTGGGGACGAAGATCACAGAGGTAAAGTGCCATTTCCCCTAACATTATATCTAGGGTACAGACTCTCAGTTTATGCCACTGTTGATGTTTACATGGATCGTTTGGCTGAGGTAAGTGTTTGTCGGGTTTTTCCACTGTAAAGATACACTTTTTCCCTCCTTCCCATACTATAGTCTTTGGAAGGAAGTCACTATGCAAAGCTCATACTTAAGGAGTGGGGAGTTATGCTCTGCCTCCTTGAGGGTAGAGAATTTACGTAAATTATTTGGAATCAATCTGTGCAAGAGATTTGTCTCTTCCATTTATTTGCTTACTCGATCATCTATATATGTCAGTATAGACTCATGGGTATTTATTTTATACTGTGGGTTATAATCCAGTACTACTTTGTTGTGTTGCTCAGACTGTCCCAGTTTTGGCTATTGGGAGCTCTTTCAGTTGGTTCCTCTGTCCTTTTGATATAGTACCATCAATGTAATTTTTTAAAAAAAGATTTATTTATGTATTTGAGAGAGATGGCCAGTGGAGAAAGGGGCAGAGGGAGAGGGAGAGGGAATATCTCAAGCAGACTCCCCACTGAGCACAGATCCCAATGTGGGGCTCGATCCCAGGACCCTGAGATCATGACCTGAGCTGAAATCAAGAGTCAGAAGCTGAACTGGCTGAGCCACGCAGGCACCCCGTATTGTTTCTTTTTCTTTCTTTCTTTCTTTCTTTCTTTTTTTTTTTTTTAAAGTATTTCCTTATTTTCTGGCAACAAGATACTCTGGGCTCATCCTTTTTATTTTTTGCCCTAGTCCTAGGACCAACCATTTCTCAAAGAGCCTGGTTCCCTTTTTTTTGGAGAATGGTACTAGAAACCAACATCTGACTACTAGGCTTGCTCACTGCTACAGGAATGTTACAGCTTCTAGGTGCTCCCTGCTGACCGATCAATAAAATACGTGTTCCCACTAACCTATGCCTATACGTACGTCTATAAAGATTTATCTCTGTGGTCATCAGTATCGACATTTAGCTGAACATGAGTTCATAACGATATCTCCAGCTCCAATCCACGATGACATGGATCATTCCAACCTACCATTGCTTAGCAGTAAATTTCCACTCTGGCAGCGAGAAACATGGCTCTCACCACACACCTAACATTTATTTTATTGTTCAGTTCCAGTATCTATGCAGGGTCAAAATTGTTAACTCATACCCCTGTGACAAATAGCATTATTAACTAGAACACAGTGCTTATGCACAGTTCCTTTTGCCTTTAGTCGTACATATCCCCGCTCATTTCCAAAGTTACTTAGGTCATCGTTTCCCTCCACCTTTTCCTTCAGTGACATTGTTTCATACATTCTGTCATACAGGTAGTTTCTTGGGACTTGGGACTGCTTGACCTTCTAAATGATTTTCATTTTAATTGGCATACCTTAAGGTTCACTCTTTGCTCTGTGGGTTCTAACAAATGCAATATCATGTATCTATTGGGGTAGTAGAATATAGAAGAGTTTCATCACTCTAAAAAATTCCATCATATATTCTTGTTATCTTCTGCTTTACACCCTTGACAGCTACTCATCTTTTTCTTGCCTCTATAATGTTGATTTTCCAGAATGTCACATTATTGGAATTATACAGTATGTGGCCTTTTCAGACTGGCTACTAGCAATATGTAGTGTTTCAACATGTCTTTTCAGGGCTTGATAGCTCTTTTTTAATCCCTGAGTAATACTATAATGCATAGATGGATCACAGTTTATCTATTCACCTATTGACAGATATCTTAGTCCTTTCCAAGTTTTGGCACTTATAAGTAAAACTTCTAAAACGTTCAAGTGTAGGTTTTTGTGAGGACAAAAGTTTTCAACTCAAGTGGGTAAATATCAAGGAGTGTGACTGATAGGTCATGTATGTTAAGACTATGTCAACCATTGTAAGAAACTGCCAAATTGTCTTACAAAGTGGCTACACCATTTTGCATTCTCACAGGCAATGATGAGATTTCCTGTTGCTTCACATCTTTGCCAGCTTTTGGTTTTACCAGTTTTTTGAATTTTAGCTCTTCTAATAGGTGAGTAGTGGTATCTCCTTGTTGTTTTAATTTTCAGTTGCTTTTTTTAATTTAAGATTTTATTTATTTATTTGACAGAGAGAGACACAGCGAGAGAGGGAAGACAAGCAGGGGGAGGGGGAGAGGGAGAAGCAGGTACCCCGCCAAGCAGGGAGGCTGATGTGGGGCTCGATCCCAGGACCCTGGGACCATGACCTGAGCCAAAGGCAGACACTTAACGACTGAGCCACCCAGGCGCCCCTAATTTTCAGTTCTTGAATGACATATGATGTTGAGCATCTTTTCATATGTTGGTTTGTCATCTGTATATCTCCTCCGGTGAGGTTCTGTTCAGAACTTTTGCCCATTCCCCACCCCAGCTTTAGTGAGGCATAGTTGACAAATAAAATGATAAGGTATTTAAAGTGTACATTGAGATGATTTGATATATGTATGCATAGTGAAAGGATATTTCTCATCTAGTCAGTGAACACCATTACCCCTTAACATATGTGCGTGTGCATCTGTCTGTGTGTACATGTGGTGAGAATGCCTATTTTTTCCCCCCAAAGATTGATTTATTTATTAGCGAGAAAGTGAGTGAAAGAGAGAGTGGGCTGAGGGACAGAGGGAGAGAGTGAGAAATCCTCAAGCAGATCTCCTGCTCTACATGGAGCCCCATGCAGGGCTTGTCCCCAGGACTCCAATATCATGACCTGAGCCAAAATCAAGCATCAGATGCCTAACTGACTGAGCCACCCAGGCACCCTGAGAATGCCCATTTTTAACCTTGGGTTAGTTTCCTTCTTGTTGAGTTAATAAAATAATTTTTAATGGATGATTTCTTTTTAGTATTAGTCTTCCTGGTAACCATTCTGGTTGCATCTATTGAGAGTTTGTTTACTATGAACCAACTTTATGATTGGTTCCTTTTTTTAATGGTAATCCTTCTATGTACATTATTACATTTATCTTCATAAGAACTCTATGAGGTATTGTTCTCAAAATAGACTAGTAAGAGGCAGGGCCTGTTTGGTCAGCATTATCCTATTACCTGCTACTTAAACTTAATGTTCCAAGTTTCTGGAAAATTATGTAAATGTTTTAACATTGATTTAAAATCAGTAAACAGGAATCCATAAGGAAACTGTGTTTCTTCAAATTTGGTGTTTTTCAAGTCATTTTCGTGTAGTTTATAGAAAAAAAAGAGTTTTTTTCCCCTCCTGGTTTTCATGGTGCCGAATGTAAAAGAAAGTTATGAACATTGTTAAAATCTGTTGGTTTTCATAGAAGGCCATTCATATTTTGTGACTGTGTGTTTCAAAAACTATAGAAAAAACAGAGCTAGGAAAAGCTGATGGGGAACTGAAAACTGTAATAAGCTCTCTCCTAAACCATAGAATGTAGTTGACAGACATTTTTTTATAGACATGTCTGTGATTGTACACTTTTTTTAGGCTTGAAAATTTTTTCATCGAGGAAAACCTTTCTGTAATTTACAAAAGCTGTTTACAGTAAAATAGCAAACTATTACAAGACAGAAACCTACCCAGCTCACTTTGGAGCTCTCTTGGACCACATTTCCATAAAAGTGTAGACAACAGCCACAGTAGAACACAATGAAGCCTTTGTTTAGCGAGGAGATGTTTTCAAATACTACTTCTAAAATAATTTTTCAAACCTTGACTTCTTTATAAATTTGAGAAAGTGACAAATGCAGATGAGAGAGGAGAGGAAAAAGAAAACTAACCTGATTTAGCAAAATTCGTTAAACAACTAGGATTACAGAAATCAAGGAATGAGTTTGACACAGTCCTTGAATTTGTTAATGGTTACCACGCAACCAGTTACCCCCAAACCAGAAGCTTAAGCCACCAAACACTTACCATTTCACACAGTTTCCAGATGTAGCTTTAGTGGGTGATTCTGGCTCAGATTTTCTTACAAGTCTGGGGCTCACTGACATGGCTGTTGGCAGGAGGCCTCAGTTCCTTAATGGTTGTTGGCCAGAGGCCTCAATTTCTTGATACATGGGACTCTCCACAGGCCATTTAAATGCCCTTGCAACCCGGCATCTGGCAGAGAGAGTCAGCTGAGAGACACCAAGATGAATACAGGTCAAGACAGAAGCCACAGTATTTTGTATAACCTAATTTCAGAAGGGACATACCGTTATTTTTGCCATATTTTATTGGTGACATAAACTAACACTGATAAAACATTGAAGGTGACTGCGCAGTAGTGTGAACACCAAGAGGTCGGAGTCACTGGGAACCATCTAGGAGGCTGGCTAGCACAGTCTTCCTTCAGGCTCCCAATGATCCACTTCCCTCCCACATGCAGAGTACACCCACCGACTTCCAAGGCCCACCAAAGACTCATCCCGTTACAGCACGAGATAGGAGTCCAGAATGCCGTGTCTAAATCGAGTCTTGGGCATGGATGAGGTTCCTTGGCTGCGGCTACTTAAGTATTGCCTCTTGACGGCTTCTCTCGAGCAGTGGACCTGTGAACCAGAGAGACAAGTTATTTGCCACTTACCACCCAACGTGCAATGGCAGAGAAGGTGAAGGATAACCTCCATAGACAATTCTCCCCAAAAAAGGGGGGGGGAATAGGAGGCACACAGGAGTTACCGGTGCATAAAAGCCAACTGGGCAAATGTTGGAAGGGTCTTGACCAGGACTTGATTCTACTGTTCACAAATGATTCTAGGTGGCTTTTAGCTCTACTGTCTGGGCTCTGTCTACCTTCTCTCTGCTTTATGAGAATTAGTACATGTTTTCAGCTGACTACTTTTCTAAACCTGTTTCCTGCTGATAGAATTTTGGGGAGTCCAAAGACTTTTTTTTCATTTTGTATTGTGTATCCTCTGTCGGTCCAAGCTGGAGCTGTCTCTGGAAATATAATAATCTTAGAATCTTCATGGGTCTCCTGTGAATCTTGTCCTTTAGACAAAAGCCCATACCCAGCTTTATTTGAGACAAGCCATTCTCTCCCTTGGGCCTTTGCTCACACAGCGGAGAAGCATGAAACCCTACTGCTTGATCAAAACCATCTGTGGGACACGCCCTCGAACTCTTGAAAAAAAATTTTTTTTTCCATTTTGCTTGGTGCCCCGAGACACTATGTTTGATCTTTCTGAGGTCTTAACAAAGGATTTTATAACCAAATACTCTGTTTCATGTTTAGACTGTGTTTTCCTGGCATCACCCCAAATTCGATCTTTGCCCAGAAGCCATTTCTTATCTTAGCATCTATTGCCATCTGGAGAGGCAGGGAATTTTCACAACTAGCAATTCCTGGCTCCTTTTTATTTAACAGGTTTTCCTTTGGGTTATCTTCCTCCTCTTGCATTTTATTACAGGCAGCCAAAAAGGACCAGGGAGCACCTTCAATACTTTTCCTAGAGATCCCTTTATCTAGACCAGTAGGTTCATTGGGTGTGTTTTCTACTTCCCATGTTAATAGGAATTTTTTTCTGCAATTCATAAAAACGGTCCCCCTTTGTAGTTGCCAGTGTGATTTTTCTCACTCGCCTTTAAGCTCTAACAGCCTACTCAAAGGCCAGCACTACCTGACTCCAAAGCCTCTCCTGAATTTTTAGGGTTTGTTTTGGTAGCATCTCACTTGCAGGTACCAAAATTCTGTACTGTTACTGTTATCTATTAATTATTAGAGATAGAGATTGAAGGGAACAAAGAGAGAGAGAGGTAGACAGTAAGACAAGAGCCTAACATCAAAAGTGATGTACCATTACATCTGCCATTTTCTATTGTCACATGATGAGCCCCGGTATAATGGGAAAGTTTGTTTGCCCTGTTCCTCCTGCCTTTAGGATTTCCATAGTCCAGCAACTACTTATCAGTGCCTGCAGGTTCCAAGCATCATGTGAGACTATCATGTGCTGTTCATCTTGTATATATGCCCCTGAAAGGAGCTGCTACCTCCAATTGAAGCTTAAAGAGATCAAATAGCTTATTGGAGAACTCACCAGAGAACACAGATTTTAACCCAAGTTTAGGGGGGGAAAATGACTTGGGAGCCTGGGGCCTTGGGTAAGAGAGTGGATAAATATTTCATAGGATTATTGTTTTTGTTTTTAGGCATGAATTTTCTTCAGTATACTTATGTTCAGCTGTAGCTATGTGACTTCTCTTTCATATGGGGATGTCTTTGGCCAATTATATTTTCTTGTAGTTCCTTCTCCATGTGGCTCTGAACTTCTTTACCTGGCCTTTCCCATCCTTCTCCCGATGTTCTTCTTGTCACTTTCCATGGAGTCCTTTGGAACTTCAGACTTAGTCTGATGTGAACAAACTTCTTTACAAATCCTCTTTCTAGAACATTCCCTTCATCTCTTTTCTTATTTAATCCTGGCATTCCTTCTGGAACACCACTTCTTTTAGTGCCGTCTTGAGTAAGGGCTGTTCATTTTCCCATATCTTTTTGTCTTCATGTAATAAGTTGAATCAGCACGGTTCTACTTCCAAATTACTGCTCGCCTATCTATCTATCTATCTATTTACTTAATTTTATTTTATTTTGGGGGTTTTGTTTTTGTTTTTGTTTTTTTAGATAGCACAAGCCAAGAGAGGGGCAGACAGAGAGGGAGAGAGAGAGAATCTCAAGCAAATTTTACACCTAGTTCAGAGCCCAACGCAAGACTCAATCTCATGAGCCTGAGATCATGACCTGAGCAGAAACTAAGAGTCTGACGCTTAACCAACTGAGCCACCCAGACATTCCTGCTCTTTCATTCTTATATAAAAGTTCTTTTTCTTTGACATTTATCCCATCTTACCCACCTCTCTTTGTCACTGTCATTTGTCATCTCCCTCTAACTTGCTCTTTGTTGAGCAAAGCTTTTGGTACTTCCTGAACAGTTTTCTCTTCATCCCAAATTCCACCATCATTCTGGGTGAGTTCAGTGACCAGCTAGACCACTCATCCAACACACTAGTTTCATAATTCCTTGTTCTTTTCAACCTCAATGACCTTAATTCCCACTCCTTTTCAAGATCCTACTCTCCTGGCTAAATCTTATGAGCCACTTTGAAATCTTTGCTCTTCCTTTCCATCAATTGGCTACGATCTCCTAGATTTCAGGGGTGCTCTGCTTCCTTACATATAAAATCCTTGCTGTTGGGGCACCTGGGTGGCTCAGTTGGTTTTGTGTTTGACTCTTGTTGTTGGCTCAGGTCATGATCTCAAGCTCATGAGATCGAGCCCCATGTTGGGCTCTGCACTGGGCATGGAGGCTGCTGAAGATTCTCTTTCTCCCTCTCCCTTTGCTCCTCCCCCCTAAAAAATTAGTAAAATACATGCTATTGAATCTTACCAAGATCTCTAGTTTCCTTGATCCTTCTCCTCTCTTTCCCACTCCCAGTTTATCAAGCAAAACTGATTCTAGCTAATGTAAGAAGAAAAGAACTTATCAGACAATAACAAGGAGCTCACAAAACAGGCAAGAACCAAGAAGGTTCAGCATTCTGTACTACAGCTAAAATAATGCTATAAGGGCAGTCTAGTTACTATGCCACTGCTGGAACCACTGCCCCGGACCACTGCCACTAAATTCTTGCTGTTATTGCTTCCATCAGCCCCATAGGTAATTAAAATTGTCCCTCATTTTTATATTACCTCCTTAAGATTCAAAATCCTGCGCAAGAACATCTGATTGGCTGAGCCTGGTTCACATGCCTGTTGCACCAGAAGACCGCGAGAGCGAAGATCTAGCCTCTTGAGCTTACTTAGTGAGAGGACATTGTATTCAGCTCACATACCCAGCGGAGTCCACCCAAATAGGAAAGATATTTGGATCCTGAGTGCCAAAGAAGTGAAGAATGAAAAGGAGAGGAAGGAAAAGGAGAGGAGAGGGGGAAAAAAAAAATGGAGGAAAAGGGAAGAGGAAGAGGAAAAAGAGAAAGGGACGACATCCCTGGTTGTCTCCTTTAGCCCCTGCTGGCTTGGGGACAGGGTCGGGGGGTGCTGTCTCCTTAAAGCTGTCTGTTCCAATGTCAGCCTCCTTATTATCAGTAGATGATCTTACATTGTATTTCAAAAATGGTAGCCGTAAGGCCCAGACCCCTCAACTTGTTGCTTCTACCTTTAAAACATATCCTCAACACTCTCCTTTCCTGCTGTCCTTTTTATTTCAGTAAAAGAGCTGGCTGTTCCTGCTCTTGTTCAAGGCTGATTGTCTCATTTGTATTCCTGATCTCATTCACTCTTGTCTTCTCCAGGACTTTTCTTCAGTAATTAAGACTTTCTTTCCTCTCTCTCTTTTTTAAAAAAAAATTTCCTTAAAGTAGTCTCTACGCCTAAAATAGGGCTCAAACCCATGACCCCGAGATCAAGAGTCACACGCTCCACTGACTGAGTCATCCACATGCCCCCCATCTCTTTGTTAAGATTACTTAATAATATCTATGCCAGACATTGTTGAATGCTAGAGATATAAAGATGTATTTGATGCAGTTTTGAAGGAGTTAGTATTTAATAGGGGAAAATAGACACAAAGAGTTGGTTGCAGTGCAATTATTTAATCAGAATTATTTGTGTAACTTGTTCACTTTCTGGTGATCCATTGGAACGTTAACATTCCTTTGTTCTCTGCTGTGTCTTCAGCATCTGGAACACAGTTGGTGCTCAATAAATATTATTGCATGAACAACGAGAAGTAAGCACAGGGCGCAAGGATCACAGAGGCTGGGTGGTTGGCCCAGCTTAGAGAATGAAAGAGGGAAGTTTGGGGGCTCGGGGTGGGAGGTTCGGTGTGGGGGAGGCTTCAGGAGCAGCGTCTTCAAGGTTTAAGGTCAGCAGGGAAGAAACAAGCTGAGAGTATGAGGCAGAGACGGCAGCAGGAACAAAGGAGGGACTGAAGAGGAGGTGGGCGGCTTGAGCAGTTAGGTGTTAAATGGTTCTTAACAGTTAACATTTATGGAGTGTTTACATACGTATTCTAAGTATTCTGTGAGTAAGGTATGATTCCCATGGTAGAGAAGAAAAATAACCTGGATTCTTAGGGAAACTATGTAACTTGCACAAGGCCACTTAGCCTCTAAACGTTAGAGCAGGGATTTAGTTTGGGTTCTTTCTGGCTGCAAAGCCTGGTCTTAAAACTACCCTGTTAGACTAATGTGGTTCTCCAACTTGGCCACTCATTAGATCTCCCGAGGAGCTTTGTAAAAATGCAGATTCCTGGCTCTACCCAGGATACTGAATCCAGACTTCCAGGGGGCAGAGCTTAGAGATCCCTAGTGTCATCAAGTTCTTGGGTGCTTGCCATACGACTGGCCTGGTCCTGCCTCTGGTGTCAAGAGCCAAGTCATCGATCAGACCGTGGAGATCTGGTGTTCCTACGGGTCTTTGACTTCATCCTGTAGGGGATGGGGGGAGTGTCTGAAGGATTTTAGCTGGAAAGTGACGTCTCAGATACCCAGTTTTGCACCCCACTTTGGCAGCAATGTGGAGGATAAAGTTGAGGGTACAGGTTGCAAGCAATAAGAACGTTTATCTTTAGATTTCTGCCGCAACTGATTCCTTCCTTTCTGCCCACAAATATTCTCAAATCTCTATTTTTTCCCTCGTAGTCTTGCCAGTCTTTCAATTATGTGAATTTCCTCTTTTTCCTTGCTAAATTCTTAAAAGAAACAGCTGTACTCAATGGCAGGTTTCAGTCCGGTAAAGAAATACTGCTTCGTACGTTCTTCATTCCTGCCTCACCTTTAAAATGCAGCTTCTGTTCCATTGTCCTCTGCTCTCTCCAAGGTCATCTTTCATTCAGTAAATACTGAATGTTATTTGCAAGCTGGTCCTTTCTCAGATTTTGGGTTGAAATGATAATACCTGGGATCTAAGAAAGGGATAAAGGAATGAGTGTATGGGTCAGCGGCAGAGTAATCAGTCCACAGCGTCGTGTGCCAACCTGTTCCCGGACCGGTGGCACGTGCAGATGGCCACACGCAGTTATAAGTCAGAGGATCCTCCATCTGAAGGCGGATGGGGGATCCGATGGAAAATTACTTTGGTTTTGAATAGGCTGAGTTTGCGGAGAAGAGATTTGTAGTGGACATACAGACCTGTCGCTTGGCTGACAAGGGGTTACAAGCTAGACAAACAGATGTGGTGGGTCACAGCGTGACGTGGTAAGCCTCAGTGCCTTTTATGCATTAAATTCACGAAGTGTTTCTTTAATAATTTGTACCTTTGTAGTTGTTTATATCTTGAGTCAAAGTCTTCTGTTTATGATAAATATATCATGAGGGGTTTAGTTTATCTTGATGTACTAGAGTTTAAAACGACACAAGGATTCAATCTGACTTTTAGATTTGGATCATAATCGTATGAGAACCTCTCAAATGGTTGCATTTTAGTAGACTAAAAAAATACTCTTTTTTTGTATATTTTATGTACTCCTTCCCCTCATTTTCTGTTTTCTTTTTTTTTTTTTTAATATTTTTATATATTTATTTGACACAGAGAGAGGGAGCACAAGCAGGGAGAGCAGCAGGCAGGCAGGCAGGCAAAGGGAGGAGAAGCAGGAGAAGCAGGCTCCCTGCCGAGCAAGGAGCCCGATGTGGGGCTCAATCCCAGGACCCTGGGATCCTGACCTGAGCCAAAGGCAGCCGCTTCACTGACTGAGCCACCCAGGCACCCCTCTGTTTTTCTGTTTTCAATTCAAGCTGTATGTCCCTCATTTTATTTTTTTCTGCTCATGCTATTTTTCTTTTTATTGGTTTATTCCCCACTAAGTTGTCTCAATAAAGAATGAAAATCAACCTATTTTATTTGTTAAAGTTTTGCATCAAATTTTTACTGCTTTTGGTTCGTTTGTTGTCGTTATTGTTACGAAATGTTTCCTGAAGCTGGGTAAGCAGAAATACAATCAGACTTGTTTGCAAACCTTCCTCTCTGGGTAGAACTCATCAGTATCATTGCATGACCTATAAGTTTTAAGACCCTACGAGGGGAACATACTGAAAATAGGCCATAAAACTGGCCATAGTTGGGGCAATTATCTAAAGTAGGAAGCAAAAATTTAGGATGCCCACGTCCTGTTTTATTATGTGCCACTTATTTAATGTGAAGTTTAACAATTCTTTGTGCCTTTTTTTTTTACAGCTATATAGAAGTATTAGGAAACTTATAAACATTTCAGAGATTCAAAGCTTTTTATGAAGAAGTTACATATATATCAATTTTAAACGTCAACTCTATTATATATGGTATTTATAATCCAAGCAATTTTTTCAAAGTGATGAGAAGCAGCATAATGTAGTTAAAAGAAGCCATGTGGACCTGTGCTTGAATCTTCAATATCCCCCTTGCTAGGTACTTTTCAAGTCACTTATCTGACTTTCTAAGCCTCAGTCACCTCATCTGTAAGGCTACTAACAGCTAGTCCAGATGATTTTTGTGAGAAGGAGGAACAGCGGCTCCCATCTCATGAGCATTTCTATGAGCCACAGTCAGTGTATGCCTTGTCTCTCTTATCCTCACAGAGACCTTGCAAGGTAGCTGCTAGTATTATTATCCCAACATTATATGTTGATGAGGCAACTAAGACTTAGGGAGATTTGGTAATTTGGTCAAACTACCAAAATTACCAAATTTGGTCATTTTATAAGAGTTTGAGTATTGAAGGTGCCTGGGTGGCCCAGTCAGTTAAAAAATCAGACTCTTGATCTCAACGCAGATCTTGATCTCAGGGTCACAGCATTGGGAGTTTAAGTCCTGCGTTGGGCTCCATGCTGGCTAGGGAGCCTACTTTAAAAAAAAAAAAAAAAAAGAGTTTGAGGATTCAATCCGTTTTGGTTTTGGTTTTGTATTTTTTGGGGGGATGCAATCAGTTTTGTCCAACTTTAGAACTTTATTTTTTTTAAAATATTAATCACATTAAAATTTTTTTATTTATTTGTCAGGGAGAGAGAGAGAGAGCACAAACAGGGGGCGCAGCAGGCAGAGAGAAAAGCAGGCAGAAGGGGAAGCAGGCTCCCCATTGAGCAAGGAGCCCAACATGGGACTCCATCCCAGGACGCCAGGATCATGACCTGAGCCGAAGGCAGATATTTAACTGACTGAGCCACCCAGGTATCCCTAGAATTTTAATTTTTAAATGAAATCATCCCAGATGTCACAATTAACCTTGTGTCTGACATACAGTACAAGTTATTACATTGGTTTTTCAAACCTGTTCCCCACACCCATCCTGAAAATGAAGCTGATAGCCCATCTTTCACATCTTAGGATACAAAGTAAAGGTAATCTCCAAGTTACAAGTTCTCAACATAATAAAAATAGCCTATGTTTTTAAGTTATTGCCAAGTACTATGCACCAAGCACTTTACACGTAATATTTGATGCTCGCAGGGGCCCTATAGTGTTGTAACTGTCATTAGCATCATTTGACAGATAGGAGACTCAGGCACAGAGAGATTGAGTAACTTGCACGAGATCACACAGCACCCAGCAAAGCTGGGATCTGAGCAATGAGTGCAGGGCATATGGGCCACATTATTTCTATATGTTTTGTAGACCACAGTGCCTCGTGGCTGCTCAACAAATATTTGTTCATTGAGAAAAGGAATGAATGAACTAATGAATGAAGCAAGCATGACCTCTCCTTTACACTTCTCACAGCAGGCCTTCCGTTAGTAACTAACTTACTGGTACCACGATCGGAAATGATCCGAGCTACTGTTTCTTCCCCATGATCCTCTTCCTTCTGTCCACTCAAGAATTATGTAGTTGCTATATCCGAGCTCTCACATATGGCCAAATACGGTGGTTTGGTCTGTTGTTGAGGGGCTTGGGAGAAGGAGGCCGGGAGCTTGCCCTGGGCTCTTGTGGGCAGTGCTTTGTGGGTATTCACACTGTGGAGTGTCCCTGTGGTTTATTCATTTATTTCCTTATCATTTGATCATATAACAACTTTTATTGAGCACTAAGTACTTGCTTTGTGTCTGCTTGGATGCTGAGGATGCTAGGTATCCTAGTGATATGAGAGTGTTGAGAACAGATGAGGCCTCTGACTTTATTGAATTTACGGTCTAATAAGGGAGGGGGAAGGAAACAGTCCAGCAATTCGGACGCTTTGGGAAGCAGAGGGTGCAGTGGGATGCAGGCGTCCTCTCCTCAGGATCGCTATAGGAATCCCCTAACGATCTCTGCCTCCTGCTGAGTTGCCTTCATACCAGCAAGAGGGAGCTGCCTTGATTATAAATCTCGCCAGGCGCTCCCTGCTTTATAAATCTTCAGTTGATATCTGTTGCCCTTAGGATAAAATCCAAATTCCTTTAATGTGTCTCACACAAAAAAAGATCCTGTCCCTACCTTGCATTTATAGCTACCTATCGGTATAAAGATGTTTAGGAGCTCAAGCTTGAACTTCTCCTCGTGTTTTTTAGTTTCTTTTTTGGAAACTGCATTGTAGTAAAATTTGGTACTTTTGTACAATTGTACAATTTTGCTTTTTATAATTTTGAATTATTTTTTAAGGAAGAGAAAAAATTGATCAAACTAATGTAAAGGATATAATTTTTTTAAGATTTATTTATTTGAGAGAGAGAGCGAGCACGTGAGCAGGGAGAGGGGCAGAGGGAGAGGAAGAAAATCCTCAAGCAGACTCCCCGCTGAGCACCGAGCCCCATGACCTTGAGATCACAGCCTGAGCCAAAGTCTAGAGCTTGCTGCTTAACTGACTGAGCCACCCACGTGCCTGTAAAGGATATAATTTTTAAAAGCACACTTAAGAATTAGTACCTTGCAAGCACCGCCCCCCCCCCCCCGAGAATGTTGTGGCGGGGAGTCCACAATAATCAAAAAGTCTTCCTGTTTATTAACACTCTCAAGAAATACTTTTAAGATTCTAATCTCATCAAAATAGATAAACCTTCAGTCAGTATACTTAAAAATTTATAAGATCGTCTGACATGAGGCCTGCATCACGGTGGTTCTTTCATAAACATGTGCTTGCTAACCGGTGTTTCTGGTATAATTTCACCATCTGACCATCTTGTAAAAGTGCTTATTTCCACATATGGTCATTCCATTTTCTGCTAAATGGGCATTCTGTAAAAGGTAACGTTTTGTAGAACACCTGCTGAACATGACATATCTGTGAAATTTAATATGTTATTGCTAATATTTTCCGCCAGGCTTGGCAAAATTGCATATACCTTACTGAAACCTTACATACTCATTTCCACTGTGCTTAATTTGTGATACTCATACTGAATTAGATGTAACCATGAACTAAATAGACAGAATTGCTGGGGTTTTCAACCAGTTATTTTCTCATATATGGGAAGGTTGTAGTTTAAACATACTCGGTGGCAAAAAATTGTTATTTCCAGAGCACATTTATTAATTATGGCTTTATTTCTATCAACATGTTATAACTTAACAAGAGTTAAATATAAATAAGACTGTGCTTTGTGAAAGGGACAGAGTATGGATTTTTAAAAAATTTGTTAAAACTTCGGTAAATGTCATTAATGGTGCTTATAGTCAATACAGTGCTTCCTTTTTTTTTTTTTTTTAAGATTTTATTTATTTATTTGACAAAGACAGACACAGCAACAGAGGGAACACAGCCCACATTGGGCTCCTTGCTCAGTGGGGAATCTGCTTCTCCCTCTCCCTCTGCCTGCTGCTCCCCCTGCTTGTGCTCTCTCTGTCAAATAAATAAAATCTTTTAAAAAATGAATATAAACAGGCTTTTTTTCCCCCCCATGATGAAAAATGTAGTTAAAGAAGTCAGGGACAGTTAAAAAACAAAGACAGAAACACTAGCCAGAAAAGGGGAAAACAACGCTTTAGTTTGCTTTGGCTTGCTGGTTGGCTTAACTACCTGCAACTTTCTCAGGTGTTGAACCGATCTTGCTCGTGTTCCTGGGGTTAATCCCATTTGGTCATAGTGGACAGTCCCTTTTATATGTGGCTGCATTTGGTACACCAGTATCATGTTGAAGATTTTTGTGTTTATACTTATAAGAGATACTGGCCTGTAGTTTTCTTCTGATGTCTTTCTTTGCTTGGATCAGGGCAATATTGACCTCATAGTAGATGATTTGGTTTCCGCCTCTTCATTTTTGGAAGAGTTTGTAAAGGATTCAGGTTAGTTCTTCCTTAATCTATGCACTTTAGATGTGGCTCCGTATATATATTTGCAGCTTAAATTTATGATTTGCAGCATATGGCCCCAAAATGTATTCTACATGATAAGTAGCACGAAGGAGACGGGGTCTACAATATGGTATGTAACTTTTCTTTCTGTGTTGGAAAGGTAGAGTAGAACGCACATACAGAATTCTGATGAGATTATTTTTCTCAATTTACTGGTTCATTGCAGGGTAGCTAAGAACCGCTTACAAGCCGTCGTACAGCAATTTTTATTCAGAGCTAATATCTTTTGGCTGCACGTATATTAGCAGATGATAGAAGGGCATGAAATAATGGCACTATATTTACCACATAGTATTTTAGAAAACTCTTTCTCTCCTATACTAAGGCTTTTGAGTATAGTTCTACCACTAAATTCCTGCAATCCACACAGGTTTTCTAGTTAAGCAATCTGGTTTGGAAAGGTTAAGATTGGGAAAGGGAATTATCATAGACAGGGTTGAGAAACTTTGGGCTGTTAATGCATTACAACAAGCATTATATCACTACAATTTTTAAAAAATATCACTACAAAATTTTAAGCAAACGTTTTCATGTTGGAATTACTTGCCAGGGAAGTGAATGTCTGGAAATCCACCACTGAGCTGCTAAGATGCTGCCAAATAAAATGTTTATTTTACAAGGATGTGTTCGATTTAATGCCAGTGTATATATTGCCATAATAAAAAGGATTGCTTGGCCACTCTGCCCTAACAATGGGTAAAAAGCTGAACGCATTGGAAGAGTAACAACTCTTCTTGCATCTGTGAGAGAGAAGTCACGGGGCCAGATTGAAAAGGCAGACAGGCGAGTACAAAGAGGCACGGCTTAGGACTCCAGGGCAGAGACTCCTAAGTAGAAGCTGCTGTGGGATGGAGTCCAGGGTTAGGGAAACCGGGACTGTAACTGATGAGCTGCTGGAGATGCAATGTGGACAAGTCACACTTTTATGAGTTTTACCTCCATGAGTTCGACCAGGTTCCTAGAGTAAATATCAGAGAAAAATCCCCTTGTGCTTTCAGTAAGAGGAGGGAAAAAGGAATCATTTTGGAATCCCCCAGAGCACTCCGTTCTTAACACAAAGAAGCTAGTTAACAAGAACCCACGCTGCTGGGGAGTTACCAGAGCTTAAGCTGACCTGGGGGAAGGGAAATCCCCAACTCAGCTCACTCCAGCCATCTCATCCCATTGTCCCACCTAAAGGGAGAGGAAACAAGAGAGAAACACTTGTGAAGCTCCTAGTCCAAAGACATAGGCTCCCTAAAAGACCGAGACCTAACTGCAGGACTTCTAGAACCCTCCCCCTACTCCACACCTTACTGCTACATTACTAAAGGCCTACCTATTGCAGTTCCTTTTACCTGGTACACCATGTCCTGCTATAAAGAAAAAATTCAAGGCATCCTAAAAGGCAAAAATCATCACTGGAAGAGGCAGAGCAAACATCGGAATCAGATGTGTGCAGGGATGTTGGAATTATCATTCACAGAATATTTTGAAAAACCGATTAATATACTAAGGGCTCTAATGCATGCAAGAACAGGTGGGCCATGTAAGTGGAGAGATGGAAATCCAAAGAAAGAATCAAAAAGAAGTGCTGGAGGTTAAAAACACTGTAGCAGAAATGAAGAATGACTTCAGTGACCTTAGTAGTAGACACAAGGAAAGAAGAACCTCAAACTTGAGGATGTATCAATAAAAACTTTAAAAAGTGAAAAGAAAAAAGAGAACAGCGACTCAAAAAAAAAAAATCAGAAAAAAAAATCAGAATAAGGACAGTGGAGCAACTACAAAAGGTATAACATACACATAATGGGAATATCAGAAGGAGAAGAAAGGAAGGAACAGAAAAAATATTCGAAACCAATGACTGAGAATTTCCCCTAAATAATGTCAGACACCAAACCACAGATTCAGGGAAGTTAGGGAATACCAAGCAGGATAAGTCCCAAAAAACTATCCCTAGGCATATAATTTTCAAACTACAGAAAATCAAAAATAATGAAAAAATCCTGGAAGAAACCAGAGGTAAAAGACACTTCACGCATAGAGGAACGAAGCTAAGAATTACGTACAGCTTCTCCTCAGAAACCATGCAAGCAAGAAGAGAGTTGAGTGAAATATTTAGTGTTCAGCGAGGTCCCCCACCAACATAGACTTCTTTATCCTAAGAAATGGAAGAGAAATAAAGTCTTTCTCAGACAAAAATCAAAGGAACTTGTTTTTAGTAGATCTGCATTGCAGGGAATGTTTTAAACAAGCTCTATAAAGAGAAGGAAAATGAGATAGGTCAGAAACTGGGGTCTATTCTATATAAAAAGAGCACTGAAGAAAAAATAAAGTAAAATATGACATTTATTTAATAGATAGATAAAATAGATACAGTTCAAAATTATAGCAACAATGTTTTGATTATGTATGCTTATGTATGTGTCTTAAGTATGTATGTATATGATTGTTTATGTTTGCCTATATAAAGATGAAATGAATGACAGCAATGATATAAGGGATAGGAGGGAGAAATTTGGATTATTTTATTATTATAAGGCACTCACCTGTGAAGTGGTAGTATTATTTGAAAGTGGACTTGGGTTAGTTGTAAATGTATATTGCATACTCTAGGCAACCACTAAGAAGAATTAAAAAAAAAAGAAATATAATGTATATGCTATCAAAGGACAGAACATGGAATCATATAAAATGCTCACTAAAAACCATGAAAGATGGGAAAAGAGTGGAAGACAAAAATAGGAACAAAGAACAAGGGCCACAAATAGAAAACAGAAAATATGGTAGCTCTCAACACAATTATATCAATAATCACTTTGAACGTTAATGGTCTAAATGTACCAATTAAAAGAGATTGTCAAGGTGTATCAAAAACCAAGAATTATATGTTGTCTTCAAGAAACCCACGTAGAAAGACACATATAGATGAAAAGTAAGTAGATGGGGAAAATATATCATGCTAACAGGAATCAAAAGAAATTGGGAGGGGGGTTATGTCAATTTCAGACAAAGGAAACTTGAAAGCAAATGATCAGGGATAAAGAAGCACATTACATTAATGATAAAGGGGTCAATTCTCCAGGAAAACATAATAATCCTTAACATGTATGTGCCTAAAAAGTGTGTCAAAATGCATGAGGCAACAACTAACAGAACTGCAAGGAAATAGATGAATTGGGGCACCCGGGGGGCTCAGTTAAGCATTCCACTCCCGGTTTCGTCTCAGACTGTGATCTCATGCCCTGAGTGAGACTCTGTGCTCAGCAGGGAGTCTGCTTAAAGATTCTCTCCTGCCCCTCTCCCCACTCGCTCACTCTCATGCCCTCTGTCTCTCTAAAAGAAATCTTAAAGAAAAAAAAAACACCTCTCAGTAAGCTAGGAATAGAGGAAAATTTCTTCCACTTGATAAAGAATATCTATAAAAATGTACAACTAACATCATACTTAATGGTGAGAAACTCAAGGCTTTCCCACAAAGATCAGGAACAAGGTGAGCATCCCCTCTCATCACTCCTTTCAACATGGCACTGTATGTATTAGTGCTACGGTCTGAATGTTTGTCCCCCCCCCCCAATTCATATGTTGAAATCCCACCCCCCAAAAGGGATGATATTAGGAAGTGGGGGCCTTTGGGAAGTGACAGGGTCAGATGAGGGTAGAGCCCTCATGAATGGGGTTAGTGCTTTTATACGAGAGACCCTAGGGAGCTCTCTTGCCCCTTCCACCACATGAGGATACAGTGAGAAGAGTGTAACCTGGAGGAGAGCCTTTGTCACCAGACCATGTGGGCCACCTGATCTCAGACTTCCTGCTTCTGGAACTGTGAGGAATACATTTCTGTTGTATGTGGCATTTTGTTTCACAGCCCAGACTAAGATAACTAGACCAGGAAAGAAAAATAAAAGGTATACAGATTGGGAAGGAAGAAATAAAATGGATTGCCTTCACACATAAAATGTATTATTGGGATTCTTCTGAAGCAGTTGGCGTATTTTTTTTTCATTTTTCAATAACTTTTTTTAAAGACATATACACTACTCAATAGAATAAAGAAAATATTTCCTTCTGTAATTACCTTCTTTAAGAATTATAATATCCCTCTCCTCTTTTTTATAACAGCTTTATTGATACACAATTCACATGAATACAGTTCATTTTTTTGAAGTGTGCATCCAGAGGTTTTTAGTCTGTTCATAGGTGTATGTATGTAGCAATCCCCACTGTTAATTTTATTTTATTTTATTTTATATTTTATTTTATTATTTTTTTTTTAGAGAGAGAGAAAGTGCAGGCATGCATGTGTGCACACACACAAGCGGGGGAGGGGCAGAAAGAGAGGGAGAGAGAATCTTAAGCAGCTTCTACATCCAGTGTGGAGCTGATCTGGGGCTTGATCTCAATCCTGAGATCATGACCTGAGCCGAAACCAGTTGTGTTGTATGCTTAACTGACTGAGCCACTCAAGCTCCCCACCACTTGTCAATTTTAGAACAATTTCATTAGAGAGGTTAGTTATTTAACTTCATTCTTCTTTTTTTTTAAATTAAGATATATATAATGTATTATTTGTTTCAGGGCTACAGGTCTGTGACTCATCAATCTTACACCATTCACAACACTCACCATAGCACATACCCTCCCCAATGTCCATCCCCCAGCCACTGCATCCCTCCCTCTCCCCTCCAGCAAAACCCTCAGTTTGTTTCCTGAGCTTAAGAGTCTCTTATGGTTTGTTTCTCTCTCTGGTTTTGTCTTGTTTCATTTTTTTCCTCCCTTCCCCTATGATCCTCTGTCTTGTTTCTCAAATTCCTCCTAACAGTGAGATCATATAATTGGTTTTCTCTGATTGACGTCATTGCAAATAGCAAGATCTCATTTTTGATGGCTGCATAGTATTCCATTTTGTGTGTGTGCGTGTGTGTGTGTGTGTGTGTGTGTGTGTGTGTATGCCACATCTTCTTTATCCTTTCTTCTGTTGATGGACATCTAGGCTCTTTTAACTTTCACTCTTTATACCCTTTTTTAAACCATTTTAACCATTTTCAAGTGTGTAGTTCAGGGGCATTAAGTACATGCCCAATGCTCTGCAACCATCACCACTGTCTATTCCCAGAACTTTTCATCGTTCTAAAAAGAAACTCCCCATGAGACAATAACTTCCCGTTCTTCCCAGCTCCTGGCAACCACCACTCTACTTTATGTCTCTATGAGTTTGATGATTCTGAGTACTTCCTGGAAGTGGGCTCATTCATTATTTATCCCTCTGGATCTGGCTTATTTCGTTTGGCTGAATGCCTTTAAGATTCATCCATGTCATAGCATGTCAGAATTTCCTTTCTTTTTAAGGCTGAGTGATATTCCACTGTGTGTGTGTGTGTGTGTGTGTGTGTGTGTGTGTGTGTGTGTGTAAACACATTTTGTTTATTCATCCATGTGTGGACTTCCGAGTTGTTTCCGCCTTTGAGTTATTGTGAATAATGCCTCTGTGACTATTGGCATACAAGTATACAAATTCTTTTGGGTGTATATCCAGAAGTAGAATATATATATATTCATAGATCATATGGTAATTTGATTTTCAATTTTTTGAGGAACTTCCGTACTGTTTTCCACAGTGGCTGTACCGTTTTACATTCCCAGCAGTTAATATACAAGGGTTCCAGTTTTTCCACATCCTTACCAATACGTGTTATTTTTCACTTTTATGATAATAGCCATTCTCATGGTTGTGAAACGGCATCTCATTGTGGTTTTGATTTGCATTTATCTAATGACTAGTGATATTGAATATCTTTTCATGCACTTAGGAGCCATTTGTGTAACTTCTTTTGAGAAATGTCTGTCGAATTTTTTTGCGTATTGTTAAACTGAGTTGTTTGTTTTAGTTGTTTAGTTATAGGGGTACTTTATACAGTCTAGATGTTAATCCCTTATCAGATATATGCTTTCCAAACGTTTTCTACTATCTATGGGTTGTCTTTTCACTCTCTTGATAGCATCTTTGATTCACAAAATTTCTAACTTCGATGACATCCAGCTTTTTTTGGTTGTTGCCTATGACTTTGGAGGTCATATCCATTGCCAAATCCAATATGATGAAGATTTTTCCCTGTTTTCTTCTAAAGGTTTTATAGTTTGAGCTCTTCTATTTAGGTTTTTTATTCCTTTTGAGTTAATTTTTGTGTCTGGGGCAAGATAAGGATCCAACTTCACTCTTTTGTATCCATATACAGGTTCCCCAGTACTGTTTATTGAAAAGACTGTCCTTTCTGCATTCAATATTCTTGGCACCCTTGTCAAAAATCAGTTGACCATATGTGAGTTTATTTCTGTGCTTTCTATTTTTTCGCATTAGTCTATATGTCTCTCTTTATGCCAGTATATTTGGTTACTATAACTTTGTAGTAAGTTTTGAAATCAGGAAGTATGAGTCCTTTAACTTTGTTCTTCTTTTTCAAGATTTTGGGTCCTTTGAGATTCCATATGAATTTTAGGAACGGATTTTGTTTCTGAAAATAAAACAAAAAACAAAAACCAAAATACAAACCACCACTGGAATCTTGACAAAGATTAGACTGAATGTGTAAATTGCTCTGATAGTATATTAATTTTGCTAGAATTGTTATAACAAAATGCCATAAATTGCATGGCTTAAACAACAGAAGTTTATTGTCTAACAGTTCTGGAGGCTAGAAGTCTGACATCAAGATGTTGGCAGGATTGGGTCCCTTCTGAAGGTTGTGATAAAGAGTACTTTCCCATGCTTCTCTCTTATCTTATGGTGGGTTGCTGGCCAGTTTTGCTGCATCACTCTGATATCTGTATTCATCTCCGCATGGTGTTTCTGCTCTGTATCTGTCTCTCTGTCCACATGTCCCCTTTTTATAAGGACTCTAGTTTTACTGGGTTAGTGACCCACCCTGCTTCCATATGACTTTATCATGTCGATAATTACAATTGCAATGACCCTATTCCAAATAAGATCACGTTATGGGGGTAGAGGGTTGGGACTTCAACATACAAATTTTGGATACCACAATCCAGGTTTCTGGTAAGTAGCTTAACTTACCAATATTAAGTCTTCCAGTCCACGGACATAGGACATTTTTCTACTTATTTATGTCTTTAATTTCTTCCAGCAAAGTTTTATAGTTTTTAGCACACAGGTCTTTCACTTCCTTGGTTATATTTATTCCTACATATTTGGTTCTTTTCATTGCTACTGTAAACAGAATTATTTTTTAAATTTTCTTTTCAGATTGTATATTGTTATCAATAGAAATGCAACTGATTTTTCAGTGTTGGTTTTATGTCCTGCACCACTGTTCATTTCCTTTATTAGCTTCTGATAGTTTTTCTCATGATATCTTAGGGTTTTCTATATGTCATCATGTCATAAGCAAACAGAGATAATTTTGGATTTCTTTTATTTCTTTTTCTTGCCTAGATCCTCTGGCTAGAACATCCAATCCTGTGTTGGACAGAAGTGGTAAAAGAGGACATCCTTGTTTTGTTCCTGATCTTAGGGGAAAAGCTTTGTCTTTTGTCATTGAATATGATATTAGCTCTGGGTTTTTCATATATGACTTATATCAGGTTGAGGAATTTGTCTCCTATCCGTGGTTTTCTGATTATTGTTATTATTATTAGATGCTGAATTTGCCAACTACTTTCTCTGTTTCAGCTGTAATAATTCTGTGGACTTTTCCCCTTCATTCTATTATTGCAGTATATAACTTTTTTGTTTGTTTGTTTTGGGGTTTTTTTTTTAGTATGTTTGGCACAAAATATTACATTCGTTTCAGGTATACAGCATAGTGATTAAACAAGTCCACGTATCATACTATGCTCATCCCAGCTGTAGCTACCAGCTGTCACCAGACAATGCTATTACAACCCCACTGAATATATTCCCTATCCTATAGGTTTTAGTCCCATGACTTATTCATTCCATAACTGGAAGCCTGTATCTCCCACTCACCCTCACCACTTTTGCCCATCCTCCCCCCCTTCTGGCACCCATCCATTTGTTCTCTATATTCATAGGTCTTATTCCACTTTTAGTTTGTTTATTCATTTCTTTTGCTTTTTAGATTCCACATATAAGTGAAATCATATGGTATTTGTCTCTCTCTGTCTGACTTGTTTCACTTAGCATAATACCCTCTAGATCCATCCATGTTGTCACAAATGGCAAGATCTCATCCTTTTTTATGGCTGAGTAATATTCCATCATATATATACACATATATATACACATATATATATGTGTATATATATATGATGGAAAAATATATATGTGTATATATATTCGTATCTTGGCTATTGTAAATAATAATACCATATACATAAGGGGTGCATGCATCTTTTTGAATTAGTGTCTTTGTTTTCTTTGGGTAAGTACCCAGTAGTGGAATTACTACAGTAATGTGGTGGATAACTTTGATTGATTTTACTATGTTGAACCAATCTTGCACTCCTGGAATAAATCCCTCTTGATTATTTTAATACGTTAGTGAATTTATCAACCACTACATTTTACTATATCTCATTTTGCTATAGTACCTTAATCCTTTCCTTGCCAATTTCTTAGCAAACAGATCATTCTCTTGTTATACAAATTGTTCTATAATGTAATAAACCATTAAACACCACCCAGTTCCATTATGTGAAGGAAATAATATAACTCTGGTAATAATAGCCAATAAAACACCAGAAAGGGAAAACTATGGAATGTCTCTGTGCATACAAGGCATGGATTATCTCATTTCCAATTATTAACTACTTAGGAAGCATTTATTGAACTTCTAGTGGGTTCCAGGCACTGTCAAAGTTATTCTGAAGGTGTTTACAAGTATGAAAAGGGAAATAAATAAATTGCTACCTACCATAGAGTTCAGTACAGTACTATGATAGAAATGTCCATCAGTGCTACGTAATTACATTAGAGGGTATTTTCCTGAAAAAGAGGATGAAGTTAGCCTTGAAAAAATTGTGTTACTCTTAAATTGCCTTGAATGATGGGTCCTGGAGTTAGCCAGGAAAAAGAAGAGTTTCATACAGAAGGTCTGTCTAGAAAGCGACACTGTGAAAAAGCATAATGATTGGAAAACTACAGAGATTTCCAAATGGGAGATCTGTACAAGAAAGTGTTACAAAATGACATTTTTGAGATAGGTGGGGCCCAGTTCATAAAGCATTTTGTGGGTTTGGTTAAGGAGTCTGAGTGTATTTTTTAAAGACCCCAGGAATCACTGAAAGATTGTAGAGCCGCATGAGCAAATTTTTATTTTAGGAAGATCACCCTACCGAAGTGTGGACTATGATTTGAAGGGTGGAATGGGAAGGGAGGGAGAGGAGACTGAAGGCAGAAAGGCAGTGACTGTGTTAATCCCGGCCGGAAGTGATGAGGGACTGTACTTCAGCGTCGGCAGCAGGAATGGGAGGAGAGAGACACATTTCAGAAGTGCTTCATACAGAGAATGAGAGGCTGTTGATGATCAAGTAGGACTGTAAGGATGGGTTGTTGCAAACTGAATTAGTTGGGGTGTGAAGTTTGAAGGACAACGATCAGGGAATCGATAGAAGACAGCAACGAGAAGGAGTCAGTAGTGGTTGTCCCGAAGGAATGAAGCTTCATGAAGTAGTAGTTTTTAACAGGGTAGAGCCAGGGAGCTCTCAGGCAAGCCTAGCACGTAGGGCGTCTTGGAAGACATTGCATTGCCTGGTCTCTTCCAACTAATTTCATGGTGGAAAGGAGAGGAATTTAGGGAAGGATGGGGGGACTGTTTCACTTTGGAAGAGACCAAAATAAATAAATAGATAGATAGATAAATAAATAAATAAGTAGGTAAATAAACCAAAACCAAAACCAAAACCCAAATGCAGTACACAAACTTTGATTAGAGTTTAGGTTGAAAAAACTCTTAAGCGACAATTCTGATACAGCTGGAGAAATTTGAAAATGGAATAATTGTTAGATCTTAGTGAATTTTTTGTTAATTTTAGAGAATGTCACAGTTATACTGGAGTTATGTAGGAGAATATCCTTATTTTTAGGAGATGCATGCTGAAGCATTTAGGGACGAAGTATTGTAATGTTTACTATTTATTTAGGGGCAGAGACAGAAGGAGGTTTACCAAATGGCAAAATATTAACAATAGTTCAGTGGCGGTGCTGGGCATAAAGCTGTTTACAGTACTAAGCTTTCAACTTTTGTGGGTTTTTTTAAAGTTTTTATTTTAATTCCAGTTAGTTAGCGTACAGTGTTATATTAGTTTCAGGTGTACAATATAGTGATTCTGCACTTCCACACATCACCTGGCGCTCCTCACGACAAGTGCACCCCTGAATCCTCATCACCTGCTTCACCCATCCCCCTACCTCAAGCTTGCGGTTTTTCCTCAATGTTTGAAATTTTTCCTAATTAAAAGACTTGGAAAAAATATGACAAGCTAGGAGTGGGGGACTGTGAGCAGCAATGGGGAGCAAAATGTTGTTAATATTCCTTAAATCCCTGAGATAGTTGATGGGGAGAATGAGTGGTACATTCTCAGAGGACTTACCTTAAGGTGATGACCTTAAGGTAGTGATTCTCAACTTCTGTCACTTCCAAACAGGAGCATGGAAAATAATATTTGTATGGCGCACTGGGGTGACAACTGAGGCATCCACATGGGGCTTAATGAAAAAAAAAATCATTGCATTTCCTGTATGATTTTTATTTTATTTAAAAAAATTTTAAGGTTTTATTTATTTATCTGAGAGAGAGAGCACACGAGCATGGGGAGGAAGAGGAAGAAGCAGGCTCCCCACTGAGCAGGGAGCCCGACCTGGGGCTCAATTCCAGGACCCCGGGATCATGACCTGAGCCAAAGGCAGACACTTAACTGATTGAGCCACTCAGGCGCCCTTCCTATATGATTTTTAAAAGAAAATAAAATAGTATTAGGAAATTTGTAAGTGATGAATTTATATATATATAAAAGTTCCGGGATGCCTGGGTGGCTCAGTTGGTTAAGCCGCTGCCTTCGGCTCGGGTCATGATCCCGGGGTCCTGGGATCGAGTCCCGCATCGGGTTCCTTGCTCGGCGGGGAGCCTGCTTCTCTCACTGCCTCTGCCTGCCTCTCTGCCTGCTTGTGTGTACTCTCTCTCTCTCTCTCTCTGGCAAATAAATAAAATCTTAAAAAAAAAAAGTTCCAAATGTATTTAAAAATTTGTAATGAAGAACTTGAAGTGTGGGGCTTGAATTCAGGACCCAGAGATCAAGAATTGCCTGCTCTACCAACTGAACCAGCCAGGAGCCCCCCAGAATATTGTTTAATATCAGATTTTATGCTTCAGTTTTTGAGTCTACCACCAATGAGAAGCTTTGTTCATACAAAAGTGTAACTTTTGTATATTCTCAACTATTAAATTATTAAAAGTGTTCTCAACTATTAAAAAACAATAACAGTTGAAATTATATTTAGATGGGAGCTCCTGGGTGGCTCAGTCAGTTAAGCATCTGCCTTCGGCTCAGGTCGTGATCCCAGGGTCCTGGGATGGAGCCCCACATCAGGCTCCCTGCTCAGTGGGGAAGCCTGCTTCTCCCCCTCAAACTCCCCCTGCTTGTGTTCCCTCTCTCGCTGTCTGTCTCTCTCAAATAAATAAAATCTTAAAAAAAGAAATTACAGAATCTAAAAATGTATCCTTTAATTGACAAATACAATGTAGAAAATATTGTAATAATGCAAGTTGTTTTCTAACTCATTTGAACTTTCTCCTATCAATTTATTTCAAAGTAATGATGAAGATTTAATTTATATAACAAGTAGGTTTTGTTAGAGGCATGTAGCAAGTTACTAAAAGAGCACGTCAGCTGCAGAGGGACAGAAGTAGACTATTTATGTGAAGATAAAGATTTGGGGCTGCTACCTAGAGCCATGGCAACCCTCAGTCCCTGATCACACACTGGGTTGCACACTATGCTCCTTGGACAAGTGGAACATGAACTTCTCCAGCAGCCCTATGGTCCTTTGTCCTTAGTGGACAGCAGTGCATTTGGTATATGGCTCCAGTGGGAGCCCATGTGGTAGATCACCTTCTTGGCAATGTGGGGCAGTGGGCCTCTGATGGCATTTGTGGTGCTTGCCACCTGTGCAGACCAAGGGCCACGCTGTCAGATCCTGCACTCCTCTAAGCCTCCTTCTGGGAAGCCCTGGAATAGATACTCTCAGCTGCGTGACCTCATCCGGCCACAGTGAAAGATGAGAGGATCAGTATTTTTGGTGCCCCTGTCATCCATTCACATCTTGCTAATGTCCAGTAGGTGAGGATTCCTGAGTTAGGGAAGTCCCAGATTTCAATTAAGGCATGAATTATTCCTGGCGGATCGTAACTGGAAAAAGGAGATTGCATGATCGAGTGCATTTGGGAAATGCTGTGTAAAGTGAAGAGGTATCTTTGCTGTAGGACATCCTAAGACTTCAATGCGAGAGCACACACTGCAAGTCTCCAAGAGGAGACTTACAATGTTCATAGTTGCCCAGAAATGTTAATCACTGGAGTCTTTTATCGAGAAGGCTCTTGAGGAGTGGGTGTGAGACAGAGCACACTGCAGAAAATGTAGAAAATACCGGAGAGGGTGGTGAAATTAGTGCCCGTTCTTAATATGCAAAGTTAGATGGAGAAGGAAGGACACTGCTTTCAGTTGCGATACATGTTTTGGGACACAAGTCAGCACCAGGTTTGCTGGTCAAAGACCGGTACTTGAATCTATTTAATAGTAATAATGTTTTTAAAAACCAAAAATTATCGTTACCACTTTATGCATTGAAGTGACTTTGGTAGTCAGTCAGTGCTATGAATCATGAAGAGGAAATAAAAAGTATAAATTTTGGAAGGAAGAGGGGTCCCTGGGTGGCTCAGTGGGTTGAACCTCTGCCTTCAGCTCAGGTCATGATCTCAGGGTTCTGAGATCGAGCCTCACATCGGGCCCTCTGCTCAGCGGGGAGCCTGCTTCTCCCTCTCTCTGTTCTCCTACCTCTCTGCCTACTTATGACCTCTCTCTCTCTCTCTGTCAAATAAATAAATAAAATCTTTAAAAAAAAAAAATTTTGGAAGGAAGAGACAAAATGTGTTATCAGGAAATGTAAATTGACTAAGAAGCAATTATTTTTTTTTAAAGGTTTTATTTATTTATTTGATGGAGAGAGAGAGAGATCACAAGTAGGCAGAGAGGCAGGCAGAGGGGGAGGGGGAAACAGGTTCCCTGTTGAGCAGAGAGCCGGATGCAGGGCTTGATCCCAGGACCCTGGGATCATAACCTGATCCGAAGGCAGAGGCTTAACCCACTGAGCCACCCAGGCGCCCAAGAGTAAAATGTATTTTTAAATTTTAGAAAAAAATATAATTGAGTTTTCACCAAGTCTCCAGAAAAAGGATGATTTTCTCCCTCCCCCTTGGTCCCTTCACAGTGTAAATTCCTTTCCTTTCCGTTTTCCTCTCCTTTCTTTTCCTTTCTTTCTAAATGTAATTGGAATGTTTTCTTCACACCCTTTGAACTGTCTTGCATACACACTGGGGTACAGGTATTTTTTATTTAGATGCAGATTAAAAGTTAGAATAATTCACCTCCAAAGAATTTTTGGATAGTATGAAAATCACTTGTATTTGACTTAGGGATGTGACGCCGGTACAATATAGAGCAAATTTTACACGAGAACTGTGTTCAGGTAGGCTGCCCGTGGCAGAGGTGGGGTGGGGAGCAGGTAGTGAGTGGGGGGGCTCTCTGTGGCACAGAGCTCATCGGGCGAAAACTAGAGAACCACACATCGCGCATGTTATAGGAAGAATTCACAACTCCGATCAGGAGTTGGACTGAACCTTCAGCGTTCCGCCTGAGCTTCTAACCCAGGAACAGATAGGGCGAGGTATGAGGGCAAGTGTGCACAGCTTCTGTGCCCTCTCTGGGTGGGCCTCTGTCCCAGGACCTCCACATGGAAGGTTCACGAAAGGTAAGTTTCAGAAAGTTGAAGGATAAGAAGAAAACTCCTTGAGGCACCTGGGTGGCTCAGTGGGTTAAAGCCTCTGCCTTCAGCTCAGGTCATGATCCCAGGGTCTTGGGCTCAAGCCCCACATCGGGCTCTCTGCTCAGCAGGGAGTCTGCTTCCTCCTCTCTCTGCCTGCCTCTCTGCCTACTTGTGATCTCTGTCTGTCAAATAAATAAATAAAATCTTAAAAAAAAAAAAGAAGAAAACTCCTTGATGTGACTACCTAAAAATAAGAGATAATATCCTTTTTAAATGATCTTAAAATTAAACAACGTCATGATAAGAAAAACCCTCCACAAAGTAGGTTTAGAGGGAACATACCTCCACATCATAAAGTCCATCTGTGCAAAACCACCGCTAATATCCTAAATGGGGGAAAACTGAGTGCTTTTCCTGTGTGGTCAGGAGCAAGACAGGTATGTCCACTCTCACCACTGTTGTTTGATACAGAACTGGAAGTCCTAGCCACAGCAATCAGATAGCAAAAAGAAAGAAAGGCGTCCAAATCAGAAAGGAAGAAGGGAAACATTCCCTATTTGCAGGTGACATGATACTTTACGTAGAAAACCCAAAGGACTCCACCCCAAAACTGCTAGAACTGATCAACAAATTCAGTAAAGTCGCCGGACACAAAATCGATGTGCAGAAATCTGTTGCCTTTCTATACACCAATAAGGAAGCAGCACAAAGAGAAATTAAGAAAACAATCCCATTTACAGTGCACCCAAACCAGTAAGATACCCAGGACTAACCAAAGAGGTGAAAAATCTGTACTCTGAAAACTACAAAACACTGACGAAAGAAATTGAAGGTGACACAAAGAAATGGAAAGACATTCTATACTCACGGATTGGAAGAACAAATATTGTGAAAGTGTCTGTACTGCCCGAAGCAATCTATACCTTTAAAGCAATCCCTATGAAAATACCAACAACATTTTTTCACGCAGCTAGAACAAACAGTCCTAAGCTTTGTATGGAACCACAGAAGACCCGGAATAGCCAAAACAATCTTGAAAAGGCAAAGCAAAGCTGGAGACATCACAATTCTGGACTAGGAGTCATACTACAAAGTTGTAGAGATGAAAACAGAATGGTACTGGCACAAACACAGACACATAGATCAATGGAACAGAACAGAAAACCCAGAAATGAACCCGCAACTGTAAGGTCAATTAGTCTTCAGCAAAGCATGAAAGAATATCCAATGGGAAAAGACAAATGGTGTTGGGAAAACTGGACAGCAGCATGCAAAGGAATGAAACTGGACCACTTTCTCATGAAAAAAAAAAAAAATTGAAATTGAAATGGATTAAAGACCTAAATGTGAGGCCTGAAAACCAGAAGAATCCCAGAGGAGGATACAGGCAGTAACCTCTTTGACATTGGTTGTAGCAACTTCTTTCTAGATATGTCTCCTGAGGCAAGGGAAACAAAAGCAAAAATAAACTATTGGGACTTCATCAAAATAAAAAGCTTCTGCCCAGAGAAAGAAACAGTCAAAGGAAATAAAAGGCAGCCTACGGAATGGGAGAAGATATTTGCAAATGGCAAATGATTTCACTCTTATGTGGAACTTAAGAAACAAAATAAACAAGCAAAGGGAAAATTAAAAAAAAAGAGAGCCAAACCAAGAAACACACTCTTAACTATAGGGAACAAACTGTTACCCGAGGGGAGGTGGGGTGGGGGATGGGGAAACAGGTGATGGGATTATGGAGGGCACCTGTCACGATGAGCACTGGGTGTTGTGTGACAATGTTGAATCACTATATTGTTATTCCTGAAGCTAATTTATCACACTGCATATTAACTAACTGGAATTTGAATAAACACTTAAAAAATAAATAAAATGACCCTAAATTTAGAAAGCAGACATTAGCTTTGTGTGCTGGCAGTGTTAAAACCAGTGAGATTTTCCCAAGACAATATTACAACTAGTTAGAACTTCCCCAATACCCTACACAAATTCAACTATATTCAACTCATTGTATTTCAGTGCGATAATAAGACAACATCACAAAGATGAATTGGGCAAGATTGTGCACTAAAGAATAATTATAACAATGGAAAATTGAAGACAACGGAAATGTCTGCAATTAGAGGGTTGGCTAAGTAAATTATGGTAAAACTCTATAATGGAATACCAAGCAGTCACTAAAAATGGTACTGTGATCGATATTCTTTTGAGAATGAAAAATGCTCCCAATTTACTGTTGAATGAAAATTAGATTAGGAGACAACAGTGAGAGTAGCTAACTCTGCATGGTAGGATTCAAAGTGGTTTTTACTTAATCTAAACTCTTCCTTACATATCCTTTTTTTTTTCCTCCAGTAATCATGTATAATATTGGTGATCAGCAAGGATATGAAACTGGTTTTATTTAAAAAAAAAAAAAGAAACGCAAACAACTGATTTGAAAAATTGTTTGCAGTAATTATGACACGGGGTTAAGTCGTTATTTAAAGAGCACATACATCAGGGCGCCTGGGTGGCTCAGTGGTTAAGCGCCTGCCTTTGGCTCAGGTCATGATCCCAGAGTCCTGGGATCAAGCTCCACACCCAGCTTCCTGCTCAGTGGGAAGCCTGATTCTCCCTCTCCCACTTCTCCTGCTTATAGTCTCTCTTTCTCTCAAATAAATCAACAAAATCTTAAAAAAAAAAAAAAATAAAGAGCACATACAAACTGCTAAGAAAAAAATGGAAGATCCTAGTAGGAGTGAGCAGAGAGCAAGAACAGGTAGCTTACCTCGTAGAAAGCAGAGATCACATACAAGCGTATGGATCATCATTCAGAGTCACTTGTAATCAAGGAAGTATAAAGTTAAATAATGAGATAACAGGCTTTCTTTTTCTTATTAAATTAGCAACAGTGGTTCAATGCCATTTTTTAAAAATTTATTTGACAAACTTTAAAAAAAAAATTTATTTGACAGAGATCACAAGTAGGCAGAGAGGCAGGCAGAGAGAGAGAGGGGGAAGCAGGCTCCCAGCTGAGCAGAGAGCCCAATGCGGGGCTCCATCTCAGGACTCTGGGATCATGACCTGAGCCGAAGGCAGAGGCTTAACGCACTGAGCCACCCAGGCGCCCCTGCCATATTTTTAATGATAAAAATTAATATCAATAAATTGTGGTATATCCCTTTGGTGCTGTTAAAAATTGAAGGTTATGTAGGTTATGTTGTAGCCTGGAAGAGGATAACATTTGAGTGAAGAGATGAAAAGTTAAGGTTTTTAAACTAATGAGGACTAGCAGTTATGTGGTGGTGGTGTGTTGGGGGGATAGAGTGTGGGAAAGAACAGGATCCCTCCAGTGAGAAAGATCTGGTTCAGTCTAGTTCTGCTGCTTGGCAACTCTGCTCTGAGCTTTATTCTTTTTTTTTTTTTTTCAAAGATTTTATTTTATTTATTTGACAGACAAAGGTCACAGGTAGGCAGAGAGGCAGGTAGAGAGAGAGGAGGAAGCAGGCTCCCCGCTGAGCAGAGAGCCCAATGCGGGGCTCCATACCAGGGCCCTGAGACCACGACCCGAGCGGAGGGCAGAGACCCAACCCACTGAGCCACCCAGGCGCCCCTGAGCTTTATTCTTTATTTGTTTTCTTTTGTTTGTGTTTTCTGAGAGAGAGAGAGAGGGAGCCTGAGTGAGGGTAGGGTCAGAGGGAGAGAGAATCCCAAAGAGGCTCCATGCACAGTGTGCAGAGCTTGAGGGAGGGCTCGATCCCATGACCCCAAGATCATGAGCCAAGCCGACATCAAGAGTCTGATGCTCAACCAACTGAGCCACCGAGGCACCCCAGACCTTTGTGAACTTTGACTGATACATACCTTTCTGGTTATAAATGTAGATACAGCATCTGGCACAGAATCTGGTACGTAATGTTTCATTCAGTAAGATTTCGTTGAGTGAATGAGTAGTAGCTCCTAAGTGATACATATAAAAGGTTGTGTATGAAGAAAGATTGGAGGAAAATATAGCCAAGTGATTAGTGGTTCTGTTAGGGTAATGGGAGTATGAATAAGCTTTTCCCGTTTTCTACAATTTGATGGTATTGTATTTATAATCAAAATGAGTATATGAACTTAATCTCTTCCTTTTTGGGTGTCCTATGTTACTATTTGAAAAATAAATTTTAAGACTTGATTGCATTATTTTTCCTTTTATTCCACTCAGCCAAACACCTTGGAGTCAACCTCAAGCGCTTTCTTTTCCTCTGCATCTAACATCAAACCTACCAGCAAGTCTTGTTGGCTCTGCCCTTTAGATTATATCCAGAATCCTATCATTTCTCACTGTCTCCGACTGCTTCCATCGTCGTCCCTGCCACCATTCGACTCTCCCTAGAACACCGCAGTGACTGGTCTCTCCTTCCACCCTTGTCCCTTTCTGGGATATTCTTAAGATTACAGCTGAGGTGACTATAAAAGCCAGGCCATGTCACGTCACCGCCTAGAACCCTCCAGTGGTTCATCCTCTCATTTAAAGTAAACGACAGAACCTTTAAAGCACTATACAGAGACCATGTAGAACCTGTCCTCTACCCCCAAATTCACACCTCTCTGACCTTATTTCCTACCATTCTGCCTCTGCCGCGCTCTTTGGCTAAAAACTCCTGCAGAGTTTCATAAAGCTGGCTCTTTCCCATGTGCAAAAATCACCTTCTTACTAAGGAGGTTTTCCAACACCAACCCCCCCACCCCTTTCTCAAGACCCCGCCCCCCAAGACTCTGTACCTTACCTGCTTTATTTTTTCCAGCACCATTTGACTGACAGTGTATTTTTACCAAATATGTATAAGCTTATATATCTCCCCCAATAAAAACAGCTCCATGGAGGTAGGCATTTTTGCCTATTTTGTTCCTTGCTATAATGTTAGCACTTAGAATAATGTCTAGCACCTAGTAGAGACTCAATAAATTTTTTTTTAATTTTTTATTATTTATTTGTTAGAGAGAGAGCGCGAGCGAGCACAGGCAGACAGAGTGGCAGGCAGAGGCAGAGGGAGAAGCAGGCTCCCTGCGGAGCAAGGAGCCCGATGTGGGACTCGATCCCAGGACGCTGGGATCATGACCTGAGCCGAAGGCAGCTGCTCAACCAACTGAGCCACCCAGGCGTCCCGAGACTCAATAAATATTTATTGACTAAATGACTTATTAGTTTCTTTCTTTCTTTCTTTTTTTTTTTTGAAGATTTTTATTTGACCAAGAGACACAGCAAGAGAGGAAACACAAGCAGGGGGAGTAGGAGAGGGAGAAGCAGGCTTCCCACTGAATGCAGAGCCTGATCCAGGGCTAGGGCCTAGGACCCTGGGATCATGAGCTGAGCCAAAGGCAGATGCTTAACAACTGAGCCACCCAGGCTCCTCTTTGTAGTCATTTCTCATAAGTAAATCTTAGTCTCAAAACTAGTTTGAAAGCCTTTTGAGAGACTGTCTCGTGTTGCTTTTGCCTGCCTCCTATCCCCAAGGTCAGCCCTCTGTAAGTGCACAGGCAGACACACCAGTGAGCCACAACCTACCCATAGAGCTGGATTCCTTCTGCCTCTTGGGCTGGGACTCTGTCCAGACTACTTGAGACAGAAGATAGGCTGTGTTGGAAAGCATTCTGTGTCTTGATCCACGTGGTGGCCCCAGGACTATGGACGTTGTGTACTCAAGAGCAGTGCGTCTCTGGTACTGTGTTGTGTGTATCTTGTGCCTCGGGAAACGAATGTTCGTCCGTGCCTCGCTATCCCTAGAGGAAGATGAGCTGCTGCATGTGGCTGAGATCAGGAAAGAGTCCTGCACGCTCTTCCTCATTGAGAATTTTTAGCTTAGTGGTTGAAATTTTTGTTTTTGCATTCAAAGGTAAGTAAACACTTTTTATTACTTTGTCTTTTGCAGAGCTATTCATAGCAGAATATCACAGAAAAATCAAGGAGGCTTTTGAAGTGTTTGACCACGAGGCGAATAATACAGTGGATGTGAGGTTTGGCAATGTTTTCTTTGTCCTAATTCTAAATTATTGATGCAACTCATGCGGTAGAAGAGGCCTCCTGTCTTTGTTTCAGTCCTTGGATTTATTATGCTATCTATCTATCCATCTTTGATTTGAGAGAGTGTGGGGGAGGGTTGTGAGGAGGGGAGGGGGAGAGGGAGAGAATCTTCAAGCAGACTCCCTGCTGAGTGCAGTGCCCAAAGTGGGGCTCGATCCCTCAACCCATGAGATCATGACCTGAGCCGAAACCGAGAGCTGGACTCTGAACCAATGGAGCCACCCAGGCACGCCACTTATTATGCTATTTAAATTTTTTATTTTCTGTGCTCTGTGAAAGGTCTTTACTAACTATTCTTCAGATCAATCTTGTTTCTTATTTTTTATAGTCTGGGAAAAGAATATCCACATTGCCCACTTCAACCGTAGGCTGTCAGTTCTGCGGGGGAGGTGAACTCCGCTGGATCATTAGTGCTAGAGACTTAGCTGGTGCTCAGTAAATAATTGTTGACTGAATGAACAGAATTTGCTTTTAAAATAAATAAGTATAGGGCACCTGGGTGGAGCAGTCTGTTGATTCTCGGACTCCTGGTTTCAATTCAGGTTGTGATCTCAGGGTTGTGAGATCGAGCCCCACACTGGGCTGGGCACTTAGAGATTCTCTCCTCCCTCTGCCCCTCCTGCTTGTGCGCTCGCGCTCTCTCTCTCTCAAATAAATAAACAAATCTTTAAAAAATAAAATAACTAAGTATGTATTATCAAGCCGTGAATTGGAAAGATTAATAATGCTTAAATGATGATGTGCTCCCCAAGTAAAATAACAAAAAAGAACCCAAGCCAAAGAACATATGAGAGAGAGAGAGCCATGAATACGGGTAGGTCAGGAGCAAAGGAGACGGAATGGTTTGAGACCAGAAAGAAAAAAAAAAAAGGCAGAGGGAGACTATCCGGGAGAACAAAGAAGTTGTAGGGTCCACGCCGCGCACGTCCCGGAGCAGCCATGAACCCATTCTTCCAGGAGAGCGAGCGCGATGGTCCCATCCGGTGGGCCCGCAGCCTCAGCACACAGCGGCCAGCCTGGCTGCGGGAAGGGACAGGGAAGGAACAGTCGGAGGCTCATGAGCAGGTGCCCTCACTTCCAGGACTAGGCAAGGCTCCAAGTGCTTCAACCCGAGCTACGCTGGAGGGGCAGCCTGCGATGTTATTTTATTTGCGACAGATTGTCACTACACACGTTGTTTCGTTTCTTACATCTGGAGGCACGAGGTATGACTGCAGGAGAGGAGACGGAGAGGCGCAGTCCAGTTCATACTTTGTACTAGCGCCTTATGAAGCTGAGTTTTGTACCTCGTCTGTGTTTATGGGCCTTACAGCAGGGGGTGAGGCTGAGAATTACATTCTAGAACCATCGCCATAGTCAGCCCTGTATGAGCCTTGGCTCAGCTGTTGCCACGGACATGTGCGGGTCACGTGCTGGGCTCCGGGTGCTCGGGCCACAGCGCAGGCTGCCTGAGTGACCCCGGAGTGGGAGCATCCTAGGAGGAGAATGACTGGGTCGGGCGGCGGTGGCGGTCATAGGGTTTGGGATGGGGTGGGGAGCCTGCGACATGCGTGACCGAATCCCCGGATGGCCTTTGCCGCAGACCCTCGCTGAAGCCGCAGGGTTCTCCTGGGGGCAGGGAGAGAGGGATTGTGCGAGAGGTCAGGGAAAGCCGGAGGGAGAGCCGGAGAGCTGTCATGAGAGAGGAGGGGAGCCGAGCCGAGAAGCCCGCGTGTACCCACAGCTTGCTGGCCGACAGGAGACCCGTCGCTGGGGGCAGGGAGCTCACGTCCATGACCTCATCTTCGTCTTTTTATTTGTGTGCTGAGAGTTGGCATCTCCAGTGTCTGGAAACATGGGAAAGGTTTGCTCAAGGTCCTATCAGGGTTTTAAAATTCTAGGTCTCTGCCCGCTCCCTCCTCGCCCCCCTTGACCCCTCACCCTTCGCCGGAGGCCCCCCTGGACCTGTCTCTGGCCTTTGGGCCTCCTGACAGAAGCAGTGAAAAGAAAGCCTCCCAACTCTCTTAGAGCACTGATGCCAGGTCTTTTTTGGGTAAAAGGGCTAATTTAGGAAAAACAGACATGCTTATGGGATGCATCCTTCTCCCATTCAAAATTTTAAAATTTTACTGCAGCCCCAAGGGAAAGTATGTATTTTTACAATGTAAAGTCTACTTCATTATGTAAAGAAGGTTACAAAGAAAATTGGCATTATTTTTCTCACTCAACTATTAATGCGATGCATATTCGAATAGTAGCAAGAGGGATGGATGTAGCTTCCTAATCTTTATTCCTTCTGTTAATTTGCATAGTGCTCTGAAGTTCATCACGAGTGTTCTCATGCAGCTGGCGTCATTACCACGCGCCCTGTATGGGACAGAGAAGCCAAGTGACTTGCCCAAGAGGGCACAAGGGCTGAGCAGCAGAGGCGATGCTCAGAATAGTTCCCTCTGTTTGGGCAGCTGCCTGGTGGCCCCAGACGAGACCCTGGGAACGCAGGGATGAATGAGATCCAGTCCTGCCTTCCCTGCTGGCCACTCTTTATTGTAAAAACAGTTAATCCAGCTAGAATTTATTTTGGCACTTGATTAAAAGTGAAAGTCTAAACAGACTTTTTTCCTCTCCAAATTGCTAAAGTTTATTTTATTTACATCATGAATTGTTACACCTACTTTATAATATGCTGCATTTTCTATAACTGAATCTAACTTGAGCTGTGTATTCTAGTCTATGGCTTTACCTTTCAGTCTTCTATTAGATTAGTCCAATCCTAATTGTTTTTTTTTTTTAAAGATTTTATTTATTTGACAGACAGAGATCACAAGTAGGCAGAGAGGCAGGCAGAGAGAGAGGGGGAAGCAGGCTCCCCTCTGAGCAGAGAGCCCAATGCGGAGCTCGATTCCAGGACCCTGAGGTCATGACCTGAGCCGAAGGCAGAGGCTTTAACCCACTGAGCCACCCAGGCACCCCAATCGTAGTTGTTATAAATTTAAAATGTGCTTTAATATCTGATAGAACTGGGCTCTTTATTACTTTTCTTTTTAAATATTTTTAATTAATTGAGAAAAAACCAAGACATGGAAATAACCCAGTTGTTCATCGACGGATGAATGGATTAAGAAGTTGTGATATACAGATATAGATACATGTATCTCTATCACATAATGGAATATTATTCAGCCGTAAAAATGAGGAAATCCTGCTGTTCGTGACAGTATGGTTCAGTCCTGAGGGATATGCTACGTGAAATAAATCAGAGAAAGACAAACACCTGTGATTTCGCGTATATGTGGAATCTAAACACAAACAATGAGAAAAACGAACTCGGAAGAAGAGATCAAACTTGCGGTTACTCAGGTGGGGAGGGTGGGGAGGAGGACTTGGAGGAGGAATGGGAGGAGCCTGGTTGAAAGGTGCGAACGTTCAGTTACAGCCCAAGAACTAGCGATGTGCTGTGAAACAGGGAGACTATAGCTGATGGTGCTGTATGGGCTCCAGGAAAGCTGGGAGGAAAGTAAATCCTAAGAGTTCTCAGCACGAGGAGACCTTTTCTTTCGTGTGTGTGTGTGTGTGTGTGTGTGTGTGTGTAAGAAGATATGTCGCTTGAACCTCTTGTGGTCATCATGTCCCAACATCGATAAATCAGACCGTCCTGCTGTATGCCTTCAATGTACACCGCCATTGATACACGTCAATTTTTTCTTAAGAAAACTGGGGGGAGAAAAAGAATCGAAGGCAGAGTTCTATGTAAAGAGTGGTGTCGAGAAGCGTTGGATGGAGTGAGAGTCCAGAGACAGAGATAATGGCTTGGTTTGGGCAGGAGAGAGCTGTCCCTGGAGAAGCTTCTAGCACATTTGGCTGTGTCTCCCCTACCCTGTAGGTATGGCGCCATTTTCCTTGTAGGACAGACCCGGGCCCCCTTACAGATGAGTTTTGTGGCTCTTACTCTCCCTTCTCCCTACCTCTGCTTTGCACAAATTGAAAGATCGAACTCGAAACTGTACCACTATGTAAAACCTCACAAAGTGGGTCCCTGCGGCTGTCTTCCTGGCTCTGAGGGGCAACCCTGTGGTCCAGAATCAGACCACCTGGGCTCCACTCCTGGTTCTCTGAGTAACTTACTTTTCTCCTTCACCTCATAGGAAGGACCCTGTCAGGGGTCTGGGAAGTCAAAACTATTTTTATAATAAATCTAAGTCAGTATTTGCTATTTTCATTCTCATTTTTTCACAAGTATGTATTGGAGTATTTGAAAAGCTACATGATGTGTGATATCCCAACAGATTGGATGCCGAAACCGATAGGAGATTCCAGCTGTCTTCTGTTAAGCCAGACATTACAGAGATTTGCAAACATGTAAAATGGTGCCGTTCCTCTAATTAAATTTGTTCTTGTGGAAAATACAGTTATTTTTCATAAAATTATGTTATTAACATACACTTGTAATGAATTTATTTATTGTTATTTCTAAATGAAATTTTTAAATATTTAAAAAAATTTCCAAGTGAATATTTTAAAAATTGTTTGAGTTCTAATATGGCAAATACAGATAAAACAACCCACAGAAGGAAAGGCTTTCTGAGGATCTCTATTATTTTTAAGACTGCAAAAGAAGTTCCGAAACCTCAAAATATGAGAACCAGTGTTGTCAGTGGACATTTTTAAAGCTCTTAGAACAATCTCAGCTCAGAAAAAACTAGCTTGGGATTTAAAACTTAGAACAAATTAGGTATTATTAGTAGTAGTACACTTTATATTCTTGAAATAAACAATTTAGAGTTGTTTTTCCTGTATTTTCTCTGGATTAGTAATTATACATAACAAGCCTCTCATAAGAATTTTTTACATAGGGGCACCTGGATGGCTCAGTGGGTTAAAGCCTCTGCCTTCAGCTCAGGTCATGATCCCGGGGTCCTGGGATCGAGCCCCGCATCGGGCTCTCTGCTCAGCAGGGAGCCTGCTTCCCCCTCTCTCTCTGCCTGCCTCTCTGCCTACTTGTGATCTTTGTCTGTCAAATTAATAAATAAAATCTTTAAAAAAAAAGAATTTTTTACATATTTCTGTGCATTCTGTTTTGATCTTTTAATTTTTGAAGCAGTTCATTTTCCTTGTTGAATAGTGTTTGCAAGTTGGCACCTTGAAAAACATCGAGGCAGGTTTTTAAAAAATAACACTAACTGGGGGCATTTTAATGTTGCCTCATATAAAACCTAGAACATAATACATTTTGACTTACGTACATTTTCCTGCTCTGTGTTGAGATTTCAATCCATAAGCCTGATTGAAAGTGAAGTTTTTGAATAGATAATATATAGACCCAGGATAAGATCCTTAAGGTACAGAAAGTAGTGTTGGATACATCTTTTTACCTCTAACTCATGGCTATCCAGTTCCTCTGTTTTCTTTTTAAGATTTTAGTTGTTCGTTTATTTATTTATTTGAGAGAGAGAACATGTGTACAAGTGGGGGAAAGGCGTGAGGGGAAGAGAGAGGAACAAACACATTCCGTGCTGAACGTGGAACCTGATGTGGGCTCCCTCTCAGGGCCCTGAGATCATGACCTGAGCCGAAACCAAGAACCAGACGCTGAACTGACTGAGCCACACAGGCGGCTATCGTCTTTTTAAAGGCAAGAGTTGTTACAGGGTTTTTCTAGAGAAAGTCCATGCAAATACGTGTGTGTGTGTGTGTGTTTTATTGTGATAAGTATATACAACATAAAATTTAACATTTTAACCATTTTTAAGTGTATAGTTTAGTGATGTTAAGTATATTGACTTTACTACCATCCATCTCCATATTTTTGCTGAAGTTGCTATATTGACAGGGTGTTCTCTTCATTTTATGAGTGTGCCTGTTTCCCTACGATCTCAAACAAAGTTAATTATCAACCTCTAGGATTTTTGCTAATGTGTTATGTGAAAAATAGAAACTCAGTGTTAATTTTCATTTCTCTAATTATGGACATCTTTCTGTATGTCTAAAAGTGATTTGTATTTCCTTTTGTTTGAACTGACGGTTCATGGCCTTTCCCATTTTTTTATTGAATTGTTTACCTTTTTATATATTAAAGATCTTAGCCATAGCGCGTGAAATGTATGCCATCTGTCTTTTGACTATTTTTACTTTCTGGTGTTCAGAAACTTTAAAAAAATGGTTAAATTACACACCATTTGAGTATGAATTTGGAAACAAACAAAAGTCATCAGAGTGGTTTTAATAGAATAAATTTAAGTTAACCTGAATAAAACTAGTATGGTAAAAAAGAAAAAAAACACAGCATTCCACAAAGAATGTCTCTAAAGTAAAGAAGTGAATTAATTTTTCCATGTAGCTGATGAATTTAATTTGAATGCCACTCAAATCTGAATCACAAACCAATCTAGTTTTTTGTAATGTATGTTCTTTCATCTTTGACTCTTAACGATAAAAGTATAGTAGAAGTTGGTAGAGCCAGTTGCTGGCTCTATGACTGATTTTTTTTTTTTACCTTATTACAATATTATTGACTAATTCCCTATGCTGTTCTTTTCATTTGTTATTTATTTTATAGCTGGAAGTTGTACCTCTTAATCTTCTTTACCTATTTCATCGACCCTCCCTCCTCCTTTCTGGCAGCCACCAGTCTGTTCCCTGTATTTAAGGGTCTGTCTGGTTTTTGTGTGTTTGTTCATTTCCTTTGCTTTTTAGATTCCATATATAAGTGAAATCATATGGTATTTGTCTTTCTCTGTCTGACTCATCTCACTTAGCATAATACCCTTGGGTCTATATCCATGTTGTCGCAAATGGAGAGATTTCATTCTTTTTTACGGCAAAAAAATGTTCCGGTGTGTGTGTGTGTGTGTGTGTGTGTGTATCACATCTTCTCTATCCATTCATTTGTGTTCATCTATCGATGGACACTTGCGTTGCTTCCATATTTTGGCTGTTGTAAAAAATGCTGCAGTAAATATGGGGGTGTATCTATCTTTTTGAATTAGTGTTTTGTTGTCTTTGGATAAATACCCAGTAGCAAAACTGCTGGAACATATGGTATTTCTATTTTTAATTTTTTTGAGGGCCTCCATTACTGTTGTCTACGGGGGTTGTACCAATTTATATTCCTACCAACACTGCATGAGGGTTCCCTTTTCTCTTCTTTTTTGCCCACACTTGTTATTTTTTGTCTTTTTGGGATTAGCCATTCTGATTGGTGTGAGGTGGTATTTCATTGTGGTTTTGATTTGCATTTCCCTGGGCACCTCTTCATGTGGATGTTGGCCATCTGGATGTCTTCCAGGGGAAAAAATGTCTGGTCAGGCCCTCTGCCCATTTTAGTCAGATTATCTGGGTTTCTTGTTTGTTTGTTTTATGTGTATGTGTTCCATTGTATAAACACTCTATATATTTTGGATATTAACCCCTTACTGGCTCTATCTTCTGTCATTCGGTAGATTGCCTTTCTGTTTTTGCTGATGGTTTCCTTTACTGTGAAAAAGCTTTTTGTTTTGGTGTAGTTCCAATAGTTTATTTTTGCTTTTGTTTCCCTCGCCAGAGGAGACAGATCTACAAAAATGTTGCTAAGGGCAATGTCCAAGAGGTTACTGCCTCTGTTCTCTTCCAGAAAGAAAGGTTTAATGGTTTCAGATCTTACATTTAGGTCTAATCCATTTTGAGGGCGGTTTTCTTGAGTCGGTGTAAGAAAGCGGTCCAGTTTCATCTTTTTTTGCATGGAGCTGTCCAGTTTTCCCAGTGCAATTTATTGAAAAGACCGTCTTTTCTCCATTGCATAGTCTTGCATCTCTATCCTGTTCTACTGAGGCATGTGTTTGTTTTGTGCCAGTACCATACTGTTTTGATTACTATGATTGGATTTTTATGTACCACCCTCTTTTTATTCATTTTCCTTATACCTGCCTCACTTAAACCACAGGAGTGTCAGGAGTAGCAAATGAAAAAGCATGAAAGCATTTTGAAAAGTATAGGAGGTCAGATCAAGTTATATATATATATATATATATATATATATTTTTTTTTTTTTTTTAAAGCCTTTTGCCAAACAGTCAGCTGCCGTGGACTAGCTCGATCCATTAACTGTTTTTATTCACATTCAGGTTATATATGTTTTTAACACTCCTTTCTCATCAACTCCGGAACGGATTGATCCTCAAAATGTGGTGAACCAAGATGATGTACGTCCAATCCTGGAATAAAAATGCTGGTCATCCCCTTTCCCCCAGCTACACCCATTTGTGCCCTTGCTATGTTTCAGTGCCTTTGCAGAGGGACGTGATTGGTATTCTAGACTATTCTATGTTTACTTTACTCTTGCCTCCACTATAGGAGATTTTTCCCAATCTAGGTGTTTTCTTCGTCTTTAGGCAAACTTTTTGCAGCCCAGCGGCCCCCGGTGTCCTGCTAATGCGGTGAGTCTCTTTTCCAGGACTTCCACCTCAGCTCAGCGTGAGTCTCTGGGGCGCACAACACCCACTGCTCATCTTTTACGCCGATAAGGGGACTTGAGTTTCTTAAGCAGTTGGCAGGGACTCGGAGTGTATTAGGTCTTGTCTAAAATTCAGTAAGAAGTAGGTAATAAGAACCTCTTTGTGATGGATTAGGAGTCACTCTTCCAAAGAAGACTGGAGATACCATAAATGTGATTTCTACCTCTTCGGATTTAATGCTATGTTTGAAGATAAGTTATTAACAACCCTTCACAATGCGTTTAATCAGGTAGTAAAAAACAATTACTACCTGAGAAAGCTTGAGACTCAAAAGAGCTTTGAAAAACTGTGCAGGTCAATAGATCTGTATCTGTGCAATGGAAAAACAGTGTTAAAGAGGAATGGGATTGTTGGACCCATAGACCACTTCGTAGGGAATGAATCATAAAAACCGAGGTCCGTTTATACATAGTTCACACATATGAGCGAAATGACTGATGAATTAGACTAGAGGATAACTTGGATAAATTTCAAGAGCAACGTTGAGTTAAAAATAATTACAGGGGGCGCCTGGGTGGCTCAGTGGTTTAAGCCACTGCCTTTGGCTCAGGTCATGATCTCAGGGTCCTGGGATTGAGTCCCGCATCGGGCTCTCTGCTCAGCAGGGAGCCTGCTTCCCTCTCATTCTCTCTGCCTGCCTCTCTGCCTACTTGTGATCTCTCTCTGTCAAATAAATAAATAAAATCTTTAAAAAAAAATAATTACAGAAGGAAGCATATGTTCTGATATAATATATATAAATTTTAAACCTACAAAATAATGGTGTCTTTTGTTTATGAATACAGTGACATGCATGGAAATGATAAATATTATCCCCAGAATAGTGGTGTCATCTGAAGACAGAGGGGGAAGGGATGGAGAGTGGGAAGTGGGACTTTAGCTGTTTTCTGCCATGTTTTATTGTTCAGGAAAAAATCTGGAACAAATGTGGCAAAAGGTTAACATCAGTTAAATCTCAATATTGGATATATGGCCGTTATATTTTTTCTGTACTTTTTCTGTAATATTTCACAACTATTTGTAAAAATAAATATTTTTTCTCAAGAGTGGTTTATACATTGTCTTTCCACCATCTCACTTTCCAGTTGCTTTGTAAAAAATAGGTTTGCTTAAGGGGTTCTGGGTGGCTCAGTTGCTTGAGGGTGTAGACCGACTCTTGATTTTGGCTCAGATCTTGTTCTCAGGGTCTAGGGATCAAGCACTGAGTTTGTGTGTGTGTGTGTTTGGTGGGGGGAGTGTCCCTGCTCACCCGGGTGTCTGCTTGTCTCTCTCTCCCTCTGCCCCTCCCCTAGCCCGCCAGTGCATGCGGTCTCTCTCTCTCTCTCTCTCTAAAATAAATAAATCTTTAAAAAATTGGTTTGCTTACAACAACCCTTTTGATGAACTGTAATTATAACTGTGATTAAATAATCTCTTAAAGTTTAAAAAAATCATCCCAAATCCTACCTCCTGAAAGGACAGTTGTTCATGTTAGACAAGTGTAGCTCTAGATGTTTTTCTTTTTTTTTTTCCTAAAGATTTTATTTATTTATTTGACAGAGAGAGAGATCACAAGTAGGTGGAGAGGCAGGCAGAGAGAGAGAGAGGAGGAAGCCGGCTCCCCGCTGAGCAGAGAGCCTGATGTGGGGCTCGATCCCAGGACCCTGGGATCATGACCTGAGCTGAAGACAGAGGCTTTAACCCACTGAGCCACCCAGGCACCCCCTAGATGTTTTTCTTACCCATGTGTAATAAGGTACATGGCTAGAAGGGTGGGGAGTTGATACAAAAGGAAGAAGGAGGAATGGGAAGACAGGAAAAAAGGAAACATGTGGAAGAAAAAAATCTAGAATATAATCTCCCTGAGGGAGGACCTTCTGTCTGTTTTGCTCTCTGCTGTATTTTAGCAACTAGGACAGTGTTTGCTGCATAGTAGGTCCACAGTATACATACATTTATTAAATGCATGAAGGAGAAGACTATCCTGTAGAAATAAGATCACAATACCCATTCTTTAAAAAAATAAAAAGTATTAGTTTAATTTTACTTGAATTAACAAAAGAAAAAAATAAATTTAAATTGAAGAAATTGTGGAATCTCAAAGGTTTCCTGGTCATGAGCAACATTACTTTAAATTCAGAGAAGATAATGAGGAAAACATTAAGAGTTTATAAAATGAAAAATTTTGTAATTGGATAAGGTGAAAAATACAATTTTGGGGGGTGTCTGGGTGGCTCAGTTGTTTGAGTGGCTGGCTCTTAATTTTTGGCTCAGGTTATGATACCAGGGTCCTGGGATTGAGCCCCACCTGGAGCTCTGCACTCAGCAAGAAGTCTGCTTCGGGATTCTCTCTCTCCCCCGCCCCCCTTCCCTGCTTGCTCGTTCTCTCTCTCAAAATAAGTAAATCTTTTAAAAAACACATTTTTTTACATAGATAATGTATTTACATGGTTAAAAATTCAAAGAGAACAGAGTACAGAGAAAAGTCTAACTCCCTTCCACAAGCCACTCAGGACCCCTCCAAAGTACTCGTTACTCAAGTACTAATTCCTAGGGATCACTCCAGAAATATTCTGTGTATACATACACATTATTTTCTTACCCCACCCTTACATTTTTCCTCAAATGGTTGCATGCTTTCGTTGCATGGTACTCTTCCCTTGGGATGGGATCAAGCCCGTGCTGAAGTTCATTTTAATGACGTCTCATTAGCGTTCCCGAGTCCAGAATAGATGTAGCTTTCCAGTTTATTCTTTTTTCCTCCCAGTTTATTCTTGGTCTATGTACATAAATGCACTAAGTTTTAGTGTATTGGAGGGCATCAGAAAGCCCCATAAACCATACCCCAGACTTTATAAACGGGAGCCGAATAGGATACACGTGACAGACAAATAACTCTTGGAGTCCGACTACCCTGTTGGGACACTTAACTTGCTGTGTGATAAAGAGGATGTTTTCTGTATTTAATAGCTTTGGAGGCCGACTCACTTGACTCTGGATTATAGCTATCTGTCTGTTGTGTTTACCGTATTGTCTGGATGAGTGGCGAATTTTGGTGTATGGCCGTGAACATCGGGAGCCAGAGGCTGGGGACTGGTGGTCTCAGAGTGTACTTCCTGGGGCCTCTGGGTGTGTACCCTCCGTGACTTCCAGGTTCATATTCCTGCAGCCTCGACCTGGTCTCCTTAACATAGGAAATACAATATAATGAAAATAAAATAAAATAATGACAGAGCAGTGGGCTAATGATACAGTGTCATAGGCTGTCTGGTGTAGGCCCATGGAGAGAGATCATGTTTGATTAAGTTTCCATCTCCGCTTAAAACAGCTGTGCCCAGGGAAGCAGGTCAAACGGTACAAAGCAGCACAACCTGTATGTTAGGGAACTCTCACAAGGATTGCTCTCTATCTGGTACAGTTACTCCCAAATTCTGATGAGGGTGTATTAGGCCATTTCAACCCAAATCTTGGCCAGTATTGCTACTAATTCTCCTCGTCCCTGGCAGTGCTAGTGATTCACACCACGGTGGTTGACTGTGGTAGAGATTGGGTAGTCTAATTTTATTACTCTTCCTGAGTGTATAACTAAGCTCAAATTCACGCACTCCCTTGAAGATAGAGGGAGGCTGGGAAGTGGGGTTTAGCTAGAGTTCTGGCTGGTGGAATGTAGGTGGCAGTGATGCATGTCACTTTTAGACCTGATGCTTAAAAACCTATCACGTATAGTCCTCCGTGTTTTCTCCCCTTCCGGCTGGACGCATACAAGCCGAGTGACGCTGGAAGCCGTGTGTTGAAATTGATGGAACCACAGGATGAAAGGAGCTGGCCCCCGAATGAGTCTTTGGAGCAAAGCCATTCTTCGATCAGGAAGACTCATTTTGGATTTAAAAGAAGCCACTTCCGTAAGTGTAGTAAGCCACTGGATGCTGGCGTTTGTTGTAGTGGTGTTCGTTATCCTTGCAGAGCGGCATTATTGAATTTTCTCCTCTGGAACCCAAGGAAGGATTTGGGGACCCTAGATATCTAACAGGCTATGTCCTAGGTTGTGGCTGGTTGAAGAGGGCTGATGGGGACTAGGGGAGCAGCCATCATTGTTTGCTACTCCTGTCAAGCATGATGTAAAAAATGTCTCCCTTTATGACTTACCCTACAAACCGCAAGCTATGGAGAGCAGATACATTTGTGGTTGCATAAAAAAGCCTGGGAGTTGTTTGAAATTGCCCCAGACCTCCGTGGGGGGCAGTGAGGAGGGCAGTAGGGGTTAGTAACCAGTGGTTCCGTGTCGTACCCAGTGCAAGGGACTCCATCCCGACCACAGTTCATTGTGGCCATGGAATCCAGGGTCCTACAAGTTGTACACAGAGGGAGTGGTAGAAATGTCATCCATTTCATCTATAGATATGGCCAGATGTCTAAATCTGGTCTTTCCCTGGGGGAGGTGAGAAAGACGGGACTGTTCTGGATGCTATTCGAGTGGTTGTGAAAGAGAGATTCGATTATGGGAGCAGGGTCCCAAGGAGCATAGGAATTCATTAGTTGGGTCTTTGAGGGACTCCAAAACCAGTGTTTGGAAGTGTCACTGCATAATGCTGTGATGAAACTGGGCCAGAAGCCAGGCTGCTCGTGCCATAATTCAAGTCGGCTTCTGGTTAATTTAAAGGCTTGGTAGCTACACCAGCTCCTAACCCGAAGTCACCTTCTGTTTCATTTTCTGAATTACTGAGACGTGACACTCAAATGTCTGGTGGTGGTGGTGGTTGTTGTTGCTGTTTCTTCCCTGAAAACTCCCGGTGCATTTTGTAATGGTTTCCAACCTTTTCACTGAGAGCTCATTTTGGCCATCTTACCTTTGCTCACCCAACTCTGGAAGTATTCTTGTTTTTTGCTAAGAGCTTCTTTCCCTTGTGTCTCCTGAGTTACAAGTGTATTGAAGACAAAATGTATTGAATGTTTGGGTTCGTTGTTGTGCACAACATGGTCTTTTTCTATATTCAATGCCAATGATATTAGCAGAGGCTATGTTACTCATTTGCATTGTTATTGGAAATGAATGTGTAAAGGTGCGTGGGGCTGTGCAGGGAATGGTCTTGTTTGTGCCCTGCGAAGCCCGGATGCTGTTACCTACGTAGACAGCGGAAATCCTCAACGCAGAGAAGTAACTAACAGATTTGGGCTTTTAGAAAGAAAATGTAACTCTGGGAGGGTAGGTAGGTTGACACGTAGACCAGAGCAGTGGTTTCCAGTTCTGAGGGCACACTGGAATCACCCGGGACCGTCTAAAAAAAAAGCCCCCCACCGAGAGACATGAGCAAAGACTTGAACAGGGACTTCAGCAAGCTCCAGTGACATGAAATCTTTCAGTAGCTGCTACAGACAAGGATATGGGGCAAGAGGGATTCCCATGCTCTGCTCAAAGGAATCTTAATTAGAGGTTGGGGGGGAAAATGGCTAACTGTGTGTGTGTGTGTGTGTGTGTGTGTGTGTCTGTGTCTATGGTGGCCTTACAGAGCTGCCCCATCACCCAGAGGGCCCAAGACTGCACACGGGAGAGCAGAGAACTGCAGCTCTCCAAGCCCTGAGAGCTCTCCGTCCTAAGGAGACCCAGCGGCTATCCTGAATCCATGGCCTAATGCAAACCGGAAACAGGAAGTCTGCGCAGGGGCAGGCCTGGACAGTATGAGTGCCTAGCCATGCATTCACGAGTGAGTCAGCTTCCGTTGGCATTCACCCCGATCTCTGTATTGTGCTGAGTCCTCCTCTCGCTGAGGCACTGAATGTGGAATGCGCTGGCCACCTTGGTTGGGGGGAAAACGGTACCATGAATTGGATGGAAAGGTTTTCATTATCATTGCAAAATATCCCACAACATACATGTCTTTCACGTAAAACAAAAAAACTCCGACCCAATAAAACCCCTGGCTAATGCCCTGTCATTGTCTTTCTCTTCATAGCTAAGAATCTCGGTACGAAGGAGAGTTTGTTTTGATTGAGAACCTTCCCTCCGTTCATTCTTCATGTGCAATTGGTACTTTGACTTCTACCTCCAACCCAATTCCCATTCAACTGTGGTCTCCTGAGGTCACCAGTTGTCTCTTCCCTTGTCTTCCCTGAGTTCATCTGCTGTTTCCATCCAACGTCTCCAGTTCTTCCTTCTCGGCTCCTTTTGGGGACAACTGGGCCTCTACATGACATATTAATGTCCCCAGAGGTTCATCCCCATCCCTCTTTTCACTTTATACCCTTTCCTGGGAGATCTCATCCACATCCACATCTGGAGCTCAATCTGGAAAAAAAAAATTTAAGAGTCTACAACAACTCTTAGGTCGAAGGGGAAATTTTAGGACAATGATATTGAAAACTTCTGGAAAGTAACTGTAATGGAAATGAGATATGGAAATGGAAATGGCATTAGAATCCATGAGATACAACCAAATCAAAACTCATGAATGCCTTTATCAAGCAAAACAAAAGCATTAGAAGATGAACAGAATATTCAGTTCAAAAAGCTAGGGAAGAAGAGTAAGCTGAGAGGAAGCAGAAGGGGGATTGGTGAAGATAACAGCATAATGGCCCCAGGAAACAGTAGGAACTAATAAATAAAATGAAAGCCTGGTTCCTTGTGAAAGGTTAAAAAAAAAGAAAAGTCACTGGCATTTTTTTGTTTCTTTGAGAAAAGCACAAAAAGTCACCTATGACTGGGGTGAAGTAACAGTCAAAACAGAGAAAACTTAAACGTATCATGAGAGTAGTTTGTACAACTCTGTGCAAGCAAATTTGAAAATCTAGCTGTGAAGGGCAGCTTTCTAGTAGAATATAATTTGTCAAAACTCATATATGTGGATTGGAACACTTATTATCGTTAAGCTGGCAATACTCCCCCAAATCAACAGATTCAGCATAATCCCTATCAAAATCCCAGCTGCCTTTTAAATTTTTTAAAATTTTATTTATTTATTTGACAGACAGAGATCACAAGTAGGCAGAGAGGCATGCAGAGAGAGGGGGGAAGTAGGCTCCCCACTGAGCAGAGAGCCCGATGCTGGGCTCGATCCCAGGACCCTGAGATCATGACCCGAGCCGAAGGTAGAGGCTTAACCTACTGAGCCACTTAAGTGCCCCTAATTTTTTTTTTAGTAATCGGCAAGCTGATCCTGAAATTTGTACATAATTGCAAGGGACCTAGAATAGCCACAAACATTCTCAAAAAGAAACAAAGTCGAACTCACACTTCCCAATTTCAGTATTTAAACAAAGCTATTGGTGGGGTGCCTAGGGGCCTCAGTGGTTGAGCATCTGCCTTTGGCTCAGGTCATAATCCCAGGGTTCTGGGATCGAGCCTCGCATCGGGCTCACTGCTCAATGGGAAGCCTGCTTCTCCCTCTCCAGCTCCCCCTGCTTGTGTTCCTTCTCTTCCTATCTCTTGCTGTCAAATAAATAAATAAAATCTTAAAAAAAAACCCCAATAAATAAATAAATAAATAAATAAATAAGCAAAGCTAGGGTAATCAAGACTCCGTGATACCGGCATAATGGCATGAGGCTACCCACGTCCTTCAGTGCAACAGAGTTGAGAGTTTGGAAATAAACCTTTACATTTACGGTCAACTGATCTTCAACGAAGTTGGCAAGTCAATTCAATGGAGAAAGAATAGTCTTTTCACCAGATGGTGCTAGGACAGCTGGGTATATCCAAGCAAATAAATGAAGTTGGTCACCTGCCACATACATATGCAGAAATTATCTCAAAGTAGATAAGAGATTACATGTAGGACCTAAAACTATAAAACTGTACAAGAACACCCGGGTGTAAGTCTTTGTGACCAAAGAGTAGGCAGTCGTTTCTTAAATATGACACAGGTTATCAAGCACAGGTCATTAAGGGAAAAAAATAGATAGATTGGACTAAATCAAAATTAAAAACTCATTTTTTACCATAAAGGAAAAAGAAAGTCAGAAGGGGAGAAAACATTTGTAAATCATCTATCAGCATCCAGAATTTACAGAGAGCTCTTAATAAGTCAATAATAAAAATACAAATAGCCCAATTAAAAAGTGGGTAAAGGATTTGAATAGACATTTCTCCAAAGAACATATTTCATGGCCAACATGCACATGAAAATATGCCAAACATCGTTAGTTGTTAGGGGAACACAAATCAAAACCATAAAGAAATACTACTTCAGATCCCCTAGAGTGGCTATAATTTTTTTTAATGTAAAATAAAATATGTTAGTGAGGATATGGAGAAATTAGAGCCCTCATATGCTGCTGGTGGGAATGTAAAATGATGCAGCCCATTTCAGAAACAGTTTTGTAGTTCCTCAAGAAGTTAAACAAAACACAGAGTTACTCTGTGACCCAGAAATTTCATTCCTAGGCAGGTACCCAAGAGAAATGAAAAATTATGTTCACACAAAAACTGCACATGAATGTTCATTATTCCTAATAGCCAAATAGGAGAAACTCAAGTGTCCATCCACTGATGAATGAATAAACAGAATGTGGTGTATCTATACACTGGAATGTTCTTCAGCAAAGGAGAATGAAGGAACTGGCCCGCGCAACAAGGAGAGTGAACCCGGGAGACATTATGCCAAGTGGAAGACGCCAGACACAGAAGGCCATGGTGGTATGACACTTCCGGGAAGTGTCCACAGTCGGCATCCATGGAGGGGGCAGTAGTTAGTGATCCCACAGAGGTGAGGGGAGGGCGAACGAGAAGGGACTAACAGGTCTAGGTTCCTTTCTGGGGTGACAGAAATGTTCTAGGATTAGGTCATGGTAGTGGCTGCTTACCATGGTGAGTTTCCTAAAAACCACTGAGTTATACACTTAAAAAAAGCTAATTGACAAAAAAATAAAGCAAAACAAATGAACAAAAACTGGATCCCCGCGAAGATAGAAAATCTAAACATACTCACTTCGACAGAATCGATAGGGAAGCTTTCAAACAGCTCTCCCACTGAAAGCCTTCCATCCAGATGCTTTCGTAGGAGAATTCTGTCAAACCCGAAAAAAACTTTTGTACCAAGTTCTTCTCAAAAATAAGAAATGAAGGCAAACTTCCACATTCTTTTTCGGAGATAACTATAATACAGATAACAATAACTTAATTTAAAAAAATCCTCCAGAACAATCCTACTTTTTATGAATATCTGAGTAAAGATTATAAGTGAAATCCCAGTAACAAAATGCGAGATCATATTAAAGCAAAATGGGATTTATTCCAGGAGTGAAAGAATAGTGCTAGGCTGGGAGGGGTATTAATATATTTAATATTATATTCATAGATCTGAGAGGAAATATCATAGGATCATCTCTATAGACACTTAAGAGGCATTTGGCGGAATTCAACACACATTCATAATTTTAAGGACTCAACATGTCAGATTCTGCAGAGAAACAGAAGCAATTGGATATGTCTGTATCATCGATACCTACATCTGTATCTACATCTGTATCTGTATATTTATATATAGAGAGAGAAGATAAGGCGATTTATTATAGGGATCGGCTCACACAATTATGGAGGCTAAGAAGTCCCATGACTACTGTGTGTAAGCTGGAGAGCCAGGAGAGCCATTGATGTAATTCAGTCTGAGTCTGAAAGCCAGAGGATCAGGGGAGCCGATGGTGTAAGTCTGAGTCCAAAAGCGGGAGAAGCAGGAGCACCGATGTCCAAGGGCAGGAGAAGGTGGGTATCTCAGTTCAAGCAAAGACAGTAAATCTGCCCTTCTTCTACCCTTGTTTTCCTGTTGGGGCCCCGATTGGATTAGATGATGCCCACCTGCATGGGTGAGGGCAGTCTTCTTAGCCTGCCATTCAAATGCTAATCGTGTCTGGAGACAAACTCACAGACACGCCCAGAAATGATATTTTACCAGCTCTAAGGGCATCCCTGAAGTCCAATCAAACTGACATATAAAATTAACCATCACACTCAATAAAGTAGATCTGAAAATATGTATATCTTTGCATGAAATATGTCGTATCTCAGCCTAAAATCCAATTTCTTAATGAGGAAGGACAATCAACATTTCTGTTAAAATCAGGAACAAAATGAGAATATCCATATTTGCCATTATTATTTAGAATTTTTTTAAGTAGACTCCATGCTCAGCATGGGGCCCAACACGAGGTTTGAACTCACAACTCAGCCAGACCTGAGCTGAGATCAGGAGTGGGACGTTTAACTGACTGAGCCAACCAGGCCCCCCAAATTTAGTATTAGAGGTTTTAGCTAACACAATTAGACAAGTCATACTGGAGGCATAAATATCAGGCATGACATGGTAGAAGGTAGAAAAGATAGAAGAGAGAATGACAACTATCCCTATTTGCAGATATGAAATCTCTAGTTCACCCAAGAGACCCAATGGAAAAATTACCTCAGAAAAAAAAAAAAGTCCAATAAAGTAGTAGGAAATAAAACTAACGCACAGAAATCAAGAGCCTTCAACTATATAATGACCAGTCAGGTGATATAAAACAGAAGAAAAGACCCATCTATAAGCTAAAATTTACAGACATAAATATAACCAAAAAATTACAAATGCTAGCTTAGGAAAACCTGAAAGATACAAAAATAGAGTTGAACAAATGGGAAGATATAGCATGTCTGTGGGAAAGGAAGACTTGAACTCGTAAAGATGTCAAGTAATCCTAAATCAACTTACAAATTCAACACAGTCACAGTTAAAATACCAGTAGATCTTTCCTGGAGATACACAAGTGAATTTCATGTTCATATAAAAATAAGCAAGAATAGCCAGGAAATTGCTGATAAAGAAGAGAAAGGAGGTTAGTTTAGCTTTATTTGATAGTAAAACATTACAGATCCTTTACAATGAAGAGAATGTGGCATAAAAGACAATGAAATAGAACAGAAAATCCAGAAATACCCCAAGTGCATATGGACAGTTCACTTATGAAATGGGGAAGAAGTCGGTTAAGTGTCAGACTCTTGGTTTTGACTCAAGTTGTGATCTCAGGGTCGTGAGATCGAGCCTCACGTTGGGTTCTGGGCTCGGTGCTCACCACAGAGTCTGAGAATCTCTTTCCCTCTGGCCCTCCCCCATGTGCTCTGTCTCACTCTCAAATAAATAAATCGTTTAAAATACATATATAGGTGAATTTCTTTATGAACTTGGAATGGGGAAAATGACTCACAACGAAATCCTAAAGTTAAAAGATTGGCACACTCAGCCACATCACAAAAATTTCAAGTAAAAGTACCTTCAAAGAAAAGTGAAGGGGCGCCTGGGTGGCTCAGTGGGTTAAAGCCTCTGCTTTCAGCTCAGGTCATGATCCCAGGGTCCTTGGATCGAGCCCCGGGGCTCTCTGCTCAGTGGGGAGCCTGCTTCCTCCTCTCTCTCTCTGCCTGCCTCTCTGACTACTTGTGATCTCTGTCTGTCCAATAAATAAATTTAAAAAAAAAAAAGGAAAAAAGAAAAATGAAGAGATGAGCGACAATCTGAGAAAACGTTATATTGCAAAATGGCTAATATCTCTGAGGTGTAAAAGTGGTAAGTCTTTAAAAATATCTGATTAACCAGAACTCTCCATTCTTTGACCACAGAGAAAAAAAAAGCATAAATTATTATTTTAAAATAACTTTTTATTTGAAAAATTTTAAATAAAAGTTATTTTAAAATTTAACCTCAGTGTTTCTAAAAACATTTTATTTTGAAATTAATTTTAGAGTTCCAGAAACACAAAAAACAGGGCCGGGCATTCCTGTGTATCCTTTGCCCACTTTCTCCTGATGGTCACGCCCCAACTAAACGTGGCACAATTATGGAAGCGAAGATCTGGGACTCTCACCGGCTTTCCCGCTCCTTTCCTTTCTCTCTCCAAGAGCCAACACAGAATCCTGGTTGAATTTAATTGTCGGGGTCAGTCCTCCTACCTGAGACAGTTCCCCAGTGTTTCCCTTTTGTGACCTGGATACATTCGAGTTAAAAGTCCTGCTCAGTGGGGCACCTGGGTGGCTCAGTGTGTTAAAGCCTCTGCCTTCGGCTCGGGTCATGATCCCAGGGTCCTGGGATCGAGCCCCGTGTTGGGCTCTCTGCTCGGCGGGGAGCCTGCTTCCTCCTCTCTCTCTCTCTGCCTGTCTCTCCCCCTACTTGAGATCTCTGTCTGTCAAATAAATAAATAAAATATTAAAAAAAAAAAAAAAAGTCCTGCTCGGTGATTTTGTAGAACGCCCTTCAGTTTGGGCTTATCTGATGTATTCTCACGCACAGATCGAAGTAATGCATTTTGGGCAGGAATGCCGGAGGAATGATTTTGTATTCTTCTCAGAGCAGCACGTCAGGGGCTCTTGATGTGGTTAGGTTTCATGACTGGTGATGTCAACCTTGTTCACTTGCTTAATTTTCCCACTGTGGGGGAAAATACAGTGGGTTCCCCACTATAAGCTTATTATTTTTCCCTTCGTAACTAGTAAATATCTTGGGGCAGATACTGCAAGACACTGCAGAATTTCCCTTCTCCTTAAACTTTGCCCACTGATTTTAGCATTCATTGATTGATCTTATTCGTAACAAGGATTACTGTCATGTTTGCCAAATGGTGTTTCGGTGTTATTTTTTAAAAAGAAGAGTCCAGGACAGTGAGCTTTTTGTTGGTTTTGTTTGGACAGTGAGCAGCCATTTGGCAATGTAGAACTTGGAATGACTTAGACCTTTCACAACAATGGAAAAATGTTTTTGTTAATGAATCTTGTAAACATTTATTAAGCCCTTATTATAATCAAAAGGTCCACGAGAAGTATTCAAAAGCCATGTTTGTTCTGTTCCACATCCGGGTCTTTTTCTCTGCCACTACTTTTCACCTCAAATCACATTAACCACCATGATTTGTCCTAAGACAATGTTACTGCAAAGAGTCCCGAGCAACAGACTCTCAGGAGTCGGACAGTAGAACCAACTTCCAGTTTTGCTCCTTATGCTAGTTATGCTGCTGGAGGGTGAGTCAAATGCCTTCTCCAAGTTCTAGTTTCCTTATATTTAAAATGGGGACTATAACACGGATTGATGTGAGAATTGCATGAAAGTTATTTTTAATTGAAAGGCATTTCTCAACCTGTAAAGTGTTCTACAAAGTCACGTATTATTCAACAGATGTATACTGAGTCCCTATCAAGTGTGAGTCTGTTTTAAGTGTCAGAATGTAGCAGTGAAGGGCCTCTGTCTGCATGGAGCTTACATTTTATTTTATTTTATTTTTTTTAGAAAGAGAACGGGGAGGGGGAAGGGAGAGGGAGAGAGAGAATCTTAAGCAGACTCCCCGCTGAGCACGGAGCCTGGCCTCGGGCTCGACCCCACAACCCTGAGCTCATCGCCTGAACCAAGCTCCCTGGGGCTTACATTTGAGGGAAGAAACAGACAATATCCAAGCAGACAGATTTCAGATAGTAACAAGTGCTACCAAGTAAATAAAACAGGACAGTGTCGCACATTGCTGTAAGGAAGGTAGAAGATGACATGTTAGCAAATGAGGGCGTGGTGATGTGGGATGAAACTGTGTAGACCTCTGGTCAGGGCAAGCTTCTCTGGGGGCCATTTTTGAGTTAAGATCTTTACGATTCGAAGGAGCCAGCCCGGGAAGAACCGGGGAGCAAATGTAAAGGTGCGCTGAAGGGGCCAGGGGTTCGTGTGTGGGAGATCAGCACGGGAGGGTGGGGTGCCAGGTGGGCGGCTGGAGGCCCCGGTGTGAGCCCAAGTCGGGGCAGCCGGCAGGTCCGGCTCAGGCAGAGCCTCCCAGACATCAGTGCAGTGGGAAGCCACCGGAATGTTCTAGGCAAGGGAATTCCGTACTATAATTTTCATTTTTTAAAAGATTGTTCTAGGTGCTAAGAGAGGGGACGCAGGTGGCTGGTGAGAGCCGAAGTGGTGACTACATAAGGGTGACTGCTGTCCGAAGTGGTGGCCACGAAAGGTGGTGGTGGACACGGGGAGAAGGCGGCCGTCTGCGAACCCAGGGGAGAGGCCTCAGAAGAAAGCCGCCCTGCCGCCGCCATCTCCCTCCTGGACTTCCGGCCTCCAGAGCTGTGAGCAAATAAGTCCCTGTGCTGTCAGCCCCCGAAGGCTGTGGCCATTCGTTGTGGCTGCCCCATCGGACTCACGCGGTTATCGTAACGATGATGGTGGCCGTCATTTCTTCATGGTATTTCCCCCTGCCTGAGGCTCGCACATAGACCTGTGTATGTGCACGCTCTCTCCCGCACTTGGTTGCCTAAGGCAAAAGTAAAGATGCCCCTGAATTACTTATTTATTATCTGCATAATGTCTGGTATTTTATAGAGACTTTTTCCCGAGATACACCGAAGTCCGAATTCTTCACTTGGGGGCTGCACACTCTAGCACATAGGACGGCAGGAGAAATAATGCCGTAACAAGTTAGACCCCGGGGCTTTTTGGAAAGCATCTTTCAGCAGTGGAAAAATGATCCGCACTTGATTAGAGGGACCTTCAGAAAAATAAGCACCCCCCCCCCTTTTTTTGAGTAGAGCCTTTGTCTGAATAAGGAGGTTTAGCCATTATTTCGGTTTCATTTCAATGAAATGAAAAGAAGATCAGTCTCCGACGGCGCCCTCTGCCAGGTCAGGGTCCTCCTTTTGTTGTCTGCTGCCCAGTAAATGGTACCTGGCGCGTGGTAGGGTTTGGCAAATATTTATGAAACAAATGAAAAACATTTTCAAATCCTGCTTTTGTTCCTTCTTAGACATTTTTTAATTGCTTTCAACATTCTCTTATACTTAGCTGAATTATCAGCTGTCCCGTAGAGGAGGTAAAGTACTTTGCCTGCTCTTCTCTCTCTCAGAATTGCGTCCGTCGCCCTGAGTCACGTCTTCACGGGGGAACGGTTTTGACCTTAGACTGCCCTTAAACGGCGGACTTTCCGCCTAGCTCCGTGGCACGGGCGCCACCTCGTGTCAGGACCGTGATGCTGCGCCCGCCGAGGGCCGGCGGGGAACCAGCCTGGCCGGCCCCTCGAGCTGTGCACGGATTCAAGGAAGATCCCTCTACTGGGCGACTTTCTGAAGCGATTTTGTCCCCGTGTTTACTACGTTATCGATAGTGCACGTGCGAAGCCGATTGTTAGTATCGAACCGTAAAGACTTCTGGCGTCGGCTCGCAAACACTCGCTCCGACAGAGGGAACGGCTCTGCGGGTGTTACAGACTTTATGTGAAATGGGGTAATTGAGGCGTCAGCGATTAAAAAAGAAAATCCCATGAGCTTGATTGAGAAGAAAATAATTTTTCCCGGGGAGGGGTGTGTGTGTGTGTGTGTGTTGTTGTTGCTATTTTTACAGGGAATGTATTTCATTTCCATTCTGCGTGCGCCGCGGAGCGCGGAGTGGCTTGTCCCGAAGGTGAGCCTGTCCAGGGACCTGAGGGCCAGGAGCTGTCTCTACGCAGTGGAATCAGTTTTGCAGCCAAATCACGCTGACTGGCCACCAGCTCACAAGAGCCGACGGTTACGCTTTCGGGAATTCTGCAAGCCAGGTGACTGATTTCTGTAAAACGTAAATTGCATGAACTTACAAGGAAATCGTATTAAAAACCCAAGGCGCTCCCTCGGGCGGCACTCACAGTGACATCGGACCCGCGCACAGATTAGCTTGACCCCTCCCTGCACGAGGACGACGTGCAAAACTCACGCAGTGACCGACAGGTTTTCAGGCTGTTCTGTATAAAATGCAACACGAACGTGTTTATTATGAACAATGGAAAGGTACTAAATACTCAAAGTTGACCGCTTCTAATTGCAGGTCAATGTATTTGACTTTGTGCTTGCGAGGCAGTGAGTACGCGTGTGCGGGGGCCAGGCAGGGGCGTGGGGACCCCCGGGGGCCTCTGTTCCCATCCCCTCCCCCAGCGGCTGCGCTTGCGCGGCTTGAAGTTGGCCCCGGGTGGGGGACCGTGTAGACTCGGTGGAAATGCAAATACTGCTCGTCAGGGCTTCTCCCTCCTGGGGAGCCGGTTGGTAACAGCCCAGCCACCATTGTACGCAAATGAGTTTGTTTCTGGCTTTTCCCTGAACTCTCTTCCAAAAACACTTTGGAAGGAAGTATTAAAATCCAAAAACTCTTTTAGTTTTATTTCACTACATTGATTTCGGGAAGTTCCTAACTGGTTGCTTTAAAAGGCTGCTTTAATAATTGTAAATACTTTAATGATTTTAAAATGTTACAATCGTCGTAAAAGTATGTTTACTATTTTTTTAAGATTTTATTTTATTTATTTTTAAGATTTTATTTATTTACTTGACAGAGAGAGGAATCACAAGTAGGCAGAGAGGCAGGCAGAGAGAGAGGAGGAAAGCAGGCTCCCCACTGAGCAGAGAGCCAGATTCATGGCTGGATCCCAGGACCCTGAGATCATCCCCTGAGCGGAAATCCAGAGTCAGATGCTTAATTGGCTGAGACACCCAGGCGCCCCTTAAAAGTTACTTTAAAATAATTTTCAATCATTTCACTTGATTCAAAATCCCATTTAGTAGACGTGAAATAGATCAATCAGTCCTAATGTGGGTAATTGTGTTGCTTTATTTCATAATTTTGTTTAATGTCCCAGTGGTCTACTCTCTTCGTTATTTCTTATTTCTGAACTTCTTTTATTTTCATCGTGAAGTTTTGGGTTTTCCAGTCCTTGTCTCTGAAATCTACAGTTTCGCCTCCTTCCTCCCTTTTCCTTTTCAATTCTCCTTTCTAGACCCCTGTCCCTTTCTCAGGAACTCTCCACCTCACGCTTTTCTGGCCTATGGTCTTCCTTGCCCTCTCCCCCTCTCTGTTTTTCTGAGCTCAGCTTTAGATGCCTCACCACTCCTGAGGCTGCCGGGTTAGCTCTGTGGTGTCTTCCTTCCTGGCCGGGACCTCAGCCCTATCCTGGCACCATCTGGGGTGCTGGAGGCCCACGTGACCCCTCCACCTGCAGTCCTGGTTTCTTGACCAGAATCCTAGCCAGAGCAGCTCTTGGGATCGTCGGCCGACCGGGCCTCTGGTCTTGTATTTCGAAATGTGTAAGAACAAGAGGAGCTCAGAGGCGTCTTTGCTTCTCCTGTAATTTCCCTCCTCTCCCTCCCCCTGTCCTGCCCCTGCCCAGAGTGGTTCACGGCGCTGCCCTCCTCACCGTGGGGTCAGGGGCGAACCGGGCTCCCTCTTCTCCAGATATTTTACCTGTTCTGAAGCCAGAATGATAGACAGTATGTGCCTAATGGTTTAAATAGTTTATATGAGGCGGGATTTCTGTTATTACTTCTTATCACTTTGGTTTTCATTCTCAATGTGCTTATCTTGTTTGTTTGTTTTTAAAGGACATTTATTTTTTAGTGATCGCTACACCCAGGGTGGGGCTCGAACTCATTACTCCAAGGTCACAAGTCGTGCCCTCTTCCAGCTAAGCCAGCCGGGTGCCCACTCTTGCATGTTTTGTTTTGTTTTTAATGAAAACTTTTTATTTAAAAAATTTTACACTTACAGACAAGAGATGCACTGGTTATGAACATTTTGCCACATTTGCTTTTGCTTGTGTTCTCTCTTTTTAATACACACACATACATTTACACTCTCTACACATTTTATTATTATTTTAATTTTGCTGGGCTATTTGAAAGTAAGCGGTGGACATTATGACCTTCCCCCGCCAATACTCCAGTGTATGTCTTCTAAGAACTAGAACCTTCACTGACATAAGCCACAGGTGTGTGTGTGCGTGTTTGAATATAATAGAATCAGAGCAGCTGGGGAGAACTTTAAGAGGTCATTTGGCTCCTTCCCCTGCCTCTTGCAGATAAATGCCTACAGTAAATGACTGTTTTCCAGGAGTGATAAACCCAGATTTCCACAGGGACCAGGCCCGTGACCTGAATGTGGGAGGCGCACAGGCTAGGACACTTCTGAGGACATGTACCGATGGCCCACCTAGAGAATGATGCCAGCACTTAGGCTGAACATAACCTGATCTGCCGGCCAAGTCTGTCCCTCGGGTCATCACTTTTGAGCCCTGGATCTGTCCTCACGGCTCCCACAGGGTGGAGCCTCTGGTTTTCTTGGGAAGCACCTTGTTACACTCAAGTTCACCTGTAGGTCTCCTGAAATCCTCGGCCAGGTTTCTGCGAGGGGGAGGCGCACAGGGGTGAGGAGGGTGGGGTCCCACGGCCACGACTTCCTAGGATCCTTCCTAGGGAAGTTGCCTAACCCGGTGCTCCTGTTTTCCTCCTCCGTAGAATCAAAGCAGGCACCTTCCTCCCCGGGCTGTCGTCAGGTGTCAGCGGGTAAGGACATTTGAAGCGCGAGGGAGAGCAGAGCCAAACCCTTGCACGGCTGCATGCGGCCAGCGCCCCCCTGCCCCGTGGGAGTGCGGTGGGAGTGAGCTGCGGGGCGATTCCTCCGACTCCCAGAGGAGCTGTGGGTTCCCAGCCAGAAGGTCAGTTAGTCTGCTGTCTCGCTGTCCTGCCTCCGGGTTCGACCCGCAGCCCCGGCCTCCTGCTCCTGGGGGAGCCGCTGCTGGAATGCTGTGTGTGGCCCAGGGCAAGTTACTGAATGTCGCGGGGAAAGGAGAGAACGTGGTGCACCCCCCCCCACAAGGGGCTGCTGCGAGGAGTAAAGGGGTCCGTGGGGACGGAGTTTGAGCACAGAGAGTGCTGGCCAGGAAGGGGGGGGGCGGTGTGGGTTGGGGGTTGGGGGGGTGTGCCCCTCTAGAGCTGTGGGCTTTCTTATTTATTTGTCAGAGAGAGCACGTGAGCAAGAGCAGGGGGAGCTGCAGGCAGAGGGGAAGCAGGCTCCCCACTGAGCAAGGAGTCCAATGCGGACTCGATCCTAGGACTCTGGGATTGTGACCTGAGCCGAGGGCAGCCTCTTAACTGACCGAGCCACCCAGGCTCCCCTCTGGGAACGGTTTTAACAGTGAGGTCATGTTGCAACCGGGGGTCCAGGTTGGGGGGCCGTTGAGGGGCCGTGGCAGGCAGAGAGGATGGAGAGGCTCTCAGAGGCAGGACAGACTGACTGACCGGCAGAGAGCTGGGCATGGCCGGTCCGCGGCGGCTGGGCCTGGAGTGGACGGGTGGGCAGTGGGCTGACTGCTGCAAGAGGAGGAAGTCAGAGCCAGGGCTGGGGCGGTGACCGAAGCGGGGCGCGTGCCTGGGGTGTGGTGAGGCACCTATTAGGAATGTCTTCAACATGAGGAAGGAAGATAGCTGAACATTTTAGGGCAAAAGAGGAAGCAGCTAGTAGAGGACAGGATGAAGGTGCCGAGCGGAGGCGCGTGTGCCCAGAGTAAGAACCAAGACTGAGGGGCTTAAAAGTACACTTAGCAGGGTGAGCGCCCAATAGTGTCTGTAACCCGTGGAAGAAAGAGCCAAGACTGGAGCTCCGAGACACCAAGAGGGGCCAGCTTTCTTAAGGAAGGGCGTTTTTTGTTTCTTAGAGGCTAAGAGGGACAGGAAGGGAGGGATGTCCGGACTTCTAGAATGTACACGGGCAGGGTCTGTCACGGCAGTGCCCCCCACCAAGGGTGTGCGTCCCTCCCCAATTCATAGAGGAAGCCCGAACCCCCATGTGTTTGGAGGTGTTTGGAGGTGGGCCTTGGGAAGTGATGAGGTTTCGATGAGATCTTGAGAGTGGCACCCCATGATGGATTAGGGCCCTTAAAAAAAGAAGACAGAGACCCAGAGTGGGCTCACTGTCTGCCGTGTGAGGACACAGAGAACGGGGGCCGTCGCAAGCCGGGGTTCTCACCAGACACTGACCCCGACGACGTCTTGGCCTTGGACTCGGCAGCCTCCGGAACTGTGCGCAGCAGTGCAAGGCTTTCATCCGCCCAGGCAGTGGCGTGGAGCTCTGCTGCCCGAGCTACCCTGGCAGGAGGGGGACGGGGGGTCAGCGGTGGTGCCCAAGCCATCGGCGTCTGTTCGGGGACATAGTGGGTGGGTCTGAGGGCTCTTCCACTGAGATGAGGTGCGTCTGTGGTTTGGACCTTGTGGCAAGAGATGACAGATGGATAGAGCGAGCGGAGTGGAAAGTTAAGGGACCCAAATCTGCGATGGGGCAAATGGCCATTTTGAAGGGTTGACTGAGAATACGGAGCAGCCGGGTGTAGAGGAAATGACTGCTAAACACAGCTCGCGGGCCGGTGTGTAGGGGTGCAGGGGCGTTCTTGAGTTACTGTGTCGTTCTTTAGGTCACTGTCGACTCGTCCGCCGAAGAAGCTTTGCCTGTTCCTCTTAAGTCCGTCAGGCCTTCGTGTTTCAGGAGTAGAGAAAGGAGCAGCTTGGTTCTAGCTGGATTCACTCAGAAAAGGCAAGGAGGGCGATTGGTCCTTCAAAGGGGAACCGAAGGGGAGAGAGAGGAGAACTTTCTAGGCAGAAAGGAAGGACCTGCCACCCTCTGACTCAGAGCAGCCTGCTGCTGCCGCTGCTGGTGGGACCTGGGTCAGGGGTGGGGGTGGCTGTGTGCACACTGAGCACCGAGCACCAGCCCCCCCACCGCCCCTGGGGAGCCAGGCCCATCCACATCCAAGTGCGCTCCCCTCTCTCTGGTCCTGCAGAATCTTCCTTGACCCCGTGTCCCCTCCAGTCATCCCTTCTTCCCCCTCACTTCACGCATCCATCCCCCCGGACCCAGGGCAGTCTGGTTTCTCCACTGCCTTCGACAGCAGCTTCCCTCATCAAAAAAATCACCACTGATCTCCTTTCCTAAACCCAAAGGGTGCTTCTCAGAACTCACTCGATGTCTCAGCAGCACGTGACACCAAGATGGTGCCCACTTTTCCCCATATGTGTCCTCACTCCCTGGACACGGCCCTCGGCGGATCCGTGGAGTTCTCGCCTAGCGCTCTGGCGCCTCTCCTCTGTGTCTAAGGCCGGCCCTTGGGCCACTGGGTCAGGGCCGGGCTCTGGAAGGTTCTTCACTGGACCCTTGGCTGGTGGCTGGTCTCTTCCCGCCAGCACACTCTTCTCATCGGAGCCCTTGTGCTGATGTGGCTTTGTTCCCAGAGCTGTCTCTGGCCAGACCTTCTTCCCAATCACAGTGTCGCAGGTGTCCTGTCAGGGGAGATCGGGCCCTACCCACAGCTAGCGCCATAGCCCTTCCCATGTCCTGGGCTCAGGACAGACACCAGGGGCATCGATGACCTTGCTGACCCGGTGCAGAGTAATCATTTTCTCTCCATACCTCTCTTCTCACACGCTGACTCGTGATGGCAGCTATTCCAAGCCATTTCCAGAAAGAGGGGGTACTGGTAATGTTCTAGTACAGTTAAAATGTTCTAGTAACCATATTAAAAAAAAGATAAAAGAGAAACAGCTAAAATTAATTTTAACACTATGTTTTATGCAACCCCATTGTCTAAAATAGAGTCATTTCAACATGTGTCAGTTGAAAAATTATCAGTGAGATATTTGACATTTTTTTCGTACTTAGTTTTTTGAAATCTGTGTGTATTTTACACTTAGAGTCTGTTTTCACTTGGGCTGATCGCATGCCCGGTGGTTGGTGGTCAGACGGAGGTGGGGACCACTGTCCCACACACGTGCCTGCAAGAGCTTCCGGTCCCTGTCATGCAGGGTGACGGCCTTTCCCTCTGATTCTGGACTTCCTGTGCTTCTCTGATGCACACAGAGAGACCTAGAAGGTTACGGAGGGGCTAGATCTGTGAATACAGACCAAGTCGTGCTTTCGTCTGTGCCTCGTTAACCCTTGGTTCTAACGTACACAACAGGAGTCTGATGTCCAATGATCTATTTACTACAGTGCTGTTTGCCAGATTCATGGGACATCTTTGGGGACTTCTTGGAAGTAGAGTCTTACAGAATGCTTCAGCGTCTCATCCCACCTTCGTGTTCACATCCTGCCTTCATCAGGGACGGGGGCATGAAAAGCAGTGCACAGGTGTTAGGACTGAGGTGGTCCGGCAGGCAGGGAACAGGAAGCCATTACATGTTTACCTGGCCCTCGTTTTTGATGAAGGGGGACCAATAAATGAAAATTAATCCTCCGCAGTTACTGACTTTCGGCTTTCCTATTGATGTTCATCCTTCAGCCTCTGTAAGTGAAGAACCTGGACATTCTTCTTTAAAAGGTTTTGTCAGTAAAATGTGAGTCAATATAACACCATCGATACTGTCCAGAATGATAAAGAAATGAATTCAGTGAATATTTGTGAAATTAAGTACACGTCCCAGTACTGCAACTTTAATTTTAGTAATTTGAAGCGGAAATATTTGATAATCTATTGCAAACCCTGTCTTAGCATCTAGAGAATACCGAATGTAATTCATACACTCCTTAGGCTATTTGCTAATTAAATTACATTATTACAGGGGGCAGGGGAGTAACTAATATTTATGGGGGGCTACTCTGCCAAGAGCTATGTTTTATATTATGGTAGTTTGTATTATTTTACTCTGAGGCTGTGCCCAGCCCCCTTCTAAGTATTTGAAGAAAGATGCTGTGTTTTCCCCACCAGGTCCGCCTATGTAGCCAGAGATTAGCCTGCCTGGCCTCGAGCTGGGATCTGACTCTAGTAATCGGACACTAGAGGCCACGCTTCTAAGTACTCTGCCCTTAATGTGCACTTCAGCACAGACCTCTGTCCCCATTTTACAGATGCAGAAACTGAGGTGCAAAACAGTTAACTAACTTAAACTCACCTAGTAAGTGGCTGGCATTTCTTTTTCCTACCCCCCAACCCTTTCTGTTTTCTAGAACTTCCTGGGTTTTGGCTCAGGCAGGGCTTGCATTTGCTAATCAATGCAAACACTTATTTCTTCTCCCTTTGGTTTGCTTGGCTGCCTTTTCCTTTCCCTGGAAAGTATCTCCTGTCCTCACAAGGCTTGCGTATTGAGTGCACTGTTTGCTGGCGGACCTCCACCCTGAAGACACCGCGCATGCTTTTCCAAGTTTGTATTCTGAAACTTCTGACCATTTTTCCTTGCAGAGAGATCGGAACAATCATCAGGTCGCTAGGCTGCTGCCCGAGTGAAGGAGAGCTCCATGACCTGATTGCAGAGGTGAGCCGGGGGTGGGGTGGGGGGGTGGGCAGCAGGGCTGTGTGTGTGTGGGGGGGCTCTCTGCTCCCCCTTGCTCCTTGTAGCTAAAAACCCTTACCTGCAACTGGGCAGGTCCTAAACTAATGCGTGTGCTTGACGAAGACATTGGGGCTGCTTTGCGGATTGGCCAGACAAACATTCTGAAACAATATCAGATCTGCAAGAAATGGCTTTGACCCAGTAATGGAATGGCTCAAGTAAGGAGCCCGCCTTAGACATTATTTACACTCTTTAAAATGAATTATGAAGATGGATACCTGGGGGCTCAGTCCAGTTAAGCATCAGACTCTTGGTTTTGGCTCAGGTCATCATCGCAGGGTCATGGGATCGAGCCCCGCATTGGGCTCTGGACTCTGCAGGGAATCTTCTTGTCGCCCTCCCTCTGACCCTCCCCCTTCTCATCCTCTCTCTCTCTCTCTCTCTCAAATAAATAAATAAATAAATAAAATCTTTTAAAAAATAAAATTAGTTGGAGAAAGGCCAGCAGATTCAGGGGACTAACTCTGTGCCGAGAGAACACTGACAGGTGAAAGGAATGGGTTGAACAATGTCATCTGAGAGGGGAGAGATAGGGAAGTAGATACTGGAGAAAATTTATGTTTATTGGAGGGAAATAAAACTAACTTTTAGAACAAGTAGTACACATATAATAATAATAAGATAAGATAATAAGATAGTAAAATAATTAAGAACGAACTTGACATTGACTGAACCGTCCAAGAATTGTAAAAATGGTTATTTGTAAGAGTGTGGATGAGTGTCTGGAGAGAATGATCCCATAAAGCAGTGAGATCGGAGAGTTTCATGCCCTGTTTGGTTTTCCAGAAAAGTGTCTGGTCTCATGTCAAATGCAGCTTTTGGTTCGACAAAGCAGAAGCCCGAAGGGACCAAAGCTACCTGGGCCCCCACCAGGAGACGAATCTGTTCAGAACTGCTGATCTAAGCGTGTGGGTTTAGATGGAGGCCAGGCTTCCAGCGGGAGGAGATGGGAGGCAGCAAGGAAGTGGGATTTGGTAGATTTTTGTGCCTAATTGGGCATGGACTCAAGGTGAGTCACCTAACCTCTGTGTCAGTTTTTCCACGATGATCCTCCCTCAAAGAGAAATGAAATAATGTATTAGAAGACGTGTTTTGAATATAGCGTGAAGGAGTAGAAGATGGAAAGTTGACTCTGTTGCCTGTGTATTAGCATCTTTGTAACTAAAAGGCAGGACCGATTTTTCATTAGCATTTAAAAATATTCGGTAAAGCACAGAATATTTACATTGTTTTTCCATTTTGGGGTCCAATAAAGCTATTTTTACTCAGAGGAGAAGAACCTTATTTTTTCCTGAGTTGGTCCTTATTTTAAAAAAAAAAAGGTGTTGATCACTGCTCAACAGTGTTTATCGACAAAGCTAGAATTTGTGCTAGGGAAAGAGGAAAGTTGGCGCTGTGGAGCAGATAGGAACAGAAAGGTGAATTTACAGTGAAATCGTAATTATTGCATATAATTCAGTAAGGTAAGTGGAGCAGCAAGTAAAAATGCCTCTGGAAGGATAGAAAAGTAGAACCTGTAGAGCCTAATTCCTTCTGTCTGTTTTAATCAGCCATCCACAACCTCTGGGCCAAACCCCATCCACCCCGTGTGTTTATAAAGTTTTATTGGAACACAGCTAAACTCATTTGTTTACATCTTGTCTCTGGCTGTGTTCTCACTACAAGAGTGGAGTTGAGTCCTTGTGATAGACGGAAACTCTATGGTTTCCGTATAGTCACTGTCTGGTCCTTGGCAGAAGAAGTTTGCCAACTCTCGATCTGAAAGTTTTTCTGGCAAAGTAGAACAGACACCACATCTTGGGTCAGGCGGTCTGTGTCCAAGTCCCAAAGCCCCCACTTACTGCTGTGCGGGCTTGGCAGAGCAGCCGAACCTTTCAAAGCCTGGTTTCCGCAGCCACAGAAGGAATGCAACGACAGCGAAGTGTGTCTTTATGAGGATTAAATGTGATAACGGTGAGGATTCACGTGTTACTTGGTGGGCACCCAATGCATATTTGGTTTTGCTTGCTCTGTAGGTGGCTGTCTACCAAAGCGACCCCATGGGTTTGGGCAGTTGATCATAGTAGGTGCTCGGGTCCCAACGTTTTACTTTGTCTTTGGCCTTCCTTAGGTATATTGACGCAACCTTGGAAAATTACACACATTTAAAGCAGTTGGATCAGTAGAGATCACTGCGCTGTCGAAGCCCTATACACATTTTGCCTTACGCACATAAATTGTCCTTGCGTATAATTTATTCAAATTAGAGCGATATGCGTTAGAACTTTTGGGCGTGACTCTCTTTTTTGTGGTTTCCCAAATGAGTGAGGGGAACAAAGCACATAGGTATTTATAGGTATTGAATACATCTAGAAAATCAGAGCTCCAGAGAGTAAAGCTCGAGGGGCAAATGTCCTATTGCTGAGTGCTCTGTGGTAGTTTCAGAAATGAAACGATTTCTGCTTTTTTTTGCTTTAAAAGGCAATAATGTGACAATGCTCTAAAATTCAGTAGAACATCAAAACCTCTGTGCAGGTCTCTAGTCACCATTTGTTTGAGTTTTAGTCCAAGTAAATACTAACCCTCAGCCCCTTACTTTGGAAGAGCGGTATGAAATCTGAGGTTGCTCTTGAAATAGATCATTTAAAATCACTCAACATTGATCCCTCCACTTCATATTCTACAATTACCAACTTGCCCCAGATAATCTTGGCACTTTTGGAATATCACAAAACTCGACAACTGTGACAAGGGTTAATACCCACATTTTATTGACATACAGGTTACCAAACAATTCTTCCTTTACTATGAAGTTCTCTCCTTCCAGGATCTTCCGTGTGGGAGCTGGGAGGACATGACAGTGTCTCAGTACCAGTAGGAAGCACGTGGAGAGGTCGACAGCCTTAGAAGTTCAAACCTAAGTACAATTGTAGAAAATTTAAAGTAATTAGAAAGGAGAACTGAAAGAACTTTGGAAAATAAGATCTATGTTGGTGAGATTTTGACATTGTACAGTGATTTTTTTTTTAAAGTTCAATTCATCAGAAAGGTATAAAGATTTTAAATGTCTGTCTACCTAATAACGGAGCTTCAATGGACATGAAGCAAAAAAGGGCGGATGAAAGGGAAAAACGGACAACTCTTTATCATAGAAGAACTTCTAACAACCCTCTCTAAATAATTGATAGAACAACTACATGAAATATCAGCAAAGACATAGAAGATCAACTATCAGTCACTCTGGCCTATTTATAGGACACACACCCACAAATGCAAAATACGTGTTCTTTCTAAGTATACGTGGAATGTTCAATAGGATGGATTAAGTTCTGGACCATAAAACAAGTCTCAGTAAATTTTTAAAGATTAAAATCATATAGGACATGTTCTCTGATTTTAAAGAATTAAGGGGCACCTGGGTGATTCAGTCAGTTAAGTGTCTGACTCTTGATCCCAGCTCAGGTCATGATCTCAGGGTCATGAGATTGAGCCCCATGTTGGGCTCTGTGCTCAGTGTGGAGCCTGCCTAAGATTCTCTCTCTCCTTCTCCCTCTGTCTCTCCCCACTGTGCCTGCTCTCTTTTTCTCTCTAAAAAAAATTTAAAATATTAAAGAAGGAGTTAATTGAGAATAAGATATTTAGGAAGTCCTCACATATTTGAAATTAAGCAACCTACTTCTAAATAATTCATGAATCAAAGAAGAAATCATAGGGGAAATTAGAAAATATTTTGCCCTGAATGTTCATAAAAATACAGCATGTCAGACTTTGTGGGATACAGGTAAGCAGTGCTTAGAGGCCAATTTACAATTTAAATGTTTATACTGGAAAAGAAAAAAAAAAAGACCTAAAATTAATTATCTAAATTCTCATCTTAACAAGCTGGAAAAAAAAGAACAACATAACCCAGTATAAGTGGAAGAAAGAAAATTATGAAGAGCAAAAATCAGTGATATAAAAAATAGAGAAAATCACTGAAAGCAAAAGATTAGTCTTTTCCAATAAAATTGATAAACCTCTAGCTAAGGTGATCAAGACAAATACCAATATCAAGATTAAAGGAGGGTTTATCATTATCTTTCAGACATTTTAAAAGCTAATAAAGGAACAGCTTCATGTTAATAAATGTGGCAATTTAGGTGAAATGGACAAATTTCCTGAGACACACAAATTACCAAAACTGACCCAAGAAAATCTGGAGAATTTGAATAGCTCCATATCAATGATGAAAATTAAATTTATAATTAATAACTTTCCCATAAAGAAAACTAGAAGTTCAGGTATCTTTGCTAGCAAATTCTCTCAAACATTTATGGAAGAAATAGTACCAATTCTACGCAAAACTCTTTTTGGAAACGTCACAGGAGATAACACTTTCCAGTCTAGCATTACTCTAATATTCAAGCCAGACAATCATATTACAAAAAAGAACAGACCTTACTGACATAGCTGTAAAACGTCCTCATAAGATTTTACCAAACCAATTTCAACAACGTGTTAAAAAGGATAATACATTATGCAAGTGAAGTTTATCTCAGGAATTGAAGGTTGGCTCACATCAAGCCATGTACTTTGTTATTTATTACATCAGCAGAACAAAATAGATAAACCATATGATCATTTCAGTAAATACAGGAAGATCATTTGAAAAAAAATACAATACCCACTGAAGAGAAAAATACTCAGCAAATGAAGAATAAAAGGAATTTGTCAAGCTGGCCAAGGAAAGCTACGAAAATTCAAGCCTTAACTCATACTCAGCGTTTTCTATTTAAAATCATGAGCAAGGCACAGATGCCTGCGTTCATCACTCCTTTTCACCATTTACTTGAAATCCTAGCTAGTACAATAAGGTAAGAAAAAATAATAAAAGATACGCAGTTTGGGAAAGAAAAACTGCAACTCTTTCTGTTTCGGACAGCAAGATTTTTCATGTAGGAAGTCCTGAGAGATTTACCAAAAAGCTGCTAGAACTAATATGTGAATTTAGCCAGATCACAGGCTACATGGTCAACATGAAAAATAAATTGTATTTCTATACTTAGAAATCAACAGTAAGAAAAATGAAATTAAGTAAATGCCATTTAAAAAGCATAAAAATAGAGTAATGAATAAATTTAACAAAATAAAGATAAGACTTAACCAAAACAGCAAATACTATAGAGAGAAATTAAGAGTTAAACAGATAGATATACATGTTCGTGGATTGCAAAATAGCAGTTAAGAGGGCAGTTCTTTGATTAATAGATTTAGTACATTCTCAATCAAAATCATAAGAGGCTTTTTGGAAGAAATTTATGAGCTGATTCTGAAATTTGCATGGAAAAGCAAAGGAGCTAGAATAACCAGAATAATTTTGGAAAAGGAGGGCCAGGGCGGACTGTTATGACCTGATTGCAAGATTTACCATGACACCACAGTAGTCTTGACAGAGTGACATTTGTGTACTGAGAGACCTATAACCAATGGAACAAACTGGAGGATCCAGACATAGAAGCACACTTCTGTCTTCAACAGAGGGGCCAAAGTAACTCAACAAAGAAAGGATCATCATTTCTATAAATCTGAATAGAAAGAAAACAAACTTCAGCACTCTTTTACTCCACACATAAAGTGGATCATAGACCTGAATAGATGAGCTAAAACGATAAACTTCTGGAAGAAGACAGAGAGAAAACCATGTGATGTTGGGTTAGCCAAACATTTCTTAGGTAAGACACAAAAAGCATAAACCATTAAAAAAAAAATCACAACAAATAATGATTTCCTTCATCAATATTAGAAAATTTTGCCCAAAATGACACAGTTAAAAAACCAAACAAACAGGGGCGCCTGGGTGGCTCAGTGGGTTAAAGCCTCTGCCTTCGGCTCAGGTCATGATCCCAGGGTCCTGGGATTGAGCCCTACATCGGGCTCTCTGCTCAGCAGGGAGCCTGCTTCCCCCCTGCCCCGCCCCCCCGCCTGCCTCTCTGCCTACTTGTGATCTCTGTCTGTCAAATAAATAAATTAAAAACAAAAAAAAAAAACAAATGCAGATCAAAGATTGGGAGAAAATATTTGCAAATAATTTATTTGACATTGTATCCAGAATACAGTAACATCTATTTTAATTAATATTAGGAAGGCAACAACCCAATTTTTTAAAAAGATTTTTATTTATTTATTTGACAGAGAGAGAGATCACAAATACGCTGAGAGGCAGGCAGAGACAGAGAGGGGAAAGCAGGCCCCCCGCTGAGCAGAAAGCCGTATGCGGGACTCGATCCCAGGACCCTGGGATCATGACCTGGGGCAAAGGCAGAGGCTTAACCCACTGGGCCACCCAGGTGCCCCACAACCCAATTTTTAAGCTGGCCAAAGATTTAAATAGACATTTCACAAAGGAAAATGTATTAATGGCCAAGAAGCACACAAGAAATGATGAATATCTCTACCCATTGGGGAGCTGGAAGTGTTACTACACAACCATGAGAATGGCTACAATTTTAAATTCTGAAATATTAAACGCTGGCAAGGATTTAGCGCAGCTATAATTCACACATCACTGGTGGAAATATCACTTTGGAAAACGGTGCCAGTGTCTTATAAAGATAAACATACACTTATTATACAGCCTGGCAATCCCACTGGTAACTATTTATCCAAGAAAAATGAAAGTCTACGCCCACATGAGATTTGTAACCAAATGTTCTTGATAGCGCTAATCATAATAGCCAAAAGCTGAAAATAACCTAAATGTCCATTGACTGGGGAATGGATAGATAAATACTATGGACCATTATTCTACTCAGTGATAAAAAGGAACAAAATACAATACACACATGACATGGATGAATTTCATCAAGAACGTGTTGAGCAAGAGAGGTCAAACATGGGACTTCCGGGAAGATGGCAGAGTAGGAGGACCTTAAGCTAACCTTGTCTCGCAGATACAACTAGATAACACGCCTATCTGCGTAATTAACCCAGAAAATGACCCAAAGACGGTAGAACAGACTCTCCTTAGCTGGACAGAAGAGGCCACATCCAAGAGGGTAGGAAGGGTGGATACATGGTCTAGAGCCAAGTGGAGCTGTGGGACTGACCCTGGGAAGGGAGCAGACCCCACCCTCAGGAGCCCAGGTACAGGGGACCCGGGCGAGGAAGATGAATCCCCATAGCATGTGGTTTTGAGAACCAGAGATTGTAAAATTGGACTTTAAAAAGATCCGTTATACGCTATACTGACTCTGAACCCTGCCTTCAGCTGACCCCTTCTCACCACTTCCATACCCATTACCTTGGTCCAAGCCACTGTCCCATCTCCCTGAACTATCATGGCGGCCTTTGAACTCTCTACTCCTGCCCCTGGTCCCCTGCAGTCTACTCTTCACACGATGGGCAAAAAGGATGCTTTTAAAAAAGGTTAAATCAGAGCTCACCACTCCACTCCTCGGAATCGTGCTGCTGAGGTGCCCAGCTCACTCAGGAGAAAAGCCCAAAGTGGTGTCACTTACCATAGCTGACAAAGCCCTAGCTAGCTGGTCAGGCCTATCACTTCCTGCCATTGTCCCTGATCACATACTGGCTTCCCTGCTGGCTCCCACTATGTCCCGCATACTTCGCTCCAAGTCTCTCTTCTTGCCCTTACCCCTGCTCTGGGCTGCTTGTCCTCCAAGTACCCACGGCACTTGGAGACCTGATGTTCTAGATCTGGGTCACAGTGAGTCCTAGTGTGGCAATAAAGCATCTCAGAGATGACGTTGTCGTCCCGAACTGCCCCATGTCTCACCTATGTCTTGTGACTCTATATCCTTGGAGGTTTGATACTAGGTAAGATCTCTGATTCTGGCCATTCTGTTTGACAAGTACAACCCTTTGTGTTTTGTCTGTAGTGTTCAACATAATCTGTAATTACCGATTTACTTCTGTCTTAAAACTCGCTTCTGTCATGAAAAAAACTCTTGGAAGGCATGGAGTTTATGTTTTGTACATCAGCACTGAGAACAAAGCCTGACATATTGGGGTTCAAGGACCTGCTGTACCATTTCCTGTGGGCCTGAGCAGTATTCTGGTTATAATTACGTTTCTTACACTGTCTCTTCTTGCTCTTGCGAAAACTAGTATCAGAATAGTGGAAAATTTGTGCTTGCAAAGTACTGCAGACATAAATGAGAGAAGAGTTTTTACAATAGGTCTGATTCATGCGCTCAAAAATCCTGTTTCCAGTAAGTAAAAGCAATTAAAAACTGTTGTGAGCTGGTAATCATTCATTCATCAAATAATTATCAAGCATTTACCATGTGCCAGGTACCAGGCATTCAGAGACACAAGGAAACTGGAAAAAAAAAATCCTAATTTGGCTCAAGATAGTTTCAAACACTTCAAAATTGTGAACATCAAAAATTTAAATACATAGGCATTTAAATATTTGGGATCGCGTTCAGTCCTGTTCATTCAGCAGAATGAAGAAACTCACCCACAAAGGAACGTCCGTCCAGTTGCATTTTCTGTGGTCAGTGATTTAATGGTAAATGAATGGTGGTGAGAAGCCTCTATGTGGTCAGTACTGTCTGGTAGCCAGCCAAAACAACGTAATGGTTCCACCGAGTCATTTCATCTTGGATGAAAAATGTCAGACCACACCAGACATAACCACAAGCCCCAAAGATCCCAAATCACAGTTTCTCGGTATTTTTAATTGGTTAAGTAGTCTCAGAGATTTTGTCTTTGAAACGCCAGAAAGAACTGCCTAATTAGTAGAGCAACATCGGCCTTACCCACATGCTTTGTCCATCCGTCTGAACTGTAACTGCGTCATCCTGGTTCCAGAGGAGCCCTGAGATGTCACAGCATTCAGAACCCAACTGTGCCAAGCTTCTTAGAAGACTGGGACAGTGTGGGGGTGATTACGTTCTGATATTGAAGTAGCTGGTGATGCGACATATTGTCGTCTGTTATTTTTCCTAAGTACCCCGGCGTTGGAGAAGGTGGGAGGAGGGAGAAGTTCTGTTCTAATTTGTGCTAATGTTCGATGCTGTCAAAGAATTGTAGACTGGTTGGGGTGCCTGGGTGGCTCAGTCGGTTAGGTGGCGGACTCTTGACTTAGGCTCAGGTGGTGATTTCGGGGTCCTGGTATTAAGCTCTGCACTTAGCAGGGAGTCTGCTTGTCCCTCTCCCTCTGCTCCTTCTCTCACTCTCAAATAAATAAAATCTTTTAAAAAATAAAGAAAGAAATAAGCACTGTAGATCAAGAGGTACTTCGGAGATTGCTACTAGCCATGACTTCCGAATGCAAATAGGTAAATGGGGGGAGGGGTGTTGGGATTGTGTTGTAGAAGGAAAATATCTGCAGTTAGAAGAAAACCACTAAATGGTGCTAGACCAGCAATTAGGAGCAGGAAACAAAACCCACGGAAATCTGTAAAAGTGGCTTTCCCTCTCTCACATAAATACATAGTACTTATGAATAAATGTATTTCATAATTTTATGTAAAATAGCCATAACAGGAGACTAATACAAGTTTTTATTTCAAATTTTTATGGTAATAAAGTAATATATTTTGGAATTTTTTTTAAAAATAGAGAAAAGTCCTTTCCAATAATGTGTCACTGTAATGTGATCATTGTAATACTTTAGTGCACTTCCTTCCATATTCTTTTCCTCTGCATGTTTTCAACTTGACCATAATCTTATAGTACAGTTAGTTTAGCAGGAAGCTCTTGGCTTCTTCCCCCACAAGAGGATAAAATAGGGAAATTAATGGCTTGATCGCCACCGATTCCCCCATAGCTTCAAGGTGTAGAAACTCACATTTGGCGGGGACATTATCAGTGGTCTGCTTTAGCCACCTGTTGATTCTTAGCATCTCCGATGGTCCAGCCGAGAGATGATTCAAAATTTTTTGGGTATTTATATTGATAAGGGACTTCTAAGAAACCTGAAAGAATCACACATGTTCGTTTTTTTTTACAACAGCCTCTGGAATGTTTGTAGTAAACAAATTTTCTAAAGTAGGTGACTTTTAAAATTTCCGATTTGGGGGCACCTGGGTGGCTCCGTCTGTTAGGTGTTGGACTCTTGATTTAGGCTCAGGTCATGATCTCAGGGTCCTGAGATTGAGCCCCCTGTTGGGCTCTGCACTGGGCGTGGAGCCTGCTTAAGATTCTCTCTCCCTTTCCCTCTGCCCATCCTTGCTCATGCTCTCTCTCTCGAAAAAAAAAACAAAAAAACAAAACAACAACAACAAAAAAAGATTCTTCATTTGTAAAGGTAATTTTTTTTGGCAAATGCCAATGAACTTTTGTTATTATTTTATGCCATCCAAGATAGAGAAATAGTTTCTAAATTGTCCTGTTTTCATTTTGAAACATGACTTACGTCAAAATTTGAATATGTGTTATTTAGAGTCTAACTTGAAATATCTCATGGCTTATTTATTATTATTTTTTTTAACAACAAACAGGTAAAAAATGTTATGTGTATCTTATTTGGTGACCTGGAACTAGTTGAATGTAGGTGCTTTATAAACCATCTTAACTACTGATATTATCTGGTGTTTGTGAAGCATGAAATAGTTCAATCTCTTGACTGAGGGTTGTGTCACTGGGGAGAAATGAATTTTCACTGTGTGTTTTATTGCATCTACTCAGTGACTTCGGCATTAAAATAAATAATGCTTTAATGAGAAAAAGGATGGCCTGATGACCTCCCTGTGAGACTGGAGGTAAAGAACCCTGGGCCGTGGTCCCATCAAAACACCTGACCCAATCACGGACAAGATGGGCACTTCACCTCCCTGTGCCCGACTTCCTGCAGAGGCCAAAGCAGATTAAGAAAATGGACTTTTGCCAAAGTGGACTGAGAAACAGTACTTGCGTCAGGCTTTGAGTCTTAGATAAACGTTGATATTTTGAGAAATCCCACACCGTGTGCATTTACTAAGCCACCTTCATGCCAGGAAGCGGGGGGAGGGGCAAGAGACTGGGGGGCTGCTGCCGAAGCTACTTGCCAATTATTACCTCCTTTGCAGCACCTTATCCCTCCTGGTGGCTGAAGCAAACCAGATCATAACTGTTGGCAGTAACCAGATCTATTGGTTTGGCTTGGTTTTGTCTTCTGAAGAGGAGGGATATGTTTGGTGGCTGGCTGGTACGACCTCCCTACCCCCATCAGTCAGTCCAAAGAGGCACCAAGGGAGACAGCGGAGGGGGAGGGCATGCCCTGTCCTCTAGGCCGGGGGCGGAGCCGGGCACAAGGTGTTAGATCTGTCCGGAAATGGAGTACATTTTCCCCACGCGCGATGTGGCATTTGCAGACGGATGGCAGGACCACACTTCTGTATGAGCAGGTTAGGGTCACTGGGTGAGTCAGGGAGGTTGTGTTGGAGATTTGAGCCCCAGAGATTGATTCTTTTAGGAGGAGGTGTGATGGAGATAGAGATAGAAAACCAGACGTGTGTGCGCTAGAAAGCATCATAATCATAGCAAGAGACTCGCGGTTCACGGGACCTCATGTCACGTCTCACGTGAACTTCACGGCAGCTGTGGCGGGTGGACCTGCCGCTCTCCCTGTTACAGAGGAGGATGCGAGGGGGGCAGGTTGGTCAGTTAAACCGTTCTTTGTCCCGCATGGTGACTGTATTGTGGTATTTTTCCATGAGAAAGGCAATGCCTATTTTTTTTTTTAAACTCCCCAATACAGAAGAGAAGTGGGTTTTCCCAGGGCTTTGCTCAGAGTGGAGAAATGGCCATGAATTCCCAGTCTTTTCCAAGATGTCCGCTATTACCTGGGGGTCTTTCTTGAGTTCATTTCATTATAAGTCGGTTAATTGAGTTTTCTCTCAGAGAAAGCAGGTCTGAGCTGCATTCTTTTCTGTGTATCAACTCTTGCAAAATCAGTTCTGAATTTCCAGTATCTGCTTTGTTAATCTTCAGTTGGTGAGTGTAGGGACATAAGCTTGATAGCAATTCAAAGTCTTTGGGTTACAATGAGTCATGCATGCTTAAAATATGTATGTGTGCATATATATGTACATATATGTATATGTACGCCTCTGTGTGTATGCGTGTGTGTGTGTGTACCTGTGTGTATGTTTGGTTGGGCTGCTATAACGGAGTACCACTAACAGTAGCTTAAACAATAGGAATTTATTAACCGACATTTCTGCAGGTTAGAAGTAGAGAGTCAAGGCATGGGTGGGGTTGGTTCCTTCTGGTGTCTGTGAGGGACGGATCTGTCCCAGGCCTTTCTCCATGACTTGTAGACAGCTATCTTCATGCTCACGTGGCTTTCTCCCTGTGTGCATGTCTGTCTGTGTTCAAATTCCCCCTTTTTATAAGGATTTAAGTCATTGGATTTGGGCCCACCCTACTGACCTCATTTTAACTTGATCACGTCTGTAAATTCCCTCTCTTCAAATAAATCACATTCTGAGGTACTGGGGGTTGGGACACCAATATACAAATTTGGGGAGGACACTCTCAACCCATAACTCACTCTCTCTCCCTCTATCTATGTATATATCCCCCTTCTACACATACACACACACAAACACACATGCGAATATAGTTCAATATGTGCTATATTTATATTAAATCTTAATGACATATTAATATGTGGGCCTAATAATCATTGAGCCATTGTTGCATAACATTTCTGGAAAGTAGTGTTTTTGTCCAGTCTTACTATGGCCTCATAAAGTTGACTAATTTGTCTGCAGCAGAAATAATAGAATCACATCTTATCCTTCCCTGTCTCCAGTCTTGTTTCCAGATGCTCAGAATCTTGTCTCCTTGTGATGATAGAGGAATTACCATATTTTAAGAATGACTTTTTAAAAAAAGATTTTATTTATTTGTCAAAGAGAGAAGAGAGCACAAGCAGGGGGAGCAGGAGGCAGAGGGGGAGCCCGACACAGGACTCGATCCCAGGCCTCTGAGATCGTGACCTGAACCAAAGGCAGATGCTTAACCTTGCATCCCTAAAAATGACTTAGAAAAACAAATGGAATCCAAATAGAGCGTGGAGTTCAGTAGATTCTAATGTATTTATATCACTTCATTAATTGTGACAACAAACAATAAAGTTGTACCCTAGTGATCTAAGGGTTAACAACAGGGAAAACTGGGTGGGCGGTGATGGGAACTCTGCGCTGTCTTTGCAACTTTTCTTTCTTTTTACAACTTTTCTAAATCTAAATCTGAATCTAGAACTATTCTAAAATAAAATGCTTATTTTTTTTAAGATTTTATTTATTTATTTGACAGACAGAGATCACAAGTAGGCAGAGAGGCAGGCAGAGAGAGAGAGGAGGAAGCAGGCCAAGCAGAGAGCCCGATGCGGGGCTCAATCCCAGGACCCTGGGATCATGACCTGAGCCGAAGGCAGAAGCTTTAACCCACTGAGTCACCCAGGTGCCCCTACAATGGTTATTTTTTTTAAAAAAGATTTTATTTATGACAGAGAGAGAAAGCACAAGTCGGGCAGGGAGGCAGAGGGAGAGGGAGAAGCGGACTCCCCACTGAGCAGGACGCCCCACTCCATTGGATCCCAGGACCCTGGAATCATGAGCTGAATGAAGGCAGGTGCTTAACCTACTGAGCCACCCAGGCCCCCCAAAAGGTTAAATACTAAAAAACCTTTTATGATATAAAATATTTTCACGTATATATTAAACAGGTTACTAACACGGTAGTAAGAATGGTCATATAGTTTTACTGTTTTTATGCCATCGCGTATCTTTTCATACAGAGGAAGGGATTAGATGTGGCCTCTAGAGGACAGTGTTGGGTCATAGAAAGATTTTCACGATCTGCCTGAGATGAAGATGGATTTACTTATTTTTCTTCTTCCTTTGTAACCACAAGCCCTCTGTTGATTCATTATTCCTCTTTGACTTTCAAAAAAAGTCAAAGAGAATGTATGCCTCCTCGGCTATCCTGATCAGCTGGAGATCTGCTTTCACTTGCTGTTTTTGTGCCGTTCGGGCTCTTCACAAATAGATGGGGCCAGATGCCATTTTCACCCCCGCGTTCAGAGCACTGGGGGCTCGTGGAAGTCCTGTGGGAGCCCGGGGACACTACAGGGCACACACGACATGCTGCGAATTCTCGAATGGTGGAGAGAGTGCTTAGAGAGGTGACTTCCCTTTGGAAACACTACAGACCGTTTGTAGATGAAGATGCTCATAAAACACAGGGGGGTTTCGATTTCTCAAGGTCAAGACTGTTTGCTCTGCAGTGATTTGTTGGGGGTGGGGGGTGGCGGTAGAGAAGGAAACAAACCATTTGCCTAGCTTCCGAAGCACATTTCTGGAGTCATCAGCATAGAAACTCCCCATTTTAATTTAAAAATTATCCCTCAACAATGAAATTTGTTACACTGAAAAGAAATTAAATAAAAATAAAAACGATCCCTCCAAAGGTCATCTCATGGGATTGACATTTTATTTTTAAGAGGCTCCAGGGGTAGGTAGGTTACAGAGTGTGACTCAAGCACATCAGGGCCGGATGAACATTAATTTGCAAAATCATGCCTCATATGTAGAGGCAGCTGAAACAATTGTTTGAGGATTGATGGGCTCAGAGATTGTGGAGGACCATTCTGTCATTCGATGGATGACAATTTCTCTCCATAGTGGAGTCTGAGGGCTCCCCTTATGCTAGGTGAGAACATCCAATATAAATACTGAAAAAGAGTCATTTGGACAACAGCATGTTCCACTTAGCGGCAACTTACAGATTTCTTATTTTTTTCTCAAAGAATAAATCTGCTAAAAGGTCCACTGTTGAATTGGGATAGATGAGCCTTTTAATAGAAATTTTGAAAGGGAGTGGAAATTTACGGCTCCTTGTAAATAGCCTGACATGAACGTTCAGATCAATAGTGTTTTATTAAGCCACACCATCGAAGCTGAACCAATGGGCAGGAGTCTCTCCTCCTCATCTAATAGTGCTCGGTACCAAAATTTCTTTCTCAGGTCTAGTGTTCTCTTATTTAGTGGTAGTGTAACAAAGTTCCCTTAACTGTGTAGGCATTTAGTAATTATCACAGTGATTCGATAGGTATTTTGGTCCTTGATATATGATTGGTTCTCTAACCTCGTTCCCCTCCCCCCCTTTTAAAGATTTTACTTATTTATTTGGGGGAGAGAGAGAGTGAGAGAGAGCATGAGAGGGGAGAAGGTCAGAGGGAGAAGCAGACTCCCCATGGAGCTGGGAGCCCGATGTGGGACTTGATCCCAGGACTCTGGGATTATGACCTGAGCGGAAGGCAGCTGCCCAACCAACTGAGCCACCCGGGCGCCCTCGAACCAGGTCCCTTATCCCATGTTCCTTATCACAGGAGAACATCACTCCATCCCATTTGTGCAAGTCAGAATCCTTGACCCCTCTCTTCTTTCTCGTCCTTGCCCAGAATTGATGGAGCACCAGGTTCTATTGCCTTTTCTTTTTTAAGGTTTGCAATTTTTTTTTTTTTGGAAAGAGAGAGCGAGAGAGCGTGCATGCACACATGACCAGGTGGAGGGGCAGCGGGAAAGGGGGAGAGAGAAAATCTCCGGCAGACCCCCCGTTGAGCGTGGAGTCCCACACGGGGCCCATCCTCACGATGCTGAGATCATGACCTGAGTCGAAGCCAGGAGTCGGATGCTTAATGGACTGAGCCACCCAGGCGCCCTTGGGTCCGCTTGCTTTTACTTCTTAAATATTTCTTGAAACCGTCCACTTCTCCCTCATGGCCACCACTCTAATCCAAGCTCCCTCACAGCTGCTGAGCCCACCACAGAAGCCACCTCGCCCACAAACAGTGTGATCGTTTACACGCACATCTACCAGACCTTCAGGGACCTCCCGATGCTCTTAGGATAACAGCCAAAGTCACTTTCATGGACCATAAGATGCTGCAAGGTCTGGTGTCTGTCTCTCCCTTCAGCCTCATCTGGAAACAGTCTCCTCCTGGCTCGCTATGTACCCCCAGCCTCCTGGCCTCCAAGGGCACTCAGTTTCCTCTACCTGGGTTCTCGAACCTGCTGGCTTCTACGCACACTTTGTAAATCAGCTCCGGTGTGATTTCCTCATGAGTGCTTTTCCTGATCTGGCCTAGAACTTTCCTTTGCTCTACACTCTGATAGACCCATGTACTGTCACTTCACTGTGTTTGTAATTAGACACTCAGCTCTGTTGTTTTTTGGTTAATCTGTGTCTCTACTACCAAATAAAAACTGTGAGCAGAGACCATGCCCCAAAATGCTCATTATCAAATCCCTCGCCCTTGGCTTGGGGAAAAGGCATTGCTCGGTTCACTCGAAATAATCAGTGGCTTTTTTTTACTGAGTGTTTAGGTAGAGGAAGAAGAACCCACCGGATACATTCGATTTGAGAAATTTCTTCCAGTGATGACCGAAGTACTGCTGGAAAGAAGGTGAGAAGGTGCATGTAATTGTTAAGGTGAAGTAGTGATTAGAATTATGTTAATTTCAAAACACTTGGCCTTTTCACTCTGTGTATTATACTCAGCCAAATATTTATCCTGGGATCACTTCCCTCTGACTTTTCGCTATACTTCTGAACTGCCAGGTGAAGTGTGCTTAGAAATATCAACCACGTTTGTATTAATCTCATAAGCAAAGTGTGATCACAGAGCAAAAAGGCCACACAAATCAACAATGTATGTATTATTTTCTATTGTGAGCTCTCAGTGAGAATTCACCCTAATTCTTTTTCTAAGGAACGTGTAGTGTTAGCTCACCACAATTGGTTTATTGTAGAGACTTTGTTTCCAAATATTTTCACGTAGGCCAGTGAATTTGAACTCAGTATCTCCTGTGGGTGTGGAGTGCTTTCAACTTCCAGAAATTTCTTCAACTTCTAGAAATCCAAACATGTTTCAGTGAGGGAAGGATTATTATCCTTGCATATCTGTAGGCTTTATTTCATTTTATGTGACCATTTGTTGTGTAGAGACTGAGCTAAATACTGTGGCGTTTCTCCTTTTACCACATAATTAGATACAGACCAATTCCAGAAGATACCCTTCTTCGAGCGTTTGAGGTGTGTAAGCTCCAGACTTTACGTATATTTATATGAAAAATTCATCCTGTAGAATATATTCACCAAGCAAAAAATAGAATATCTACCCTTTCTTTTCTCTTAGGTGTTAGATCCGTCTAAACGTGGATTTCTGACGAAGGAAGAACTGATCAAGTATATGACTGAAGAAGGTACGAGGCATTTATTATGCATTTTATAACTGTGACTTATTTAAGTGATTAATAATTTAACAACAATTATGGAAAAATTCTAGGAACACTTTTAAATCAATCATTCAGGTTCAAAGAGTTATTTATGGTTCCTATTATTTTGGTATTGGAGCAGTTTCTGTTTTGTGGGGTAAGTGGACAACGGGTAGGTTAAAGAAAGATTGATTTTTGCCTTATAGGATTTTACAACGTATAAAGATTCTGCTGTAAATTGAAGTCACTCCATTCAGTTAGAGTATTTTTCAGGATAAAAGCCATGCCGCTTGGAAAACATGAGCTGTCAATCAGTAGAAATCAATGCCTGTTACTAGATTGAAGATTTGAATTGGATTATATGAAAATTCCTTTTTGAAGAGCTTTTCAGTTGATGAACTTACAGATACTACAGCCTCCATTGAATGGAATCCGCACAAAAACTTACAGCTTTTTCTGCTGGTGGAACTCTGTATCTGCTTTGACCTTGACCTATGCACGCACACACACTTAGCCGTCATATTGGCTCAACTCTCTGTGCCGCCATGTTTCCTGGAGGCGCTCGCTCTCTGCTTCGGCTGATGGGTTTGTTTTCCCTGAATGTCAGTGGCCTAATGGGCGTTCTCTTGAAACCGCGCCCCTCTTGGTCACCTCCCCAGTCTCCCATCCTCTTCAGTTCGCTGGTTTCTAGATCGAGCCCAGTGTGACTCAGAGTTGCAATCACTTGAGGCGGAATCAAAAGTGCAGCGAATTGTGAGGAGGAGACGAACGCCGCGTCCGCCTGCGTCGCTGGCTGACCATGTCGGCCTGACCCACCGCGATGTGGGGCCACCGACAACGAGGGCAAGAGTGACATGGCCGTCACAGCCGCCACCAAGCTCTGGGACGCTGTAACTGATGTCTTAGGGGTTCACTTTGATGGGAAGGCAATGGCTTTCAAAGCATCAACCTCTTAATCCTAAAGGTTAATTAAGGGGAGTGAATCCTGGATTATATGAGGCAATGTGAATTGAGTCAAAATGGCCAGAAAGAGTTCATTGTCATTAATATGGTGACCTGCTGTGTGGAGGTAAGCGGCGCTAAGGGCAGTGAGAGGGACTCAAATCTCTATTTCTCTGGGGTATTAGACTGGGGGAAAGAAAGGTGACGTGAGACAATTCACAGAAGACAGTGGATTCTCGGGACCGTAGGCTTCATGTGGGTGGGTTATTGGGAGCAGCGCTGAAGTCTTATATGTTCCAGCGCCCGCCCAGTCAGTCTCAACAAGTCTGTGTTGAATGAAGGAATGAATGAATGTGCCGATGAACGAAGAATGTGTGAGGCGCCTGATGGAGAGAGATGCCCTTGATCACACGGTGTGAACAGTAGCAGGGAGCCGGGGTGAGTGTGACACTGTTATATCGTGGAGTCTGTGAGGGGAGAGAACCCAGAGGTCTCGCTGGCAGCCAGCAAGAGACAAATCTGGGGACATGTGTGGGCTGGCCCACTGAGGCCTGGGCCCGGGGGGCTGGAAGTCACCATGTGGGCACCGCAGAAGCCTTGTAGGGTGCTGGGCCCATGGGCCTCACGGTGCAGGAGGGGATGTTGGACAGAAAGAAGTGATAGCCACAGCAGGACCGTGTGCAGCAGGACCCGTGGGTCTCGGTGAGTCACGGAGTGCGGGGGACAGAGGTGGGCGCCAGGGCGGGAGTGACGGGTCTTTGACCTTGGTGATGGGATCGAGGTGATGCTGCTGACTGACACAGAGAAATCAGGAGCAGGCTGCCGTGGATACAACGTGGCTTTTCACCATATCCACACATTACTAGTCAGGTTGGGATGATGCATTCTGAATGCCCAGGATGTCACGTGATGAATGTGGCAAACCACGTGGACTCAGATTCCTACAAGTTGTCCAGGCATGTGTATGGCATCAGACAGTATTTAGGAACAGGGAAGGTCTCAAAAAAAAAATTTTTTTTTAAACAAACCCACATTGCCACCCACGTGCCATGCAACATTCTAAGTGATATTTCAATGATAACATTTATCGCGCTCATAACAACCACATTCAGTAGGCACTTTTTATTATCACTTCATTTTACAGACAGGAGAACTGAGGCTCAGAGAGTCGAAGTGACTTGCCCAGCTTTTGAACCCAGGCAGTCCGCCTCCCAGGACTGTGCTCTTAATCATTAAGCTGGTCGCCTTCCAACCTTAATCAAATGCTGCGTATCTTAATCAAATGCTGCGTATCTCCTTCCTTGCCCGAGGAAGCGGCATGGCTGCCTTCTGGATTTTGCTGTGAGCAAGGCCTTGTTCTGAGCAGTCGAGTGTGGTCCTTGAGTTCGTGGACCTTGAGCTGGACGGCGCCATCCAGATCCCAGCTCTGCCTCTCACTGGCAGTGGGGGAAGCAGCCTCGCATCTGTGTGCTGGTGTCCTCTACTCCTTCTTCTTTTTCTTTTTAAGATTTATTTATTTATTTGAGAGAGAGAGCAGCGGCGGGGGAGAGGGGCGAGAGGGAGAAGTAGACTCCCCACTGAGCAGGGAGCCCGATGCGGGTCTTCTGTGGGACTCGATCTCATGACCCCGAGATCTTGACCTGAGCTGAAATCAAGAGTCGGATGCTTAACAGTTTGAGCCTCCCAGTGCCTCTGGTGTCCTCTTCTGTAAGTGGGGTAGCAGTTCTTACTTCTAATGAGGTGGCTGGGCGGTTAACTTAGTGAATGTATCTGAAGCACATAGGTCAGTATCTGGAACACAGCAGTTCTCGAGAAATGCTTGTTACTAGCATACTTTTAAGGACTTCCGTGGTGCCCATCAGAATTCATTGGCAGTGGATTTAGCCGGGTATAAGAGAGATTCAGAATCATCTCCATAGGCTCTGTAGCATTCTTTTCTTAGGATGTAAGGATGGTTTCAAGGACTTGACACACTCCCCTTGTTTGATCATCTATCAATATTGTTGTCATCACGATCCCCACGTGAATAATTTCTGTGGCATGAGCTGACTTCCAGCCTAGAAAGGATTGTTCACAGGGGCAGGTGACAAGCTCAGAAGGTGAGCTATCTGCAGACCTTGGTAACTCACCTGCTCAGAGAAGACTCTTTAGGGGGAAAGCGGCGATTTGGATGTTTCTGTATTTTTGCTTAATATCAGGACAAAATTCTTTCTTATGTCCTCGGCGACATTTCCAACATTCCTCCTGAGTTTGCTTCTCATCTTGGTGAAACCGATGCCCGAGATGGTCTTCAGCTGCTCTCTGAATCCAGCGAAAGCCACAGATTTTCTGTGCCGCTTCTGGTTCCGTTTGACAGCAACACTAGGCCAAAGCTGTAACAAAGAGGGCCCTTTAGACATGGTGGACGAATGGCATCTGTCCCGGGGCTCAGCTGGCGTCATGAAGTGGCCAGACCTGGTTGGGGGTATTCAGAGATACGGTGGTTGCAGTTCGAGCCTCCGCTCTTCAGCAGTTTTGCATCGAGACCGGGTGTTCCCATCCTCACACCCTTGCGAACATAATGATTAGACGCCCCAGAAAACTGGGACTTCGGGTGAATCCTTAGGCAATCCCAGGTAGCCTTAATTTAAAGAAACAGCCTTGTTCAGGACTCCATGATGTTCTCCTGCTGGGTTGGCTCAAGTGATCGATTTCATAGGTTGCTTGAGCTACGACACCCACACGGTAAGTAAGTCCCAAATCTGCCAGGGGCACAGCAGCACACTCTTGGAATCTCTGGGTTGACATGCTGACCCCAGGGCACCGGGAACAACCCAGCGGGGACCTGGGCAGCTCCAGGGCAATGAAGTTGGCTGATGGAAGGAGAACAAAATGATCAGAAGATTGTCAGTGATGAATCTCTCTTCTTGTCCATCCCAGGTGAGCCTTTTTCTCAGGAAGAAATGGAAGAAATGCTGTCCGCTGCCGTTGACCCAGAATCGAATTCCATTCATTACAAGGACTACATAGCCATGATGGTGGTAGACGACGGCTAGGTACCCTGGAGACTCATTGAAAGGACGACTGTAGAGATGGCCTGTCCTCATTAATTTCACATCTTATAATTAATGCCCAGTGACAACTATTTTGCAATACTTTGGACTGTAAAGATGAACACAAATTTATTTGGTATGTCTAGCCTTATGGAATGACCAATGGCTAATTATTTTAAAGCTTATTCTTAAAAACATTTTAACACTATCTGTGGATTGTTGTGTATTTTCTACAATAAAACCCCGGTGACCTTCAAATTCATTATGCTGACAAAATGAAGAACAACCAGAATGACCCCAGGTTGGGCATGGAAAGATCTTGGGAGGGGGCAGAGTGAGCACAAAGTGAGGGCCAGTATCAACGTGCTGAAACAAGCAACAAACAACGAACCTTCAGCATCTGGATGGGAGGGGGTCGTTGAAAGGAATATTAATAATTAACCCCTTATGAGTGTCGGTTACAGATCTCATCTGAAATGTTAGTAACTTAGTGTGACAATGTAAGCGTGCTGATCCAGTGTGTTACCATTTGTAGAGCAGCTAACGGAGTTGAGGTCATTGACTCTAGAGACAAGAAGACTGAATGGAAATTGACAACGTAAGGGAGTGGCCGTACTCTTCCGGTCTTTCGAATTCTTAGCTGTTCTTATCGAATTTAAATTGAAAAATAAACAAAAAAAGAATTCTTAGTTGTTCAGAATAATTGCCGTGAGAATATCGTTCTGAATACTGAATAAGAATATTGAGAAATTGTGTGGTACGCATGA